>NC_142092.1:16115000-16715000 GCF_054644295.1 Miniopterus natalensis | reverse complement strand
TTAAATTTCATGTTACAAACAAGAACACACTTAATAAGATTTCATTTTGACACAAAGGCAAATATACTTCCTAGAACCCATCCAACAGCCACCACCCTGCAGATTGAGCAGTACTTCCTGACCGCCCTAATCAACGGAATTGTTTGCAAGCCTCAAAGGTACCTACCATCCCCTCAAAAGAAAAACACAGGAAAACACCTGAGGCAAAGTAGTAGGTGGCCAACTCTTGCTTGCACAAAAAGTGCCCAAATCATTTTATAAAGAGAGCACGGATGGCCACGTCAGCTGCTGAGGTCTGGTCTGTGTGTCCTGACTTGGCAAGAGGGAGGGGGCTGAGAAGTTACCAAGTTCTTAAAAGTAGAATCTCAGAAAAGCTGAGATGTGCATTTTTTTTTTCCTTTTTGATGGAGAGAGAGCAATGCTTCATCTGGTCAACCCGTTAAATGGTTTATAGACACTGTTAGGACATGGTTCTCCTGTTCTATTTATCTCTGTATAGTATATAGAGATTTTCTCTTTTCCTAGTGACCACAGAACAGTTTTCCATCAGCCTTAGTCCTTTTATAGGGTAACTTTTCCATAAATAGATGTGGAAATGTTGTGGACTCCATCTTCAGCCCTTGGTAAAAGGCCCGAGAATTGGTTACACAGGATCTTAACCTCATTCAGTGCAACCATTCAAATGATACTTGGACTAGCCCAGCACCAGTGGCCACCCGACCACTGCTGGAAGGGGGTCCAGGGACAGGGCAGCTCCCAGCAAGCACCCAGGCCTAGCGAGGCAATGTCTGAGCCCAGCGATCTGTGTTTAACAAGCTCTCCGGGTCACTCGTCAGCATGTTCAAGTTTGAGAAACACGCCTTGGAGTCCTCCAGCCTTAGTGAGCATATGGATGAAGCGGGGAATTCTGCTGAAATGCAGATTGTGGTTCAGTAGGTTGGCTGTGGGAGACGGTCTGCACGTCTAACAAGTTCCCAGGTGATACCAAGGCTGCTGAGCCACAGACCACACTCAGAATAGCAAGACCTTGGAGAACAGAGCCCGACACTCTCAGTCTGGGTACTGTAATAATTCATTAGCTGTCTAATTAGGAAGCCAAGATTACGGTGTGTTGAAGGGGAGAGGCTGTGATGGTGTGTAATCGGACCACTGCCTGCAATGCTGTGCATTTTATTTTAGAAGATCCCATACTTTCCAGTTTTATGCACTTCAATTTAGACTGTGAGTGCTACAGCAAAATGTAATTCCAGGTATCATTTCACATGATGCTGCTCCGTTTCTAAATCACAGCCGGGAACCTGGAGGTCTGCAGTTCTAATCACACAGTAAGTGCCCACCGTTAGTCAGTTCACTTGCTCCTTTACCTGATTTCTTCACCTGCCACATGAAGGCAGTTATGCCAACTAATCCACGGGCTTATGCACTCTTTACAGGTACACGCAATAACGTGTGTGACCAACGGGAAACAGTCAAAACAGAAACAGCCGCAACTGCTACTGATATAAGAATTTTCTACACACAGAAAGCGGTGAGATAACAGAGTATCTATCTTACCACCAAGAGGACAACTGCTCTCCTGTCTCTCAAGGCAGGAAAAGTAAGATATTAACTTGAACTAGGTTCCATTAAAGTTTGCAAGCTTTCTGATCTCTTGGAGGTGCATGTACCACAAGACACAAAGGAATAATCTGAGTTCCACCCCCAAAGGTAGTGACCAAATACAGTAGCCCCCCGTTATCCACGGGGGATACGGTCCAAGACCCCCCAGTGGGTGCCTGAAACCTCAGAAAATACTAAACCCTATTTATACTACACTTTTTCCTACACATACATACCTATGATAATACTTAATTTATAAATTAGGCACATTAGCAAGTAACAATAACTAATAATAAAATAAAGCAATTATAACAATATACTGTAATAAAAGTTATATAAAATATGGTGTCTCTCTCTTGCTTTCTACATACCTTATTGTACCATACTCACCTATTCACTTTACGGCTTCTCTTTACCATGTCTGAATTGCCAGCATCGTTACTCTGGTGCTCCGGGGCCCTTAAGTAAGTAAAATAGGGATTGATTAAACACAAGCATGGCTGGGCCATGACAGCTGATCCCACAACCAAGATATTAGTAAGTGACTAATGGGTGAGGAGCGTCCACAGCGTGGAGACGCCCAACAAAGGGAGGACTCCCATCCCGGGTGGGACGGCCTGAGATTTCATCACGCTACTCAGAAAGGCAGGCAATTTAAAAGCTATGAATTGTTTACTTCTGGAATTTTTCATTTAATATTTTTGAACCTCAGCCGACCATAACTAGAACCACCGAAAGCGAAACTGCAAATGGGGGCGCCTCAGGTACATCATTTATCGTTTACCTACCTGGAGACGGGGAACTCTCCTTTACCTTTTATTTAGCAGTGATGAGAGAAGCTAAAACATTTTTAGCCCACCAGGGGCTGCCTGGTCTGCCCAAGCCTCAGATTTTCCTATCTGTAAAACAGCGATAATATTATGTATCTTTCAGAATTATCATGACCATTTGCAATAACCCATGTGAAACGCCCAGCGACATTCGACAGAAGAAAGCGGTTATGACAAGACAGTTGTGTACGACTGTGACAGTGCGTTAGAGAGATCTGCCCAGGCACACCCTACACCTCCACACTGTATGTCACCGACTAAATGTTTCCGTCACCCCGCCCCCACAATTTTCACATGTTGCACTCTAATCCCCGGTGTGACGGAACTTGGAGGTGGAAGCTTTGGGATGTGAGTAGGCCACGAGGGCAGGCTCTCAGGCATGGGATGTGGCCAGAGAGCAGGCTGCTATCTTTTCACGATGGGAGGTCACCAGGAGAAGCTGGAAGTCTGCAAGCGGCAGAGGGGCCCTCGCCAGAACCCCATGGCGACGGGCCCCTGATCTCAGAGCTAAGAGAGAAGTTTCCGCTTCCGCCGAGGCAGCCCTTGAGCAGCGCTACCCCATGGCCGGGGCCTCCACAAGGCCCACAAGGTGGCCAAGAACGTGAGCGAGCAGAGGCACAGCCACCGCGGGCGCCTTGCCGAGCACACCAAGTTCGCGGGGGACAGGATCCCAGAGGTGTGTGGCTTTGCCCCCTACGGGCGGCGTGCCACGGAGCTGCTCAAGGTCTCTAAGGACAAGAGGGCCCTGAAATTCACCAAGGAAAGGGTGGGGACACACATCCCTACCAAGAGGAGAACCGAGGAGCTGAGCAACGTCCTTGCAGCCATGAGGAAGGCAGCAGCCAGGAAGGACTAAGCCCCATCCCATGTCTAATAAAACCTGTCAAGAAAAAAGAGAAAAAAAAAAAGGAGAGATAAATTTCCATTGCTTATAAGCTTACCAATCTATGGTATTCTGTCACAGCACCGTGAACTAAGACTATATTTCACACCATGATATTCTTGTATGGCTCTCTTAGGACTTGGATTTGGTCAAGAAATCCCAGTAGCCAAGCTATAAACTCTAAGCAGGAAATATTCTGTTATATAGAGCAAATTCAGAGAGGCCAGGTTAGTTTTCTAGCTATTAACACCTTAATACATCCATAAAAACGGCAAAAGCTGTACAATCTTATATTGATAAATGTACACAAAAACCAGGTCATATGGGACACCAAGAAACAGGCCCAAAACAGTTCAATTTCTCTTCACAGTTCTGCCTCATACACCATTCAGACATAGGACCAGCTTATACATGTCCAAGAGAAAAAAACATCAACTGCTCATATCCCTAATATTCACACTTTGCAGGCCTTATCGAGAATAAAAACAGAAGGTGTGGCAAGTCCCTGGTGTGTCGACTGGCACTTTCTCCTGGGCACAGTAATTCCTTTCCCATGAGTTTGCTGGCATCATCATTTTACAACTCAGGTATTATTTTCAACCCTGACTCACCCTCAAAACAAGCAAGCAAACCAGAAATGTCTACGAAACACAAGTATTAGGAGCACTAACTTCCAGAGAGAGAAAATAAATGTAAGAATAAACTAGGTCCCACACCAGCCCTAATGCTGAGTAAGCAGCAGCCCCTCAAACTTCATGCTTCCCTTTTACGTGTCCACAACGATTCTGGGCACTTACAATGCACAAAGCACTGTGGTGGACACAGAGGGGAAGGAACACTGAGCTCAACCTCAGAAAGATCCTGTTCCCAAGGAATTTCCCAGTCTAGGATATGAGGTAAAACATGAAATGACACATCTATATTCTGTAGACTGCACAGAAACAAACAAAAAATACCAGCTGGGCTCTTTTCCAAGAGGAAATGTACTAAAAGCAGTAAAACCAAATTGCCTCATTTCAGGGTAAAATCAAGTATTTCCAATGTGGTTGCCCAGTTAACCATCCTGGATGCTGGGACGTGAAGATGGCGGGCTCTGGAGTCAGACGGCTCGTGGCAGCCTGCTGGGCTCAACGATTCGCTGCCTGTGGTCCTTGGTCAGGCTTCTCAAACTAAGTCTCATTTTATTCCTCTGTAATACGGGGATCATTGGAGTACCTCTCCTGTGATGTTACGACTGACATACTGCATATAAGCTGGTTAGCATGTTACCTGACCCAAAACATGCAAACAAAGACAATTTTTCCAGGTGAAACCTAACTTAGGAAGAGACAACCACAGCCTTCTCAGGACGTCAAGAGAACACAACAGAAGAGGAAAATAGAGTAGAACACCTCGTATTTCTACACCCTCTACAGCCCATTCTAACCCCTAGACCGCATGTCTCTACCTGGGCTGAAAAACCTCCCTGTTATAGAGCCCGTCCTGGACTTGCCCTAGAGGCCGTGCACCAGAATCTAGGGCTGAGCCTCAAGCATCTATATCAACGAGCTTCCAACGGGAGTACCACACACACCTAAATCTGAACCGCTGTGGAAGGCAGCACATTTTTTAAGTATTGCACGATCTGCTTTAGACACGATTCGGCTAAGCTCCGATGCTTTACTTTGAGGCTAATACAATTAGTTTACCTAAGATTATGCTGACACACTGCTTTCAAATGTACTTATAATTAAATCTGAGCATTAGAAAGCTGTGTCTAAGAGACACACTTCAATTCTAATTTTGTGGTACTCTAATATATACAGGTTGGGTTTCCGAAAGGTTTAAAAACATAAGAAGTTGTCTCAGAGAGTTTGAAATACCAAGACAGCCATCAATGATCCATATTTTACAAATATTTAATCTTCAGAAGGGAAGAGGGAACAACGTCTTGCACTTTGCTGAATGTTTTGTGTGTTCAATTCACAGTACGATACTTTTAGGAGACTATAGTATCACTTAAAAATAAAGTCATCCAAAGAGAGAAAATTTATACAGAAAATTTTCATTAAAATTACCAAATTAATTTTTAATTCACCAGTGTTCATTCATCTCCCTTTATATGAAAAATCTTATTGGAAGGGGAGTGATAAAGAACTACTTTACTTGACTAAGGAACAGATCCAAGCTGGCTGAACAAACAGATTGCCATCTGGTCAATCAACTGCCATTGGAAAGGCTGCTTTAAGTATATCTTCATATAAGTGTCTAAATCTAATCAAACTGTAATGACTTCTATTTAATTTATGCTAGCTAGCAGGAAACTTCCATTGTACATTTCAGATTCCCACTGTAAGATGATTACCAAAACCCTCTAAGATTCCCAAATGAATCCTCCAAATATAAACAAGGTAACACATCCTGATTCCACGCTACTGAGAAGCCACTATAAACTGGTCTCGTGCATTAGAGCAAGCTCTAGCAGCCTTTCACATAAAGCCAAGTTCATCAGCCAAGTGCTTCAGCTCAATACGCTAGCAGTAAAATACACAAAATACATATTTTCTTACTTACCAAAGTAACTGGTTATAGTACAAAAAAGTGAGCAGGTGGCTGGCTACCCCCCAACTCTGAGACTATCTACTCTTCTGCAAAATGGGGATGAGACAATTCCCTGCCTCACAGGTTACTGCGAGATCCAAATGAGGAAATGCACAAGAAAAGCTTATTGCGAAGTCTGAAGCAGTCTGATTTTTAAATACGTACACACACGTACGTCTCTAGCTGAACCATTTCCAAAGGCAAAAGTGCAGACACTATAAAAATAGTGAAACAAACCCCTCCTCTGAGCTGCTGCTTCTGGAGGGTCGGGCATCACCCTGGAGAGCACTCGGTGAGAAGCCCCCCTTTCCTACGCCTGGAAGTCAATAGGCACCGGGGTGTGTCCTGTGAATCTCCTCCTCGCACCTACACATGCCGAGTATCCCACAAAAGTCCCAACAAGTCAAGGGCAGTGGACAGGTGTAAACAGGAAAAGAACAAACTGCTGAGAGTAAAGGGTAGTGTTTTGGGATGAGCCGTCTCCAGGTCTGCACGGGGAGGATTGAGAGAAGGGACAGGCGGAGGCCCTTTCCCCACGGAACGGCCACAGCCATGCGGGCTTCCAGGAAGCAAGGTGCTGAAGTGACTGATCCAGGCGGCGTGCCGAGGGTCCCACTGTACATCTCATCTGGCTCCGGATCCCCCGCTCGAACTTGCGAACACGGTAGACTCCAGAAGCAGCACATGAAAAACAATCCACGCGCAGATTCTAAATGTGCGGCGGGCCTTTTGTGGCCTCCGCTGGAGCGTTCAGTATCTAACTAACAGCTGCAACTGTGACTGTTCTAGCTAATTGCTCTCAGCAACAAAAATAAACAGTCGCTCCAGGAAGAAGACTGTACCCGCCAACTACTAGTACATTTTTTAACAGTCAGGCATCTCAAATCTTGGTTTTAAAGCCTTGATACTGGTAAAGAAGTCTCAAAGAACAAACAGGGTTGAGGTGGCCAGAATGAAAGTCCTTATTTTGTAACTAATCCCCCCCCTCGCCGTCCCGTTGTTCGGCTACCCACCCCCACCTCCGGAAAGAAAAAGAGAGAAAAAGGGAAGTGTCTTGTGTCTGGAAGAATTTAAGCAATCAGATATTTTAACTCATATATAACTTTATAGCATATGGGGGGAAGGAGTCACATTGATTGGAGCTATTTTTAAAGTGCAGCTCTACCGTAAAAATAGACATTTACTCACAAGGATGCTTGAATAGAGAACAGGCCCAATCTACGTCTCATTGTTAGGAAAGGGGTGGAAAAAGGCTGGCGGGCTTTCAGGAGAGCTGTTTACGGTCCGCCTGTGATGTCAGGGCAGGATCCAGGTGGACACTAACAAGCAGCCTTCAGCTCTCTCAATCCTTTGAAAAGTGCTCGTCTCCCATCAGCTCCTCTGAGCACATGCAAGGAGGAGCCAGCACTTAC
The DNA here is from genome assembly GCF_054644295.1 of Miniopterus natalensis. NCBI lineage: Eukaryota > Metazoa > Chordata > Mammalia > Chiroptera > Miniopteridae > Miniopterus > Miniopterus natalensis. Next base: position 16,707,696 of record NC_142092.1, on the reverse strand, counting down.
CCAGGCCCTGGCAAGAGAGATCACAGCAATCAGAGACCCGAGGTAAGGAGGAAAAGTCACTCACCCACAGCTGGATAGGCCGTCTTCCTCGCCTCATTGCTGTCTGGGGAGGGAGCACTTCCTTCTGCTATGGAAAGAAAGGAGAGAAGCAGCTGACTCATCAGTACTCTGGACCATCTACGTGTCCTTTGTCTGCAAGGAGAACGCATCGCTCATACTTCTCCCTCCATCCAGGCTCCTGCTCCTTACAAGTTTACAAACCAAACTGACATCAGCCCTAGGTTCTGGACTTCAATTTGTCTTCATGGAGGAAGGGAGTTGTAGGGGAAAACCAAGCAGAATTCCTGATTTTTACGCCTCCCTGACAGAACGTCAGCAGCGATCCATACAATAAAAACCAGATGACAGCCTGCAGGTGCCACGTCTTACACCACAATCAGAAATGCATTATTTTATGTCTGTTAAAAAAATCTTTTCCATACACTCATGTAAATAAATCAAAAAAAGTGAAAACATCCTTACCAAGGGGAAAACACCCACAGATTTAGTGTTTAATCTTTATGAAAAATGAGTAGCTATGTCATCATGACTTTAAAAGTATCAGCGTAATCGCGTATTTTTTTCAGGGGAAGGCTAAGTAGATTTTGACCGGTACTTTTTGTACTTAATAAATTTTCTACAGTGACTATGTTATCATTGATTGAAATTATCCACAAGGATGTAAGTTATATAAAATGTGTCAAATAAAATACTACATGCACTTACTTCTATTCAATTTCTATATGCCTTGCATATCCTGCAGGATTCAAAAAATCTGATCCCACAAAGGGGCACAGTTAATGTGAGTTAATTCAGCATCTATTTTAGCACTTTAACAACAACAAAAGGCAGAGTTCCGAGAGCCAGGAGAACTGGGATCAAGTGCCAGGCCTCGTGTTAGCAAGAGAACCTTGGAGAACCTTCACTTCTCTGGGCCGCCTCACATCTACACAAACAAGGTGCTGAACAAGACCCCTGAGGTGTCTTGCGGCTCAACACCAGAGTAAAAATAGAAACTAAACCTCCAGCCCTGAAAGACAGTGCAGCAACAGGGATAGAGCAGGTGCTCGGTGCACATCCAGCAAGAGAACTGCCGAAAGGGAAGTTTTTAAAAAATAAAGTCTTTGACACAGAGCTTCCCAACCTGTGTGCCGTGGTGTGTCGCACTTCTGTCACAACTGCGGTGCCATCCAAGGAAGAAAGCTACCTTGCCCAACCACGTGCTTCGTCCAGAGGGCGGCTCCCCCGCGGTGGCTGCCAGCTCTGTGCTGTCCTCGAGGATGTCGCGGCGAGGCTGGCGGCTTCCGACCCTGCACGGGAGGCTTCTCGGGAGGGAAGCAGAGTTAGAGAGCGCCTGCGGCCACCAACAACCTGTGGGCCGGAGGGCCCTTCAGGCAAAAAAGCAAAGCAACGGGCCCTTTCCTCAAAGAGCTATTTAAGTAGGCTGCTTTCTTTCCTATAGTTTTCCTCACCTGTGTGTTGGTTCTAAAACAAAGATTAAAAGCTGCCAAACTGAAGTGTCATCTTAGAAATATCCCAGAAACATTTGGGTTTTGTCATTTTCTCCTTACCTTCTATAAAGGTGATACTTGAGTGACATGGGTAAGAAAAATATAAACTATATATCAAAACATAAAAGTGAACCAGGCACTATGGCACTAGAAATACTAAAAAAGGGTCACTTTATAATGTCAAATCATGGAGTCTGAAAGGTATACACTCAGAGAAATGCACTGGTCCAGCATTGAATTGCTGGGAGATTCTGTTTTTGTCTGCTCTTTCTTCATATTCTGAACCCGCTGCTCCAGATAACTGTCTCCTTTAAAAGACAATGTCCTTCCTCGCAGGTTCTATACAACTCCAAAAATCACACACAATCTATCATAGCAAATGTTTGTAGTGTTACAGTAGAAATGGGCAAGGGAACAAGAACAATGTTGTGATGTTTAGATACTTTGTATTTCATTATAAACTCAAATTTCTGGCTAATCTGAGATCTAACTAGTCCTGGACACAGTGTTTAATGAACTCAGGTCTGTATTAAATGTTGACCCATGCTGACATAGGGTTACCCTAGGGAACATGTCTTTGACCAGTGTTCCCTTCTTCAATCCCTTCCCTCAATCTCTTAAATCCCAGCTACTCTTAATGGCCCAGTCCACCTGCCATAACTCCTGTGTGGTTTCCCAATCCCCCCGCCCCACTAATCCCTCTCCCCACCAACACACACACACACACACGCACACACACGCACACGCACACACTCTCACACTCTCTCTCCTTTTATTTTTAATATACTTTGTACACGGCACTGACTTGCTTTGCACTGGATAGTTACTTGCAAACCTGGACAGATGTGGAGCAAAGCCCAGCTGCTTGAGGACCGAGAGGCACATGAATCTTCCACACACTCATGTCTGCTCTTTTCAGGCACTGTACACAGCAGAGGTTCGCGCTTGCTTGCTATCAGGTATTTGAAAACGTAACATCCATGAGTGTTTCTGGGGGTTAGTATCAACTACTACATCTTAATCTATCATCTTTAGTTACTTAAACTAAAAGTAATGTTAATGTTGAATTTGAGGCCCTAAGACTGTGACATGTCTTAATTCAAAGTAGAATAAAGCCAGTCAGCATACTTTTAATATTCAGGGTATCTTACCATAAGTAGTGCTTTGCAAATTATCGCTCCATAGATTGTTTTGAGAAAGCAAGAACATCCGAGTTCTCCATCAACCCAACTAATTCAGATAGACAGTGTCTAAAGGTATATAACTTTTATTTTGCCTCAGAAAGGATTTGGACAACTTAATGAACCTAAGAGCATCCTACAATTCACTAAACTAAATGATACTGATGTCAGACTGAAACTTTTACATATGAGCTAATAATCAATCCAGAAAAGGAAAAGCGGAAGCAAGGGCAGGGCAGGCTCCCTTTTGCAAGTTGGAACTGGGTTTGTTTATAAAAACCACAGCAAGTTATCCTGACGCTGCTTCTGGGCTCTCCCTCCCAGCGCTAGGGCACTGCAGCCATGGCCTGGGGGCTTGTCTGTCTTCCCTCCTGGGTGACAGTTTCCAAGAAGATTAAGAGCCACATTCTGCTCACTTGCACAGACCCGGGCACAGCACAGTACATGATCAACCAATAAGCCTGGGCCGAACAACCACAAATACTTCCGTTTATTTCTGCGAACCAGAATTCTGGAAAGGCGACTGCGGGCTGCCTGTATGGATGCAGCTGTTTCAGTCCTTCCAATCTGAAGGGGACTGAGCCAGCTTCGGGGAATTTTCACAGAAAGAATACACAGAATAGTAAAAAATAAGTACAGAAACCATTCATTGCAATAAATGTTGCTTTAAGTGTTCTTCAAACAATAATTTCCGTTACAATTTAAACCACTGCCTCTTTTTTTTTTTTGTATCTTCTACCCAATAAAAGATATGTGCATACTGTTCTAGAAGTGTATTAAAATCTCAACACACTTATTGTTAAAACCATGTATTTTCATATTCCTATTCCCTTGGATCAGGAAGTTACAAGTTCCCACTACATTTTTTGACCCTCTTATAAAGGGTAGGATTCTTGCAATCTGTTTATTATTTTAAAAAAGGGGAATGTGAAATTGCAAACCCTGTTCCTCGAGTAAGATTAAAATAATGTAAAACGCCGTTAAGATTATAAAATTTATGCTGGCTACTCTACCACTGAACTGTGATGGCCTAGATGATCGTTAGGTGAGAACGGATTTTAAGGGAAAAAAGGTACCTCGAGTCCAGCAGTTTCAGCCGCCTTCACTTAGAATTTTTCCACTATCTGCTCAAATATGAGCCGCTGACGTGCAAACGAGTCAAAACACTGCTAGGCGGGCAAGAGGACAGCGGTGAGGGAGGGTGTCCCGCATCACCAAGTCAGAGTATTACAGTCACACAACTAAAAAGGGCGCACGGCGATCAGAGATTAATTGCAAGTTGGAAGAAAAGGAATCGTCTTGTGGCTCGGCTGCGCTCCTGGCTGCTAAGTTGTGAATTCGGGACAATTCCTTTTCAGAATGGCTTCTTACCGAAAAAGCTGACAGATACAATTAAACGAGAAGAGCCCATTTAGTATACTTTTTTTAAAAAAAGGAAACAGAAAATAAAAAAGAACTTCAATTGTATATATTATATTTTCTGAAGTTCTGCAGAAATAGAATCTTTGCATAAAAGATCAGCAGGAAATATTCTTGCCCCTCCACAGGTCTGCCTGGGGCGTGCTACAAGAATGGAACACGCATGTGAAACACAGGGCTGGCACAGTTCACGATTTGTACACACATGCTACACACATGAGCCCTAATCTCATGGAAACCAAGTTTCTGATTTTAGATAAGCGCCTCCTGACAATCCGGCATTTGGACAACAAATATCAATTTCACACACCAACAGTTAATCTCACGGTTAAACCACATCTCGCCTGTGGAAGCAAAATAAGTTACCTTCCTCCTATTTGGTTTTTCTTTTGCTCAAATAAATGTGTGAGGACAACTCCTTGGTAAAGGAAAAAAGAAAAGTTGGTTACTCAATCAGAGCTACAGAATGATGTCAGCATCCAATGGCCCAAACTTTCCAACGAGCCCATGAAAGCAAGTATCCCTATAAAAACTCCTCATCAAGGAATATTTGAAAGCCAACCAAGCAGAAGGCGTCATTCAGAAATGTGTTTGTGCACATGCCAGTTCAATCAGCGCGCCTTCAGGGGTCCTTACGTCAGACAACGCTTCCAGCTAGGGCTCGGAGGGAACCTCTTCAAGCTCAAGAGAGCAAGCTGACCAGCCTGAGCACAGGAGCCCCCAAAACGTGCAGAAAGACCTACTCGTCACACTGTTCTTTCCCTTCAACTTTGTTTATTGATGTACTGAACATGAAAAAGTACAAAGAATCCAAACACAAAAGAAAACATGTACAGCCTCTTAAATACTCAACAGAATATATTTTCTATTCCAACAGATGTGAATTAAGTCATACTGTACAACTTCAAATAAATACCAGCCTTACATTTTATTAAGTGCTCTGATAAACACTGTAAAGTGAAGCACAATTTGCATGCCCTCTCATCAATGCCTCAGTTTGCTACAGTAGTATAGGAAAGAAGCATGTAGATGCTGTTTTCCCGCCAGGGAAACCTTATTTTTTTTTTTTTTAAGTATATACATGTATTTTGTTTTTTAGTTTTTTAGTTTTTTTTTTTTAAACGCAGAAGGTTAACTCTGACAATCTAAATGCACCTAAGGATATGAGAAAGTGCTAAGCCAATTGATCTCTGAATAGCATTGAGTGGGTCAGCATGGAAACTCGCTTATTCACTTTAGCACGCGCCTCACAGTATATGTACTGTACTATACTGAAAATTTTTATAACTACAATTTTAAATAATAAAAAATAAAACTCAACGCAACCGCAAAGATAATGTACAACTATGTTATGCATAGCACATTGCCTGTTCTAAGGGGAAGCATGTGAGCATCTCAGTTTATACAAAAAGCAGGACGTAACTATATAGTTCTCAGTGCATCCTGATGAAGGCATTGTTGCCTTCAGCTTTTTTGAAAATTTATTATAAGCTAGATGCTAATCAGAAAATATTTTGTATTTGTTAAAATTTCTTTCATACATGGTAAAGACTTATTTTATTATTTCCCCAAATAGTGGTTTAAGCATCATACAAAGTTAAATTTCAATAGCATACAGATATTTATGATTTTTTTGTATGAAAAATGTAAGGAAATTTGTTCAAAACCTATGGTTATACTCATTTTTTTTTTTTACCACAAACATATTTATAAACGAAAATGTAGCATCACCATAAACAGCTGAAGCTAGACTATCTACAGACAAAATTAGCAACAAATCCGATGCACTGTAAATTCAAGTCCTCAGGACAACAAAAGTGATTAAGCAAGACCTCAAGTAACAATGTTAATGCCATTTACAAAGGAAAAAACTGATACAAAAACATTCAGAACCTGAACATCACTTGGCATGTAAGGGAAACGAAAAGTCAAATCAGCTGAAAGGGTCATAAACACAAGGTCTTATTTACATTACACAAAGCTCAGGTGTTAGCCTTGAACAGAACTTTCAAAATACCTTCAAATATATCCAACTCAGGTCACGTTTGCCGATTTGCTGCAGTACAAATCATGTGCAACATCTTTTTTCCTTAAGACAAAACAATTCTTCAAACAATACTGCAAGTACATCACTAAACACCATGAGCTCTATCTGAAGGGATTTCTTTAGGAAGAACAGATTTTTTTTTCCCCCATCTCTTGGTAATTTAAATTTCTTGCCTGCTCTTATATATTCTTTTGTAAATTTTTTTTATTTGTTTCAAAATCACAAATCAATGTGAGCCACCTATCACATAATAACCAGGATGACCAGACACTCCACTGGTGATTACAAAAACGAAACCAGCAGCGCTTGTTTCCCCCACTGATTCTGTTCCTTTCATACAAAGATCTCAAAAGTATTTTCTACGTCATAAATCTTTCTAAATTTTCCAACCACTGCAAATTTCCTGGTAAATTTTAAAAGCTCACTAGGTGTCATATGAAGAGATTTCTCAAAGTATTCAAGTCAAAATATTTGTTCCAGGACCAGTAAAAAGTTTCTCCAAATTTTCTTTTTTATAAAAATAGATGCTTTTTTTAAACCCACATCAAAGAGGCTCTTATCTCTTTGGCAAGGTACTGCTTTACGAAAAGTTCTCCAGTATTCTTACAATAAGCGTTTATAATGTGCCCCCCCTGCCCCAACCCAAATCATAATTATAAAATAAATACTGTTTTTAACTCCATAAATAAAAATGTAAACTTCAAAATACTTTTCTTACACATAACAGCGATGCTTTAAATGTAAACAAAACACAAAGCTAATCAGAAAAAGAAAAAAAAAGGGGGGGAAAAAGACAACCAACTGAGGAATCACAACACAAAGCCTCAATATTTACTCACAGGTTCAAGGCAGTTATGTAAAAAGAAAAGAAATGTCATCCCTTAGCTGAAACACTTTAAAAGGTCCACCTTCTTCAAAGAAGGCAATAGAATGCAATGTGACAGGTAAAAACCCTGTACCTCTTGTCCATATTCAAACATAAAAGATATTTAAGAAGTTTTAATTCAAATACTAGCAATAAAAAATCTCACATATTTCTTAGGATGCTAAGTAGTCGTTTTATTCCCATCTCAACACTGACTTACAAAGACATTTACTAATGTATAAAGTTTCTCTTAACTTGCCTTTGTTGTATAGTTTTCATATATAAATGGACTGAGGACAAGCCCGCTAGGCTTTGTGCGTTTTGTTGGTCTTAAAGGAGACCTGCAGCACTCTGTCTCCCAGGCGGTATCCATTGAGGCTCGCTATTGCCATGGCGGCCTCGTCATAGTTTGTCATAGTCACAAATCCAAAACCTTTGCATTTATTGGTGTTAAAGTCACGGATGACCTTCACGTTGGTGACCGCTCCAAAGGGCCCAAACATTTGCCACAGGATACTCTCATCGGCGTCAGGAGCCAGGTTGTACACAAAAATACACCACCCTGTGCCCGGGTGCCCGGGGATATTAATTCCAGCCAAACTGGTCATTCCGTCAATGGTCATTGGAGAAAACCTACTAAACAAAATAGGAAACACGAACACACACACACAAACACACACACACACAACAGAAACAGGTTGGTTACAGCGATGCACTTCATTTCTTTCCCCTTCCCCATCCCAGAGTTTTATTAACACCCCTCCCCCGACAGATACATACAACCATTTGATGTTTCAACCAAAGCCTGTGTGTGGCTTGCAGGACATGCTATACCATCAAGGTATTAATAAATCGTGAAATGGCCATCATATGCTGTATTGAATAATACTATCCACAATAGCAAAAAAATATATATTGAGAACTGGCTTCATGAATTTAAGCAGGGTTGGGGGAGGGGCGCAACACATGTAAACATGCTGTAACGTCGCAATGCAATATAAAATAAATAATGGGTTTGGGGAGACCAGGTGGCATCCAGTGATAGAGATATTCCTTCAGTCAACCGTGCGTCAAAAAGCAGCTTTTCATTAGGTTGTACATGCAAAAGAAAACCCAACACAAACTTATGAAGAGAGTCACTCCCCAAATCAAAGAAACTTGTCACTCAGGGGAAGGGGTCGTGAGCACCATGAACCTCTATCATTACCTCTTCACTCCATAAGCCATATTGAGCAGATTGTCCAACCTGCAAAACACACATTTAGCAAATTTCAGTTTTTAATTTTTCCCCTTGATGTCCACGAAAACTGGGCTTGTTACTGCCATCATCCGAGGGGACAGCTGTATATTAATGGCATGTGAAGTCAAAAATTGGGGCTTTTCACAGACAATGGGTACCCACTGCCGTAAGACACTCGCCCTGCCGATGGGTACAGTGTATAATCTCTACAAGGGCCAGTGCAACACAGGGCACACACTGGTGGTCATGGGAGAAAACCCTTCAGAGAGGAAACGTGGAGGTTCTAGAACAGCTAACGTTTGGGTTCTCACACTTTGCCAGGTAAGTTCTAAGTGCTCCACATACACCTGCATGTACTTAATATTACTTCTAATTTTCATAACTCTATTGGGTGCTGAGTACACTGAGGCACACAGTTTAAGTGACCTGGCCAAGGCCACAGGACGAGTCAATGGTGGCAGTGACACTCAACTCTGAAGTTAAACTTCCCTTCACCCTCCCAACACTGAAGGACTTTCATTTCTTAGAACCAAAGTGGTGTTATAACAGGTAGAAAGAACCTTATACACAACCTCAGCTAAACCTCCCGTTTCTCAATGTGCTCAGCTAAGATCCAGAGCAAGAAACACGAGAGACCCCCTGCTCCGGTGAGCCAGGAGCCAGACGGAGGCGTCAGACCCGGAGCCTGAGCCTTATTTTCCTGCAAGGAGTGTAGCCCTACTCAAGGTGTAAGAAGCCAGGTAGAAACAAACCAACCAGGCTGAACTTCTCTTCAATGTTTTAAAAAGAAAGCAGCTGGGGTGGGTGGGTACCCTTCAAAATTCTCTGTATCTTTTTCCTACTTCAAAAAAAAAAATGGATTTTATGGTACCTGATTTATCAGTTCCAAATTTCCACAACGCATACCAACTAATTACACGTGTTTAGTGGAGGTGAGCACAACTTAACACATTGCCCAGCTAACCACCCTTAAGGGCCACAATCTCCAACACTCTCCAAGGAAGACCTGGGTCAGGGAAATAATTTTTCTCTCTCTTAATCCTCATGTGAAAGGCAAGTTTAAAAATTCAATGTTTCAACTTTATAGTCTAACTACCTGTGGCCTCAAGTGAAGCTAAAGCACACTTGAGAAAGCAGCTCCTTCTAGCTTTATAAAAGCTGAAAAACATATCTTTCTGGTCTTTCCAAACTGGAAAAGGAATCTCACACAGTCCTATTCCCCTGGGCATTTTGCGTGCTTTATAAAAATGTAAAGAAAGAACTGGGCTGATGTAATAATGCAAAGTGTAAGGAAACAGAGCAAATCACAATGACGGGTGTATGGGGGGGTGTCTGTGTGTCTTGTCCCACCACCCTCTCAGGACCAGGGACAGTTCATCCTCGCTGCAGCACCCAGCAGGGAGCACAAGCCTGAATCACAGGTTTGGAGTAAACAGCTACTGACTGAATAAAGCGGCGAGGTTACCAACATTATCCGTCACTGCTTAATCCAGAATAAAAACCATCAGGAGGCCGGCTGGGGAGCCTGAGTGCACACGCCCGGGAGAGCGCGTGTGGAGGCTGCACAGTGGAGGGGTTTGTTTTCTGAGGAGGTGATGACTACAGTCCAAGGTGCCATGTCTTTCTACTCCAAAATAAAGGCCAGGAATAGCAGGAATTAAGAGGCACACAGAGTCTATCACCAACCATAAAGTAATAAGATACAGAAAATTTCACAAAATTGCTGGAATCATCAATACTGGATGCATCTGGCATGACACCTGTAGAACAGAAGAGCATATTGAGACTCGGAGGTCTTTCGAAAATGCAGAAAGGTCCAGAGGCACAGGCAACCTTACTGATTCACTCAAAATAGAGTTATGTCATCTCTGCCCATTAACTGGGCCCAGGTAGGGACGGTCACACTCCACCACCAGCGGCTTAGACACCAACCAAAAGACAGAGATGGAACAGGACCTAGGTGATGCTGAAACTCCTGCCTGCATGCAGGTGGGTCCAGCAGTACTTTCTCCTCTCTCAGGAACACACCCCCCCGTTTCCATGAGAGCCAGGGGAAGGCAGGGGGCTCCACGTGGGTACCACGCACACAAGGCTCGCAGCAGCCGGAAAACCAAACTAGGCGGTTATAAGAGATCGTGGCACATGCCGCACCACGTTACCTCGTAACCGCCCTGTTTACAGTTAGCTGAGACACGGGACCCCCTTACTCTGCAGAATCACCCCCTCCCTGGGTCTGCCCAGAGCTCAAGGACAGCCTTCTTCCATGAGTGGTCATTTACAAACGGAAGCCAATGTTCAAGGGAGACCAAGTAACAGCCTCCAGAACGAGCCGTGGGGTATGCAAGATGACCCAGGGCAGTGTGGCTGAGAAATACTCAAGTGGCTATTAAATATGTATTTTTAAACTCTAAAAAAAGTATTCTTTACTCACATTTAATCGGCGCACCGCACCCAGTACCCTGGCTTAATGCCCGTGCATCGCATACCATCCTGAGGGAAGACGACGCAGTCCTCAAAGGGACAGTGACACTTTCGCCTGACCTTTAGCTTGGATACGGTCCACTTTACACATAACTCGTTGAGTGGATATGGAGGATTAGATACATAACCCCAGCTTTAATTAAAGTACTCCTCAAAACAGAGGTAGCTTCAAAAATACTCCTGCAGAAATCGTCGTCACCACCACGACCAGAGCGAGGCTGACAACAGCAAGGAAAGCCCCAGGCATGAGAAAAGGGAGAACTGATTATTTCTTCTGCTCCGAGTACAAACTACATTTTGAGGCGAGACACAGACAATCCAACATGTCTCACGTGAAGTCAGACCAGAAGTTCAAAATTAAGATAAATCTTATGACTCTTCCTTTAAAAAGGTATATTATTTATTAAGATAATGGTAAATGAAATATAAACCATCAACATAATTAGCAAGACATCTGATGTCCTGCTTACGTCATCTGTAGCCCATCTTCATCTGCTGTCTGACCAGGGTTTATGAGTTAACAAATGCAACGGCACAAGCCCCCGGGCATATAATTTATGAAAACATATAAGCTGGGGATACAAATACATACACTTCTAGTAATAAGACTACAACTCAGACTACAACTAGGTGGTATTTCGACTGGACTAATATATTAGGTAGAGCATTGCCATTTCAAAGCTAGGTGTTTATAAGTAAAGAATAAAATTAAGGGCACCTGCCCAGTTTCCAAGAAATTTAGCTGACACACTATGGGAGTAAATACTATGAGACACACTGTGACTCACACGCAAGTAAAAGAGAAAATACAAAATTGATTCAAGTCAAATAAAAATACAAAGAGCGATTACTTCTAATACGTAAGAGAATAAAAACTCCGGACCCTAAAAATAATGGCTCTCAAAAATGCTCCAAAGCACTGACAGGATCTGATTTGACATTAAACCACAACACGATCACCAACTTACCCCCTTATCCAATTAGACGGTACCATTCGTTCTCTAAGAGAGAAAAAATCATTCAGGAGAATTGATACCAGTCTCTTCCAAAAGGAAATCGTGATAGTGCAACCAGCAAATGCCTTAAATGCAACACAAGTGCTGATCAAGGCTCGCGGAAGCAGGCGCACAGGCCATTAGACTAGCTCACGTTCAATAAAATTAAAGCTGCTGCACAGGAAGAGAGATGGAAAAACCGGCCAAACGTTTAATTCAGACACCGTGTCCCAAGAATATACTTAAGGGGCTTACATTACACTATCCATCCAAATAAATAAGAATGGCTTTATTTTGAAAACTGCAGTCAATTAAATAACCATATTAGATCAGCAATGCTCATGATAATGCTCTAATTATTCATGTGGGTTGACTAAGTCATAAACTTCACAGGCCCACATTTAAACTTAACCCTTATTACACAGATTTTCATTTTTTAACTTTAAAAGATATGCATGTCATGGCTATTAAAGGTATCCTTAATTATTATAACACTTATAATTTGTGTTCTCCTCTCTCTCTGCTCCCAGGGTATTTACCATGACAACATAAAAACCCAGGGAGAAGTTTTCTAAGTGTCCACTGGAAAATGACAAACTCAAGGCTAGGAGCATTAGGGCACAGATATTAGGGACAAAATATTTGTGTAATGACCTAGACCTAGACCTAAACCAGAGAAGAGCAAAATACCAACAAACAGGCAACTCCTTAATTCAAGAGTCTTTATGTGGTGAAAGAAGATTCAACCTGAATTCAACGGGGGGGGATCAAGTTAACAACAGCCAAGTTTTTAAAGGTATTTTTAAAATGCAACCAAACACACACTGGGTTAAATATGAGCTCTAGGAATAAGGCTCCCAATTTCTTCGAACACTCCCTCTAGACCAATCACCTCCCCTGAGCTCAAAGACTAGCTCTTAACTTACCACCTGGACAGAGGTTTTGGGAAGACTGCGAAGTGGAGTGATGGATACAAGAGTTAGGATCTGAAACCAAATTTCCCTTACAACAGACAACTCTTATCTCCCCCCAAAACAAAACAAAATTTTATAGGAGCTAAAGAAAGGAAGAATTTCCAAATTAATAACATACAGAGCTAAAAGATAAGAGCACAGAATGGGCACAAGATATTTTAAAAGCTATCAAATTTGACCATCAGAACATCCCGTAAAACTCTCCCCAAGTGAGACCAACGGGCACAGAGCACGCAGGGCGAAGGTCAAGCTGAGAGCAGATGAGGAGGTTACCCACCACCTACGGGCTGAGTCACCCCATGCCAGCCGGTTCAGAAATCAGGGATTCCCCTGAAGATCCTGTCATGTCAGTCCTTTCACCCAGTCTTCCTCAGAATTCAGTCTTGATTCTAAGAACACAGTTTTGCTTAATAAACACCATAAAACAAAAGCCAGAGCTTAAATCAGAAACACCAAAAATAACAACTTAAACTAACACAGCTTTCTCCCAACATCAAACATTTTATACTTTCACAGTGTGAAAATCAACAAGTTCCAAAGAGCTTTCCTTTAAGCCCAAAGAGCTCTGATAGTAGACCAGTAGACGGTAATGAGCTGGTCTGCCTAGGAAACACCTCCAGAATTCCTTCAAGCTGGTCTGTGCTAAACTTGCACAAAGTTACTGTTCACTCAAGATGCCACAGAGGAAACCTACAGGCAGAGCTAAAGGATGAAAGAAAGAAAACAAGGCTTTATAGGATCTCTTTCTCCCCAAGGCCAAGCACCAAGCAGCCCCACGCAGCCTCCCGCCAGCCCATCCCCACTACACCCACCGCAGGCAAGGGGGGCAGTGTTTCCTTTCTGCCAATGCTGTTTGTTTGTTTTTAAATATGTATTTTATTGATTTCAGAGAGAGGAAGGGAGAGGGAGAGATAGAAACATCAATGATGAGAGAGTCATTGACTGGCTGCCTCCTGCACGCCCCCACTGGGGCTCAAGCCTGCAACCCTGCATGTGCCCTGACTGGGAATCGAACCTCCATCTCCAGGATCCTAGGTCAATGCTCAACTGCTGAGCCAAGGCAGCCAGGCAATGCCTTTTTTTTTTTTTAACCTCACAAAGTTAAAGCACAAAGTGAACACAAGGCTCAATCAACTGGTACCCAGTCATCCAGTTCCAAACAGAGCCGTCTGAACGTATCACCTCTTCTCCCGAGCAAGAGCCACCCTAAGTAGGAATTGAACACCCTAAGTGGTGTTAATAGCAGATTTCTCTCTCATACCTTGGGTGACATAATTGTTATTTGTAAAGGGAGATATTTGACTGATTTTTATCCCCACATTTTTAGTGCTTTAAATACCCCAATGAAAAAAATGCATGTGATATAAGCTTGAAAACAGGTAACTCCTTATTAAGCTACATTTGTGACAATATCTTTGATATGTAACTATTCTGCCCCAGCAAGGAAAGAAAATTAATATGCACTTGTGATTTTAAAAAAAAATTAGCATGGGGTTAGATGGCACTATGGCTGCAGTACACCATATGGCCAAAAAGGATATTAAAAAATGTTCTGGGAAATAAAAACTGAGTGATTGTGCTTCCTGCACTGCTTAACATCTTAAAGTCACTGTTCTTGTCACATGCAAATTAGGGATTTTTTTTAATGACTTGGTTTGGTTACCTCAGGGTTTGAATAGAACTTAAAAATTGGAATATTTATGCTTATCTACAAGAAAGAATATCTTCTTTGAGCTAAAGATGCATGAGCATTCGATGGATATATACAGGGGTCTGAAAACTACCACCCACAGGCCAAATCCAGACTGCCATCTGTTTCAGGAGAGCCCAGGAGCTAAGAATGGTTTTTACATTTTTAAAGACTTGTGTGTTTTCTCTCTCTGTGTGTGTGTGTGTGTGTGTGTGTGTGTGTGTTTTAAAGACATAAATAGAGACTGTGACCCATAAAGTCTAAAATATTTACTAGCTGGCCCATTACAGTAAAGGTTTGCCAACCCCTATAAAATTTTTAATACAGACCCATTTGTAGGAACTTAATGTAGTCAAACAGGTTATATATCCTTAGTGGTGCACCTATTATAAACCAAAGTAACTGAAAGATCTGACCTAAAAAAGGAAACAGGAGGATAAAATGTTATGGAGAAAAAAAAACTAAAAAGGGGAAATCGAAAGCACTGGAAATGGTTAAGAAGAATCCAGTAACCTACAGAGGTCAGGGCGTCTCAACCTTGGCACTATTGATGTTTGTGGCTGGATAATTTCTTGTTGTTGGGGCTACATGTACGTTATGAGATGTTCAGCTGCATCCCTGGCCTCTACCCACTAGATGCCAGTAGCACCCTCCACCCAAGTTACGCCAACACACATTGTCTCCAAACACTGCCAAATGTCCCCTGATGGGCAAAATTACACCACCCACCCTCCTCTCCCCCTGCCCTGTTGAGATTCA
Organism: Miniopterus natalensis; assembly: GCF_054644295.1. NCBI lineage: Eukaryota > Metazoa > Chordata > Mammalia > Chiroptera > Miniopteridae > Miniopterus > Miniopterus natalensis. The sequence goes on along the minus strand of NC_142092.1, from coordinate 16,692,495 downwards.
CTGCTGTAGGTCCTTTTGTCCCCACCTACAATGTTTACAAAAGACACTTCCCAAGTAGGTTTTCTCTGTGCCGTAAGAGAAAGAAAGAAAACAGCAATGACAATAACAGCAAAGCAGAGATCCTGTTAATAAAGGTACTGGACAGTGAACCTGAGAGCGCTGAGTTTAGGAGCTGGGCATAAGAACCAGACCAGACTTACCTAAAACGCTGTGCCTGCTGAGCTAATGGTCCTGGATACCTTCTGTTTGGAGACTGGTACAGCTGGGAAAGGATGGCCTGATTGGTTTTTTGGCTTGGATTATTAGCAAACTTTACAGTGATTGGCTCTGTGGCACCAGGAGGTTTCTGGCCGTTTAGGCCTTTGATAGCTTCTTCTGCCTCAATCCGCTTGTCAAATCGGATAAACCCTACACCCCTTGATATGCCTATGGTAGGTTTGGGTAAGGATTTGGGAAAGAGAGAGTGGAAAGAGAGAGGAGGGAAAGAAGAAAGGATAAATTAATTTTTCCTTCTCAAGAATGTGTTTTCACCCACACATAACATCTGCCACAAAATCAGAGGAAGACTTCAGTCTAGAGTCACAATTTAGTATTTTTTAATGCGTGAAGTCACCTGTACAATTTGAATACCCATTATCACATACCTACCAATAAGCTAAGAAGAGAAAACACACTGCTCTGTCCGTGTTTTCTCTCTCCCGCCTTCTCTCCCCTCAATACTCTTTAATAATGTCAACAACTTGCCTGAGTTTCATTTTTCAAATTATGCTACTGGACAAAAAGCTCAGAAACGACGGGCACAGTAGCTCCTTTTCTTGTAGCAAGGAGAACAGAACCAGGCACTTGCAAAAAATGCTTACAAGCTATGCTAAAAATACATGCACAGTGGTAGAAAGATTTATTTCAGCCAAATTTTTTAATATAATTCAACTTAATAATATTGTATAGCATGCTGGTCCTTTAAGAAAACTGTCTGAAGAGGCTTTTCTGGTTCCCTGAAGCTTCTCCACTGCTTTAAATGAGCTGTACTTTATTAAAGAGGTAAAAGAGGATCCAGATTTTAAAAATAAATATAACGGAAGTAACGCCTCAAAGCGCCCTGGCTTTAGCAGTGTTACTCCTGACCATGGGATGCCATTCCCTGCCTCATGCTGTTCCCACACTGAGAGACAAGAATGGGGAAGCGGAGGGATGACCAAATACCTACCTAGCTTTTGAGAAATGGTAGAGGGAAACCCGGCTCATTCCATTTAATTAGCTAAACAGGCCAGTAGGGGTGGCCGTAGCTGGCCATCGTGAGATGAGCAGTTGCAGGGAAACACTTTCTTGGCAAGCAAATCGGCACCAGCAGTACCAGCTTGAGACTAGTAGCTAGAAAAGTCTAGATGATTCAGAGTATGTCATCGAAGAAAAGAATGAGAGGTTATTGGGAAAGATGGGCTGAGAAAAAGCACTAGACCATCATGTTTACGGAAAATTTAAGAAGGACTGAAGGTTTACTTGCTTTAAAGTTAATACTGTGTAAGGTCAATGGCTTGGAATTCTATTCTAAGGTAAGGGAGGGATTTTTTCCACGTACGCTTATCTCAGACAGCATCTATCGCTTTACCTTCCCTATTTTAACTATATCCCTTGTACATTATTACCACCTGATGGGTGAGTAACAAAATTGCAGGGTTTGTCATTTCAGGTTAAGTGAGCAATTTTGCCTTGAAAGCTGTAGGTATAAAGATGAAATGGTGAAATGCCAGAAAATGTATTATTTTAGTTATCTACCAGCTCCTATTAAGAATTAGTAACCCCTGGGACTTAACTATTCCATTTGGAAAGCATCAGATTAGCAATGAAATGACCTCTCTACACAGCCTGTCATCTGAATGGGGAGTCCTCACACCTAAGCACGCATCCCAATAACCTGAAGGGCCGGTAACAGGCCCACCCTAAGAGTTTTATTCATTAGGTTTGGGGTGGGGCCCAAGAATTTGCGTTTCTAACAAAGTCCCAGCAGGGTGCTGTTGCTGCAGATGCCTGAGTGCACTTGAGACCCACTGACTAAACCAGGTGGCAAAGCAGGTCCTTGTGAGCCTACTTACTCAGGATGGGCTTGCAGTTCAGACAAGGACTTTCAGTAACACAGGTGCCACTTACTCTCAATTCAGAGTCCTCATTAAAAAGCATGACTGATATGAACAAAACCAAAGGGCACTTTTGTTGATGTAAACAAATTTATCTAAATTTTTAGGCCTGAATATCTATTTTACCCCATTACCAGTCTGTGTGATACAACATATCATGTGAGAATGTGAAAGGAAGGTTACGGAATGCAGCTGAGAAGACTATTTTTATACACCCTCACTAGACTAAATTTTCTCCATAGAGCAGAACCTCCAGGCCATTCTCCCAAGCATGGTGTGATGGCAGCCACCGCTGTGCCCAGACCTCGGAAGTGTGGCGGTTAGCCTCAGCACAGGGGGGCGAACCACGGGTGGCTTCTGACCAAATTCAGATCAACTAATTGGTCTTCACTTGGAGAATTAAAAACTTGGCCTGATTTAATTCCATGGTTAATCCATCTCTTTTAAAAACAAGCTATGACGCTCTAGTACACAATGCATCTCTAGTGGTCTCATCACTGTAAGGAGAGACAGACAGGATAAGAGGAGAGAAAAGCAGTCAGAGTGACAGGGGAGAAAGAACACAGAGAGAGAAAAGAGGAAAACCTATTTTCTTTTTAAAGATCCACAAAAACCCTTTTTGTTTTTTTGTAATCCTTGCCCAAGGATAGGTTTTAAAACCCACAAATCTTCATGTGTCTGCTCGAGTCTATGGCACTACAGGTGGTTCTCCCCTCTTGCCATTATTTCTCTATTTTTCAGTATTTTTTAAAAGAATAAGTATTGCGCTTATAATAGAAAACTGTACTTTATTTTTTAGATCCATAATCAAATCTATGCTGCTAGCTTTTCTCTAACTAAAAGCTTTACAAAAGAGCTCCCTGACATACGAAAGTTTTAATAAACATACTAGTCTTCTCCTTTCCGTTTGGTTAAAAGTTAACATTAGGCATAAAATAAATGCTTAACATTCAAAATCTGCAATCTTACACGTGCCTGTGACACACAGCACCGGCCTGGGAAACAGCCTGAACAGCAATTACCAGTGTAGCTGAGGTGTAATCCTCCCTTGGAGAACTGGCTGCATGTGGCTGCATTAAACTATGCTTTTTACAAAAATAAAATTGTTTATTAGTACTTTATAAGGAGGGTGGGCGCTTTTTTCACGCAGCAGCTTGGAAATGAAGATTATAGCATCTGTAAATTTATTACAAGCCATGAAACAGGCTTCAAACCTGCACCTTCAGGGTGGCAGTGACTCAAGCTCACTCATTCCACTCCGCAATCTATTTTTATCCATGCATATTTATGAACAATTCCGGCAGAAAATTGCATTTTCTGGCCCACATATACCTTTGATGTGTTCTGGAGGCAAGATTGCTGTATGGGAAGGCAGCATATTTCACAACCTGCCAGTCAGAAATGTGAAAGATTACCCAGAGCGGCTGCCTACTTACCAGTGACCTGGTCAACAAGGATTCGAGAAGTAATGATGCGGCCGTATTGTGAGAAAAGCTGTTCCAGCTCCTTCTGAGTCATCGTTTTCGGGAGTCCACTGACGTACAAATTTGCATCTCGGATAGAAGCTGAACTTGGGCGAGCATAGGAAACCTGGAACAGGGAAATAAAATTAGACGTGTGTGCAAACTCAATCACCTCCCTTCAGAACCTCAAAGACTGCCTCAAGTTATTTAGTGGTTTTTCCGTAGGAAGCATACAACAAACACTGAAGTTAAAGGAAGCCCAGCGATGACTGCTACTTATTGCAGGAGAAATTCTAAACCAATGGGAATGGCCATCCCCCCTGGGCAGAGAGAAGAGTGTGTTTACCCCTAGATTTGTACGTTTCCAAACAGACCGGTGACACACACAGCACGGTGCTACTAGTGGTTGACAATGAGGCCAACTACCTAAACCAGGGATTTAGGCTCAATTAAATGACTAAGCTTAAAGACTAATTTCATCTGATATTTTTGTGACCTGTTTTCGAGAGTTTCCCATCTCTGGGGGAGGTGGTGCCACATTTCTAAACAATTTACCCGATTATCATTAAGTATGCCCTTTTGATTATTCCAAAATAGCTATCACCTCTAAATTTAAACGTGAATGAGCTGTATCCCCTATTATCCTGTCTATTGTCTTCTTGCCCACAAGTCTTTTTAATCTTGATTTCAAAAGATTTAAGTCCATTGATTGACGTTACCTGCCATTTTATGTATCCTTTCTAAAAGTTTCCTATCTTTGAGACACAGTATCCAAAATCCTACAAGGATGAAAGGCCAAATAAGTCCAAGTATATTTGTTTATAATCAACATTACATAAGCTCCACAGCCCTCTCTCTTATCACTGTATCCTCAGTCTCTTGGCACATGATAGATGCTAAAATATCTGCTGAATAAAGCCAATCTAATACCCCACTGATCCTATGGGTCCACAGCAGCTTCTTGGACCACAGCATTTAAGGGACAGTTCATCAAGTCATCTAGATCTTGCCCGAATTGTAATCGATTGCTCTTTGCCTACAATCTAATTCTGCCAATTTCTAGATAGCTCTGAGTCTCGGGTGCTATTCCTGATCACATCCTCTTTGGTTAAACTGTAAACTCTTTTGGATTACCTAAAAAGATCTAAATTCCACAATATACTCCATCTTCCAAATTGTTCATAAAAAAGGCAAATTCTAGGACTAATTCTAGGGTGGACTTACTGGGGTACCGTAACTTCTGCCTGCTCATTTCATCCATTAGTATCCACTTTTAATCTACTTCATTGCTTTTTTAAAAAAAACTTTTCAATTTATACAGCTTTTGATACGAAACATTTTCTCCATGGTTTAAATCATGCTCACAGCTCTATGTGTAATGACTTTTTTTTTTTTTTTTTAATTTCCGGGGGGGGGGGAAGCAAGCCAGGTTTTATACTACTTTATAAAAGGTCTTACTATCTTTCACCCCTGTCCTAGCAGTGTTAAAATTTAATACTCTTATCCTTTATTCAGTAAGTTTGCTTATTAACAAGTGAAAATATACCTGTTGTGCCAAAAGCTATATTTGGAAGTCACATTAGCACTGTCCTGTCCTACAGACAAAAGGAATTCAGAATAGTGGTGGAGAGAAGATAGGTCATTATTCATATGCTACTCTTTTTTCTCTAAGCTTAAACCCTTAAGAACAATGAACTTAAGGAAAAATGAACTTGTGGAATGATAACGTAAGTGAAAAATAATGAAGGAAAATTCCAAGTGATCAACAAAGCAACTGAAATGGACTCTAGTCTTGGGACAGCTATAAACTGACAGAAACATAAAGTCAATGAATTATTTATACATTCAATGGATGTGAATACATGAGTAGCCAATTTCTTTTCTAAAGAACAATTCCCAATTATCTGGGTAAGCTAAAATCCCACTGCTTGGACTCCCCGGTGTCTAATGGACTGCATGCACGTCTTTATTTCAGGAGCAGGGAGCTCTCAGCACGTCAGCTGTTAGTCTGCCCCAGATCATGTGAACGAAGTGTTCCCTTTATGAAGAGCGACTTCCCACGGGCAACACAGTAAGCATCTATACATTCTCAAAGTTAGGAGGCTAACTTCCAGTGGCTGATGAAGCAGGCAGAGGCAGGCAGGCTCTCCATGAGCTCAAACACGGCATGAAAATAGTGTAACAGTAGGTCAAGGTGACATCTCTCTAGCCAATGTGCCTGGCCTCAAAACTAGGTTCAATTCATGGAGGGCTCTGTGAACCTGGACAAATTCTTTAAGTCTATTACCACATAATTATACTGGTTTTTTATGGTTATTAGGAATAATTAAATAAAATCTCTAATGCACATAAAATGCTGAGCACAAAACCTAAAAAACTAGGTGACTATATTATAAATACTACTTATCTCTACATGCATCTGAAAATGTAGGTAAGGACCCAGACTATTAAACTTGAGAGTAACCTGAGTCCATTACTGTGTTCCAGAAAATTTACTCATGCAGTGACATTTACTGCTTTGTGCATTTCTGAGGAGTGTGGGTGGAGTGTTTTAAAAGTCTTCCTAAAATATATTTAGGAAAACAGGTTTATATTTAGTGCTTATATAAAAGCTTTGAAAACATACTTGGGTCAGTTATGTTATCTGCTTTTATTTTTCCTTCAGTTCACATTGCTTTTTTAATTCCCAGCCTGAACTGACTATATTTTCTTATTTTCTGTATTTTTGATACCTGTAGGGCCTTGATCCTGAAGAGCCTGCCCATCCCAGGGACAGCTAAGTCCTAGAGATAGTAAATGCCCCCCCCCCCCCCCCCCCCCCGTGAGCACACCAAACCAATATTTCCAAACTCATCAAACCAATATTTCTCCTGCCCTTAATCACTCCAGGGCCAGGTATTACACAAATAGGGACCAACCCTGTAGCCCAGAGCCCTCCAAAATTATTCCAACTATCTAATGCCATATTTACTTACCATACTCTACCCTGCCTCACCCTTTCTTTCCCACTAGAATCCCAATAAAGGCTCCGAGCCAGGCTCTGCCCTTTCCTCTCTGACCCCTGACTGTCCCTGGTGCTTCCCCACGTGGCCCTGCCTGGCATGTTGTGTCTGTTTCTAGAGATTTGTAGGTATAAACTGCTTCCTTCATAACAATAATTTCTGTGTCTCCATTAAGACAAATCCTGGGTACAGTTTTAGCACACAGCATATTTCAAGGACTCCAAGAACCAATAACAAATCTCAAAACAGTATTTTTCAGTAACTTTGTCAATGAACTGGTTTAAATCACCATAGCCAGGGCAGAGGCACTAAATTTCATGTAAACTCATGGGGGTAACAAATACTGTTTCCATTGACCTTACACTTAGGGGGCTTCTGAGACTTTGTTTACAAAGCATTTTCAAATACAATGTTTTGTTTGTGCCTCACAACAACCCTGTGAGGTAGGCAGGGCACATATTAGTATTTTATTGCTAGGGAAATAAGTATAGAAAAGATAAATAACGTGCCTAAGGTTATACATAAGGTTAAATTCCTGATTCAAACTCTGATCTCTGACCCTGTGTTCTTGTCTACTTGTCCAGTTTCTCTGCCACAATATCACACTATAGTAGCTAGCTTAGTACACTTACTTGTTCTGGAGTTTAGAAAAATTAAATGTCTTTTGGTTGTTTCTTAAACACACACACTGAGTGAAACTGAGCACAGCAGAAAACAAGATGGTACTAGAAATATTTAATTAAGTCAAAAATTATTTTATTTCATTTTCCATCAATTTTTTTTAAAAGTCACTTTTCCCAAGGAAAGGATGAGTGGCTACTAATTGCAATTAACTAAAGAAACTGCACATCATTAGAATGTTGAAATTAGTTTTATTACTGTCTAATATTCAGAATGCAATGCAATTAAATGAGTAATACACCACCCCTGCCCACTTCCCGAAATATTGTAAGGGCAACTGTCCCCTCCCAGACCAACATGCTGTGTCTCACCCCTGCGACTTTATTGTGTCTGGGAACAAAGCAGCTCCCTTTCCCTTGCTCTACCAAGGATAGCACTGTCATCAACATCCCCCTTCTAGGAAAATACTTCTCCTCCTTCTACCTTGAAGGATTATAAACAGAAAAGATACTTAGACCAAAGTAGGAAGAAGACTTGCAGTAGGGTAAGGACTTGCACCGTCGGAGATTCAACTAAGTTTCCAGATCGAAACTTGCTTCCATCTGGCAATTGATTTTGCATCTGGCAATGGTCAGCAGCCTTCCCCTTTCTGATTTTTTTCTGTGGATTTGAAGCACATACTGGTGTGCCTTGCTTTAATACTCACCAAGAACCTCTCTTGGGCTATCCTAAACCTCAAAACGTCACATCTATCTTTGTGGTTCTTCAAGATTAAAATCCCTTGGAGAAGACCCAAGAGATGGTTTTGTTTTATGGAGATTTCTGTATTAGAAATACTTTAATACGATGAAGCTCCAGCATATGTCCCAGTGGGGTCAAAATAGCTACTCTTTCACCAAGTGCAAGCTGTTCTCCAATCAACATTCTCTGGATTAATAGATGGGTTTGGATTTTAAATTTTCACTGCCATTTAAACAGGTGAATATTTAATGCCTGAGAAGCGAGGTTATGAAATGTCAAAACTACTAAGTGAAGGGTCTAATTTAAGAGGCAGCTAGAGAGTCTGCAATTTAAATATTTAAAGATGATACAGGGAGTACAACACTGAACACCAATCTACTCCAGTAATAGCAATTTAAAACTTAGGTTTATGCTGGAATTCCTCACAACCTTACAAGTAATATAATAAACAAAGACAAGCAATACTGAGATTACTTGAGGGGAAAGGAAGGGAAGCAGTTACAAGCACCACGCAGATAAATACTCTAGCCAATGACTTCTCAATGTGTTCTTCACAAATGAGATCAGATTGGACGGAACAGAGATAAAAATAGATTTATCAAAGCAATTAGGTCTCGAAAATGGAATAGTTTGAAACACAGTATATTTCTTATAATTAAAAACCCATTTCTTCATCAGCAACTAAAACTAATTATACATTAAGCATTCAAGGACCAGTAACACATATACACACATGAAGAATGAGCTATCAAAACACAAGTTAATGGCCCTGGTTGGGTAGCCCCAGTTGTTTGGAGCGCTGTCCTGTACACCAAAAGGATAGTAGGTTCGATTCCCAGTCAGGGCACACACCTAGGTTGTGGGTTTGAACTCCCGGTCCAGGTGTGTACACGAGGCAAATGGTCAATGTTTCTCTCTTACATGGATGTTTCTCTCTCTCTCCCCCTTCTCCCTCTCCCTCTTCCTCTCCCCATTCCCCTTCCCCTCTACAAATCAGTAAAAACATATCCTCAGGTGAGGATTCAAAAGGAAACCTAGTTAATCAAATTACACAGAATTAAAAAGAATGGAAATATGGATAATGATTGGTACTTTACTAAATGTACATAGTAAAGTTTAAAATCCCTGTACATCACTTTCAATACAAGTCCATTTACAACACTTCTGTCCAAAAACACAATTGCTCTCATTTCTCTGAGTGATCAACAAAAAGATCAGTGACAGTGGGCATTAATGCCAAGAGATTAAAGTGATAAGGTCTACAAATGAACAAGCAATTCCTTCTTTATTAGACTAAGGACATTTGAAAAATCTCCCACTGGCGAGATCACCATTGAATAACTTCTATCACTTGTCAATTACTGACCTAGGACTATAAACATCCTGAAAAGTAGATACTTGCCACTACTAAAGCTCCATTCAATCTCTCCAGCTGAAAGTAGCGGACAAGGTCATAGTTATGCCTATTTAAACAAAGTTAACTGCTGTTCATATTTTTTAAAAAAACACTAAAGATTAGCTCTAGCAAAGGTGTTAGAGCTAAAAGGAGTAATCAGGCCTAACAGGAAGGCTTAGAGAAGGAATTATACATTAGGGTAGTTACCTTTAAAAGATATTTCAAGACACAGAATTTAGAAAAACTACATCAATGGAAAATACAGATGGAACCTCAAATGTTATTGAGACTGGATTTGTTGAATTCTTTAAGCCTACACAAAGATTTGTTCATTCAAGCGAGTAGTTCAGAGATACCAAGGAATACATTTGATTGTGTTATGCTCTGCTAAAACTCCCTCAGGGCTCCCTAATGCTTTAAGATTAATTCCAAATGTCTTAGTCCTTTATGTTCAGGACACTGAGTACATCTTCTGTATAGACACACACAACCTTCAGTGTCCCAAAGCTTTCTGCTCTCTCACGTCCCTGGTTGTGTCCAAAGACATCAAACAAAAATTTGAATGGAGGATTCAGGGGCCTTAACTCTTTGTCAAGGGGTTTTCCTTTAAACCACTGGCTGTAAGATGCAGTCTGAAACAATGCAAGTTTCTAGCAAAATGACAGTTATTGGGAGGACAATCAGACATTTACAAGGAAATACCAGAAGAGATGTTCAAGAGGGTCACAACCTTAGCTTTGCTAACTATCTTCTTATATACGCATACGAAAATCTGAAAAAAATCAAAATGAGTCATTCCATTACGACAGTCACTATATTTCTTCTAGTAACTCCTGAGAATTATTTAAATGCTTGAAAAAAATCTAATACTGGTGGGGGTAGGGAGGGGAGTGGAAAAGAAAACCTAACTAAGAATCCTGACTAGTGGTTTGCACCAATTAAATTAAAAGGTTCTTAGAATAGTCAGAATCTCTTAAGTATTAAACATGCCTACTTTTTTTTTTTTTTAATTGGATACCACTTAACAGAAAGTGAAAACAACAAGTGGTTGTGTTACAGGAGCAGAATACCCAGCTTCACATCTTGTTCAAGTTGTCATGAAACGTAAGAAATAAACATCAAGGCAGTTGATTCTTATGACCAAGTTAAAGACGAAGCTAAGAATAATGTCATAAGAGATCATAGATGGCAATGTTTAAAGCAACACGCAACCTACCGAACAGCCACAGAAAACAGAAGTACTCTGGTTGAAAGATTTGTACTAAGTAACTAATCATAAACTGGAGACTTGGCAAATTATTTCCTTTTCACACATCTGAAACTCAGCCTCTGAAAAACTACACTGAGCACAATTTATTAAATGCTACCGAAAACAGCTTCATCCATGTGTATCAATTAAATGAGGGTCCAAACAGGCTGTCTTGACAGACATCTTCATTTTTTATTGAAGTGGGGTAGCTGGCAGGTCCTATCTGTCCTTCCCTTGCTGCTTCTGCTTGGCTGCAGGGCCCATTTGGTTCAGAAAGGGCTCTTGTGCTGACCGAGGCCAACAGGGAGTCCACCGTAGAAATATCCTTGAAATGCAACTCAGAGAAGCCGCAAACACCTCCCAAATTCCTAAAGACCTCTGTATGTAAAGAATTTAACAAAAAATAAAGCACGAGCCGAGCGATGGAATGAATATGGCATCTGAGGAAGGAGTGGTGGTGATTAAACGGAATCCACTACCAGGGCGGTGCAGGATTAGTCATGCCAAGGTCTAAGCAGGAATCTGTCAATCAACATGTTCCATATTCCATTTCCAAACCCAAAACCAAACCCCAAGCCATCGCTTAGCCCATTAAAATTTTAGAAAGCGATTGCACTCAAGCGGCAGAGACAAAAAATAGACGGACTCAGCTGTAACTAGCAGAGCCCATTCCCACCCCCTCTGCCTTAGGAAGGGTCAGTGGTGGTGACACAGAAAGCAGATTCCCTTACTTTTAACATTAAAAGTGACAAATCTGGTGTTTATTTGGGCACATAACCTTTAAAAATTTTAAACAACATGAAGAGGAGGCAGAAGAGAGTGCACTGTTACTGGGAAGCTCTGGCTACAGCAGAGTGTACTCTGAAGCAGTGGGGGGAATGAAGGCCTGTACCAGCGCTCCCCAAAGTTAGGGGTGAAATCACAGGGCGCGGAGTCACACAGCCGGGGCCAGGCCTGGCTTCTGCGGCTTGGCGGTTATGTAACTCTGGAATAATTCCCTTAGGTCCTTTCAAGCCTTCATTTCTTTATTTGTCATTTGATGTTTGACAGTCCTTACCTCACAGGGACCTTACCAGGATTAAATAGCATAATAAAACGATTAACACAGAGCTGGAGAACCATAGTAATGCTTTAATCATCATAATGATTTCATGTATATAAAATCGTAACAACACAGAAAATGACAGCCCGACATTTATTAAGTGCTTCCCGTGTGCCAGGCACTATGCCGGGTATGTTACATATATAACTCAACTGATCCTCATAAGTGTATGAATTGGGTATTATTACCAACATGCCCAATTTATGGAAGAAAAAACTCAAATATTACTATTGTCTCTTAGATCAGCTAAGAGGACACAGAGAGGGAGAACTGGAAACAAGGAAGGGGCAGAAAAGAGTAACAGAAAAGCAGTTCAAAGATAAAATAAACAAGGCTTTTCTCAAATCCATGGCAGTTACTATCAAAATTAATTTATATTAATTATCACATTACAATTTGTAATACAAATTTGTAATTACAATTTGTAATTACGATATTACAAAGTATTACGAGTATTTTGTAAGACAGGGGCAGACGACTGAGAGCGTGTGAAAGCCTGAGGCCTGGCTGAAGCCCGAGAAAAGGCTGTCTTCCTGCCACCTGGAGGGTCAACACCTAGCAACTTTTTTAAAAAAAAAAATCTGTTTTTATTGATTTCAGAGAGAGGAAGGGAGAGGGAAATAGAAACATCAATGATGAGAGAGTCACTGATCGGCTGCCTCTCCTGGGGATGGAGCCGCAACCCGGGCATGTGTCCTGACCAGGAATCGAACCGTGACCTCCTGGTTCATAGGTCGATGCTCAACCGCTGAGCCACGCAGGCCGGGCTACACCAGCATCTTTAAATGGGCTGGTACAAAAGGCCAACTTAATTTTATGTCTCCACTCACACTACCACACTCTCTCCCATTGAGATCTGCTAGAACCTTAAGTGAGGTGCAGGATTAGTAACAGAGGATAACTTTTGGGGAAGACGGTGGTAGAAAGAACAAAGGGACTCCGTGCAATAGAGGCTATTTCAGGTTAAGGTGACATGTGCTTCTGAATGTGGAATGGGCCACTGTGCGATCGGTGCCTAATCACAACATGATTTCACAGAGTATGAAATAGTGCTAAGAAGGCTACACTAGTAGGTAGTACTGTAAATTTTTCATTTTAGACACTTTCATTAAATATACTAAGGATGGAAGAGAGACTGAAGGAAGAAGGGAAATCTCAGCGCTCAGTCTCAGTACTCCCATGTGTTTGGGGCTTCTACACAGCCGGAGCAGCAGGCTGCCTCAGTGCCTCCTTCCAGGGTAACAACGCTGCATTCCGCTTACAGAGCTTTTATATTACTAGGCTTTAATCTGCTAGAAGGTTGTAACTAATTCTTAGATGTATGTCCTATACACACACACATACACCAAGCAGGCATCCTGCAGGGGGTATTTCTGAAGTGCCTCTCAGGCAAGATGATTAGCAGGTGTGGTAATTGTCCAAACTACTTGGCTTTTTATGCTTCATTGGAAACAATACAAGTTAAATTGGCTTATAGAAAAATAGATGTCCTCACCCAATTCTTCCAAAGCCATTCTCCAGTAACGGCTTCTTATTAAGGGTTCTTTCAAGATTCTAAGGCTGATCAGACGCAATCACCAACAAAAGCCGCACTGTCAAGATACCTGCCACAACTTTACCTCCAAGAATAAACTTACAATATCACTCATGTAGTATTTGAGGACCTAGTATATCTGAGGCACTGTCAACAGGCTGAAATGCTGAGTTAGGAAGTTAAACTTGCGGAAGGACGACACACTACCTGGTGTAAGTAGAGTGGAGCTGTTTAAGAGCAAAAGCCAACTAGCATAGATTGGGAATGCAGGGGAAAGAAAAGGGTTCCCAACCAGCCAGTGTCAGTGGGTGACACGCCCTAGGGCTTTCACACACCCTTTCACCTAAGGTTTGACAGAGAGAGAGAAAATATATCAAAGAGAGAGACTGACAAAGACCCAGACACGGGGACATTCTGTAGAAAATCTTCCCTAAAGGAATAGCAATAGTTAAATCTTCATTTATTGTAGAAAAGAGAAAGCAGCAGGTAAGTCCTTGACCCATCCTTAGTTTGACTCTATCTTCAATGAGTAGTAACGCCTACCAAGAAGTGACAGAGTCGCACTTTTAATTTCACTTAAATTGTGAATTTTTCCATCTTTGGGGATCCAGAGCAGGTCTCTACTATTTCTTATAAACAACATAGAAAAACCTCCTCACTAAGAATTTATAAACAGAAGCATAAGTATTCTGTGAGATGCTCTGAAGACAAAGATGCCTGCCCTCAGAGAGCAGACCACACACAGGAGAGAAAGGTAATGTGCAGTGAAAAATAAATGATTTTATGGCCAAGTAAAACTTTTAAACAATGACAATGGCATAAGCAGAGGATGACCCAAGGCTGGAGGTAAGATTTAGGTTTTGCACATTCAAGGATAGAGAGCCCAGCTGAACCAAGATAAAAATTCTGCAGGACAATGCGAACACTGGAACAGTGAGCTGGGGCAGATTCAGGTGCAGCTTTTATGAGCAGGGGAGTGACAGTCTACACAAACATGTATGTCATATACTTGTACAATATGGAGGTATTTTCCCATCGTAAGCCAGGTGAGGAGAATAGTTAAAATGGGTGTGGCAATAAAAAGCTAATTTAAATACTATCTGCAATAAGTTTCCTTTTGTTCTATAGCTAGAAGAAAAATCGCTTGGCTACAATGTTCACTCAGATATCCAACTCTTCTTTGACCTACTTATACATACAGTAATGAAAATATAATGCTCTTATCTCTGTGTGGACACTCAATACTCCGTAGAAAAATTTCATCTTGGTGCCATTTGTAAATATATTAATTGAGCCTCACAGGTCACCATGGATCTTTGTGTCCACAAACAAATGAATTAGCCTGCCCAAAATTTGTCCCTACAGTTCTTATAAATTAGGTCTTCACCTAAGAAGGATAAATGTAAAATATGGGGCTAAGTTTCATCAAATTTTCCTACCAAGCATTTTTTGTAGAAGGCTGTTACTTGATAAAATAAGTACCATTTATACTTTTCAGGTGAAAGTTTTTTCCAAAAAGTACATGTCATTTAAAGGCCTCTGTGTGACTTTGGATGAGACATTCCTTCATGTGTTAATACTTTTCTTCTTTCTCTGCTTGATAAACCCTGTTTTGTAAAAACCCTATCACCCTGAAAGCATTGCAGAGGCCTCCTGACAGCCAGTGACATATCCGTCTCCACTGCACTCTTCATCCACTTACCATTCATCCAAATGATGGCCATATAAATCAGTGCTGTCTCCCCGACTACACTATGACATCAAGGACCAGACTACATTTTGTCACACTGTAGCATGGCTCCAACATTCAGCAAAGCGGCCTGGTACATACTAAGCACTTAAAGTGCTTGACAAATTAAGTACTTACTTAATTACTCACAGATATGCCCTATCCCAGATGGTATAACCATGATTGTATAGACTTAACAATTTGCAATTAAATGCCTTTTAACATTACTTTTCATTTCTTAGCCCTTTTTTGGGGTGGGGGAGAGAAAAAGAGCAAATGTATGATGGACAATAATAACTTTTAGAGCACATGACCTTCCCCCCAAAACTTGGAGACTAACCATTGGTCTTGTTATGGTTCCATATAATATAACAAGGCCCTAATGGACGGGACTCTTGAAGATGGCCATCAGTTTCACTAAACCTTTAATGTACTTTAAAATATTTTTCAAACTTCCAAAGGAAAATTTCTAACAATCTTTCTCTTTTAAACAAAGGATCTTTTATTTCTATAATCCCCCTTTAAACAATACCTGTTGTAAATGTGAAACAGTCTGCACCCCAGGCTTACGCAGGCAGACCTCGTGCTTACACATGCAGACTGCGTGGTTTACTGGGCTTCACAGATGTTGTGTGTTTTACAAATTGAAGGTAAGGCCCTGTACTAGCAAAAAGATTACTACCAATTTTTTTGCAGTGGTCTGGAATCCAGCCCACAACTTCTCTGAGGTATGCCTGCATTACAAGTAAACCATAATAGCCAAGATTTAGTGTTTTGACACAACTGTCATGTATCTAGTGTGTGTATATGTGTATGTGTACATACACACAAGCACAAAAAACTTAGGAAACCAACTCACTTTCTTTCAAGGATAGTCTGGGTCTTTGATAAGCTCGACTGGTACAAACTATGCACCATTAAACAAAAGGGGGGGCCGGGCAGTAACAGAAAATATTTTGGATTGTCTATGGCATATCTTCTCTCTCAAATAGGCCTACATGAACATTTGTGTGAGATATAAGATATCTATATATATGTAATGTATGGAAATATATATATATACACCATATGATAAAGAGAAATATATATATAATGTATGGAAATATATATATACCATATGATAAAGAGAAAAAAAGGGTAATAAAAATCTTATTAGAAGCCCTTCCCAGAGCCAAGGGAAAGCTTTTTTAAATGAACTGATTTGCAGGACTAATAGTCTCCCTCAAACACAATCCCTTGTTGTCCAAATATCTACTAGACACCTGAGCCGCATATTCCCCCACACAGCTCTAACAGAAAGTAATTACTGTATTCCTAAAGCCTTCTGTCTGACAGTTGTGAAAATTTACACACACACAAGAGGGTTTGTAAGACAAACACCAACCACCTTAACTGGACACAATGAAGAGGCCATATTTTCCATTCATCGCCATTCACAGAACTCCTCCAGAAATTTAAAGAGGGGCGGTAAGGAGGGGATAACCACCTTTACCTCTGTTGCACAACAGAGCGCCCCCTGCTTCAGGTGTGTGGAAGCGCCTTCAGAGGCCAGGGCTGCGGCATTTAATTACACTGCTGAATGGTCTGGCACCAGGCCCTTTCCCAGGGTCCTGCTGATTGATGGCATCAATAACATTCACTGGCTGTAATTAAACCGCCAAGTAGTAGCCCCTTTGCCACTTGGTAAATCAATGTTCTTTAATACTCACAGAATAAAGTACAAAGGTGAGGGGGGTGTTTTTAGCCCTCACCTTCACAGTTCATTTGACTTTGTGCGCCAGAGTACTTTGCAGACAATGCATATTTCACAATTCCCCCAAGACACTGGTTAATGAAGAACTAAAGAAAATCCTGCAAGTTGGTGACGGTTACTTACTAACCCATTTTTGCAAATCTGAGCAGAACAGAAACATTCTGAGCCATTTGGCAATACTATATATACATGGCTTTCACATAACTTTGGGACTAGATTCAGTTTATAGGTCAAAAGGTTTATCAATTAAGGCAGCACACATTTTTTCTTTAAATATTTATACTATGCTTTGTGGGGACATTCTTATAATAGAGCAAATTCCCATTTATTCAAACCCTGACTAGAAAGGTCAAATATCCAGATACTGGGGAGGGCTGGGACAGGTATGCAGTTAGGAGCCCATAAATGAGTCAAATTTTAAGTGCATTGTAAAAGCAATTTCCATAATCTAATGATTCACAACCATCTTGGATCATATAACTCAACTCCCCGTCTCTAGACTACAAAATACCCATTTTAAATAAATGGGCCCCAGAAGAACTATACTGCAAAATCCCCATTCTCAGGATCAAATATTAAATGATGTTCATGTATTTGTAAAGCTAAAAGTATTTAATGATATTCAAATGCTCTGAAAACAAGCAAATTGTGTGTGTGTGAGTGTGTGTGAAAGAGAATGTATATTTTAAAAGTAAATCCAGTATAATATTTTACTAAAGTACATCTGTTAATCATAAACATTCCAGATAGTTTATGATAGAACCACAAACAAAAATCTTATTTACATATAGATTTGTTTTGAAACAAAAACAACAGACCTACTCAAGCACAAATCATTAAGGTTCACTATGGTTCTCAGGTCAGACCACCACCTGTTAAGACTCACCTGTGGTGGCTATTAAAATTTCCTTGGCCTCACTCTGCAGATGATCAGGTACAGTAATTCTTGACTGGGGTCCAGGAACCTGCATTTTATCAACTACTCTACTTCAATGATCCTGATGAACATTCAGGTTTTGGCAGCCCCTTATGTAGAAGGATTTAAAATAGGTATCTGCAAACTCTGGGGTGAATTCGGGTTCCCTGGAGAGCTCGTAAAAATTACAAATATCAACTCTCCTCCTCACCATCCACTATCTTGATTTCCTGGTTTCTGAATACGACAATTTCCCAGTTATTTTGAAAGTAGTATATGTGAATGTAAAATCACCAACAAATACAAAAATATAAAAGTAAAGCAAAGCCCATAAAATCATCCAAAAATACTTCCAAAACTCAGACTTGGTTGGGTGTGGCCCAGCTGGATTAGGGAGTCCATCAGCTTGGCCAATCTCTGCAAAGGGCTACTATGCTCGATTGCCTCGCTGGATTCTACAGCATCAGAGCTTTTTAGGCATATGAACAGGGTAGCTTGAGTAAAGCAAGCAGCAACCTCTGAATTTCTTAAGAGTCACTTAACAAAATTTGTGGAAACTAAAGCTTTTCTGAACTGCCCGTCTCCAGGACCAGGCAGGTGCCCTGCTTTTCCTTGCCCCTCCTGCTGCTCACCTGAAGGTCACTTCAAGACTCATTAGCAACCCCGGAACCTCCACAGGAAGGATTAAACTTCTCATCCCTACGGAGAAGGCAACCTTATACTAATGACCACGAAACAGGCTGCATTACCATGATTTATTGATTTTTTTCAAAACCCATTTCTCTATAACACCAGGTAACTACTACAATTTTTAAAATATCCAACTAAGTATTGTGACTGTTTTCTTCAGAGTAAAAATAGCTTTCTAATTCCTCCCCAACTAGATTTCTAAAATACAACTTAATACAGAAAGGGGAAATAGAAAAACCACTGAATATTCTTTTTTTAAAAAAAAATATATCTTTATTGATTTCAGAGAGAGGAAGAGAGAGAATAGAAACACCAATGATGAGAGAGTCATTGATCGGCTGCCTCCTGCACGCCCCCTGCTGGGGATTGAGCCCACAACCCAGGCATGTGCCCTGACCGGGAATCAAACCCCAATTGCCTGGATCCTAGGTCGATGCTCAACCGCTGAGCCAGGCCCGGCCAGGGACACTAAATATTCTTGATCTTCTCTCTCCGAATGTAACAGGTCAGCACAAATATTTCCTACCTCCAGATGTTAAGCAAAATGTTGCACAATAACTGTGCAGCCTGGTCCCATTGCCACCATTTTATAAATGAGCAAACTAGACCAAGACAGAACTCAATCCAGGACTTGTGACTCCAAGTCCTGACACAGTATTCAAAGGAGTTTTTCACGGGGGGGGGGGGACCAGTAGCATATTGCCCACAAATCTTATGTCAAGAAACTTCCAGAAGTTAAAACTCCACAAGTAATTCTGCTGCAGTACTTGTAGGTGAGAACTGATGCTAAAGGCAAATGATAGTAAGATCTGACAGAGCTGGGAGTAAGAGAGATGGACCACACATGCTTTTCTACTGAGTCACACAAATTTAGACACAAACACACTTTGCTGTATTTTTTAAACTAGCATCTATGACCTGCAAGAACCTACCAGAAAAATAATTCTTAAAGAATGTGTAGTCTCCTATAAAAAAGAGATCTAGAAAGTTACTATAATAACTCTTTCACTTCCAATTACCACTAAGATACTTCAATTGCTGTTAACTCACTGGTGGGTCTGCTTATTATGACCTCCAGACACTCGCCTTCTTCTCAAACTGGAGGTCGGGCTGTCTGAAGCGCTCTGCCTGGGAGACAGACTTTTTCCACCACTAGGCACAGCTCCACACCCTCCACCTAACAGAGATCTGATTCGGAAAGTCTGAGGACACAAAAAGTCCCAAATTCAGGTCCCCAAGAGAACATCCAGTTTGTTTATAGTGGTATCAACAACCTGGCTCTACGCAACACACTTGAACACTGGTCATGTGAGGTGAAAACTAAAAACAATGAAAGCTATAAGGCAGCGGCCAATGTTGTATTTCTGGTCCCAGTCAAGCACTTAGCTAATATCGCTTTCCGAACAAGTCCTTTAACCTGAGCTTCATTTCACAGATCAAAGGGAGTATTTGCCTACTTGTAAGAGATGATTGTTTTTGAATCCAGACAAGAATAAAATAAAAGCCCTAAGAAAACACTACAAAAAGCAGATACAGCGAGAAATTAAGGGACCTCTCTTCAGAAGTTAGCACACCTATCTTAACCCCTCTCAAGATAGCTTGCAGAACAGACTGAAGCCCCCAAAATGACCTACTCCTGAGTCACAGATGAAAGACAAGCCCTGCCTTACCCTTAAAGAGCAGCAGGCAAATCAAGCAGACAGGGGCTAACAGTACCTGCCAGAAATGCCTCTGCTGATGCATTTTTATGAAAACAGGCAGGAAAGGTGGAGGCATGCTTGGGTAAGAAAATGATCTATAAATCCCCTCCTAAAATATAAAAGGTGGGTTCAGTCAACATCTGAGACTCTCTCCCACCAGCACCGTCCACGGCTTGCAAGCAGGAATGGGCAGGAAACCAGCCAGGACACTGTGACGGGGAACCCTCCTCCTCAACCTTCCCTTGGTGCAGGCTCAGCCTCAGCTCCAACAACTGTGGAAAAACATCTACAGAAAAGGCATTCAGAGAACACCCAGTTACTGCTCTCTGGGAATTTCCAAATGTCTGATTCCCACTTCGGTGGGAGCTTGGAAGGAGCAGTAGTAACACAAGAGGCCTGACATCAAAACAACCAAGTTCTGGACCCCGCAAGGTCACCCACCCATACTCTAGAGATCACCCTAGAGGAGTAACAACCTCTGGGCCTTCTGTTTTAAAAAAAAAAAAAAAAAATCAAAGCTGGCAATGGAGCAGTTTACAAAACACATGATGGGCATTATACAAATAACACATTACTTTAAAAAATGTTATTCCTCATTTCAAATAAGGACTGTGCAAAATGGACTCAAAGTAGATAAGGGTTTTTGTTTCAATGCATTGAAGTGTTTCTGATAACCAGTTGTAGGAATATACTGGTGTTAAAACTTGTATATGTGGGCATGTGGCTCTAGAAAGCTCCAGGTCATGGGTTAAAAATGAAGGTAGAAAAACATGCCTTCAGTCTGTATTTTTAAAAAGGGGAAAAAATCGCTTACTCAGAGTTTTCCATTTTTGCCTCCACTCCTGATATTACTTTTTACACTTTTTTGTCCCTCCACAAACAGAACTCTGACCAGCTAAACAATTTAGGCTAACATCTCAAAAGTTGTCAGTTAATTTGACAGCCTATCCTTCAGACTATTACTTCACATTTTCCAAATCTAGTCAAAGTAAAAAGGTAAGCAATGACCTAGTTATGAAAAAAGGAGTACTTTATAGGAGATGCTTTACAAACGTGTGAAGCCCACACTTCAAGTCTTTGGACCTTCAGGGAAAATAACATCAACTATATAAGCCAAAGGAACACTCGGGTGGCGGGCGATGTTCAGAGAGATGGGAAGCTCAATACAAAACAGGCCTTCCCCTCCTAATAAAGACTCACGTCCAACCCCGTCTCAGCTCTGCTCAGAACTCTGGCGGTATAAAGCCACGACTCTTTGGCATGGGACCCCTACCTTTTATGATCCCTAACTGCTCTCGGGCTCACTGCCACATTGCTCCCCAATCCTCGCTCTCTTTCTCTGCTCTAGCTAACTCTATGTGGTTCCCTTAACATCTGCTTTCAAACTTCCCTACAGAAGCATGGACTCTTGGCATCACCGCTACTATAAAACCCACTCATCTCAAACCCCCTCAAAATGAGGCTGCAGGTATTCTGGCAGAGCATCTACCAGGTGGCAAACTCGGAGCCTGGTTTCACTTGCATTCCACTTCCACGCCCTTTTCTTCTCTACAGCGGGCAGTCAAATTAGGCAGCATCTATGGAATAGTTACCAATGGTCAGAATTAAATTTAATAAAAGAACAACTCACAATGATAAATAAAAACCATCCCCAGGGATCCTGTACCAAAAAGAAGGTTGAGCAAGAAAAGTGTTTCCTGGCACACATTTTACTGTGGCTGCTAAGCTTCAACAGCGGTAGAAGGAGACAGCTAAAGTACGCCCTCCGGACGGGGTGCCTGCCACCAAGGCATTCCACAGGATAAGCAAGAGTTCGTCAGAAATACTTACTTACTTAGTAGACAATTTGGCAGACCATGAGAACTTTTTTAAAAAAGAGGTAAGAGCCCAGCCAGGCGTGGCTCAGCGGTTGAGTGTCGACCTAGGATCCAGGCAATCAGGGTTCGATTCCCAGTCAGGGCACATGCCCGGGTTGCGGGCTCGATCAATGACTCTCTCATCGTTGATGTTTCTATCTCCCTCTCTCTCCCTCTCCCTTCCTCTCTCTGAAATCAATAAAGATATATTTAAAAAAAAAAAAAAAAAAGAGGTAAGAAATATTCTCAGTGATAATAAACTCACTCAACTTATAGATATAAATGGAAACATAAAGACCAAGATCTCACCCAAGACCACAGAGCCAGTTAAGTCGCGCTAGCACTGTCAGGGAGGGGGAGATTCCAAAAGGTAGTTCTATATTCCTCCCACACTAAAGATGCAAAGTCCATGCTAAAGAGAGAAAAAAAGTCTGCGGACATGACATTTACCAATTGGGACAAGGATAGGCTAGTTAGGAAAAGACATACATTTTACAAAAAAATTAAAAGCAATACCGTAGCTTAGAATAAAGGTTCATCAACTTTCCTTCCTCCCTAAAACAACTGAACACTTTAAGGAGTAGACATTACCATTTTTAATTAATACCCCAAGTGTGTTATAACAGAATTTCTCCTTATGTGCTTCAACCGTGGTTTAATTATTTTTATTTGAGAAATTTTACACTAATGTATATCAATTTTCAATGAACCTCATTAGGGTGACACTGGTTGGGAGCCTTGTATAATTTGGGGCTGTACAAGATTACACTGCGGCGCCTGTGTACCCCGCTGTGCGCTCACCACCCGCAGCCTAGTTTCCATCCGCCCCCGTGCCCTTGACGCCCTTTACTGACTCCCCCCCGCCCCCCCCGCCCGTGACCATTCTGTTGTCTGCGTCCGAGCCTGTTCTTGTTCGCTGTTTGCTGCTTTTCGTTCTAAATCCCACACGAGGAGAATCGCACAGCCCAGTCCTTGTCCATCTCACTTATTTCCCTTAGCACAGTACTGGCAAGAGCATCAATTAATTTTTAAGCAAAGGGAAAATGTAGCCTGGTCTATGTCTGAATGATTAAGAAAAAGATATATTTAATTAAAGCCAAGCTGAGGTACTTATTTTTATGCTGGGATTCATTTCTGACAGGGTTTTTTCTTTTGGGGGCTTTAGGGAAGAGATGGATTCCGAGAGGTAGTACCTATCAATAATAATTAAAAGCTCTATTCCTTGGGATAATAGCTCCTACTTTCTAGATAAAATAAGCCCATTTTCAGGAATATGTAAGCTTTCTAAAGAGGGAGGAGTCAGGAGAGATGCCTGAGAGTCAGGGCACGGCACCCATTTCACTGTGTGGGTGATAATTTCCTAGTCACAGTACTTGATGGAGAAAAAAGTAGCTAAGTACTTTGGGAAATAAATGATTTCTCTCTCCCAATCATGAATTTAAAGTCTGATACCATTAACCTAGGCAAAAGGTCAAAAATATTGCCTCTAAGCCATAAATGTTTCAAGAGTACTTAGATTTTGTCAATGCTGTACGTAACTCCCTCTAAAACCAAAATGAGTAGAGAAATAGCATGAAGAACTGAACGCAGCAGTCACAACACTGATGCCCACACACTAGTCCATGAAATGAAGGGTTCCCACGGGGGACTGGAGGGCTCGGAGGAGAACCCTCGCCCCCCGCCCCACCCCAGCATACAATTTTTGACACGGCCATGAGACACCCCTCTGCCCCCCAGATGTCTGAACTGTACATGTGCTACCTTTTCACTACCCTCCCTAATGTCAGAAGTTAAAAACACTGTGATATTACATTTCAGTTACCATCTCGATGTTAGGGACAACGCAGGTAGGCTTTCCTGTCTTGACTGCCTCCGATACAGTTCAGAGACGGTGTGACCTCACCAGCAAGGTAAGCCACTGCGACATTGCCCCAACCAGAGGAAAAAGTGATCCTTGGAAGAAAACAATCATCTTGAGACTTTAACACATGAACGCCACTACTTAAACACCTTTCTAAATTAGGTGAACATGTTTTTCTAATTTCTAAGCTCTACTTTTAAAAAAGTGAAGACTGCATGAACTACTTTATACTCTTAATGCATGCTATCATTTAGCATGCTCAAGAGAAAGCATGGTTAATACTCGGTTAAAAGAATTATCCACAAGAGGATTACAAAGGTAAAAACTAAAGTCAGACTGAACGTTGCATGCAAAATTACTGAATATTTAGAAAATCTAACTTATTCAAAAAAGGGTACATTTTAGTGGTTCCTAAGTGCTAGGTCTGAGACTTATTGTGACAAATTACCTGGGAAGCACTGTAAGAGATCCCTGTGTCTCACCTCTGAACACTGATTTAATAGGTCTGAAGTGCACCCCAGAACCTGTATTACTAACTCACTCTCCTTGTGATTCTAATGCAACGAGGTCTAGAAGTGCCTGAGGGGCTCTGCTTCACTCACTGCAGAAATACTGAAATATCTGTCATTTATTCAACATAAGATCCATCTGCACAAAACCCTACTGGGCTAATGCTATTAGGAAGCCCCAAGAGAAACTGCTAAACAAACCACCTTTCACGGCACTTGATTCACTGTTTCAATATTCCAATGACTAGGAACTTTACCAAACGCATACTAAATGCTGGGCGGCCTGGAAAACAACAGAAACCTGAACTCAAGGAATATACAAACACTTGTATACCTGTAAATATCATGTATGGTAATTAGTCTAGTAATTAGTCTCTACTGGAAAGCATGGGGTCATGGCCAAGAGTTTTGGTGCAGGTATTAAGAGACAAGGATCTGAGTCACAGCTCTTCTTTAACTGCCTGATCTTAGCAAAAGTACATGACCGGTCTCAACTTTTTCACCGGGGGAGAGGGTGATGCTTAAGTCTAAATGATACATGGGTGGCCTTCCATCCCAAAACTTCTGTGGTTTCTCATGGGTAAAGAGAACATATTTCAAAGAACAGGGGGGATCCAACCCAAGTTGCAACAACCCAGCAAGGCAGCAGCTGAAGGAAAGACTTCAGATGGGCTTCAAAAGATGGCATGGCCACTATTAAACTAAGCTGAGTGGGAAGGGGGAGGCCAGGACGTGGGAGCTACAGGAGCGCGCGTGCAGAGGCCAGGAAGGCGCCAGCTCGCAAGGGAAGAGCCAGTCTGACTGCCGGGAGAACAGCAGTAACAATGGGACACTCCCAGGGTGAGCCAGCCGCTCTCCTTGGGGCACGCTCCCTGGAACCTCCTTTTCCAGTCAGTTTCCTTTCTTCTAAACTCTAAGGGTCCCCAAGAGACCTGCAACCAGGGGAGTAACGGGCAGAGGCAGCTCGCCCCGGCTAACACGGACACCCTGGACCTGTCCCGAGGCCTTTGATCTGTCTGCTGAGCTGACGGCAGCCCCGCCGTGGCTCACTTCTCGCCCAGGTTTCTAGGGAGTCTAAGCAGCCGCCGAGGCTCTGCCCTGTTGCTCCTGTCCTAGGCCCTTCCTTGTTAAGTCGAATGATATGGGAAAACAGGAGGGAGATATTAGAGAACTGTGAGTGCGAAGTCACACGAGGAAAGTGGTGTTTTTCTAAGATTATATTGACACCTTCTCCAGGGTGGACTGAAGGAAGGAAGAAGAAAAAAAAGAGTAACTGACCGAACAGTATCCCAGGGAAGAAAAGGGGGCTTGAAGACAGCATCCAAAAGGTAACTTTGACTGCTATAAGAGAAACGGCTCAAGATGTTGGATTATAACACAAAACACATCTAACTAAAAAGAGAAAAATACACAGGAAAGAACAAACAGACCAAAACAAATGGCACTATGTAGCTTTGGAAAATGGTCTGATCTGCCTCGCAGAGAAATCTGGGCCAGATTGAGGCTACCAGCTGTTATCTGGTATTTCTGAAGGAACCGAATGGGGTGGGGAAAGAAGGAGCCTGCTGCTTACCCACCCCACCCCCACTTCAGAAAACCGGAAGAGTAGCAGATGTCACAGTGTGAAAGCCACAAGGCATTACTGTCCTTCCTTCCATGTATTCTGCCCAAGCAGCTGGGTCCCGAAGAGAAGGCCAGTGATGGATAGTGAAGAAGAAGCTGTCCTCAAAGGGTCACCTTGTGGGCGACAGAAATTTATTCTATGGTGAACCATTCTCCCTGCAGCCCTGTTTTTCTTGTGGACTTTAGGGCAAAGAACTGACTTCGAGTAAAATAACTGACTCACTAGAATAACATAAGGGTGGTTATTTCTGGAACAGACAAAAGGGTATATCCTCAGCTGAGCCATCCCAACCATCTACTCCAATTTCTTCTTAACCACAACCCAGAACCTCAAAATTATGATAAATTAGCAGCAATCCTGGAAATGAAATTTAAGTTGGGAGGCCCGAGAAAATGTGCAGTAGGATAGAGAACACAGAAAACAATCCAAAGGTAATCAGATAATTGAATGTCTTTTTTTAATAAGAGTATTTGATTATTAGTAGTATTATTAAAAGATTAATCTCTGTGACACAAACAGAAAGTATGCAGAAAAATACAATTAGAAAACGGAGTCCAGACTGGAGAACCAATGTCAGAGCAAACTTAAAGTCTTTGTAAGTTTAGACTGTATTAGAAATATAATTTTCCCCCTCAAATTTTGATAACATATTAATCAATTCATTTCTGATTCAAGGGTGAACCTTTTCATACACAGGAAATTTTCTTGATCAAGAAACATGTAGAACTCTTGAACATCTGACATCCAAGTATATTTGGGGGCCACTGCATGTACTTTCCTTTAGATGAGTCAGAGCTGGGAGGCATTTTTCCTACCAGCCAATAAATATAAAGAATGAGCCATCAAAACTACCCAGGGCTAGCGAATTCCTTTAGCTGACAATTCTGAGAGAAGCAACTTTTAAGCGCAAAGATGACACTGTGTTTCCAGATGCATGAAAAAAATGAGCAGAAATCTTCTAGACAAGTCTGTAAGCAAGATGAATGCCACAGTCAGCCTTGACTGACTTCCCCTAGCCACTTCAGGCTATCATCTGAGCGGACTTCTTAAATCAAGAGTGGAAAACAGGTTCCAACTTGAGTCAATTGATTGAGGTTGTCTAGGACACTATTTTGAAAAATACTTGGGAGCCACATCTAAAATCAGGGAGGAAGACTGCAGTGATTGATTGGCAATGTCTGCACTGGGCAGGAGAGGGAAAATTGATGGCACATGTACTAAGAGTTTGCCACAGGCAACATCCCTTTTATTTTCTAAAGGAAAAGAAATCTATACCGCAAATTGGATTCACTGCTTATCCAGAGAGAATCCACATAAGAACTTCAAAACTTCGCAAAAAGCAAAAACAAAAATTCACAAAATTATTTGGCATTTATTTTGGGGGGGGGGAATATATCAGGAGAAATAACCTGTGTGGATGTAAGCTCTGAAGCAGTTTTGTCAGTCTCAGCGAAGCAAGTTGAATCTGCTAGATCAGAGTCCAACTATAACCCAAGGACCACAGCCAGCCTGCCACCTGTTTTCTTATGACCCATGAACAAAGAAAGGTTTTTGTATTTTTTAATGATTGGGGTAAAACAGAAAGACTATTTTGTGTCACACGAACATTACACAAAAGTCACGTTTCTGTGTCCATCAATAAAGTTTTACAGGCTCATGGCCACATCTATTAGTTTGCGTAGTGGCTATGCTTGCTTTCAAGCTACAGGAGCAGAGCTGAGAAGTTGTGACAGACAGTGTGTGCCCGTAAAAGTTAACATATTTACTTACTCCTAGCCCTTTACAGAATAAGTGTGCCAATGCTTGTACTAGAAGAACTGGCCTAAGGTTTCCTCAAGTTATGTAGCAGGTAACTAGCTATCAAGGAAGGAGATTTAATTCAGTAGATTTCATAAAGTACTTATCTTAAAAATCTGCTGCTGCCTCTTTGTTAATACAGGAATGATTACATGAAGTACTCCTAAATAAAGTTTCCCCCACCAAAACAGAAAAACAAAACAGAAAATTCCACTCTCCCCCCAGAAAAGTGTCTATGTGGGCACAAAATGAATACAGGAAAGAGCTACAAGTAGACCTTAATTTTTTAAAATCTGTTCTGCAAGTAAATATAAAAAATGTAAACATACTTTTATTGTTTTGGTTTGAAGTCTCAATCCATTCAGGGTGTTGATAGCTTTCTCTGCATCCTTAGGGTCAATGTAGTTCACAAAGCCGTATCCCAAGCTCTGCCCTAGAGGAAAGGAAAGGGAAAGGCGCACGTTAGTTCTACACGGCAGAGATCCATCCACTTTCATTCTGGCGTATGGTCCTGTCACTACCACCAGCACATTTTCTCAGCAGTAAAAAGAGGCCCATGTTAATTTTTCTAGAAACATATATGTGATCTTGTTCATCTCCTGTCTACTACAATTGCAAGTTTAAACATCAGTTAAGACTCAGCAAGCCGTGCCATTTAAGAAAACACGCATCCTCAGAGTTGCAGCACACAGGCCCTGCCCGAGCCCGAGCCCGAGCCCGAGCCGGCAACACTCAGCTTTGGAAACCGTGGGCGCACGTCTCCCCTGAGCTGCTGCGTGGGCTCCACGGGCACGATTTTTCCAGCTTCAGTTTCCTTCCCCGCAAAAGAAGAAGGCGGTTTGCACCAAGCAAGAGCCTGTCGGTGTTCCTTCCGTACACTGCACCCTGAAAAATGCACAGCCTACACCACATACAACTATTTCAGAGTCTAAAACGGTGAAGAATCATGTGTGTGCGTACATGTTAGTGTGTGTGTGTGTGCCTGTTATGTTTGTGTGGGTATAGACAGGGACAGGGACAGGCAAAAGTAGGTTTACAGTTGTAATACCAAAAAATAATACAGTAAGTGATAAATACAATAATAAACTGCTTTTGTGTACTCACAACTGTAAGTTGCCCACTGCTATATACATAGGCACTTATTTTAGAGGAAAGCTTCCTCAGATAAACTGAACCCAATTTTCTGAAAGGGGTCTGATGACCTAGATGAGGAACACAGAGAAATATGAACACAAAGATTTAGACTAAGGATGCCCAAGCCCAGGAGAACATTGTGCGAAAGGAGAAAAAAAGCATAAACAAAAAAAACAAAACAGGACGTTTGGAGTAAGAGTTGCTTCAAAATAAGTATTTTGATAGTTGCTTTTCCCTATCATCTGAGTCCTCCCACCCCTGGCTCAAGGTTGCCCTAACTCTCAAAAAATAGGAAATAACAAGGGGTTGGAATCGATGAAACGCACACCGTAAGGAAAGTCAATCCTAAAAGTCTCAATTTTTCAATGAAAGGAAAGTTTCTCAGTTTGAAAAGGTGAGAAACACTACAAAAACTGACATAGAAAAGGTTTACTGTACTGAAAGTCAAACCAAACTTAATGTAGGTTTCTTGGAAGATGCCCAGTAAGGTCCAAATGTTTTTCATTAAATACCATCTTTGGCCCCGGCCAGTGTGGCTCAGTTGGGTGAGCTCTGTCCTGTGCACCAAGAAGTCACTGGTTCAATTTCTGGTCAGGCCACATGCCCCGGTAGCGGCTCCATCGCCAGTAGGGGGCGTGCAGGAGGCAGCCGATGGATGTTTCTCTCTCACATCAGTGTTTCTCTCTCTCTCCCTCTCCCTTCCTCTCTTTCTAAAATCAATAAAAACATATTGAAAAATAAATAAATACCATCTTTGTATCAATTTCATAACAAAGTAAGGGTTTTTTTTTCTTCTAAGGGGCGCCTTTGGTGCAAGTGGTTATGAATACAGGTTCTTAGGATAGCCACTCTGGTTATCTTAACGTGGTTCCTTGTAACTATACCAAAAACAAGAAAACAAAGAGAGGGGAGGGGAGAAGAGGGAAGGAGGGAGTGCCGGGGAGAGAGGGGGAGGGAGGGAGGCAGGCTAAATACAGGACCTAATAATCAAGAAAACTTGTGATTGTACTTTGGAGATCACTATCATTATTTGGGATAATCATTGCAAACTTTTGCCCTCCTATCAAATTGCATCCCCCCCCCCCAAAAAGGAGGTGGGGGGGACAGCTAAAATTAACTCAGTTCATCATTTTTTTCTCACACTAATAGAGATTTGTTTTACTCACAGTTCTATTTTTTAAAAGTTGCAGGTGAAACCACCATATTTTTAAGCATTCAGCTTTTTAGTAATTTAGACAAACATTTATCGCGTATCTATTGCATGTATAGTGAGTGACTTCATATGAAATGTGTCTCAGTCCTACTGCTGCTGAGATTCAAATTGGCTGAACATACAAATATCTGCTCAAGGAAGCAGTTTATGATGAAAGAATGTGGGCTTTGGAGAAAGATGCCCAGGAGTTCCCATCCTAGCTGTGCCATTTACCAGCTGTGTGGCTCTGAAGAAGCGACTTAACCTCGCTGAGTCGTAACTTCCATATTCTAAAACTCGAGGAAAAATCCCTATCCAATGAGGCTGCTGCAACTGTGAAGAGAACATTCGCTATGAGTGGAAGTAGATCATTCTGGTCAAGAGAGAAACTGAGGAAACATGATCTATTTCTACTATATGTTAAGGAGTTTAATACATTCATTTAAATTAAATCAGGAAGATGTTACAAATATAATGGGGAAAACAAAGGCAAGCCAAACATTGTGTCATTTTGTCACACTGCTCTTCTATGACAAAATAAATCAAATTCTCGATTGTACCAGCATTGAGAGTCCATTTCTCCTGGCTTCTGGCATTACCCTCACGCCCTGCATTCAGTGGCTTCTAATCACAGGGCCTTCTCAGCCTTGGCTGCGCAATGACAGAGTCTACAAAGCTTTAAAAAAACAACGGATGCCTAAGACCCAGTCCCAAAGATTTTTATTTCACGGGTCTGTTACAAAGCGCTCATACTAGTTTTTAAATCCTGGTGACTAACATGCAGCCAGCGTTGAGAATCATAGTTTTAATGGTGAGACACAACCCAGGGCTACAAATGAGGCTTCCGGGAGCCTGAGAAGGGACACGTGCTGATGGGCTAGGCGTGTGAAGCGACTGCCGGGAAGGGTGCCTTTCACAGATATGTTGGAGACATAAAAGTGGATGTCTTTCTTCTAAAATCATCACGTTATCCACCACTTCAGAGAAACAGTTTAATGGCCGGTTGAGGTCACCCCTGAGCACAGCAGTGCCTGCTGGAGCTGGGTCACTGGGTGACGGGAAAAGCCTGTCCTGCCAGTCCCTGCTTAGCTGTCTCCCATGCTGGCCTCTGAGCTCTTATTCCCAGCACACTGTGGGCACGCAAAAGCTTGCTAAATGAATAAATGAGAAGCATTACAGTGTCGTGTATTGTCAACATCACCATCACACGGTCCATCCATTTAACGGATCTGTGACCTGACCCCCTCGAGCAATCGTGGCTAGCAATGATAACAGTGAGTCAGCCAAACTGCTATTACTATTAACCTAAGCAAAATAATACGAAAGGGTACATCTGCTGCCGAAAGGCCGCATTCCTATATACACTCTCACAGATGCATGAAAATGTTGGCACTCCACAAAGGAGTTAGGAGTCTCACAGGCTTTCAATTTAAAGTGAGTTAGTCAAGTCAGTAAATACTTATTAGATGATTAAAATAAATAAAAACATCACAGATGATACCAAGATAGGCAAGGCTCTCCCCATTCTCACCTTTTGGCTGTATAATGTTTAACCGTTTAAATTTAGCCTTGCATTACTCATGTGAGATACTCATGTTCTTCCCCAGCAAGGCAGAAATGGTATGTGAAGGTAGGCAAGGTCGATCAGCTTCTTCAAACTAAAACATCAGTAGGAAGAAGCAGCGGTGAACACTCGAATCCAGGACTCTCAAATGCTATGCTCTTCTCTACTCAATTCAAACTAGTTTATAGCTAAAACCAGAACATCTTCAATATGCCTGAAGTATCATGTAATACACAGGCATTTTCAACAGGGTTCTATAATCTAAAAAGAAATTGTTTCGAGACAGTTGTCCACTGTTTCAAATTCCTGTATTTCTTAGGCAAACATTGGTTTCACTATATATGAGTTTCTATGCTGTTATTAATTCCTATGACAAAGTAAATTGCATCTTATATAGTGCCTATTCCAAGTTATTATAAGTGAGTGCAGATTTTTTAAAAATAAAACCATGTCAAGTCAAACATCAATAAAAAACATGTAGCCTGTATCTACTTTTTCCGGCTCTGATATTCATCAGTTAGTAACAGTCATAAACCACCAGGGAAGGCTCGGAAGCCAAGCCTCGTTTATCCGTATCACCCAAATCTACTTTCCAAATCATTCTGAATTTAGAATGTGCATACTGACAATCCCAAAACCAAGACTCACTTTAAAAAATTTATGAAGCTCTACATTTAAATCCCAAATATAACCATTATGGAAATCAACATGATTAAAAGAAAATTCTAAACAAATGACAAAGCTAAGACTCCCACCCCGCCCCCCTGAAGAAAAAAAAAAAAAGTCTTCAAGACAAATGCCAAATAAATCCTGTCTTTAGAAAACAAAAAAAATGCCATCTGGTAACTGGACACCAAGAATAAGGTGAACACTACCGGTCCCCAAAAGTACCTATAGCTGCAGGCTACTGGGGATTTAGGAACCGTTACGCCATGCCTGGGTCCTGAGAGCCACGCCGGGCTTCATACCTTCGCTGCTGCGTGAGCAGTCCCGCAGCCTAAGGCCTCACGCGGCGCGAGAGCCCCAGGCGGGCACCGCGCTTCAGCACGTGTGTTCTGTGCGCCCTGGGCCACGCTTCAGCACGTGTGTTCCGTGTGCCCTGGCTGCGCTTCAGCACGTGTGTTCTGTGCGCCCTGGGCCGCGCTTCAGCACGTGTGTTCCATGCGCCCTGGGCCGCGCTTCAGCACGTGTGTTCCGTGTGCCCTGGCTGCGCTTCAGCACGTGTGTTCCGTGCGCCCTGGGCCGCGCTTCAGCACGTGTGTTCCGTGCGCCCTGGGCCGCGCTTCAGCACGTGTGTTCCGTGCGCCCTGGGCCGCGCTTCAGCACGTGTGTTCTGTGCGCCCTGGGTGTGCCTTTTGTTCTGCATTCTCACTTTTAATCTAACACATTTGCCACAGAAAAGGATCCCTTCTTCCCCACAGGAAACCCACTGATAAGCTGCTCTTGGCATGAGGAGCGCAGTTACAGACAGGCTGCTTATAACCACGGTCAAGTGATCTAAAGAGCCGAGGCTCTCCACAGGCCTCTGGGTGGGACCCAGGCCGCTGAGAGCCACACGGCGTCAGCACAGGAGGGACAACACAGGAAGAGAAGCGTGGAGTGACTAAGTGCTGGTGGCAAACATAGTAAACTCCAATTTATCCCAAACTGTGCATAATTCAAACCAGCAGCATTCCCTTGCCACCTACATTGCTTTTAATAGCACGCTTTAATTAAAATTTTAATTGCGTATTTTAATTAAAAATACACAATCTTCTGGACCCATTTAATTCAAAGGTCACTTTATTTAGTCTTTTCTATTTCAAATTACTACCAATGTACAGAATTGTCCCCTCAGGTTTAAAGGTAAAGGCAACAGACAGCCATAATTCTTGATTATAAACCTGGCACATTAATTTAATTTTATCCAACCAATGTTAAGTGAGAACCCTCTCAGCATGGAATTGTAAAAATAAAATTCTGTATTTAAAAAAAGGTCATACTACATATTTCTCACCCACATTTAGCATTCATATGCTCAATAATTATAGAAAGTCTACTTTTTGGGAGTCCCTGAGTTTACAGCAAAGAGATAAAAAATTCCTCTTCATAAAACGTATATCCTGGTAAAAGGGACGAAAGAACTTAGCTCTACAGTGAAAAAAATAAGAGCTAAGAAGGAAAAAAGGAGCAGAGAGATGAGAGTAGGGGGAGAGGGGTCAGGGCTGCTATTTAAATACAGTGGCCAGAGTGGGCCTCATCCTGAAGGTCGCATTTGATCTGAGACTTGAAGGAAGCAGCTCAGAGTCCAATAGGGAAGCTGTGCAAGTAGACTCATTTCAGTGCAAGGCCCACCATACAGGCATCACCTCCCGCCGGTCTACCGGCCCCATCTGCCCCTCCTCCCCTCCCCTCTGCCTCAGCACGGGTCCTCGTGTGTTATTCTAACTTGGATTACTGCTACACTATCCTATCCCATCGCTCCTTCCCTAGACTCCTGTTAACTCCAAAACCAGTCACCCTCCATCATAATGTTGTTGGGTGATCTTTCTCAAAGAGAAATATGATTGTGCTCTGGTTTCAAGGGCATCATCATCTTCTTAGTTATGTCCACTACTCCTACAACATTTACCCTAATATGCACATTCAGGCCTGGCTGGCGTGGCTCAGCGGCTGAGCATCGACCTAGGATCCAGAAGATCTAGGTTCAATTCCCGGTCAGGGCACATGCCCGAATGTGGGCTCGATCCCCAGCAGGGGGCATGCAGGAGGCTACCGATCAATGACTCTCTCATCATTGATGTTTCTATCTCTCTCTCCCCTTCTCCCTCTTCCCTCTGAAATCAATAAAGATATATTTTAAAAATAAAATAAAATAAAATAAAGTAAAAGTAAAAGAAAGTATAAAATAAAATAAAATAAAATAAATAAAATAAAATAAAATAAAATAAAATAAAATAAAGTAAAAGTAAAAGAAAATATAAAATAAAATAAAATAAAATAAATAAAATAAAATAAAATAAAATAAAATAAAATAAAATAAAATAAAAAAGCACATCCAGTGTTCCTGTGCCTGGAACACGTATCTCAAACTGGCCAACTCACACATATCCTTTGAGACTTCCTCTGAGACCATTTCCTACCCCAGTTTGCCCCCACTCGTAATGCACATTGTTCAGTGTTCCTTCTAGTCCATCCACAGCCCTTATATTGTACATTTTAGCACATGTATGGGTATTGAATCAATCTGGATGCCCCCCTTTAGACTGCTGAGCACAGCTCCTGACACAGAAGACCCCGTCACAGATTCTTAACTACATGGTCACTGAATGATCGAATGAACGAACGAACCAGCAAGCTAATGCTCAATGAACAAAAGAAGACACAGCCATCTGCCTTCCAGGAGCTTATGGTTTAGAAGAGAGATGCCCTTATAAACATGCTCCCATGTCCCTCCATCGTACCAGATGGACTGCAGAACAAAGGAAGACAAGATGCTCAAATGGTACAGTCTTCTGTCTTTGTAAGGCAGTGATGGAGATTTTTAAATAGTTCCTGTAAAATTTTTCATATGAAAATTTCCTACAAATACCATTTAAATCAAATCCCAATCTTAAAAAAAATAATGTCATCTAGAGTAATTTGATAGATTTACATAAATCTGTTTCACAAATCTGTAAGTACGAATTATGGGATGTCAGCATATAATTTTGTTGAAAGTGCTTTCTCGCTAATATAATTAAGTCTGCCGAGACTATTCAAGTACAAGTCAAATAAAATGCAGAGTGAATTCTGTAAAAACCTGGTAGTTGAATCAACATTTAAAGGTGCATACACTGATTGATGTGTATCTATTATTTCATTTAGAGCAGTAGGAATGTTTTATGAAATAAAAAAGGAGACACGCAGCATGAATTTTTCAATCCCACAGTTAGCAGGAGCAGGTCGCGATGGTCCTCTGACAAGCAAGAGTATTTGCAACCTAAGGTCTAGTACTGTAACACTTGGGGGGTAGGGGAAGCAAACTGCAAACATTCACTGTCCTTAAACACAGTCCCTATATAAAACTGCATCCCTTAAAGATCAAACAAAACAAAAACAACAAATAATATGATTTCGAAAAGCAATTTTTCGCTCCAAGGGGGGGAGGGGAGGAGCAATATTTGTTTCTAAAGACAGACCCACCCCTTTCCTTCATTTTAATACCCTTCCTCCCTCCTTCTCACAACATACAACCAAGCTGCAAATGTGCTGTATTTTTTCAGATGGACTTTCTGTTCTTGGGCACTCATTACATGTGTCTGTTCAGACAGGCTGTGCACTGCAACTCTGGCACCAAAGCAATGCACACCAGACTTTACAAAGGAGCTTTTTAAATATCTTATATCTGATATGTAACAAAACCATGCGGGTACCACACATTAGGGGAAAGGTTTGAGAGAATCTTAAAACAACAGAGGAATGCAATCTTCTCTAATCACATTTCTCTCCAAATTTTATTTCCTTTTATTTTCTTAAATATGATTTTATTGATTTTTATAGAGAGATGAAAGGAGAGGGCTAGAGAGAGAGAAACATCTATGTGAGAGAGAAACGTCGATCGGCTGCCTCCTGCTCGCCCCCTACTGGGGATCAAGCTCACAAGCTGGGCATGTGCCCTGACTGGGAATCTAACCGGTGACCTCTTCGTTCAAGGGTCAACACTCAACCACTGAGCCACACCGGCTAGGCTCTCGCCAAGTTTTAATTCCTGACTTAGCCTGAGTCTCCTCAAATGCAGCAGGTCCTCCCATTACATCTGACTAACTCGGGCCAAATCAAAAGGTGCCTCCTCACCGCCCTCTATTGAGTGAGACCAAATTGTAAGGCAGTGGAGCGGTGAGATACTACTCCTACAGGCCAAGGCAGCCTCCCTGAAAGCTTGGAGCATTTTTACCAGCTTCTGAAAGGACATCACCAGCGATTATCACAAGGATGAAGAGTTCAACCTAGACACTCACGTAACACAGAAAACAGATGGTTCACTCGGGCTCGTCTTCCACCCAAAGGCTGATAAAGCTGGCCCGAGACTAAACTGGCCCAAGATTTTCAAGTGGTTTTCAGGACTTCACAGATACATTGAAATATACTACAGAAGAGTTTAAACTGCAACTTGTCTGCTGAAATCAAAGCTGTAAATAGAGGTCATCTGGTTAATATTACCCAAGCAGCCTAATTCTAGAGCAAGCAGTTAGTGACCCCGGCACCTCGGTATTTTCTTTCCCAGTTCATTTTAATGGCCGTATCTGTCCTCAGATTATGTAACTGGTAGAGGTCTATTTTCCTATAGTTCCAGTCCCAGTAATTATGAATCTGCTGGCAATGCAGCGTGACCTTGCTTAAGTTGGCGAAACTGTGGGTTCTCAATACATCACAGCTTCAGAACCATTCAGAACTCCCACACAATTCAGTCCTAGGCTATCGAGAACGGGTGCAGCATATTAAATCCTCTGACTTCTCCAGTACCACACACGGGTACTAAGATGTCTTGCACCCAAGACCAGGAAGATTAGGAAAAATGCCCTTCATCTAGAGTGGGAAAATAAACCAATTCATCCAGAATGCACATCTTCGGATAAGACTTTAACTCCTCAGGTTCTCTAGCTTGAGAGAAAGTGAATGACTTATTGTAGCACCTTAACACCTCTGTTAAGACAAAAGCCGGTTCTCATTACTTAGTGATTTAGGTAGTTGCTCTAAAAGAAAAATCAGCAGTTCTACCTTCAAACACTGGAGCTGCCCCCGTGATAAGAGCAAAAGCCAAAAACCTGTCAGTTGGCCAGAAAGTCAGACTCTACAGTTCAAAAAAAGTTACATTAACAATTCTGAGCTGAGGCAAAATCTACTTTCAGTTAAAGACCTGGGTCTGCCACAATATCCTCATTTCTTTGTTAATTATAATTAACTCTATACAGATCCAACCCCCCTCATCACACATACACAAAGGGGTTTGTGTGACTTGCTTTATCTTGTGCTTACTTAAAAGGCAATGGAGTTGTTCAAGTAAATATCATTTCAGATGAGGGCAAAGGAGCTATATTCCACAAAAAGATTATTGTGGTAAAGAAGGAAACCAGATAACAAGTGCAGTAGTAAAAAGGGCACCTGCTCTTGCTTGCCCTGCCAGCTGGTGTCAATCTACACACACACACACACACACACACACACACACACACGGAGACCAGTAAGCAGTCCATCAAAAAGCAGTACAGTTTCTTAGTGTGTTTTTCTCTTTGTAAGAATTGCTCACATACTGCAAGAAAAAAAAATTAAAGACCCTAAGCTCTATAATTACCTCAGTGTGCTTTCTGAAACTGTGTCATAGTCTTGCAAACCACCAAGGAGAGTTCCGTTTTGGCCAGAGAAAGGGAAACACTAGTCAGACTACAAAAATCCCACCAGGTCCACATGAGAAAAAAAAAGTTCTTGTTAGAGATGATATATTTTTTTAAAATATGTCTTTACTGATTTCAGAGAGAGGAAGGGAGAGAGAAAGAAACATCAATGATGAGAGAGTCACTGATTGAGCCCGCAACCCGGGCATGTGCCCTGACCGGGAATCAAACCCCGATCGCCTGGATCCTAGGTCAATGCTCAACCGCTGAGCCACGCCCGGCCGGGCATAAATTTTCTTCTTGAACACAGAATGTTGTGTTGTTTTTTAAAAAAGGATATCTCTCTCACTCAAAAGTTAAAGGTTCCCCAGCCAAAACCTCCAATATGAAAAGCTCTGTAATTCTGGGAAAAGTCTGTTCCCATAAATGCTTATAACTAGCTTTCTGGAAGCAAACAGTATCGCTGCCTAATTACAAACTGCTACCAAGCAACTTAGGAGCTTTATATGACATATAGTTATCACATTTAATTCTCACAACAAAACTCTGTGTAAATACATGTGTACCCATTTTACAGATATAAATATGGAGGTCAAGAGATGCTGATAAACTTGCTCAAAGGCACAGAGCTAGCTGGTAAGTGGGTAGGTAGGTTTTGAATCCAAAATTGACCTTTCTCAATTTGGTATTACCAGCATACACTTTACTGCCTTTGGCCAAGTTTGGGAATTATTTTGACAGTCCTGTGCACCCAAAATTCCCAACTTTTCAACCAGGATATTCATAATCTCTAATTACCCCTGCATTTTTTTTCTGGCTATTTGTCATGCAATATTGATTGGAAATTCAACATTCTTTCTCAATCCATCGAAGACACAATGTATAAAAGAAAAGGGACAGGATCCTGCAGGTGCACAAATCACTTAGACCCTCAAATCTATCATTACAACACAGATTAGAGATACCCACATTACAAAAAGATTCATTTAAAATAGCATTTGATTTACATACTCCTTTTTCCAGAAACTCAGAAAGCAATTCTTATGGCTAAAGCCAAACATGTTTGCTACTGCCAAAATCATCTCCCACACAAGACACTTCTCTCGTAAGCAGATTGCATTAAAATGCTTTCACAGGCATCGTATGGTTTCATAGCTGTAGAAAAGCAGGTGGGATCAATACCACATGGTTTCTGCCCTCTAAGATCTAAAGCTCAAAAATTTAAAGCATGACAGTAGATAAGGGAGACAGTAAATCAGTGGTGGTCACACTTAACCAGGACCAACTTCAAAAAGGTTAGTCTTCAGGTGGTTGAAACAGAGAGAAATACAATGGTTTCTTGACAGATAAATTAAGGAAATGGGTATATGGAGAACTTATCTAGAGAGATGGTCACACCAAAAGCTCACTGAACAACTGGTCTGAGCAGAGGTGAGGAAGCAGACGCTTACCCTGGAAACAGGGTGCCCCACGGAAAGGTTAGTAGCGGCCACCCGACAGGATGCCAAGCAGGGAGGGGCAATGAGGAAGGACCTAGGGAGGGTAACTGGTGGTATGGATCACTAAGGAGATGCAGATCCAGGACCAAGGAGACCATTCTGGAAGAAGCTGTGCCAGCCCCGGAAGGGACCCTGACCCCAATCCTTCCAATCAAGTCCCCGCAGAGCTCTAAAAGCAAAATTTAAGGATGAAAACCCACAGTCTCTTTCACAAATCCCTACAAACTGTCCCAATCCTAAATGGCTAACCGCTCATCTGGCAAACCCCAGCCCAAATCTTCTATCTAAGACAAAACCTTTTGCCCATGCTGTTCTCTGAGCCTCCGCCAAATTCACTCTTGGCTCAAAATAAGGATGGCCAAGTCAACCCAAGTTCCCTTCCCCCCGAAAATGAACTTCCAGACCAAGGACCATTTCCCTTCAGTGTGCCTTCCCAACCAAGTGCGGGCCAGGACTGGAATCAAAGGCAACCCTTCGTGCCCCAGGAGGACTTGTACTTCCTTGGCATGATCATTTCTCACCTTTGTGAGAGAAACAAGAGAGCAAGGAACCTTTTAAATCTTAGGTTAATAGGCAGAGATTAATACAGAGCACCAGCCCAACGGTCCCGCAAGTATTTATTCACTATGTACCTAACAGGCCATGGATAACCCCAGTCACCAAAAAAGCAAAACCCAAGATGACTGCCTGGGAAAAGCTTATGATGTTCTGAGACCTCCTTTACATAGCTGCAAAAACATGTGTACCGAAATCCTTGTATTCCCTTGTTTACGCTGCTATTATGAGTGGACAGAAAATGTTAATAATTACCATAAGTGGGCCCAAATGTTAACACACCTTATTCTGACATTCTGTGCAGCAATCACAAGGTTATATATGACTCCTGAAAGCACACACCTACCCCATGTCCTTCACATATAATATGGAGATAAGCCAAAAAAAGAAAAAGAGAGTGAGAGAGGAAGACCGGGTCATTCATGAAGGGGCCAGTGGAGAGCACTGTATCATCAGGGTTAAAACAAAGTTTCAAACAAAGTAAAAGCAGATGGATAGTTTCACCTTATCTGTACCATTGATAAAGCATCCTCCATATACAATATAAGGCTTCCACCTGGCTCAACACTCCACTGTAGTTCATTTTATTTCAAAAAGACCAAAATTAAATTAGTGGTATTTTTAGCAAAGACAAAGGAGGTAAAATTCCAGAGGACATCCATTGTCCCCAGTCGACACAAAGATTTAGGTATAAATAACATGTGACTTTAGTTCTCTTTGTACAGGACATTGTGTTTAGTTTATATTTAATAAAGAAAGGCAGTTACATTTTCAAGAGGACATGAGGAACATGTTTTTTTCCCCCTATCCTCTCAATTTAAAATAGGCACACAAAAGCACTGATTTTTATTCTTAGGAGAAATCTCCAAACAGACCAATTGTGTTTGGGCAGGTTAGGGCATAAATGCTGACTATAAAAGAAACCCATTTAAATATGCAGACACAGCTTCCAGGGCCTCAAGAAAGCCTTCTCTGAAGCAGTAAAAGGGAAAGAATCCCAACGAAACACAATCTACAGAGGAAGCAGAGCTGTACATGGTAAAACTTTAAAGGCTGCGGGTCAGATGGGAACCATGGCTACAAATTAAGTCAAAGAGGTACCCTGACAGAAATAAATATCCATTTCGGTTTTGCTAAGGGACAGCTATGCGA
The DNA here is from genome assembly GCF_054644295.1 of Miniopterus natalensis. Lineage (NCBI taxonomy): Eukaryota > Metazoa > Chordata > Mammalia > Chiroptera > Miniopteridae > Miniopterus > Miniopterus natalensis. Next base: position 16,651,368 of record NC_142092.1, on the reverse strand, counting down.
CAGCAGACCACTCTGAGACCACAGGGCAATCTGCCCGCCAATTAACAGATGGCTTCTAAAGAGAAATGCAAAGTGGTCTAGCTCCTAGGATTGCCACATTCACATCACACGTGAGCATAGCTTCCAAAATCACCTAGTTTAAAAGTTGGAAAGATTAGCTATTGTAATCCTCCCAATTTGAAATTCACATAAACACTTTGATTAAGAAGCAAATGCTTAAAAGATTTCGCCTAGACAATGACTCATTAGCATACAAAAGTGATGGGACACCGTCCACATCAGCATCACAGTAAATGCGCCAGCACACCCAACTGGGGGTCTTGTCTTCTACTGACTGCAGAGTGGATTACTAAGAAGGGAATGTTCAAATCATGCACCCCACAACCTAGGGTAGCTGACCGCCGATGCTACCTCTGGATACATTTCCCCCCATGAAAACAGGAAAAATCTAAACACAAAAATAATCTTTTCAATTTATTACCATTTTATCACCATCAAGTACCCATGAACCTATTAACAACAACAGGGTGAAGTAAAGAGTCTTGTTCAAGAAAGAGTTCCTCAACTTGATGTCATCTTAAGAACCTTTCATTACTGGAAGTGACTGGATTACGTGCTTATTCACGTCCCTGAGGCTCACTCTTTGGGAAGGGGCTGTGTTTTCACAGCACGAGATGAAATAATACTAACCGCCATCTGATGTGGGAAGTAACTTCTACAGACAGAGCTTCTCGGCTACTGGGGCCATGTTACATGGCAACTCTGCAAACCCCTTCCGAGATTTGGGCAAACACAGGTGGCAAAAGGTATTTCATTATGAAGAATCTATCATTTCCCCTCAAAGTGTCTCCTAAAGAAAAGGAGGCTAGGCGTCTAAGGCTTCTGGCTAACTAGCCTTATGCACAATTTGTTAACTGATACCTCACCTGTGAGAGGAGCTGGCTAAAGGTGCTCTCTGTGCCCCCCACCTCCCGTTTCACAAATCAGTTCAGACCTGTGCATTAGAATTAGTCATGCTAAAGAGCTCGCGACGCTGCAGAGAGCTACGCAAAAAGCTAGGTCCTCCATCACAAGTACCCCACTCAAGTGGAGATCTCGCTCAACACCAGTCTTTCAGCTCATTCTGACATTCAATAGCCTTTAATGTCAAGGACTTTGCCTATTTGTTGCTGACAATTTCTTCCTTGCTATTTATAAAGTAGCAAGGAACTAAATAGTTACGTATTACAAACTATTTTGCCTTATTTGGGGAAAACCTGAAAACTCTTTTTGTTCCGGGTCAGTCACTAGTTAAGCCCTATTCCCAAATATAACACAACCTATGAAGTCGGTGTGTATTCTAGTTCTCCTAATATGCCAACATCCTTAAGGTATTCCATCTGTACCCAGATTAACAAATCTAGTTGTCCTCAAGCAAGATACTCCTAGCAGGAAAACACATATACACACTGTGACCAGGAGCCAAGTTAGATTTTTACAATCCCCATAGGAACATCGTTTCCCCGAATGCAGAATCTACAGCCTAATTAAGGAGTTGTTCAAAGATTTCCGGTATCATTTCCTAAAACCTGGTGATCTCCTCCTGGCCAGGTCATCCCTCTCTCCGCCCCCACGCCACATTTTTACTTAAAGCTACTCGACCAGATAGCCCATTCTAATCCTTTAAGCTTACATAAGAATCTAAACAGGCTGCAAGGTAAGCACGTAAAATTGACTGGATATTCTTACAAACAATTACAGTTACGGTCCTGCCTCAGTGACTAGTTTGAAATAAAAATACTGTAAATAAAGATAAAATCAGAATTTGATCTCTGCAAAGAGAACTGAAGACTGCCCCCAAAAAACTGATACTGATGATGTATTCCACTGACTCCATAAGACACTGAAATTTAACGCCTCTAAGCATACCTACGACCCCATGTGACTAGCTACCAAAGGGTTTTAATTCAATGACGACTAAGTGGCAGAGGGAATAAATGTAGGTCATCCACAGGCAAGCCTGTTTTTGCACAAGGTATGTGGCTCTCCTAAACTGCTATACATGACAGGAGTCATCAAATATGACTGACCTCTGAAGATTAAAAGCTAGAGACCAAATGTCCAGAAAGACCTACTGAGTGATAACAGAAAATGCCACTGCTGCTAGTCCTCTCAGCCATTCCTTCAGGTTGTTCTTGGCCACACTCAAGGAAAGTCGTGACCATAAAACATCATAAAATTGGGGGGGGGGGGGGTCACAAGATGTTACTTGGGAGGGAAAATCAGTATCTTCATTACATCTACTATTTTTGCATAATTATATCAGAATTTCGTTTTCCCCAATACCGACAATGTGAATCCAATATGAATCAACTATTTGAAAGAGAGACAAGTGACTTTATTTTCAAAATACACATATATACATACATATCTCTCAAAGCAGAGACAAATTCCTTTACCAACAGCTTTTGTTTTCCTCAAAGCTTGAAGTCTGAGGGCACCAGAGGGAAAAGGGGTAGGGGAGGTAGAAGAGGGTGTGTGGGGGGGATAAATGGTGATGAAAGAAGAGTTGACTTTGGGTAGTGAACACACAATAACAATATACAGATGGCGTATTATAGAATTGTACACCTGAAACCTATATAATTTTATTATCCAATGTCACCCCAATCAATTCAATAAAAAAGAAAAAGAAAGAACTGAAGTCCAAATGCAATTAAACTAAGAAAACACATTCCTACCAAAAAAAAATGTCTGGGGGCAAGTAAGCAGTCTGCTTCAGCAGTTCATCCATCACAGCTATGACAAATAGGTTCAAAGGAGAGAAAACTGGGGCCCTAGAGACACTGGAGAAAAGGTCAGGATGCCAACCTTGGAGGGCTACCGGCAATGAAGAGTGCTCTACAAAAGGGGCGATTGTTTTGTTAGAAGTGAAAGGCGGTCCTTAAACAACAGCCCTCAGACTCCGCCTGCAGAGGTAAAAGCCATTCCAGACAAATGAATAAAAACTATACCTTTTGTCCCTAATCAGCAATACCACATCTGAATAGCTGACTCTAGAACACAGTTCAACTTCTTCCACCTCATAGATGCTTTAGAGAATCTAGTTGAGCAGACAAGGTGCTTTAAAGGACTAGAAGTTCAGGTTAGGATGATACAGGTGGGAAGGCACCCAAGTAACTGGACATGTCTTATGACCTGGACCAGAAAAGGAATCAACCTCCCATTTGGATTCAAATAACTTCCTAATGGAAAACTCCCTGTTCCAAACAAGATGTTGGCAACTCCGGTGCTGACTTCCAAAGGCATCCCGAAGATGATGCCTGAAACCTCCGCCATCCTTGACAGGCCTGTAGGGAAAGACGGCGACTTCAGAGCAGGGACTTCTAAGCAATTATAAAAGTTCCCCTCTTATGGCTCAAAAAACATCAACCAAAAAAATAAATAAGCTTACTTTTGGATGTGTTGAAAAGTAAACTCTGATCAACATAAAGAGATAGAAATGTGAATGACACAAAAATTGTTTCTGTGGACTTCTAAATCATAATACAAACTGACTCTAGCTAACAAGCTGAAGAGAATACATCGGGAAGGCACAGAGGTTTTCATAATCAACAGGGCCTGGGCACCACCAGGCTCCAGAGAGCTGAGAACTACGAAGGGCCACAACCACCTCAGAGCCAGAACAGACAGACTCTGATGAGATGGGTCACCATCCCTGTCTCAGCCCTCCATCACTTCCTGAAGAGTCCAGGTCCTGGCAGAAAAAACCTAATTGACTTAACGTGGGTCCCATACTGACCCCTTACCTATACTAGGGTAGGGACAGAGAGGACTTCCTCACTGGCCTATGGAATTACCCTCCCACAAGCCATAGACTAGGTTAAGAGAATTCCTCAATATGGAAGAATACTAATAAAAGAGTAAGACAAATTTCCCTTAGGTCCATAAAGGGCCTGACAAATTTCTCCGTACAAACTGAAGAAAGAAAAAAAAAAAGAAAAAAAAAGCCTCTCCCATTTCTGTTCAAATAAAAGACCGCATCAAAGATTAGCCATCAAATAAAATAATCAACAGATCATTAATGGACCAGACCGTCCATGCATATATGAAACACTGCTTCTAAATCTTAGTTCAAAAACAAAATAAAGTCGACCATTTAGAACATTCTGCATCTCTCCCCAAAGTATGACCTTGAAGGCTCCTCCCCTCTATTTCACCCTCAATAAAAAAGTGCCACCATAAGAAGTTACATTATCTGTATGTCATGGCTCAGGAGCTCTTCAACAGATACCTCCCACCTTGAAATCAAGTACCCAACACTGGCCGACATTCTCTAGCGTGTCCAAGATCCTCAGACAAGACTGCCCAACAAAGGGCTATGCTTGGGTCACCTTCACCGCTATTCCCAGACTGGGCCTTACAGCCCTAGAGGTAGATCTTCCTTATCCCAGTAAGAGGCCTCGGGAAGCTCCCCACAAATTAGGCAGTGGAGAGAAGAAAAGTCTATATGAAGCTTGAATTAAGACCTTAAACCATAAGAAGTATTATCTTTATTATATTAAACTCACACAACCTGGGGGAGGCTTTCTGCTAAGTCTCAATTCATGGAATTGCTCTTCAGTTGTCAATAGCCAACGTTTGAAAATAAATACAGTCACTAAGTGTGAAATGATGTTCCTGCAGCCAGCAGGCATTTGGCTGATGCCAACAGAGAAGGCAGGAGGCCAAGATATGAGACCTAAAATTTTAAAGGAAGACTGCTCTACACAGTAACACAGAATCTGAAATAATGTAAAGGCAGAAATAGGCCACCGGCCACCTGCCTCTAAATTCAACCCACATCAGCATCTGTCTCCCAACACTGCTTCAGGAAAATGCTTAAGGCTTCCTCTACTACAATGACTGTTTCTGTGGTCTTAAAGGAATGCCTCTGCTCTGTGGCGCTTTTGTTCGGCTGGTTGGTTGGCTGGCTGACTAGCTAGTTAGTTGGTTTTTTAGTGGGGGGTTCTTGGGTGGGGGTGTTAAAGTGCTGGGGGAGGGGGAAAATGGAAGGAAAAGCTAAAACTATTGAAGAGACTTTCTACTTTTCCCTGTTTGGCACCTTCCACTGAGGAACGGCTTTCTGCCAAGATTTCCATCAGATTCTCACAGAAGACAGTGATGCGAGGTCGAGAAGGAAATCTGGAGCTGTTGCTCTGTGCGTCCCAGGACCGCACTCAGACCTTCTTTCCCTGGCAGCCGTGGCTCTCTGGGAGAAGAGAAAGTAGGACAGCATGAAGGCAGCAGAGCCTACTGGGGAGGGAGCAAACTGCTCGGCTCTCCTTTCTGAATCTCCCATGTGTGCCACCGCCCCTTCTTCCAGGTGGCCTGCCATCTTGCTGAGTGACAACTGGAGGCAACTCCCAAAAGAAGAAACAAGCCTGAACCAGGCTGAGCAACTGCAAAGCGGCAAGAGGCCCTGCAAGTGGTCAGCAATGTGATGGATGCTACACAAATTCACTAGTTCAACTGGATACTCCTGTTACAGGGAGAGTGGCAAGAACTAAGTTTGAAGACAGACAAACTGTTTCAGGGGAGAAGGTATGGCCTACAGCCCAAGGGAAAAACCTAGCATCTCCTGAAACTATGATTCACTTTTAAATGCTCTGCTGTGACATATGGTGCATGCTTTCACTTTTTATTTATATGAGATACCTAGAACAGGACATTCGTAGAGACAGAAAGCAGAGTGGTGGTTTCCAGGGGCTGAGGGTGGGGAGTTGTTTGACGGGTACCGAGCTTCTGTGTGGAATGATGAAAAAGTTCTAGAAAAGGACAGTGGTGATGCCTGCACCAACACTGTGAATGTACTTAGTGCCACTTAGCTGTACATTTAAAATGGTCAATTTTATATTATGTATATTTTATCACAATAATTTTTTTTTAATTTGGTATGAATCAGTGTGAAGTTACTTGTACACTCACCAGTAGTTCAAGTTTTCACTCTAGGGCTGGTCATCTAACACACTATGGTGAGTGCAGTTCAGGAGTAGTTAACTAGCACAATACAAGTAAGGGCCAAACTCCAAAAGGGACTACAAGCCCACCTACTATCTATAGCTAAATCAACAACCAAGTCTACGCTAATTAGCACAATGAATGTCAAAATGGGTTTTTGTTCCTTAAGCCAGTTAATTGTTCATTAGTGTAATGAGCATTAGGAATGGGGTCTCATTGGTAAAATTAAAGGTATTCAAAGTTACATAGATGGCCTGAATTAGTTTAGGCCCCACTACTGTATCAACGGGACACTTGTGCCCTTAGGGATAAAACCTCTAAATGGGAAATGGCCCTGGGTCCAACCTCCGTTTAAAAGGGTTTCTTTCTGCATGATGCAGACAGAGAGCACAGGTCCCTGCCTCTGGAATGGCGTCAGCCTCAAGTGAACACATCGTGTGAGGTGTGACGGAAGCACCTTAACAAGAACAGAGAACTGGGACTTCCTCAGGCAAAGCAGTTCTGTCAGTCACTCTGGGCCTGCCTGCTGAATGTCTGCACACGTGGCAGAACTTGGTGTTGAAAAGGGGCTGAGCTACACTCCTTCCTCTTTGGTGCCTCCTTTTACCTACCCAAAAAGACCCAAGGGCTGTATACACTAAAGTAGCATAGGTCCATGTGCAATTATCTCACCCATCAAAAAAAGGGTGGAGAGAAGGAATCTTAAAAAATCCATTGTCCTGCTCTAGAAGCCAGCAAAGAACATTAGATGCCCTCTCTATATGGATGGCTGTGCCCACACGTTGCTTTCCATAAACCTTCAAGAGAACAAAAATTTCAAATAAGAGCAAGAAAGTAAAGCCCCAAAGATTCTACATTTTAAATAGTACATAGATCCCACTTCTAATGTTCTAGAATATGGAATTGGGGGATATGATTCATCAAACGGTATCATGCCTTTTTGCAAAAGCTTCTGATTTCCAGCACTTACGAAATAGAAATGCACTGATATAAAACAGTCACAAGTCATTATTGCCAATTCTGTGTTTTAATCCTATTATAACAGGAATGAAAGTATTCGCCCCTGAAATAAAGGCCCAGAAACACTAAGACTATAAGGGTCTAAAAACAAAACTAGTTTAATTAATATCTTGAGGTTAAAATCCCGTATCATTCTGCCTGAGGAGGTAATATGCTGTTTGCACCTTACATTGACTCCTCTGGCACTATGTTTAAGAAGAGCTAACTTAGCAGTTCTGGTCACAAAAGAAAAAGGTCACAGAATTCTAGAACTAGGGAACGATTCAGAAATCACATAAGAGAGCTCCTTTATTTCATGAGGAAAGGTGTCAATTTGACACACCATAAACAGCCTATTTAGGTACATTTTAACATGGACTAAGAGAAAACTGTAATTTATTTCAAAGCTGTCAGGGACTAGCACCAGAGTTGGGAAGGATTCAGAAAACACTGCTTGGTGTACTAACCCAGTGACTCCTTAAGACTGGATTTAAAGCATCAAAATATGAGGAAAAAAAGTTGTTCCCTCAGGCTCCAGTGACCTTGAATCCAATTAAATGATTCTGGTTTACCTGATTACACGCATCTATGCCTCCTCCAAACCTTATTTTAGAAGGAGAATTTGACTTTCTCAAGACAAAGCCTGCAAGTCAAACAGGTTGTGAAGAGTCAGGGTATCTACACAGCTACTCTACAAGGTAATAAGTAACCAGGTACATCACCTGAAATGCAAAAAATGCAAATTTCAGTTGAGCTGGAGGGCAGGATTATTGGGCTTACAAGCCACATACACTCCCCCTTCAAAATCAAAAGCATCATGTAGAAAACAGAGCTCCGACAAAAAGTACAGTGATGAGAAAAGAACTCATTAAGAGCTAAAAATAAACTCTAATTCACAATATGCATAAGGATTTAACAAAAAGAGAAAAACAAGATATAAAATTGCATCTGCTCAGTTAACCATGGCCTCATGGAAATCACCGGCCCCCCTGATACACACTGAAATCTGTGAAGTCTGTCAGGACTGAATAAAGCTAGGCTTTACATGTTTCCAACAGAAAAAACAACAACAACAAAGGGACAGCAATCTTTTTCCTAAGTGCTCTGATCTGCTAACACAACAGGAATACTGGGCCTCTCAACAACCAGACACGCAGGCCTCTGCGTTCCCCTGGACGAGCATCTTACTTTATGAAATCAGAATATTTAGTAATAGGATTTACAATTTACATTAAAGCGGTATTAATCTTAAGGGAAAAGCTGTCAATAAAAGTGGAAACAAGCCTCCAGTTAAGTTTCTATCTAGCCAATACCTCATGGCTCAATTTAACAACTTGCTGACCTTCCCGGCCAATAATAGTCCAATGGGGAAGCTGGCGGAGAGTAATCATATTTTAAGTCAAGCTCCTTCATTCTGAATAACATTCACACAGTACCACACAGAGCAATAACTCCACACTCCAGACAGAGCTCCAGTTCACAGGGGCTGGTGTAACACCATTCATCATCCTTCTTGGCTCCCGCGTCCTGACTTGTACTTACTTCCAATCCCACTTTGTCCCACCCCTAGAAAGTCAACTGTGTTGATCAAATTACCTAGAAAGCAAAGGATAGAAAATTAACTTTGCCTTCTTCCCACATCATGAGAAACTGTAAGAATTCTAAGACAACAGGTCTATTTGGAGATTTTATTAAAAACACCGTTTAAAAGCCCTGGCCGGGTGGAGAGTCATCTCACACACCAAAAGGCTGCGGGTTCGATCTCCAGCCAGGGCACACACCTAGATTGCCGGTTCCACCCCCAGTAGGGGCATATTCAGGAGGCAACGGATCAATGTTTCTCTCTCTCTCTCTCAAATCAATAAACATATCCTCAGGTGAGAATGAAAAAATAAACAAATCAGCTTACCAAAGGAAAATTGTCTGCAACTGTGAAGTAACTGACTGAGTGTTAACTGGTAAGAAGGGGGCAGGGGAGAGTACCCCAGGCGCTAGGCACTTTAGGAAAGAAACTCAAGCTCAGAGTCAAATAACTCATAGGAGGCTACATTACACGGGCTAGACTTGGATTTGAACCCAAGTGTAACACGTTCTTTCTAGGCTAAAACGTCTAAAACTAGTTCAATGAGGCCACCTGCCTAGCAGGAGAGAAGGGAGCAGGCGTTCTGTTTCAATGTTAATCCTGAGAACCTGATCCCAAGCTAAGTAAATCCTATAGGGGTTTGGTAAGTCCTGTTGCTGCTGCATTCACGTCCATTTCACGTGGGAAGATGTGAGGGAATGCTTGTAAACAGTTTAAAAATTAAAACGTTGGCATCTTGCATCTTTTTTCCTTGAAGGAAAAAAATACAAAGTGAGAATCTTTGTTCTAATTTAGAACAACGTAGAATGATCGCCCTCAATTAGCTAACGATGATGCTGATGTAAGAGATTACTGAAGTTAGATCACAAAACGGTAGTTTTAACTGAGGAGCTGTTTCTGTACAATACTCAGAATGCGCTTTCCAGCTTAAAGCTCCTCAAAAAATAACCTATGACAGATAGCATTACCAATAAAAGGGACATCCAATGGTGTCAAAACATTGACATTCTGAAACTTTAAAAAGCTAAACCAAATACGTGAAGGAGTAAAACATGCTAAATGAGCCACTGCATGGGCCTGACAAATCAAGGGACACAAGGTAAATGCCAAAAAAAATTGTTTTAACTTGACCTTTTTCGTTGGAAAGGCACACTTTCCACAGATCTCAAAATTCAGCAGCAGCCCTGTGCTCCAGTGAGAGACAATGAACTCGGAGCGCGCGCAGCGGCGGCGAATTCTGAAGCACGGCTGTGGCCTCAGTGATCAGCTAGTATTCCGTCCAGGGAATGTTTAAAAAGAAATGCTCCGGTAGGTGCAGAATAAACATGCTTTGCTCTAGTCATAATTTAGAAAGGTATAAAACAAAGCCTGGTGCTCAGGTAGTGTCATAGATAAGGGAGTGGTAGAGAATTAAAAACCATCCAAAGAAAAGCAGGTTTATTTTGTATTAACTCCATCATGAAATTGGGGGGGGGAGTCAATTTCATACCTGAGGAGAAATCCTGTTAGGATTTTAACATTCTAGAGATTACAAAAAGGGAGAAGAAATCCTGTATCAGAATTTAGCTGCCCTTTGTCTTCTCCCATTTAGTCGACCATCATCGTTCTCATCCACATGTTTCCATCTTTACTAAGACAACCACTAACTAATAAACTGAAAATGGTTTCTATCTATACCACCAGTCCCCAGATGTAAAAGCAAACAAAAACTAGAAAAAACAGTATGGGAAGTATGATTAGCAAATAGCACACAAGCACTCCTACCTTGCTAAATTTCAAGGGGGAAATCCTTACAGAAGAACTTCAACTGTATTTTATTTTCTAGGGGTTATACATTACCAAAGTTTGTGTTCTGTATCAAACTAATAAAGGAAAGTCAAAGGCACTCAGCAGTATGTTCCTAATCACCGGGCAAGACAAACACAGTCACTCTAAAAGTCCTAGTGACAAGGGCACAGAACCCAAACTCCTAAGCCTCATTTACCCAATAGGTTCAACTCCATTTTCCCAGTAAATAGTCTTAAAAAGCTGTTGCAAAATGTATAACTAGCTCCTGGGAGTTGAGATACGTTTTTCATTTCCTTCTAATGGAATAAAACATAAAGTAACACAAATATCAACATCGAGAAATCTAAGAAACAAAAATCCAAATGATTTACAAATTAACCAGAAATGGTTCTTTGAAATGTTTCTCTATCCTCACAATAGATGTTTTTTCTTCTCAGCAACTAGCCATTTAAGGTTTCATTAACATAAGATATCCAAAGTAACTTTTCTATTTAGGTTTGCTAACTGAGAACTAACTTATTTCATGGTGAAGGGCTTCCAGAATATATCACCCCAAATATGCCACTTTGGCATAAGGAGTATTTTGAGCTGAAGGCAATTAAAAAACAACAGGTGCAGGAGGGGTGCTCTGCCCTCTCCCCTTCTGCCTAAAAGCAGGTCATAAATGTCCCTGTGAACGAAGGTGTCCCCCTCGCCTGTACCAGAAGAAAGAGCTACTCTTACCTCCAAAGATGGACAGCCAACCCCAAGATCCATACCCAATCCTTGCTAAAATAGCTTGAATCTCCCATTACTTTCCACCGTGTATGTCCTGGTCACATCCCCAAAACTTACATGCCTCAGAGCCCAAACCCTCTCTCTGTTATAAAAATGGAATATAAGTTCCCAAGTCTAACCAGTTCTTTGAGTTTCAGTTATTTCCTGTGAACTCCAGTACACTTGATATTAATGAAAACTGTGTGCCTCTTCTCCTTTCAATCTTTTCCCCCTAATTTTACTAAGATAAAAATCAATATATAACATTGTATTACCTGTCTTTTGTTAGGTTCAGGGACTGGGGGGGCATGTGAATTAAACTAAGAGGGTAGAAGAAAAGTTTTTCAGCCTTAACAATGACAAAAAACTATATTTGATTTCTTAAATGTTATAAATTTCTAATTTCATTGTCCTGAAATTTTTCATCTAAATTAATCAACACTGACATTGGAAAATTGCTCTATAAAACACCCCAGTTCAAGGTTTGAGTGGAAATAATAAACCTAGAAGAAACAATTTTTAAAGTTTCCCAAAAAACTTTATAAAAAGTTTCATCAAATTTTTTAAATGACTGATTAGTCATTACCTTTGGAAAAGATAAAGGTGCAATGGAAAAATAATTAAGTTTAAAAAATACAAATTTCATTACATACAAATGTAACCACTAAACTCTAAAGACGGCCATACTGAAATGTATTCTATTCCACAGTCAATACCCGAGGGACCACCAAAGCATGTATCCCACATAGCCAAGTTACCTAGTTTCCTGAAGACCTGGCCACACACCAGTCTTTCCAACAAATTTCTAACTAAACAGCACCCAGAGTCTGCAAAGTGAGGTGTTTATTAGGCTACCACCACTCACCCCACTTTGTTCAACTACTTTTCCGCAAGAATCAGGGTTCTTGATCTCCTGACACTATTTATGGATATCTAACAGCTGACCTGACACATACAACCACCTTTTCAAAGTGATCTTCATTAGAACATCCTCGTGTTCAGTATGACTGACTGACTTCATCGCAGTCAATAAGGCTATTAAATGTGAAGGTACGTATCAGACTAATAAAATTCCAGGTATCTGTTCCAATCCTGAGGAGCTAAGATTGTATGTTGCCAAAAATAGAAGGGGAGGACACCATGCCATTCAAATGAAGTTTAAAATCACATTATCCTGATCAAATAAACCAGCGTCAAAACTAACTTTAAAGTTGTCAAGAAGGAAGAGAGACATAACTTAAATCTAGCTGAGAACCTTCATGTGAAAAAAAGATTTTACCACTTAAGACCTGTGTTACCAGACGGAATCCACGTTGACAAAGTCCCTCTTCAGCCTCCTGTACTTTGTATTTGGTTGGTTATTTTGGTCTTTGTTTTTAACTCTGGTCTGAAAGGTTACAACTGGCAGCACAGAACCCACCTCAAACAATTTCTAGAGTAAGAGTGAAGCCACCACACCAAGATTAAAAAAAAAAGAGCAATACTCATGACCTGAGGTCTTCAACTAGCCATAATTCTCCTCTTCTTTTAGAAGGAGAAGTAACAGCAGAATAAGCTATCCTGGAGCTGTAAAAACTAATTACACGCACACGCACGTTCAGGGACAAGTAAGAGGTTCAATAAAGGCACAGCCTCATGACTTGTAAACTCAAAATCTCTAGTCCTGAACCCCAGGAATCAACTCATCAGAGACCAACACTGTGGAGGGGACAGCACCCAAAATTTAGTTTGCCTTGGGCAAGACACTGCAGTTACACGTCTCCTACCCAGCTCCAGCAGAATTCAGGTAAACCTGGAAGCCCCTGCTTTATCTCTCTGCAAAATGTTCAGGAAAGAAGTGGAAAAACTCCCAGGTAACTGGAACATCCCGGACCCAACCTATAGAGATTCTGATTCAGCCCAGGAATCTGCATTTTTGGCAGTCATGCCAGTGATTCTAATGCAGGCACACCCCACTGACCTTACTTCACAAAAGACTGTGGCTCCCCAAAATGCTTGCCTGCCCATCATAATCACCTGGGGAGCTTTCTGACAAAGATTCCCAAGGCCTCCAGAATCTATTTTAAAAGACTCCCTCAGGTGAGAATGTGCAGCCAGATTTGGAACCACTGGGCTAGAACATCCGAATTTACAACCACCGATTATAAAGCTCCTAGAGAAGCAAGGATGTTCATCTTTATTTTAAGGATCCCTCAGTCGTTGACTCTCAAAAATCTCCAATTTCCTTTCCAAGGAAACCATACTCACAAGAAGACACTTCTCCCCTGCTCAGGTTCTATGTCTCACTCTAAATTAATCAGTTGGTCCTATGCTTAATTATTCAAGACCTCTGGCCTCTGAAGAGGTGAGGAGGAAATGTCCTGGGAAAGAGTAAGACAGCCAGAATTCTGGTCCCCACCCCTACCACTTAATAGCCACGTGGTCTTGGACTAGTCATTTCAACAAACCTGGGCCTTTCATCACCTGTTAAGTGAGAGCATTGGCTTATGGTCCCCTCAAGGGCGTTTCTGACTCTAAGGCTCTACTATTCATTCCTTGCATCATAAAATTCGTTTTGCTCCTCTAGAATGCAGCATCAGCAGGTGTCAAGGACTCTGAAGTGCATGTAACAGCTCAAAGGGATGAACCACATCAGCTAAGATGTGCCCGCAGCAGCAGCTTCCCGTGAAGAATGCCTCTGGACAGGGAACAGAATGACGCCTAAAGCTGGGGCGAGCCCGAGCAGAGGGCCTGAAAAACAACGCAAAGAGCAGAACGCAGGCCAGAGAGAAGACTGTTGTATTTGCTACTGAAGTCGCGTCTCGATGTACTTCCCTAAGCCTCAGTCTATCAAAACAGGGACGCATTAATGTGCTAACACCAACACAATCTCAAAGTTACATACTCTCTTCCAGGGCTTAAGAACAAGGCATTCACTTTCCTAACTAGGTATTTTTATACCTGAGATACAGTTTCCTAATTCAGCATTATTTAAGGAAAGACTTAAGAAAAGTGAAAAGGAGGGATTTAAATTTTCTTTCCAAAGAGTGATCCCAGAGTTTTCTTAGGACCCAGACAGTGAATGCTCAACTCCTACAAAATCAGAATACAAAGAGCTGGCCCAACGGCTCCCCAGGAGGAAGGACGAATTGGGGAGAGAGGGACCAAGGGGCGCTGACTTCACCCTAAAAATGTGAACTGAGAAACTTGGCTAATACTCAACATCACAGGGCAGGGTCCAAATCCTCACAAATTCCTTCAAACACTTCTAGAGTTATGCTAACAATAGCTGCTTAGGAAGATGTGCCCACTTTGCAAAGTGCAACCATTCAAAACCTGGTTTTAGAAATGTACCATTTACGAGACTATTTTGCTCAAGACAAATATTTACAGAAACTCAGAATAAAAACAAACAAACACTAAGGTAATTTATGCTTGAAGCTAAGTAAGTCAGAACCTTCTGAACACCAGTTTAACCCATGCAAAGAAAAAGATGTCAATGGGTGAAATCAAAACAGGGTTACTGGAAGGAGAGGTCCTTTGTATTCAGATCTGCCTACTCAACATTTTAAATTTATAGTTCCTTATCATAGGTTTTCATCTTATGAAACATGCTCGTATTTTATTGATATGAAAAGGTCATGGGAGAGTTTTAGACTGTCAGGCAAGCATTTAACAAATGACTTCAAAGGCTTTTATAGCAACATATCCAATGGAAATCCAGTGTGGGGGGATATCCACAAAATAAGTTCTGCGGTCAAATAAGGTCGGGGAACTATCAGTCATACCTGGTTCTTTGAATAGCAGGGTTTTCACATAGTTTTTAATATGCTAACGATCTGCAGTGTGGGTCTTCAATAGGAAACTGTGGAGGGCAGAATTTCTCAAACTTGTCTGTCAATGTAACAACCATTTTGAGAATTTTTTTTTTACTATATTTCATGGGATGAAACTTAGAAAACATCTTCTGACCCTCATGCTCATTGTGGGTTTTCTTGGGTACTCCACTTGCTTATCAGAGACTTTAACCAGAAATTTTAGCGTGGTAGAAAATACTGTTAGCCCCCTTTCACTGAAAAGAAAAGAATGGGTGTGGGGGGTGGGGGATGAGGGGTGAAAGAAATGGACAACAAATATTAATGCAGTTTTCAGTATTTATTCAAGCATCAATATTTTTTTAATGGTAGGGATAGCTACTAAGCAGTCAAACCAGAAAACACATCATTTATGTCACAGCCTTCACACCATTTACCAGTTATTTATGTCAAAGAGGTTGCAAAATTCATATATAAAAGTGCTGTTTTGCTAATAATAATAATAAAATTTAGTATCATAACAGACACATGTCATAAGAGCCTTTTGTTCTCTACCTTTCCACCCCTTTGAACACTGTTGTTTTTTTAAATAAATTTCACATATGCTTCTCACAGAGATTTTGGAAAAAGAAATAGAAAAAACTCATCTATTCTACTATCGGTATTCAAACTCAAAAGACAAACCTTCCTGATGACACCATGGTGAACATCTAAGTAACCTAATTAGCTAAAAATATAGTTCCTCTGTAGAGATTGATGACAACTGGGTGTTAGTTTTTACTTGATTTACTTGATTTCAATAAGTTCTACCTGTGAACCTCAAGCTGTTGCCCAAGGAAATATGACTGTGAGGCCAAGTCCAGGGGACAGCTCTAAGAACTCACTCGTGGGAGAGAGTAAGCCCTGCTGTCTTGATAAAAAAACAGTTAAAGTCATTTCAGAACAATTCACAAGCAACCTCAGAAATTACCTAGTGTGACCTTGTCCTCTGACCTCTACCTCATTTTACCAAGGGAAACCTGAAGCCAGGAGTTGACATGTCCAAGGTCCTATGACTAAAGTTCAGACTCCAGGTCTGACTCCTCAAACTGTCTTTATCTTTTACTCACTTCAAATATTTAGTTTTATTTTTGTTAAAAGCCAGACAAACCAATTTGCTACACATCATCACTCAGTTTTAACAACACCGTGAGAAAAAGCTACAGAGTCTGTCTACACTTAACTCCAGACTGGAATTTTCCGTGTGTGAAAGGAACTCCTGCAGGAGCGTGAACCCTTCTGTCCCAAGAGCACGCTCTGAACTGGGTTCTGGCTGATTCTAAAACTTTAGTCAAATCTTACAAAGTACTAAGGAGATTTCCCACTATCTAATATTCAAAATGTACCATCCATCAGTAAAGGCCAAGCTACCCGTTTTCTTTCATTCTTATCTTTATAAGAGCACTCATGATCTTGCTGCGCTCAAATTGCATCAGTGCAAATATTGACAACGTGAATATTATCCTTTAATCTGTTCCCATATATTATAGCAGAAGGAATATAGAGACTTAAGGGAAAGGACATTTAAAGAGGTGTTTTTTTTTTTTGTTTTTTTTAAATATATCTTTATTGATTTCCAAGAGAGGAAAGTTAGAGGGAGAAAGCGAGATAGAAACGTCAATGATGAGAGTCATTGATCGGCTGCCTCCCACACGCCCCCGACTGGGGATCAAGCCCACAACCCGGGCCTGTGCCCTGACCGGGAATCGAACCCCGATCGCCTGGATCCTAGGTTGATGCTCAACCGCCTGAGCCACACCCAGCTGGGCTAAAGAGGTTTTAAAGAGGTTTTTTTCCTCTGCCAAACACACTGCTATTCTCATTATCTCACTGCTGAAATGTTAAACCATGTACCTTCAGGGAAATAAAAGCCAAAGGTTAACATGACACTTGCTGCCCCAGACACATGCACTTTTAAAATATTTTTCAAAGATGCTATTATACAGTTCAGAGTATGTAAAAGTCTAGTTATAATATATACTGCCCATAAAACAATTTTATGCTTTAAAAGGAGAACAAAATTCTTAAAACTAAGTTTCACATGGAAAATAACTAGCTATGTAAAGCTGCAGCACAGTGATTTACAAGTAAAACTTATGTTCTCACACCTTGAAACACAGTCCTTTAAATACGAGGAAACTATATAAAACTGCATACCTGTTATTTTGTCTCTTACAAGCTTACAAGACTCTATCTCACCGATGCTCCCAAAAAGACTCTTTAGCTCCTCCTGTGTCATGTTCTGAGGAAGGTAGTTGACTATTAAGTTGGTCTTGCTGTCCTCTGTGTTCCCAGAGTCAACGGGTGACGAGCAGTTGTTGTTTATGGTGGTTGGGCCATTGGCTGTGTTATTGCAAGTTGGCCCATTAGACAGTTGTGTTTCCATGGCAGCAATTACCTGCTAAAAACAGAGAAAATAAGAAATGTCAGAATTCATATTTCACAAACTATTAGAGATTCCATCCAAAAACTTAAACACTTGTCACTAGAATACAAGTCGTTCTGCTGAAATTACAACAAAGCTTCAACGAAAAGTGCAACACCTACGCTAATTTTTACTTCGTATTAAGCTATTCAATTAAGATCACAGTTATACTTACACATATATATTCCACACATGCACATAAGCACAATTTAAATCTTAAACATTCTCTAGAACCACCTTCTGAGGCTACTCACATACCCTTACTCACCTGCAGTGTCCAGAGACTTCAGAAAATTTAGTACCCAAGGGCACAGAATGGAATCCTGACTAAAAATCATACTAGAAAATAAAAGTGCTTAACATGCTACCAAAAACAAACCAAAAAATGTTCTACCTAACTTTAAAGAGATTTTCAGTTAACCTAAGAATTTAAATATTCTAAAACTGACAGACATCCATTAACTTAAAATCAAGAAGCAAAAGTACTTTAAAAAATATAAATTTGTCAACATGTACTGTTTTGGTTACATATTGAAAATGATTTTGATTGACAATATCTTATACCCCTACCGTTGGTAAGAAATAAGAAAAAATCAGATGTTATAAGTTAGGGCGTGAAAAGGATTTGCAGGATAACTTGGGAAAGAAGCTATGAGTTCTTGGTGTACTTTGTAGAACCTAACAAACCATTTTTGTCAACCTTGGCAGCAAAAGATCACCAACAAAGCAACTGATCTAAAGCATCAAAATGAAATCCCCAAACAATTCAACATGGTATTGTGCCTTAAGTCTGTCATTTTTTTAAAAATAAAAAAAAAATCCAGTCCACTCAAACAACAGTGTAAATATATCAATTTTTGCAAACAGACCAGCCCAAGGAATTTTCAATTGAGCACATAAGCCTGTTGAAATGCATCTATAAACTCCAAATACAGGATCAACATCAGAGTTGGGGAAATGGCCTCAAACTGTTCAGGCTACTCTAAAAATCACATAAGAAAATTTGGATCTAATTTCCTAAAAAAAAAAAAATCAATCCTATGTTCTTTGAGCAAAAGCATCACAACCACAGCCCCAAATTTTCTAAAACCATTTTTCAATAGCTATCTACTCTGGATGGCCAAGACTGTGGGGGAATCCAAAAACCAAAGCATCGCTGAAAGGATTATCCTTCTAGTTTATCCAATACACCGGTGTCTCATCTCACCAAAAAACGACTTCTCAAAATTGACAATTCTGAACTCATGAGATGCTAGCTTTAGGGTAGTTTCAATATATAAAAAGCAAAGAATCTGAGACAAAATTTAAAAAGCAAAGTAGAGGGAAAGAGTGTTGCAGGAAAAGAGGGGAAAAAAAGTCTTTTTAAAAACATACTGCCTAGGAAAAATAAAAGGGCACAACAGTGCATAAGCATATAGGAAGAAATCTCTGCTGCAAGAGATGTTTACAAAAGAAGGCAGCAGAAGACAGAGTGGGACTGACCAGGCTGAGGCTGGTCAGGCAGGACAAGAATCAGTGCTCGCATGATAAAAAACAGGAGACAAATCCAGAGTACCTATGAAATATCAAACAGCCCACAGCCCCTCCGTGACTTCATTTCCTTTTCAAAGAAATGGGACATCTCTAGGACAAGTATTCTCAGGGAATGCTTAAAGGACTAAAGAAAAATAAAGAAACCTTTGGAAACCGGTACGAAAAAAATCTGACACAATTCAAGATATGCATTTTCCTATATTTAACAAATTTATCTGAAACTGAGAAAGGAGGTTTCAGATTTCCTAATACAGCGTAACTGTTCCAGTTTGTAGAATATTAGCTGTGGGTCACTTTCCACAGCAAAAATTTTTGTGGGATTAACCTTTGCCCGGCAGTTATGAAAATAATGAGCTGCAAGATGAGAGAGGCCAAGGCCAATGAAAACAACTCGCTATTCAAAAGTTAGGGTTACGTATGTGTGGAAACTAGGTGAGCCCCAAACAGGAGATCTGGACTAAAGCTCACTGGGATGGCATTTAAATATAAAGTGTTCACTGACTGAAATTAGCAGGGTTTAGCAAGGACAACAAACATTCCTCACTTAATTGCACATTTATTTCCATGTTCAGGTGGCAAGAATGAGCTCCTAAGCCAACATTCAAGTGAACAGCTGCAGTAGGCTGTGTGCACTGAAAATTACAGCATCGCTCAGCTATAGGACCATCTGCTCAGAATAAAATGATACTAATGTGCTATATTTTACAAATAATGCATATTCCACTGATAGGCTCAACACAACTGTTCACAGAATGCAAACTCTTTCAACAGTTACTGGGCAAATAATTTCCAGCCAGATTTACAATTTCAACAATTTTTTTTTAATTTTTTTTTTTGGAGCATCAGGAATTGTGAATAACTTCAAAAATTGAGTAACCAAAAAAATACATAGTAAACAGAATGTCAAGAATTACGGTAACTTAGTATTCAGACCATACCAAAACTTTTTGTTTGTTGTTGTTGTTTTAAAAAAGCTTGTCACTCTTTTCTTTGAGTCTGCGCTAAATCCTAATTTAGATTGTAAGAAGTTAGAGACAAAAGCATGGTTCTGATGCTACGTCCACCACTAGGGTTAAAATTGCAATGTGCTTTAAGTCCTGACGATGGCCATACCGTAATAGGCTGAATGTAAGAATAATTTGTAGGCCCAAATGAGAAGTTCAAGTGTTTGGTATGGCCTCAGCACTCCTGCAACATGCTAAGAAAAAGCAGCCTACAGAATTTAAGGAAAATCCCACAGACCCCAGTCCAAGGCTCTGCTGCCCACGAACCACTTCTAAGCAGAGAAGCCACATCACACAGTCTGACTGCCATGTTAGTTTGGAGTTGCCGTCTGCAATATGGACACAAAAAGTACCGTATGTTAGATGAGCAAGGTAATGCAACAGATCAGTTTGTACAAAATTTACAGTGATTGTATTAATATTCCCAGCACGTCCATGCAGTGTGGCTTAATTGAATTTGAGGCAATTCCAATCTAATCTTTCCAAATTCATTTTAACATGTCGTTTTCTTGCACAAATTAAGCATTTTAAATTAAGAGCCTGATTTCAAAACAGTATTAACTAGTTACCTTGGCATCTATCCCAAAGAACTACCTTAAACCACATCTCAAAAAAAATATTTTTAAATGATAATAAAATGAAGAAAAACACTGCATGCTGTCCTATGTCTTATGGATGTGGGAGAAGGGAGGAAATGTGAATGAAATTTTATAGCGAGAAAGGCAGTCATGCAATTCATAAGTGAACGCTTTGCATAAAAGCACTCTTTCCCCAAAATATCAGAAGGGCATTAAGAGAAGCTGTATTTGCCCACAATGTTACATTATACTATAAATGATCCTTAATCCTGGGACTGAAAATTAAAAGTAAATCGGAACCCTGTGAGGTTATTCTGCCACAGTCTCTCTGAGAATTGCTCACATATACTAAGAGGCAGTAAACCAGCATCCTTCAATTGAAATAATTGGACCAATAAATAGGATTGTTTGGAGTAATGCTTATATAGGATGTCAGCTTTGTCCCTGAACGAAATCAAGTGAACATTTTTTAATATGTAAATTGTAAACCCAGCACGATTTGAAATTAGTGCTGCTATGAGGCCTCCAATATAGTTAATGGGCCATTCACCACTTATTACAACTTGCCCAAATACTAAACCAAGCCACCGGTATTGGCACGAAAGCCAAAGTTTACCCTTTAGCCTTATACGCAGATGATTTAAACGGTCAACATAATATTCAGAAAAACTCAGTCTCTGAAACAAACAATGCGTAATAAAGGAGGGCCCAAAAACAGCTTTTACTGGCGTAGTTATGACTATACAAACGTCATCCTTAGAGTTACATCTGGCTGTGATTTACCCGATGGGAGTGATGACATTCACAGCATGTAACAATGGATTCCATTTTCCGGCACCTACCAGAAGGGTTTAAACATACTCTTCGCAGGATGCCATGAAAATGTTTTCTTCTTCCCTTCTCCCACTATTACCAAGAGAATTCAGTCTGATTCTATGTTCTTTATTTAAAAAAATAAAACACAAAAACGTATCATTGAACTGAACCTGTGAAAAAATAAAGTGCTTTTAAACCCATGAAATATTTTGACAATAACCTAATTGTGGTTAGGCTGCATAAGTAGGATAGGTGGAGGACCACACCCAACAGGTTAAACCAAGCTTCAATCTATGTCCCGAATACCCTCGGGAGTTAGCATCTGAACCTTCTTCAGTACATAAAGCCACAGATCCCAACGTAATGGCCTCAGTCCCTTGTATCCACAGGAGAAAGGGACACTAATGAGCTAATCTACTGACACCCCTCTTTCTGAAAGCCCCAGGGATGCGAACAATCGCTTTATTGCACCAACTAGCCAGGGGAAGCTGTGTATGGAAAATGATTCTTCTGCACTTTTACATTGCAAGCACCCCAGACAGTCTCTCCGCTTGAGGCAGACACATACCTTTATGGGAAGTTATAAATAAGTTGCTCACATGGCCCTTCCCTTTATGCTGGCCAACAATTCAGTTACTAAAAATGTAAAGCTACTTCCCCTTCACTTAAGGACAGGCGATTCTGCTCTACTCAATCTACCACAGACAAGCGGGCTGTGCACTATTTATAGATTCTACTGGCTCTGAAAACTCTTTGGAAAGGGAAAAAAGGCCGTATTCCAACGACACAAAACCATTAATTTTAAGGCTGGAAAAAATGTTTCAATATATGTTCACGTCTCAATTCTGACATCAATTGTGCCCATCGAGACTGCTTTTTCTCCTGTTGTGCAATAATTTATGAAAAGGCACTTTAGCATAGATCAATCTAGAATATTCTAAACTTTCCTGGGCTCCGAGAGGAAATGAGGAGGTGCTGTGTTTGGTGTGGCACGATTTTATTGGGAGAAGGGGGCTGACCTCTATGTTTTCACACTCACATAGTTTACTTCCATATAGCTACAGAAACGTTTTAAATTGAATTGTTTTCCCTTTTACTTAAATGGCCCTCTATGTACTTTAATTTCTAAAGTTTCTTACAATAGATTTTAGGAAACCAAAGCTACTGCTTGATTTCTCGAATCTGGGGCTAACAGTGTTACGGTTACATGAGAGAAAAGGAAAACTTCCTATTTCCCAATCTTTCCAATAAAAAATTCCAAAAGCTTCTTTGTTATTTTCAAACCTCTAGGAGACAGCCACCAAACAAAAGAGACGGCTAATAAAAAACATCCTAAATATATTCTGAGAATTCTCATTGGGTACCTATCTGCAGTGGAGGTTTCTAAGACCTAGACCCACCTTATCTGGGGACCAGACCTCTGAGGGTTCAAGGCATAGCAGGATGCTGAAAGGGCAACTGCACATCCTCTGGTGAGGTCTGTTTGCACTGGTCTCTTCATTGCCATGGTTACTATTCTGATCTGGGTCCTCACCTCCCACCTGGACCACTGAATTCCAGCCTCCCAAAAGGTTCCCCTTGTCATTCTAATACACACTAAAACTATTCCCAGATGGATTTTCCTAAATCCTCAATAGCCACCCCCCACTCCTGCCTATCAAATTAAGTACAAACTACTCAGCATGAACAGTATAAATATCTGAGATCCTCTACAAGCCCACTTATTCAAGTAGCTAAAAATCTGAGCCACTCCATGTTCCTCAGATGCTGCAGTATGTTCAAAGACACACAGTCTCTGGCTCTGCTCATGAGGTTCCATCTCCTTGAAAGGCCTCCAGCCATACCCACCCCACATCCATTTCAGGGGTTTATAGAGACCAAGCATTCAAAAACTGAGGGAAGGACAAGAACAGTTCCTGTAAAAAATTTGGAGCATGAAAGGGCAATCACCTCCCTAACTGCATGCATTGGTAGCTTATTTTTCCTACCCCATCTCAAGTATTTCAAACCAGAGAGAATTATGAAAGCGTATTTTCAATTTTTTGCACACTCCATCAGCCCTCCTTAGGCACTGACATCCAAATTCTTGTTAAATGGCATAACAAAGGAAACTACTTTGGGTGACCACTTGTGTACTTTTTTTTTTTACTTTTTATTAATTGATTTTAGAGAGAGCGAAGGAGGAAGAGAAAAGGGGAGGAAGAGAGAAAGGGAGGGGGGAGGAAGACAGAGAGAGAAACATCAATGTGAGAGAGACACATAGATCAGATGCCTACTGGAGATCAAACCTACAACCTAGGTATGTGCCCTGACCAGGAGTGGAACCCGCAACCTTCCAGTGGCTCAGGAGAACACTCCAACCAACTAAGCCACACCCACCAGGGCCCACTTTGTGTATTTTTTTTTCCTGAGAGCTTAACATGCCAACTTGCCAAGTACAAAAAAGATAGAAGCCAAGACAAATCCAAAAACATGGTACAAATGTGCTCTGAGCCTCCCACCAGCAGGGTTATGGAGACGTGGCATCCGGAATCTGGATCAGAGTTGAGAAAAATGGCAGAAGCAAAAGTATATGTGAAAACAAACAGATTTTGACAAAAAGATGATTAAAAATGCATCATAATGAAGTTATGAATTTAATTTCAAATGGTTTGAGTTTAATACAAACTATAAAGTTTAAGCAGACATCAAAGAGAACAGCTCTTAGAAGAATCAGGGCTAAGGTCAACGGCAAGAACCTCTCTCCCTGGGAAAGGCCCCGGCTTGGGTAAAGTGACCTTGGTCTGGACACTCATTTGCAGCAAGAGGGCTCTCGATCCCTTGAGGAGCACGGTACAGGGCAAAGCCTTTCCTCTGACCACAAAGATGTCATCCGTCTCTAAAGTTTAAGAGCAGAACCTACCTAAGACAGCAATGTTGGCCAAAAAGCACCCTCCTTTGGGGGCCTCGGGGCAGGGGCCTAAAGCACTCGATATAACCAGCGAAGCCATCAGAGCTTACAGGTGAGAGCTGGATAAGCCGAGACGGGGTCATCTATCGAGCAGACACCGCTCCTGCAGAACAGTATTTTATCTTTCCCACCAAAATGGTGTTTTCGGGACACATTTCAGCTTCACGGAATTAAGCAACTGAAGAATCAGCCAAGCCCTAAAGTCATGGGGCTGACCCGCCGGCTACAGGTATCAGCCATTAGTCTGTTTTCTTTAAAGCTCTTGACTTTGCTTTGTGGTTCCTAAAATTATAAAGGTTTGTGGCGTGACAGGTCACGGGATTTCCTCCATCCTAGAACCCCTGTCAACTCCCTGCCCCATCCCCACACCGTTTTAGCCACCTGGCCTGCTCTGTGGATTCCTCAGCCTTTGTCCAACTCAGCTTTTGGGCCCTGAGGCTAACAAGGGCCCAACAGCTTCAGGAGACAGAGGGGACATGTTCCTTGGCAGCGAATGCTGACATTTCTGTCTCTTGGTCCATGTGGCTCCTCCAGACACACTACAGTCTTTCCAAGGCCAGTCCTTCTGAGGCCAGACGACATGGGGTCTTGGAGGCAGAGGGGGTAGGAG
Organism: Miniopterus natalensis; assembly: GCF_054644295.1. Classification (NCBI taxonomy): domain Eukaryota; kingdom Metazoa; phylum Chordata; class Mammalia; order Chiroptera; family Miniopteridae; genus Miniopterus; species Miniopterus natalensis. The sequence goes on along the minus strand of NC_142092.1, from coordinate 16,626,515 downwards.
CAAGTTTTCTTTGAAAATCTTAGGGTCCCTGGCTGGGTCTGAAAACTAAGCTGACGGAGACAAGCTAACAGGAGAAAAGCACATAAGTTGTATTGAATTTTTACATATACATGGGCCCTTCACAAGAAAATGAAGACCCAAAGAGGTGATCCGAGCAGGAAGCTTTTACAGCGTTCAGACAAATTTCTGAAGAATTGACAAAATAAAAGGGCCCGGGCTAGGGATAGTAGGTGACGAAGCCTTAGTAAGATGAGTTTAGTAAGGCTGGCCGGTGCAGCATTCTGGGCCCTGAATCCCCTTCTCTGGTGGTAAGAATGTCCTGGAACAAGGAGTTTCAGGGCCTGTTTCAGGGAAGGGGAGGGAGGGAGGGAGCGGGAGGGCAAAGTGGACGTTCTGCGCCTGCTGTCTTCTCAGTCCCCTTCAGCTAAAGACAGTCAGCAAGACAGTCCCCGTGCCGAGGTGCCGTATTTGGGGGCAGTGCGTCCTAAACCCCATCAAGAGGCCGCTGTAAGAAAGGAAATCACCAAAAGGTTTTGAGCACAAGAGTGGCTCCTGCGAAAGTAAATCGCTGTGTGGCGTGTGGGAGGCCTGGGCCGCTCTGGGAGCACGCAGCAGTGGAGAAACAGCCGCAGCAATCAGGCCGTCGGAAGAGGGTGGCTCCAACCAGCCAGGCATCGGACGGGCAGAGCAGGCCCAGAAGGAAACCTGTTCCTAATGTGCTACTTTAATTACCTCCGTAAGCTGCTCAAATCCATTATCAAGAAATCGGCTTCGATTCCGACTGCTCACATTCAGACAAAGCACCAAAGCATTTATTAATTTCCGGGCACTAAGAATACAAGGAACGTCAGCGAAGAAATAGCTTGCCGTGTCAAAGACAATAAAAGGATCTTTTTAAAGAAACCCAACATATGAAAACCTGAATTTATATTAAACCAAGAAGAATTCAGCACGCGATTCGTTTAATAGCAAATGTAAATTTTCTGAACCACCGGAGTAATTTAAAAGACGCAACTACTCAACAGAGTATGGTGTTCAGAAACTGATTTGTAACCTATGAAGCCCCATTAAAGCTGTCAGAATGCAAAATAAGAAAGTATCTCAAAGTTGCCCCCAAAGGTTTAAAAACAAAGCAGATGAAAAGTAATGAGAATAAGTTACATTTTGCGAAAGGGAAGCAAACTTTAAAATCTATATTCTTCACCTGGGCCATTTATACACCTCCACGGTAGTGATGGTTAATCCAGGCGTTAACTCAAATCTTGGTTATAGGGTGAAATACACTACCTTCTAGTAATGAATCATTCCAACCTCATTCTTTCATTCCAGCCTCAGTGGGCCTAATTAATGTCCATGTCATTATTTGGCTACAGAACCTAAAGAGGGATATGAGTATAATAGGAATGAAATCAACTACTCCCACAGTTTTGTAGCTGAGTTCTTGTTTGGTGTAGGCAGATACATTTGAATTGCTAAATTAAGATAGTTAAAGTAGTAATCAACAAAGAAACTGAATAAACTTCGCATTCTTCTACAAAAGTCACGGCTAAAGGGAACCCCCTCAGGGTAGTGCAAATTGTGAAAGACTGATTGGAAATCCGCAAATTAATCCCAGGAGTTGGGTATTTTCATTAGGTAGGATAAAAACAGAGCTCCTCTATAGATAGACACTGAAGTACCTTCATATTCAAGTTCCACAACAGAAAGTGTGCCTGGTCTTACAGGGAATATAAAAGAAGTTCTATGGCCACTGATGCCATTTTTAACTCACAAGGGGAACAAAGGACCACAATACTCCGTTTGGCCACTAAGGTTAGGTTACTCTCTCACTATCATTTAGCAGGACTTACAGATAGAAAACCAAAAATTACAGTTGTTTAACTTCAATTAGCTTATTCCAAAATAAAGTCGGTAAAATAAAACGTAAGAAAAACAAGGTATATTTCCTTAATAATGTTGGAATGCTACACAGACAAGGTTTCCTCCAAAAATGTATACACACGTTTCACAGCTGATAGCTCAATTCTGGAAATGAAATGTATTTTAATAAACACTGCCTTTATAATTATTCAAAGCATGTGTATACATTTTTGGGGGGACAACTTTTATTTCTGTTGAACTTCAGAGAAACTGAAAATAATGAGAGGCTGCCCTGGGACATAAAATCTTGCAATTAATTGATACATTGTGGAGAGCGGGAAAGGATCTTCCCCAGTCCGCTGTAGGAGTGTAAACTGTGATCAACACAGATGCCAGCTCCTTCCTCTCTGGACTACGAAATGTATTTTTTCTTTTCAGTTGATATTAAAGGTCCTGAGACTCCCAAGAGATACATACTTTTGATTTAGAAGCATGACTAGGAATTATTTAGAATGGAAAGCTGGAGCCTCTTAAAAAAACAAGGTTCACACTGAGAAAGACACTTTCTTTCCTTTGGTCTACCTCTTCTTCCCTCCTTCCCCAAAAGACAACTTTAAACTTCCACCCAGCTACGGAAAAAACACCTAAGTACCACTGTGTCTTCTTATGGTAATTAAGCTCCCGGTTATTTACCGCATTTCAAGAGGGAAGGGGGCGGGGAGAACTGGAATTCAATTAAAGTGTTATTTTTAGTCCCAGTGATTCCAACTAGGGGAGCGGGGCCTGAGGCCTGAGGGAGAGGATCTAGAGGAAATTTCCGGTTAACCTGCTGCCTAAGAATGTGTTTGGGAGTTAATGCTGCAAAGGAGGAAGGAGAAGCCGCTATGATCAGGAAAAGCCCTTCTTGGCCTCCGGCCTTTGCTTATGATATCCGCAGCAGGCACGCACACCTAATTTCAGATCTCGGATACCCATCTAACGGGGAAAAGGAGTCCAGATGCTTCGGTTCCCTGTCAAGGGCTGTCACTTCAACCCCTCCGACTTCTTTCATTTGGAAAATTATCCTAATATCACTAAGGTAAAGCACACTTGAAATAAATGCTCAAGGAATCTCTAAAAGTACACTGGGGCAAGGCCACCATTGTATAAATGAACAATGAAAGTTTGAATGAGCAAACATATATACACATACACACACACACACGTATATGTGTGTGTGTAGATATATATATATCCTATTTATATATGTACACACATTATTTCCAAGAGTTGATGAGAAGCAATATCCATCTCCCACAGGTTGAATTATTTACCATGTTAGTAAGCAGGAGAGGGGATGAAGGGGTCTGTGTTCTGTAAAAGCTTTAAGTATATACATGTAATTTAGTCCGGTAATTTGTGAAAGCATTTTACAAATCGTGCAGTGCCAAGCGGCTATCAGAGGCGATTGCCATTACTGCCGGACAAAGGAAGACGCCTCTCTTAGAATGTCACCATAGAGAATCTGCTTATCTGGATTTTAGGGGCCGGCGTAGCTTTGCCCCCCCCCCCCCATGTCTAAGTGGACAAGAAGGCCGCAGAGTTGTGCTGGGAGCTTCTTGACACGTAGAGAGGACACTGTGGGCAGCAAGTGCAGCGTGTGGACTTTGCTCAGCCACGACGGTCAGCTCCTGTGCCGGGCTCGGGAGCAGATGCCGCGTTAAACTGCACTTAGCGCGCAGTCACAAGCGGTGACTGAGGAGGAGAATTTTTACTTGGAGTGCTGCAATTTTTAATCCCAGACCTCCAAAGACTATTTAAATATATAGGATACCAAGAGCCTACGTGTTTCACATCAGAATTTCAGCCTTGTCTATTTTAATTTACCTTCCTTTAAAAAGTACACCCCCACCCCCACCCCCCGCCACCCCCGTCACACACACACAAGTGCGCGTGTGTTCCATCCTGTGCAACTCAGTATTCTCAGGCTCAGCCGCCCAGCCGCTTAGGATTTTAATATTTAAGATTAGAAACTGCTACCTCTGTGTTCCTTTTGCTAAGAACTCCAAGGAGGATACAGGCACCTTCTACTTATATTCAGATTTATCATTTACAACACAGGGAGAAAAAGTGTAGAAGTCTCACACAGGGCTGTACTCTCAACTCCAGATTGATGACATGCACACTGAGATGTGTCACGTGGTGTCAGAGCTTCCAGGACTCACACATCAGGGAAATGACCCCCACACGACTGGACAATCTCCTCCCGTTTTCCCCCTATCATAATTTCAAAATGGCCTGAATTTAAACATTCTTTTTCTAAGCCTGCACTCCAGTTTTAAGATTATGTTTAATTAAAAGGAAATAAAAATAACTAAGACATCCTTCTGAACGCTCTGAACCAAATCATAGGATTTGGGTATCTTCTGCTGCAGGAAAGAGGTTCAGATTATTTGACTGCCTCTTACAGAATTTAATGAATCCTACCACTAAAAGAGAGTAGGGAAGAACATGTATTGATTCCTCATTCCAGACAAGTCCTCAAGCTAGATATTTTACAAACAAAATCCCACTTAATCCTCTCATGCAGGACGAGCTATGTGCAATATCTTCAATTTACAAATGAGTATTTCAGAATTTCAAGAGTCCATACAGGTAGTAAGTAGAGAACCTGAGATTTTTAAACCAGGGCTAAACCTGGATGTAAAGCCTCCTGGCTGCCCCCTCTGCTTCCACCCTTGCCCCTCCATCCAACCTCCATTCCACCTCTACGGTGATCTACCTAAAACGAGGTCAGCAGCCCACAGCTATTTCTCGTTTTAAGGCCTTCACAGACTCCACAACGCCTACAAAGCAACAGCTCCACGACCTGACCTCGTTCCCACCGCTCCCCACTGCACACCGGAGGCTCTAAGCATCTCCCTGCGGCCCCGCGGGTGCCTGCACTGCTTCCCGCAGTCATTCACGCTCTGTTCTCAGCCTGCAACTGCCTCGCCACCACTCCACCCCTGAGAATGGAAACATCCTAGGCACTCAGAAGGAGGCACAATGCCTCCGGGAAGCTCCTGTGACCACTTAGGCTCTGTGCTCCTGTGAGCCCAGACGCTCACCTTTGGCACCTCAGCAAGAAATGTGCACAGAGATTCATAAGGAGTAACAGCATCATTGCCATGAAGTGCAAGTGGCAGGTAAAAAAATAAAATAAAATAAAAATTCCCACTTCTTTATGGGATTTTTCATGTGGCTTACATACCCTGCCAAGTGGGAAACCTTCCATGGCAACTCTATATACCTGGAGGAGCCAAAGTCACCGCAGGTTATTAATAAAGGGAAGGTAGCCTTGTAGTAGGCTATCATTCCCCACCACCGACACACACACAGGCCTTTCCAGATACACCTACTAATTCTTACATTATCGGCTCAGGCCTCAAGTTGAATTAGCATTACAGAAAAAAAGAAAAAAAATTCCTAGCTACAAGCCTTTTGTTAAAACAACATACGCCTCAGGAAGGAAGGGCGAGAGGGAAAGACAGGAGTGGTCCACTGTCACCAAACCACAGTTTAAAATAAGCAAACCTCGCCACCCATGTGAAAAACCAAGGCCACACCAGATGTTAACCACCTCTCTCTGCCAGCCCAGTGAAGGTCTCCAGAGGCTGGGAAGAAACTGCCCAGGGCCAAGAAAGCAACATCTCCGATTCAGTGGACATGACCAGGAGCACTGCGCTAGACACGAGGAAAGCAAGGATGCCCCAAACATGCTCCTAGTCCACCCCAATGGAGCTTCTCCAGAACAGAGCCGCACCCAGACAAGTCAAAGGCTTGCAAGGCGGTCTTTAAGAACCTACAGTCAGGATAACAATCTCTCTGGGTGACCTATGCTAAAAATTGTACTATCTGAGTAAAAGATAAAAGGGCAAAGTCACTGCTGCTATGGAAACTGCCACATCTAACTTAAACATCTGAGCCCGGGCATATATTCGAGAAGATGTGAAGCATTTTGCTTCCCAATGTTTAAAGCGCCAGAGAATAAAAGGAGATTGTGCAGAGCCTTCCCATTTAAACATTAAACTGGATTTCTGCCTCATTATAAAAATCTGAAATTACAAAGCAAAGGCTGAACTTTTTCTGACTGTGGACTGCTAGGGGTCTCTTGGTGTCCATTTCCTACGATGCCATATAAAGAGTACATTTCTTTAAAATAACCCCTCAATACAGTAGATTTAACACATAAATCGCTTGGCAGTAAATACACAGTATTTTACCAGTGACAGGACTTTCAGAAAGTACCTACTGTGTACAGGCAATACACTTGACTACAGCAGTGATGACCGCACTCTATTTCAGATCGGCCTAAAAGAAACGTTTACCGTCATCTACTACTTTTATCTCAAATGCATTGGGGGGGGGGGGGGGGCCTCTTAAGCCACTCTTGAGGCTCTAGTGCCAAAGCCCAATTTTTCACTCTTTCTGTACAGAGCAGAGACCTACACAAGTGTTCTTTCTTAGCCATATTTGAAGAGTTCCTTGGCTTGGTTCTGATCCTCCGGTTGAGAACCATCACGTAACGAAAGCAGAATGGTTTAGAAATGTAATTTTTCTGTACTCTTAGCAACCCCACCAAGCACGCTTTTGTGAAATTTCTCTTTTGTCAGGCTAACACCCAGGATTCACAACAAAGACCTAGGGACTTAGAACTCAGTTCAGCAATCAGGTGACTATTTTTCATTCTCTAATTGGAGGGGAGCAAGAGCAAAGATGGGGGAACGGAATCATCCAGACAGAAGCAGGAGTAGTCAGTTCAGACCAGAGAAAACTTCCCACTGCACTGGAACACTCGTTAGAGTGGATATCACTGCTATCAGATCAAGAACAACAATTACTATGCATCACCGGCCAAGACACAGCAGTAGTTCCCAAAGTAACTTCCATTCTAACTGAAAAGGACCCATATTCTTAACTTGTTGAGTCTAAAAGTTGGCCTCCCATCCTGAAAACTGACCAAAATACAAACGAATGAATCCTCTTATTTATCTGTCACGGTTGACTACACATTAACAAATACCTATTCAGCATCTACAGCCCAGTGGCCACTTGCAACATTTTCCGTTGGTTTAAAGTTCATGACATACCTAATGAGACTCAACAGGTCAGCAGGAAGGAAAATTGGGAAAAGAGGGAGCATAAGAGGGGAGGGAGTCAAAAGTTACCGTATTATGCACTCAAGTAAATGGTGGAATCTGACAACCACAGTTAATAAAACCAAAAACAAAATTAAAAGACAACAATGGGCTCTGCTTAAATAATCCACACACATGCCTCTTAGAGGAGGGCCAAGAGATAGATTATACAAGCAGCCAAGTGATGAACACTAAACATCTCCAGCTGAGTCTCAACTGGGAGCCAGAGGGGAGATTTAGTCTGAAACGGTGTTATTTGGCCTAGCCAATGTCTTTTTTTAAAAATTATGTTCAACATTTAAAACTTTACCAATTTAGCAATTTCACATTTATGGGGGGAGGGGGAACAACACTAAAAACATTACTGGCTTCTCCTTAAAAAGTAAGTAAAAAGCAGAGAGATTGGCAACAGAGGCCACATTCCCACAGAGCTATTAGCCAGCAGGCTGCCCTTTGAATGGAGCAGATTCTCTGCAGTGCTCCTAATACCGGCTTTACTCCTTTGCCTGAATGCCCCGGTTCCTCCAAGGGCTGGATCTCACATGAAACATCACAGCCCAAAGGTCAAACACGCTGAAGGGTGCATGGCTTTTCTACCACGGTGGCAGAAGAGGTGCAGGAGACCAGGGTACTGACGTGTGAGTGAAGGGATAGAAACAAGAATTCCTAGTGCAAAATGCTTGAAAATGTCACTGCAGATACAGCACAGAGGTACAACTAGTGATGGGCTGAGGTGGGGGTGAATCAATCTTAACTACTTTTGACATATCATATCCATCTAAACTCAGGATCTTTAATTTTAGGCCTAATCGTCTATGAAATATTCCCAGAAGTAACCGTAACATAGAATGAAGCAAAAAAAGCATCAATTCTGTGTTACTCTAAATCTTAATATGACGGCCACATACATTCAACTCATTGGAAAATGAGGTCCACGTTGGCTCGCCGCAGTACCCGGATCGGGACTCAAAAGCCAGCTTGTCAACAACGAATTAAGTATTTGTATTTAAGTATTTCTGAGGAGATAGCCAATCGGGTCCTAAGTAAATATTTTGATACCAGAAAGAAGGAGAGAGATCTATTAAGTGTTTAATCTCCAAGTCTGGGGGGGTGGGGGGACAGGGCACCAGCACACACAAAAGTAAAAAATCATCTTACATTATACCAGAAGCCCTTAATGTAAACAAACTCCAAGATCAAACCCTCTAAAAACCGTCTGTCACGACCAATCAAAATCATATTTGAGGCAGAACAGAGTGTAAGTAGGGACAAAAGTGTAAAAACAGAGGTCTTACTTCACACACTTCCTGCCGCTTCAGCTTCACCAAATAGGCCCCCATGAAAACCTGTCTGGGGGGGGGGGGGGGAACGACACGGGACGGGGGCGGGGCCCCCAGACTGGCTGCTTTACCAGCAGGGGCTCCTGCCCGGAGGTGGCCAATGAAAGGAACCACTAGAGGGAAGGCCCAATGCATCCTCCTGAAGCCTGGAAATTGCTATTTTGTTTCAGGTGTAAGTTTTCAAAGTACTGCCCAACTGTCCCTAGGTCCATTTGGCAATGCCAGAGTAATTACAACTTGGTTAAAATCCTGAGATAATTAACTCACCATTCTCTAGAAAAAGAGGCCTGAACCAAGGGCAGGCAACACCAAGGGTCTCCCAAGATTCTCCTGAACTGAGATGTCTTTCAGCATGGAAAGTTTCCAGAATCTCAGACAGAGACTAGGAGAAAATGATACTTCTCACCTCTTCTCATTAACTAAAAAGCCACAGCTAAAAATAAAAGGTTCAAGGAACTCCAAAATCGAGGGTTTTGATATAGGACACGTTAAATTATTCTCTATCAACTGCAAGTCTTTAAGGTTGCAGAGTATTACTTTAATGCTACTGATTTATTTTTATTTTTTTCAGAACCCATGGTAATTTTCCTTTTAAAAAATTTCTCATGAATTTCCAATCTCTATGATGAGGGAAGGGGGTATAGGGTGCTAACCATGCAAAACACACTGCCCATTCTGCAAAACCTCAGATGTAACACAAGGAGATTCTCTCTTCTCCCAGGGTTGTATTATAACATGTAAACTGGGGACAGACCCACATGTGGCATTAAATAGCAGTACACTATAATCATCATTTCCCATTTGTTTACTAACCTAGTGTATAAGATTCTAAAAGAATCTGAAATTCTCCCATTTTATTTAAATATAAACACTGACAAGTATTTATGTTCTTCCCTTGACACCAATTATAATTAACTCTTAAGGTAAGTTTTCAGCATAACAAAATTAGAAAAAAAGATTTCTACATATTAAATGCCCGCCATTTGATAAAAGTTTATAAGTATTAAGTCCTTATGCATCCTTGTATTATCACTTTCTCATATTTTTGGCCCATCTACTATGCCCTTATAAAAGTTAAACTCTAGAATACATAAATATCAAAGAAGAAGTATGGCTCTTAGCTCACATCATTAATTATGTTGGCCCACACCAACATTCTTATTCTTGATTAGGGGCCAAGATAACAGAAATCAGCACTCAAATCAAAATTATCATGTGTGACACACAGCAGCTCCCAAGTACAGCTCCTATTTCCCGTATCTGAAATATCAGAATGAAATGCTTTCATTTGCAGTAAAATGAAGGCTTCAGTTCACTTCTTCAGAAGAATTAAGAGATGGCAGATAAATCAAGGTCAAGAAAAAACAGGTCTCAGTACTTCATAGCACGCAAGGGAAATTTGGAGTTTAAGCCTTCACATCAAGGTCCTAGTCAAACAGACAACTAATGAGGATACGGGAACAGAGTAAAAGTAAAAGTCCACATGAACCAAAGAAGCTGGCTGCCAGTCCAGATTGTGTTACTTAGTAGTTTTGTGATCTTTGACAAATTTTTAACCTCAGTAACTTCCCTCATCTATAAAGTATGTAGATTTTCCCCACTATGACTAGCAAACAGGGTTTTTATAAGAGTTAAGTTAAATAATAGATAAAAGAGTACCTTATAAAAATTGTAAGACCCTATATAAAGTATTGTTTCTCAGACCCTAACCTTGAGAACTGTTTTCTGCTATCAGGGTCTCATTCTAACAGCATTTCTAATTTATGCTAAAGTCAAGCTGTTACAATCAACGTAACTTGGGAAATTCAAGTTAACAAAGAAACACACACACACTCCTGTGTGGAGGCTAGGGTGCACTTTCTTCACTCAGCCAAAAACAGGGCCATTTTCTACCTTAAACTTACCTGCAAGCAGACCAAATACTCTTGTATACTAACTACCAAGTACCAAATATTTAAACCACCACAGCAGACAGAATAGTCTATTTGAGTAAAGGCTGTTTAACATAAAAATGTTTAAGCAGACATTGATTCAAAAAAGCTTTGTTGCTAAATAGCTGACGGTGGTGTTCAGATGCCAACTTAAGAATCATACACTACAGATATCCTTCAATAATTCATAATTAAAGTGCATGGTAGACATCTGCTCAGAGCCCAGCACAGTGCTCAACACAGGGTCACAGCATGGTCAACAAGCTGACTAACCTGCCATTAATAAGAAGTGCCTGGCATTCTTGAAGACGTCTAAGAGATGAGGCCATTTTGAAGAGCTAGAACTATGAACTAAAATTACCCCTGAAGATGATTAGCATGCGCCGTACCACAAGATCATGGTCTGCTGATGAGGCAATCCTACCTGAACTTACTGGTAAAGAAACAACTTTCAAGCCTACAAAATAGAATTGGGCGCAAGAGGAAGGCATAACTGACAAAGGAAACCAGAGCACTGACGGTGATGGTGGCACCGGAGGGGTGGAGAGTAGACTAGGAAGAAAAGCTGGAGGCCGCCAAATTTCTTCCAGTCGTACATATCTTCTCAGCCCTTTCCTTCCCTCCTATCTTCTCATCTCAGCTCCTCAAAGGGCCCTCACCCCCTCTCCCATTTGAGAACTCAGCTGGGTTTCCAAATATCCCAAGAAACTAACTGGTACATATTTGGCTAGAGGGAGACAACCCATCTCATTTTCTATGCATCCAAGTAACTCATACCTCGAAAGAGCAGAAACTGCCTGGAAACTTATTCCAATACCTGGGAAAGGCAGCCAACCTCTATGCTCAAGAAGATGGAGGCATCGCATTCCCTGATGATCCACTGGGCAGAACTATCCTTATCTCTTCTGTCAACCTTTACTGCTCAAATAAAAATAGACAAAGTGAACACAAAAAAACGCTCAACGTGCCAAGGATGGAAGAAAGCAAGATCTTGGCTTACAACCCAGGGCCCACTTAAATGGAGTGACTACAAGCAAAACCAAAGAAGTTTACTGAAGAAACACACAACTTCAGACAACAAGACAGGCCTGTACCATAATGGACAACTACTAAGTGGCCATACACCAACCTGAAAAGAATGGAGTCCGTTACTAAATCAAAGGCATCAGGTATCCTCTGAGATAAAGCTCTCTAATGAGGCATAAGTCACAACTAAAAGGACACGGGACAAATAGATGTGCCTCAAATATCAACACACACGAAGGACAAAGGCATTCACATTCATTCTAGCATGCATGTCCTATCACGTGCACTGTGCTGGGTACAAGGACTCAGATCAGGAGTTCCCACTTGGTGTCTAGCAAAGAACGGGACACATGCAGAAAAAGCCACAGCGCAGGACACAATCTGGCAAATGTGAGAAGCAGGGATTATATCTGGGTGACAGAACAGAGAAAGGGCATATGCACTAGCTTATCCATGGTCATACGTTCAAATAGGGGATGAGCCAGGCATGGGTTCAACCACTTCATAAATGCTACTAAGACAGGCCACAGGGCAGGCACTCAGGACAGACAGATACTAAATAAGCAAAACGGACAAACTAAATATTTAAAAAAATTTTTTTAAATAAAAATGTATGGGGATTACATGGGTAGGGTGATCACAAAAGGCTTCTCTAGAGAAAGTGACATTTAAACTGAGACCTAAAGATAAGGAACATGTTTAGATATTCGTAAGAGTTGGTCTCTGGAGGGAGGAGATGGCACCATGCAAGGTGCCAGGTGCTGTGGGGGTGGAGGGGACAGTGAGGAAGATACAACCTGTGCCGAGGGGTCTCCTCCTAGGGAAGCAGTACACACAGAATGCGGAAGCCCAGTAAGCAGAATTTTACTATTATGGAACGCTAAGAACCTAGAGAAATCTTAAAGCCCATCCAGATTAACCATTCCTTTTTTCAAATGAAGAAAACAAAGCCCAGACATTGGCTCTGGGTCACTGAACTAGGTAGGGACAAAGGTGAGGCCCAAGCCTATTAGCTCCCATTAATTACTCCACACTGCCCATTGGGCTTTTCAATCAGAAAATTCATTTGGAAAATCAGAGCTCAGTAAATTGGCAAAGTACAAGGAACATAGTATCTGTAGGGAAAATAAGCAGATTTCAGGCTCACGGAGCCAAGCACTTCACTAGATGCTACGGACTAATCTTTCCTGGTTCAGGACAAAATGAAAATTGTAGCGAGTTTTGCACAAAGTGAAATATATAGTACATTCAATTTCACTTCAGAAATTATGAGCATCCTACTTTTGTGTGTCTAAGCATCCAGGAAATGACAGTGATAATAGAGATTCTGCCGGATGTTTTTAAATACCTTTCCTTGTCGAAACAGAGTAGGCAAACCTATCAGTTCCCTGCCCCCATATACACTTTTATTTTTTTATTGTACTTGCCTGAGAAATACAAACATTGAGGAACAATTATTACAGAGAGAATGGGGGAGAACATGGAGAATCACTAAGAGGAAGTCATAACAGCACTGTTCATTAAAGCAAAAAAAAAGAAAATACTCTAATCTTTATCAAGGAAGATAAACAGGAAGGAAGATACACGGACAAACAGTCATACATTCCCACAATTGAATATTATTCAGCAGAGGGCCCATGTATAGACCAAAAAATATTATAAACTGAGAATTTTAATGAATTCAATTGTCTCCTTCAAGACAAAAAAGGACTTACAATATTTTAAGTTATTACAGCTTTTCTTAGAAGTCAATTATAGTCAAATAGAAACATTTAATTTTTAATTACATATTTTCCAAGTCTTACATTATACTTTCTTACAAATAGTGTGGGAACAAATATATAACAAAGAGGGAAAGCCCTTCTCATTGGAGCTACTATATAACTCATCCCTCACTGCCTCACGTCTGGTTAACCCAAAACTCCCACTGCAGGTACTAATCAGCTGTAACCCAGAAACCAGGACCTATTCTGCCAATCAGCAGCTGCTCAAGGTGCAGGTCAACCTGTAAACAAACATTTCTATAGAGTATGACCAGGTACAGCCCGAGAAGAATAACAGGTTAAAACTGGAGCAAGAATATAATGGAAAAAATAATCAGTTCATGGAATTCTGCATAGAACTGATGCAAAACTGGGTCCCACTCGAAGGAGACTTATCTCAGCCTTTTCACTTGGTTTACCATCCCAGGAAAGGAACAGTAACTAAGAATTCCAACAGTCCCCGACAGTCACCGGATGGGGTCACCCTGGACAGGAATTCTCCCAGAATGCTGACTGACCTGCTGGAGGAACAGCCTTGCTGGTCTTCACGGATGCTACGCTCTATTTTGGACACTAACTGTCTCAAGCTTGCTGAACTTGAGAGATTTCTAAATCTTCCCAAGGACATCAGAAACATTTGTCTGTACCAGAGCATTTATCTCTGTTACTAAAGAAAAGTCACCTTCCAGGAGAACTGCTGTGAAAACCCACATCATGTGCTCTAAAGGTAACATGGAAAAAGAAAGGCAGTCTAAAAACACATATACTGGGAAAGCCAAGGTGAACTTCAAGAAAAGTAAAACCTTATTACCTAATTTTATCAAAGCAATAAAGATCTAATTTATATAGAGACGAACTATATAGCTCAGGCTATTCCAGGCCAGGAACTTGGATAGTGGCTTACTTCATGCCAAGATTTATAAGACATGAATGATTTAGAAATATACATGAACCCTGAACTGCTAAAATGATGACAATCCAAAGGTAATTACTGACATACCAGAAGATGGGAGCTTTGAGGAAGAGAGTCTCTTTTACCCTCCCCAGAAAAAATGCAGTTCAACAGAAACCCATCCTTTTAAAAATAGTTATTCCCTTCAACTGGTGTTGATTTGCCCTTTATCAGTGGAGATAGGCTATACCACTCAGAAAAGTTACCCTAAAGTTATAAGCAGCTTGGGGGGAAATCATTAAATTTCAGGTAAAGATAGGACTAGAAACCTATTAAGGCAAAAAACGAAGACATAAGTGTTCCTAAAGTATATTAGCAGGAATCTTGCAGTGGTTTCAGTAACATAATAGTCTTTAGTGACAAGAGGGAAAAAAGACAAGACTTTTAAAAATCTAAGCCACTGAAATTTTAAAATGCCACCGACATGACCCAGTTTACTTTTCTATTCAAAGAATTTTGATGCTGTACATCTACTTCTCTTTGGAAGCTTTTCATGTCTAATATATTTTGAGAGGTATGCTTTTACTTAAGCACACAATGGAATAAAACATCATTGAGGACCTTGGCCCTATAAACACATCCTAACAGGAAAGACATAAATTCAAACATGGGGAAAAGGCAATATATAAACGGCAAATGTGAGAAAGAGTATGGGCATTTGAAAGGGAAGAGGACACTGTTGGCTGCAGTGAGAAAGACAGTAGCTATTATAAGTTTAATTTAGGGTGTGCCAGGCAAAACTATTCCCATGTGATCCTAACTACCTAAGGAAATGGGTCATTTTAGCCCTGTTTGGCTTAAAAATATTAACTTGCCCAAAACTACAAAACTTGCAAATCCAGGTCTATCAGACTGTAAAGCACATGCTCTTTGTAACACATCAGTAAAGCAATTAGCACACCCAATGCCTGGGCTCAACCCCAGACCTATTAAATAAGAATCTCTCAAAGCGTCCGTTTGATTATGTGCAGCCAGGGTTGAAAGCCATTGCAAAGACCTTCATGAAACAAGTGGAGTTATCAGCTGGGTGGTACGGAACAGTCTAAGAGTCAAATAATCAGAATGAGGAGAGAAAGCATCCAGCTTTTAGGGGGGAAAGGGACTGTGACCATCAGAGAAGGTGTGAAGGCAGAGCCAGGCAAGAGCACATCCAGGGAAAGTCTCGCCAGAGCAATGACTAAAATGGCAGAGAGGAGTGGAGAGCACAAAGCACAGGCCAGGAAACTTGTACGTGTTTTTTTTCCAATCCTCACCTGAGGATGTGTTTACTGATTTTAGAGATGAAGGGAGGGAGGTGGGGGGGCATCAGTGAGAGAGAGAAACATCAATCAGTTGCCTCCTGTACCCGCCGGGACCAGGGATCCAGCCCTTTCTGGAGCATGGGGTGACGCTCCACCAACTGAGCCACCAGCCGCGCCAGGAAACTCGTCCTTTTGAGGGATAACTTTTATAACTAAGGTAACAAAAGGGATACATACCTATTAGGAAGACAAGGGAGAGAGAACCACTGACTAATCTGAAGCCAGTGAGCAGAGGGACAGAAAATGAGCAGGACTTGTTGACCCAAGTTTAGAGTTTACAACCATAAGCTCCATGGTGACCCTTTCTCGCAGCCACAGTTCTAAGCCTAGATTTCCTCACTTAGAAAAATGGAGAAAATCATCACATCATCTTGCTCGCTTACTGGTACGAATCAATGAGATGATCCAGATAAAACAGAGTCAGAGCATCTGTATTCTAATAGATGAGAAAATAGTATCCCAGTGATTCCCCTTCTTCCCATTCCCACTTCAGATGGCCTTGAGAGGTACAGTTACTGAGTCTTTAAAACTGTCCATTCAGATTCTATTGTTAATCACAGGACTCTCTACATCAGTCCAAGCCAGTATACAGAAGCTTGATGCAGCCATGAAAAAAAATGTTTAATTTTCTAAATGGCAAGGTGGAATGTACACCCTGGAAAGTGACTGTCTTTTCACAAATGGCTGGTAAATTTATAGAAGTTATATATTAAATTTATGTAATTTATATATAAACTTATATACCAAATTATATATTAATGCTACTCTGTATGTCCTTAAATGGATTCTTGGGGCCAAATAATACTTAGGAAACAAATCTAGTAATGGGATTGGTTAAACTTCCCATTATTAGTCAAAATAACCCATACAACTTAAAATCTGACACCTACCAAATGACGAAGCTTGGTAGTCTACAAGATTTCTTATTTAACGTTCATTCTCACATACCTCATACTGTCTTCAGATGACTTCCCACACACTTAGGAGGTAATCCTTTAGCTAAGTGATCCTTAAACTCACACTCTAAATGGCAAAAAATTTCTTCCTGAATAATTTGTTGCACTATACAAACTACCATGTCCAGTCATTATGACAGAAACCTCAGATGCTGCCTGGGGACTCTCTCCTTCCACAAGAAAATAAGCATTCTTAGAAAGAGGGGATGGGGGGCCAGCATGGAAAAAATAGAGGGCAGTTGTAAAAAGAATGAGCTTCTCATATCTTTCAAGCCTTTCCTAAGTATAGCTTACAAATGAGAAAAAAAGTGTTTGAAGTTGTTTCTGAAAGAACTGTGTTCATTCAACCCTCTCTCAGATGTAAGAGGCAAATTTCTAATTCCTGAAACAAGTTCTCAAAGGGAAAGAGTTATAATGCTTGGATACCCCATTAAGACACATAAAATGACAGTTACTGCTAAGAAGGGAGGAAAAAGCCTTTCAGTAAATGAAATACTCTCTGAAATTATCCTTTGTCTAGAGAACCACTCTGAAAGAAGTGAAGGGTCCTACTGCTATTCTCTCATGTGCTGGAAACAAAGCAGATCTAACAGTTATGATGAAAGGAGAAATCAGAGAGGGAATCCTAAAATTGAAAAACTTTGGTGGTGAAAAGGGTTAGGAGAGAAGGGGCACAAAAACCATACTGAAATTCCCCCTTGATGAAAAGACGGGGTAATTTCACCAAACCATATGAATCCACGTTCTCAGAGACATGCGCACCCCCTTTTCCCATTCTGTGCCTCCACAGGTAAAGCAAAAATACAGTTTTGGCTTTGGAATGGATTTTCTAGTTAGGATTAATTACAAGCATATCAGCTGCCCTGGGAGTTCACCTTCCAACAAAATGAGGCTACACTAAAAACCTGACTAAAGGAAATGGGATAGTATCCATCTCAAGCTCTACTCTCTTGGCTCAATCCATGAACACCTATCAACCTCAGCCTAAAGCAAGCTAAAAAACCTTACCGCATTGCCCCAAGGGAAGGAAGCTAAAGGCTGAATCTCTGATACTACCCTGAAGACACAGGAAAGCAATAGTTCAGTTAGGGCAGGGCCAATAACTATGAACTGACTAGCTAACACAGTAATTGTTAGGCATTTATGCCAGAGCTTTGGTTTTGTGTTTTATATATTATGGTTCCGTTGCTAATTTTCTAAGTTTGAAAGCCAAGCCCTCGTGAAGTAGCTGTCACTTGCAGAGGTGTACTCTGGGCAACTACACAAAGAAAGAGAAAGAGAGTGCGCCAAACCTCACATCTCTTAGCATTTCCAACACAAATACCACAGGTTCCATGGTGAACACTTGACCTCCTGATGTCCTCCAAGTATCGGGGGCCCCAGAGGTCTCCGAGCTGCACAGACACTTCAGCAGGTGCGCAGGGACAACACTGCAAGACCCTCTCAACACCCGTGGGAAAGCATCGGGCCTCCTATGTTCTGTGTAAGTGGCTTTTAAAGCATCAGCACAGTGCCTTTAAAAGCAGTTTGTAACGAGAGGTCAGGCTATAAAATGGAAGAGATGAGAGAAGAAATCAATTGTATATCAATTGTCAAAACCCAACTTTAAAAGGTAGAGCTGGTCAGAAGCTGTTGTCCAGGGTGAAAGGGGGGGAAAAATCTCCACATTGGAAATGCCCAATCCCTGGGGTGGGAGCAAGGAACCTTTTGACTAGTTGTAAAGATCAGAAAATATTTCTTATTCGCACTGAAAAGAGAAGCTGAGGATGAAAAATCCAGGGAAGAGAGAGGAGTTTCTCTTCATCCCTAGAAGAATCAAATACCTTCACGCCTGCTCTGGACTGAATGTGTCGTCCCCAAATTCACTTGTTGAAGCCCTGACACCCAATGTCACTGTATTTGGGGATAAGGTCTGTAAGGAGGTAATTAACATTAATGAAGTCACAGGGGTGGACCCCTAATCCAATAGGGCTCCATATAAAGAAAAGAGACACCAGGAGAAAGGCCATGTGAGGACAGGGTAAGAAGGCAGCCGTCTACAAGCCAGGAAGGGAGGCCTCGCCAGAAACCAACCCTGCCAGCCAGCACCTTGATCTGGGACTTCCGCCTCCAGAACTGAGAGAGAATAAATTTGTTTCAACAACCCAGACTGTGGTATTTGGTTATGGCAGCCCGAGACGACTAATACAACCCCCTATCCAACTCTTTCTCTCAGTTATCTTTTTCTTTCCAGTGCTGTCAGCCAAACGTTGCGGACTCCAGGGATTTGAACCTTGGACTTACATCCTCTGAACAACATCTCCTCAGTTATGAAGCCACACCTGTTCATTTTTCCTTCACTACCACTAACATCCCCTTCCCATCTCCCAAGTCCCATGACACCAGGTCAAACAAGATTATCCCATATACACTACTTCCTATCTGTCTCCCCTCACCACCTACACTTAATTCCATTCTGGCTAGCTTTAACTTCCCAAGAAAATCTCATGCTATCACCTGCTCAAATACCATCAATTGTATATGTACAAACCTGCATACAAGGAAGGGCCTTTTCAACTTTCTAACAATTTACCATCCCTAAGTTTTCTCACAACCTCTCCTACAAAAAACCCTTGCACAAGGTCAAAATGACCCATAGCCGTACTGTGAAGATCTCTTGCATTTTCCTATTTCCTTGCTTTTATTCTCACTGTTGCAACAACTTAGAATGCCCTCTCTGCTCCATTTCCTCTTTCTAAATGGTACCTGGAAGAGAGGAGATGAAGACCACCGTCCCATCACAAGGGGCTGCGGCAAAACCTACCACTCCAAAATGCTGCTCTGCCACAAAATGTTTTATTCAAACAGGCTTTTAGCCCCACCAAGGGATCATGCACAAGATTTGAAAGATAGGACCATCTAGTAAAAGAAAAAGAGGAGATAAAAATCACAACTTTTAATTTTTAAAAATCCCAAATTTTGTTCCATGTCCATGCATTCCATAACACATCCATACTATTTCTGGTTTGACAACAGGGGGGAGAAAAACCATGAGGCTTCCACCGGCCCTTGAAAACAAACTACATGCTCTACTAAGAGTCAATGATGTTTAACTTTCATAACACAGAAAATTTCCAGTTCCATATGAGTAAGAAATGGGGGCAGTCGTTCATAAGTGAAATTCAGGAAGTTTTCCGGCTCTCATCTTCCCCTAAATGTTATCATCCTAAGCCATCACATAAGGCACAGAGACCATGAGGCACCCACAGATCGATCTCCGAGTTCAATCATGCCTCCTCTCAAACCAACCGCTTTATTTACAAAGCCACTACCTTTAGCCCAGCAATAAAACTTCTAATGGAATTGCTCAGATTTTCCCAGTTTTCAGTGATCCCCTCCCTACCAATTCTCCAGAGCACTTCACAAGCCTCCTCAACCCTCTTTCTGTGAGGACTTAACTGAGCTCCAACACCTATGCCAGGTCCTTATTGATTTTTACCATGTAGGTGACAAATTAAAAAAACAGCAATATATCAAGATTTCCACAAGTTAAATGCCTTGGCTCTTCATTTTAAATGCTCCTCAAAAACAGCCTCTGTCCCACTCACTGGACCTGCCACCTCCACACTTTTATAACTGCTATTTTCTCCGCTTGGCATCTTCTCTCCCCTATCCCAATTCACACATGTGCTCATCACTATAAAAACTTCACTTACCTTCAAATCCCTCCTTCCCTTTAAAAATAGTTCTCCAAGAGCCTTTTCCTGGTAACTTAGCATGCACTGTATCCTATACTTTTGAGACCCCACCAATAATGACTTCACCTGTAAGTGGCAGTTTCTATGTAGAGACCTCACTAGCATGGAGACTTAAATTAGAAGAGCCTTAGCTCTATGGCTCCAACTCAAATCAGAGTACCCGGCAGGCAGCAGCAACCAGAGACACTCCAATGTCACTGACTAGCCCACCAAGAGCACTCCAACCGCTGGGTGAGCTTCTTTCCCATCCTAACTTAGCCGTGAAAGTACAGAGAAATGATAGCCAAGAAGATCCACAATCAGGGTCCAGAATCAGAAGCAAACTGATAGTATAAGATCCAGACACTCCAGTGACTGTTTTGCATTTTCTCTTTTCCTGGAACACCAAGTGCCCAAGAGGGCTGGGCAATCAGCTTCCCATCAAAAAGGGGAAAGAACCACCCACTTTCTAAGACAGATTGGCTGTTCAACACATGTACAGCAGGCCTCTTGCAGGAGAAAAGGCAAGCTGTCCTGCCAGAGTTCTTAAAAGCGTCTGAGGACAACAATTTTTTTAAGAGGTGAAAAGATATATTCTAATCCATACTGGATAGATAGCCCCCTTTCTCAAATTCAAGGCTTAATAAGAAAACTTTCAATTTTAAAAATTCCTAGAATGTGAGAATTCCAAAATACCAACACTTTTCAGATCAAATAATTACAATAGTCAAACAAGACTAATTATTAAAATTACACAAAGCTTATACAATCAAACCCTAGTGTTTGGAGAAATCATTCTAAAATTTATGTGGTTAAGTGCAATTTAATCCTTTCAGAACTAGTACCCCAAACCACTTAGCTTCTCTCTAAAGTCTGATAAGATTTCCTAACCAATGGAATAAAGGTAAACTATGGCAAAGTAAGCATTAATAGTTTCACCCTGTATCATTAGCGTAATAAGCAAAGACTCAGGACCATACATGGTAGTTCTATGCAGCTCCCAGAAAAATAAAATTTAACAAAAGCTAAAAAGATTACCATTTCTCTTTAATCAAATTTTCCCTCTCATTTCCTCTCTCTCTCTCTCTCTCTCTCACACACACACACACACACACACAAACTCAGAAGACACCTGTATACACACCCGACAAATCAACAACTATCAAAATAAACCACAGGTGTAAAATAACATTATTGCTCTTTAGACATTAAAACACACTTCTAAGCAGTATTTTTCAAAGCCAACCACCCTGAAAAACAAATTAAGCCCCTACCTTCACAAACCATAACCGTAATAGGCTCATGATTAAGTGAGTAATTTATTTGGTTTATATTTTATAAAAAGATTCTCTGAGAGTTCAAGATCCTACCAGTGACTATTTAAAACCCTAAACAAGACAACATTTTAAGTAGTGAACAATAATATGTTCATAGTCCCTAAAGGCACATAAAATGACCCCAAAGAGAGGGCTCTCATAAAACACAGAACATCCTATGACGGGATTTAAAAATCTCAAGATTTCAGGTATTTAAGAAAGAACAGTCCTTTGTTCATTACAAAGCTGACACAAACAAGGCATTTAATGGCCATGTGTCGCCTCTCTGAAAGCGGATTTATTGCTGTTTACCGTTTCCAGGAAAGTATTTCCAAAAGCTAAGCAATAGTTTTTTATACCTACTTCTCTTCACAAGCTGCTCTGTGGCACCACCACCTCCTTACAGACTGAGGAAAATGCTTAAGTGACTGACCTGATCTCACTATTTTTTCCCACCAGGTTGTGAGTATCTTACAAAGGAAGTGTACTCATTCTGTCCTTGGATTTTCTATTGAGTCTAATTTTACAGGAAACAGAACTCTGCAAAGGAAAATACTTCAACAATCAAGGGAAGAATGAAGAACTTTCTAGGTCCTACTACAGAAAGAGTGTCTGCTGTAAAACACTAGTGTTAGAAGGGTAATAAAAGTAAAAGCATAATTCTGGTTCAAGCCTTGGTTTCAGGGCTTTCACTGGATTATGAAGGTGCTGGGTAGTTACAAATGGGGAAGCTTATTACGTATAAAAGCTCTCAGTATCAATACGCTCTGGGTAACTTGCTATCTCCAGTTTAAAAGCCTCTTCATAATTACCATCCATTGGAAGAGTGATTTGACCCGTACCCTGTCCTCTGAGACATTGCATAAAAGGACTCACCTACTCAAAAATCAATCTTTTCAATTAGATGAAAACTTAATGAAAGCTGAGATCATCTTGATGAAAGCAAAATACTGCCAAAAGGCAAAAACAGCTTCACACTCTAACGGTAAACCCACAAAGTTGCCAGCTTATAATTCTGCTGTATAATCACTATGGTCCAAAGATCCGTGAGTTACCTACCTTATGATTTCCTATAAGGTAGTCAGGGGCTTACCATCCTTAGGGAGCCTTGACACTTTCATTGTCAAAATCTATGTACAGGTTTCGTTTCCTGAACAAGAAAGTATTTAATTGTAGCTCTATAACTGCGTCTCTTCAAAACAAAGAGTAACAGCCCAAATATGTGAAAGGTACTCTGGGAACAACTGCACCTGCCCGTGTCCTCTGTATAGGCTGACCTATGATTCAGTATCATGACCGTGAAGTTCAACAGAGGGAAGGAATTTAGGTTTGCTTAGCCACCACCTTAACCCCATTGTTTATGGCCAACAGGAGGGGTGCGTTTGATAGACAGCAAACCACGAAGGATGAGGAACGGGATGGAAAGCAAAGCTGGGCGATGCAGAGTCCAACCCACAGGCATGGCATGGGAGTCAATTTAGCTAAGTGGACACAGGTTGAATTAACCTGACCTTTATGCTTCGATATCCTGATTTATATAATGGATACAATCTGCCCAGCTCTATCTCAAGCTACTAACAATAGGATTTGAACAGCTTAAGTTTTGAGAGAGAAAATGAGCCAAAACCCAGCATAAATCCTACCTTTTGTTTAAAACCAAAAGGGAACATCCATCCCCTCTATTAAATAAAACAAGCCACAAGCATGTTTTTTAAAAATGCGAGCAACCAAAGCACTTCAAAAGAGAACTCTTTTCTAAAAATAATTAAATTAAATCTTAACGCATAGCCCAAGGTAAATGCATGATCCCTAAGTCTCTCATACATCACAGGAGCAGTGTAAATGTGAACACATACTAAGTGAAGAAATGTGTATGTCAGCCTCATGGTATAAGGTTAATCTCATGTAATACACACTTACAGGAGTCCTGAATGCCAGGCACTGGGAACTGAAAATTGAAAGTGGAGGTGCTGAAGGGGAGAGGAGGGAGATCATGACAAAACTAATAAAGACGGGATGAGACGAGATGAAGGATGTTGTGCAGGATTTAGGATTGCCACAACGAGATATGTGATTGAATAGAAAGTCTGGGCTAAGAATTCACTGACCAGGTTCAAGGAAAAAATGTCTGGCTAGCTCACAGTGTCCATGGCACTTGGGAAAGAATGAAGAACTCTGAATGCCTAAGTGTTTGAAATCTGTCCTGCAGGGAGCCACTGAAGGTTTCAGGCAGGAGTGGCAGAGCCAGAGCTGTCCTTTATCTCTCTCCTACATACAAGGTTCTAACTCAAATGTGTCTAAATCCTACAAGGTTATTTTTATCCAAGGAGATGGTTCATAAAAATCAACGCTAAAAAAGTGACAAAGCCAAACAGTGCTCCAACTAATCCACAATTTAGGTCTAATACCTGGACACATAATTCTAGTGCTGCTAAAACCATGGACTCTGGAGCCGGACTGCATGAGTTCTCATTCCAGCTCTACCATTAACTGTGCCTGAGCTGTTTATATAAACCTCTCTGTGCTGCAGTTTCTTATCTGGAAAAATGGGGGAAATTTTACTACCTACACCCCAGAGTTCTGAGAACTTGAGATCAGAGCCCAGGCACAAAGAAAACACCTCCTTCCAAGCGATGCTAACACAACCACTCCTACACCGTGTCCTTTTGACATCTGATCAATGTTATCCTAACACTTCATATCAAATGGAGAAATACCAATTCAGTAGCCTGTGTGTAGGGGGAGGGAGACAGACAGAAGAGTCAGATTTTCCTGCTCCTACCTTCCAAAACCACAAGCTAAAAGCTACATATCTAGGTGAACACTTGTCCTTTCAATATGCCGTGTCCATTTTCCTCCCAAATGGCTTAAAATGGTTCCCTAGCACACGTAATTAAAATTCATTATCTTAAAAAACTGCTGTAGGAAACCCGGCAATCAAATCTGCCACCATCCTTTTTTACGGATAGATATAATTACAACCTAATAGGTGTCACTTAATTAAGACTTAACAATTAGGTTCTTCAAGCCAAAACGCGACCATTGTCTTCCTTGATAGGTGCACAGCATTTCTTCGCAGGTGGTGGTCCTGTGACGTGAAGGGCGGAAGAGCTATTAAAAACTTTTATCAGAATGGCCTTCTAAAGTGCTAACTGCCACCCAATTAGGACAGACAAGTCTGAGCATAGGGAGCCTAACACAACCTCATAGCAGCTTTTTAAATTTTTTCACCTCCATCTCCAAACAGCTGCCCACAAAAGGCCCAAAATAAAAGGTACAGTATTTAACTCTCACCTACTACTTCTAAACAAGAAAACAAAATCACTGGTAGCAGCATCCAACCCTTCCCCTGGTACTGACATAAGCAAAGCAGATCTTTAAAGCAACCCTATGTTGGTCTCCCATTCACACAGACGTAAGAGAACAGAGGCCCCGGAACGACTTGCTCTCCTAAGCCACTCAGGGTCGCAGCAAGGCTGGGACCCAGGTCTCGCCCAGAACGAAACAGACTTTGTTCTCTACCCTCCACCCCACCCTCTGAGTGGAAAAAACAGAAATAATCCAGAGGGCCTACATTTTCAAGTCTGATCACTGTGTCTCTCACATTTAATTACAATACCTACCCCCACTTGCAGCTAAATAAGATTAATTCTTAGTCACTGGTGCTTAATAGTAACTCCTGTTACTCCAGGCAGCCAACACCCCAGTTTGAAAGGGATGTGGATCACTAATTAGTGCATCATCTATTGAGAGCCTGTAATTGCCTTACCACACCCAAGGCCCTTCTGGCTAGACTAAGCTTTTTTACAGACCTAATACACCAAACAAGAGACACGCAGTTGGGCAAGAAATCTATTAAGAATTAGAAAACCCTGAAAGGGCTCTATTTATCACTGAAAAGAGAAATCCAAGCTCTTTCGTTTTCCATTCTCTTTGCTTTCCCAAAAGCTGGGAGAGGTCTCCCAAACAAATCCAAGCCGTTACTCAACGTAGTTGTCGTCCAAGGGGTCTGTGGTGCACAGAACAGAGTTCATCCTTAGGCAAAATTCGAAGGGTTCTAAGTATTGTAGAAATAAAGCCTTAAAGTCCAATAATTCCTCATAAAATGATCTCATTAACATTAGCAAGTATCTTCAATTTTCCAAAGAATTCTGACTCAGGGATGAGAAAAGAAAAGAGCTGCTGTTTTTGAGAGCTTTAAGACAGCATCCTCCATCAACCCTTCACCATAGGCATCATCATGATTCCCATCTGCAGGTCAGTCAGAAGCTTTAAAGCTTGGGGAGTCCGGGTGACTTGAATAAGGACCCTGAATTCCTAGCCTCAGGTGTAACAACGAAGTTCTGACACAGGAGAGTTCCTATTCCTTCCTCCCAGCTTCTCTAACACTGGCAGGTGTCACCAGGTCATCAGCTCAGGTAAGGGCCACTTGACAAGCCCAGATGGTGCAGCCCCGGAGCAGCTCAGCTGCACTGAAAGAGCAGACCTGCCGGCAGGCCTCAGTGAGAACCTGCGACCTTGACTGCGCGCTCTCCCGGCCCTTCCTCCCAGTCAAGGACAACTTGAACTGAACTGCAGCCCCATTTGCTTTCTTAAAATACTATAGGTCATATCCCCATCTTTCCTAAAGTTTTTGTGTCATCTGGGCAGTGTGAGAATGGAAAACCACTTCCCATTACTTGGAATCCCTCTCAGCAAAAGACCCTAAATAAAAAAAAGCAACTTACTCAACGTAAGTTACACCAAAAGCTTAGTGTAACTTAGTTTGGAGAAGCACATAATGCTTGAAATTCTTATTCAAACACTAATTTAGATCTGTCTTCACTTGATTACGGGTACCTTCAAGGGTAGGGAATTATGCTTTTTAAATATCCTCAGAGGATCGCCTTTGCATTTATCAGACGGAAGCCACAGGAAAGCTGGCGTTAACATCTTCCTGCTCCTTCCAAGCAAGGGCGCCTTACATCAATAAACCTTACAGTTGGACCCGGCTTTAAGCCTTAATATTGTGAATCGCATAGCAACCCTCCCTTCCTTCCACTTTTGCTTTTCAATTTGGAATTACATAACAGATGAGGTTGCCCTCCAGACTTTACTTCTCAAAACAGCCCTTTGCCTTTAGAGATACCCTTACCCAGAGACACTTGAAAGTATGAAATATTAACACACACACACACACACAAAAGCTTCACTACTGGAAATCATCTCAAATTTTATATATACAGATAAACTGACTGCTGCCTTATTTCTTTTAAATGAGGCAGAAATTTTCTCAGTTTGAAGATTTCACTTTCACAGCTACAGGGATTTCCAAAATTTAAAAAGTGATGATTGCTATCTTGAATTTTTTCGTTTGAAAGGAATAAAAGTTTTACTATCATTCACTCAATAAATATTAAGCTATAGTGTACAAGGAACTATCACAATATAAAAGTGTCTCTTTGCCCTCAAAGACTTCAGACTTTTCAAAGAATTAAGTTTCTTGCAACCTGAAATTCCGAAATATCAATGATCCTAGAAAAGGGACTGTAGTTTTAAATAAAAATCAGTAACTTTTAGAATGCTAGATGCCACTGGTATAGGCAGGTATGTCTCAATTGGGTCAGGGTATATGAAGGTCTCAAAATTGGAGAAGATACTATTCAGGAATTTGTTATCCAAATTAAATGCATAAACTTGAAAGAAAGATATTCTATCAGAACACTAAATGTGGCATCCTATACAGAGAAATAAATGTGCACCCACTCACCACCGCCACCCCCAATTTGCATTTTAAAGGAAGGAGGAACTACCGAGGCACTTTCTTCTCCCAGCTACCACAGCAACCTGGAGCCCACAAGCGGAGCCCCACCCGACAAGGACCCTCTCTCACCTTCTCCTTCTTACCCACCTGGTCCTATGACTAATTAGGAGGGAAATAAATGCAGTGGAAAGTTTTTTTTAAAGTGCAGGTGTGTTCAACAGCTGACAAAAGAGGTTCTAAGATTCTATATACACCCACAGTACCATTTAGTCAATTTCTATTTAAGAAACAAACTAGGCCAATGAAACCAATGTCGGAAAAGAAAATACTTGGGTGAAATACTCCAAGGTGCATTTTTAGCTCACGTGACCTTCCAAAGTGCTCCAAATGTGTGCACGTAGATGTGTGGGCATGTGTGTATTTACAGAAAGTGAAGCGTTGAGAGCACGATAAAAAAATACATAAATAAATCATAGAACGCTAGTGCTACAAGACACTTCTGAGAGTTGGTGCACAGGCTCAATTTTTAGGAAAGCAAAGTAAGACCTAAGACTGGGACCAAGGTAAAACTTGCGAGTGACAGCACCTAGTCACAGCATTCAAGTCTCCAACATCCAGCACAATCTTACCTTCAATTACCGTAACTGTGTGCAGTTATTCTGAAATTTATACTTCCCCTGGAAAGATGGCTATCCACTCCTCCCTATCATACAGATTCTAAATGCTCTTTTATGGCTCAAATGAGCCTTGTCCTATTTCTCCCCGGAAGCCATTAGTCCAAGAAGTTCTCAAAGTGGGATCTGGGAACCCCTGAGGGTGTCTGAGACCTTTTCATAGATCTGGGAGGTCAAAACAGTACCTCTTTCTCTCTCTCTCTCATAACATACCTTAGAGCTTTCCAAAGTTTTTATGACCTGTGGTATCTGCTCCTGCATTCAGTCTGGTGCAATATGAGAACACAGCTGACTTCTATTAAACCAGATACTAAAGAGATGGGGGAAAATGTAAAACCATGACACTCTTATCACTCTTTTGTTTGAGAAGACAATGCATATCCTTCATTCTTAAAATGTTAATTTTGTTAATATGTTATTGGTTTACTATTTTTAAACTAAAATTATTTTTTAATTTCTAATACGTTAAATACTGATAAACATACTTTGTTTTAGAAAACACTTGAGAATCTGATCAGTCTCCCCCCTCTAACGAGTACTCAGGATGCCAAGTAGCACTGTTTCACTTGGTGGATTCTACCAGGTCACGTAGTTTTCCTCCCGAAGCCCAGCTCCTTCATTCCCAGGCTGCTTTTGCCCTATCAACTTAGGTCCTTTGTTTCCACTTTCCTCACATCAAGCCATCCTGAAAACTGTTCTCAATCTGGTTTCTCTTAAGTTTTCTTTCTAATACTCCCACACTCCACAGGCTTTACAAGAGCCTTCACCACAAAGAAATGTTTCCTTCCTGGGCTTCGAGGCCCTCTGGACACCTACATCCTGTAACAAGTCAAAACCGTTCCCGCAAGATGCTGGGAGGACACCATGCTTAACTCTCCGCCTTTTCTCCTAGAAAAAAAAGAGTCTCCCTCCACATACATAAAGCCTTCCCAACAGTGCCATGTTCACCTAGTTTCACAAATCTTTTCCCAACTATGCAGCCCTTTCTGAACCCTGTAATCAACTCATCCCATTTCCTGCCTATGGGCTGCCAACTGGACTTAAGGATAGCAGCAGAATCCTACTGCTTCTGAACTCCCAATGACATGGCATGAAGCTCGGCTCAACCCAGGCACTGAACACTAATCAACAGTTTAGATGTAGAGAATACTGACGATCTACTAAAATGCTCTGAAAAATACAAAGGAGGTTTTATCTTTTGAAGTAATTAGTAATTATGTTAATATTTTTGAAAGTCTGCTGAACCTTATAAAATGAGAGAGAGAGGTCTAATTCTTCCAACACACACCCCAGAGGTTAACAGATTCATTAACAATGTGAAAATTTGCAAAGGGAATATGAAAGTAAACAAGCACAGATGGGAAAAGCAAGTACACAGAGCTAGATCTTTCTATAATGCTCTTTGCACCTTGCTTTTTACATTTAAGTATCAGCACACAGATAATTCTTTCATTATAGATAACTATTTAATAGAGATACGCCCAAATTAACTTAACCAAACCACTACTGATAAACACCCAAGGTTTAACTATTTCAAAAAAATGCTTGCAATTAATACCTTATACAAGAGGGCAAAAATATAAATTTAAAGATATAAATTGCTGGTTCAGAGTCTATGCGTTTTTAATTATGCTAGTTGCTGCCAGAAAGCCCTCTAAAAACTTAGTAAGTTACAATCCCACCAAGGCATTGCCTGCATTTTTAAAACATGAAACAGAAGTAATGCAGCAGTGTATTACTCCCAATGCAGAGGGGACTGGGAGGAGAAAAGGTATGTCAGGAACCAGCCAGAGGTCTGGAGTAACCAACCACTGTCACTATTCATAAGACAGGAGGCAATACATCTTTAGCATCAGCTCTGCATGTATGAAATGAGCGTATTGGTCCACACTAGGAAAGGGGGCCCCCTCGAGCTCGAATTTACTATATATAAGAAATGCATGTTAAATATAAACACGAAATACTTATTCTTTGGGGCTGCCCAGAAATAACAAAGTGTTAAAAAAAACTGCTGCACTGGGAACATAAATGCTCTGATAAAACCCTGCTAGGAATGTTAAAATGGAAGTGAAATTGAGACCGGAGGAAATGGCCACCTAAGAGGAAAGCTAAAAAAAAAAAAGAATCAAAAATAAACGAACAAGAATTATTTTAATCATTTGGGGGTTTTCCTCACTTAAGACAAGCTGCCTCTCAGAAGAAGAAATATAGCTAAGCGGCTATCACAAGCGAGGACCAAAGCGCCCTGATGGCGACTAATTAATGAAAAGTCACAAACATCCCTTTCAAGTTAACCATGTGAAAGCGTGGATGTTAACAGGAGATATGATTTGCTAAGCTAAATAAAAAGCCTTCATTAACGAGAAGTGACAGGATCACAACCCTGCTGCTGATAAACTGCCAACACACCCAAGGCCTTCGATGAAGGGCTGCCCATTTAACACACTGCAGCTTTAAAATGAGCTACTTCAGAACAAACAGTTCTATGTCACGGCAGGCCGACGACATACCAGATGGAGCTGCTGCTGTACCCTGGATCTGGGGGAGGGCCGCAGGAGTAAACCACAGGAGCAGCCAGCCCAGGAACCCTTCTTAAGGTTCGCCCTCTGTGATTAGAGCATCCACCTTACAGCTCTCAACTTCTCTATCTGCTCCAAAAGAGACTCGGCTTTGAGCAGAAAGGAGCCCTTCTTCCGACAGCCAGAAGCGGCTTCAGGCTGCTATTAAATGACTGGCCTGGTGGTCATCCCTGGAGCCTGCCTCCTTAATCCTGGCAAACACAGCCACTTCAGTCTGGTCCTAAAGCAACAATAATTTTTTTAAAAATATAGCACGCTTTGAAGCTGTATAAAATAGGTCATAAATACATGTAAAAGCGGAGTCTCCATCTAAGCAAAGTGGTTACAGGAGCACCACGCCTGATCTTCTCCTATGTGGTCCAAGTAAATTGTTAAACTCACCAGGTAGGAGACTGCAAATAGATAAGGTGAAGTCTCAGTTATTCACAGGGACAGACAGAGAGAAACATCACTGTTAATGCAAAAGTCGTCTTAAAATATTAAATTAACTACTATCAGCATTTCATTTCTATTGTTTAGTAATAATTAATGTCCATAAAAAACATCAAAATGCTCAGTTTATATATTAAGAATTGTGACTAGCTCCAATTGGTCAAATGTGTATATTATACACGGTGACTTCACAGCAGCCAAGAGTACAAAGACTGAGTATACCATTGGAAAACACATTTACAAGCAGTAAATGTGTTTACCTTTGGCATATATAACTTTTTAACTTTAATATTTATTTTAAAGAAGTAGGCTCCAAGTTCAAGAAATAAAACTCTAAGACAGGATCACTGATATCAAGGAGCTTCCAATGTAACTGAAAACATTTAAGAAATGTCCTAAAAAATGCAACCTAATTTAAAGAACCATTAAGAAAAGGCCAGCCCTGGCCCATTCGACTCAGTGGTTAGAGCACCTGCCTGTGGACCAACAGACAGTGGGTTTGATTCCTGGTCAAGGGCACATACCTCAGCTGCAGGTTTGATCCACAGTCCCAGGTTCAGGGTGCAAGCGGGAGGCAACCAATTGATGTATCTCCCTCTCTCCCTCCCTCCCTCCCCACACCTCCTCCCTCCCCACACCTCCTTCCTCCTTTCCACTCTCTCATAAAAAAAAAAAAAAAAAAAAAATCAATGGAAAAAAATATCCTCAGGTGAGAATAAAAAGGAAAAGACAAAGAGCAGACTCACAGGTCAATGGGAAGTTATTACCCCAGCCCCAGTCCCCACACCAGCCCTCAGCTCTCATCGCTGCCGTCCAAACAGCGCAGGAAGTAGCATCGGAATTCCTCTCTCGTGAACTAAAGCATGTTTTACGTCTCTCCAAGTTCCCCCTTTTCAAGAGTGGAGGCTACCGTGCATATTTTCAACGGCTTTACTAAGGAAAAAGGGAGTGAGGACTTAAAGCTGCGAGGATACAAGGTCCGAGGAGGAAAAAGCTATACCCAGGTGAAACCATTCTAGATGATTAAACTAAAGGGGTTTCAAAGTTTTGATTACCATATAATATTAAAAACAAGAGAAAGCAAGCAATTCTTTTAGCCACCAGAGTACACCTCTCTGAAAAACCTAATGAATTAAGAGTTCAGGGTGGGGCCAAGGTAGGTTCACAGTTGTGAGCATGCGAAATAGAGTGTATTCTTGTATTATTATTTATTATTGTATGATTTTCCATATGAGCTGTAAACCTACTTTTACCCCACCCTGTATATGTTCTAGTAAGTGGAATGATGAAATCATAGGCAGTAAAGAGAATATTTAGTCCTGATGATCTGTGTGGGTGACGACACAAGCCGCATGGAGAATTCACTTCCTCCCCTTCAGCCTCTTTTCTTCCAAGATTTTGCCTGATTACTTAGAGCACTTTCCCTGACTCTATCACTCTCTTACAAACATACAAAACCCTTTAGGATTAAGGGGCTTGCCCAAAAGCCTTTCAGGTCATTTTAAGAAAAAAAATTCTTTTTCAATACATAAATGTCTTCCATACATAAATGAAAACTGCCTAAGCCTCTCCCATCCTAACAAATGTTTTAAAGACAGTTCCAAATTAATACAGTATTTGTGTTTAGTCTAAATGTAAATGAATACTGGGAAGGACACAGCACTGTGAAGGAGTGGAACAGGTTGCCAAGATCTGTCAGAGGGTGTCTATAACAGATTATTCAAAAACTAACCAAATAATTCAGTCGATGACAAACTACAATTCTAGGTGAGTTGGTAGAGTCCTTTAAACGAAGCAAAAAGCTGAACAGACGTTCCTCTTTAGTGTTTACCACCTCAATCAATACACTGGAAAAATGCTACCAAAAAAATACTGATAAATTATACTACAAAATCAGAAAAAGAGAGGACATTTCAAAGCCCCCAGTGATGAGAAGATCTAGACTCTGCAGCTCTCACTGCTGGATCACCTACCTATTCACATGGTGAACCTACAGATGCAAATAAAACTTTCTCAACTGATAGTAAGTTTCAATCAAGTACTGTATTATCTCACCTTTCCTCTATGGTCTTTGTATTCCAAACATCGAATTTAAGTGAATTAAACATCTCCTGAATTTCTACTACAAACAAGGAGTACACTAGGTGCAAGAGATAAAAATAATAAATGAGGCAAATGTTCCCTTTCTAGGGAAGAAAGAAAAGATTCTCTTGACTCTGTCTTCCTCGCCACCCGCCCTCCATCCAATCCGTATGAGAGTTAAGTTGGAGGAACAAGATGAATCAGTAATAATCTTTACGGGGTGGCTATTTTATTGATTCAAGTTTGGACGTCATACATCCTATTACGCACCTGACCTGCAATTTTTTTTTTCCTCTGAGAACACAAACAGAGATATTTCTAAAAGCCCACCAGATTTGGAACGTACTAGTTTCAGAAACCTAGCAAGTTTTAGGAACAGCCCTTACAGATTCTCTACTACAAGGAGCTAGGGTTATCTAAATGTCACTTTCACCGCAAACAGAATACAGTATTTTGATCTTTTTCTTTATTTCTAAGTATCCTAAAATAAGTCTGAAGACTGTGTCTTCACTCTCTCGCTTATAGAAAATAACCGATCCATACGTCATACGGTTCCAAAAAAAGTAATTCTCCAAGTCAGGACTGCCAACTGGCATCAGGAAGACACCAACCCGTAATGGAATCCTTCCAGGAGTCACCTAGTCACAGACCTAAAATAAGGCAAAGTCAGAATCGTGGCCCTGAGGTGGGTGTTCTGCTGGGAGTGCTACAGGGACCTAGGTAAAGCTTTCAAAACAAAAACCTGTTTACAACAGCCCACCACTGAGAAGCCCAGATACAGGTGCTATGCTGCCTCATGGATCTATCTCTGGCCTCAGCCACCTCAAACTACAGCCAGCAGAACTACCAGAGGTGGAAAGGAAAATACTGTGCAGTCACAGACCCAGTTCCTTCTTCCCCACTCAGGAGACTGAATCTTTGGGCAAACCACCTGACCCCCGAGCCTCATGTCCCTCATCTATAAACTCATGAGCCCAAGGAGCTGTGGCAAGGTCCTGGAAGAACCGAAACACTGGGTGGCACCACTGTTACTGGAGTAAATGCTGCCTGCCTCGTGGATCCATCATTTCAGGTGGGGCACCATCTTCAATTACTGATTCCACCTGGTTTTCTGTCCTAATAGCCAGGTTTGTCAGTGACTAAAAACAGGCGGCTCCTTGCGGTTCCCTCCCAATACAAGGCCAACGTGACTGTCCAAAACAAAATCTCTTACTCTAACTGCAGTCTTAAGAGGCAATAATTTAGAAGTTACTTCAGAAGTTGTACAAAAAAAACAAAGATCTCTTTTCTTTTCTTCTCTGGATCACAAATCTATGTTCTTTTCACCATGAAATCAAACTTTGCCCCCTACTGTCCACAAAACAATACTGAGAGATTAGCCAAACTTTTAAAAAGTCCAAGGATACATATTATTTCCTGTCAGCTCCAGCACCCCAAGGACATACAGCAGGCATACAGGACGGTCAATCATCTTTCAGAAGGAAAGGAAAAAAAGGAATGTAAATGTCATTAATGCAGAAAAGCAATAGCCAAACCCGAGAACACTAAGAACTGGCATGAGAAAGCTACAACCAGCAGCAACCCTGAGAACCCACGCGCCTGGTGGACGCGGCCTTAGGCATGGGGAAGTCTCAAGGGGAAGGTGTCATCAGTGCTCTTAAAAGCATCCCAGCTTCTGACCTGTTCCTTCCTGCCTGCTACTAGAACGACAAGGGAAGGAGCCGAAGAAATGTTATAGTCCTTATGATTTTTTCTAGGTGTTTTGAAAAACATTTATCCTCAGAGGAGATTCCTGGCACATCATGCTGTCAAGAGAAAAAAATTATAGGGAAAGGTTTAGGGGCTTCACGTAGTTGCACACACCTGCCTGGGATCTGTTCTTCCTACCCAACAACAAAATTAAGACAATCGCAGGGGTGTTTCTCTCCAGCCACAACTTAAAACTTGGCAGGTTCCGCACTGCATAAATATCCTCCACCTGTGGCTGGGCTCCTGGCAAACCAGGCACCAGTTACTCATCACAAAAGAGAGAATCAAAAAGAACAAAAGATGTGGCAGGAAGGGTGGGTGAGACACACAAAAACTAGGGAAACAAATGTACACACAAAACTGACCAAGAGAAGCCACACACTCCTGCTGCTGAAGCAATACGCAGTGACCTGGCCATATCCCTAATGCCCAGAATACAGACACAGAGAGTATGTTCCTTTTCTCAACTCTTCAAATGCTTGCTATTAAGCTCCTGGGAGAGGGAGGGGGAGAGGCTGTGAGATCTTTTAAATTATCACTTTCTGCCTCATCTCCTTAAGCAGACAGACCAAGGAACATGAAGACAAGAGTGCTTTGGAAACTTCTCTAAATTTCTCTCAGTAGCTAGCTAGCTCTTAGATATAATGTGATGAAATAGTAAGTATTACATGATCTTCCTGGCTCCTGAGCATAGTCCCAGTACAAAAAAACATGAAGACACTTTTTAAGATCATTCAACAAAACTAAACGAAAAAACTAGAGATGAATTTGGAAAAAGTCTACTCTTGAGTTAACCGCCAGCCCACATGTACCATAGCCTTTCATATCACACAGTAGAAGCCGTGTCAACCTTTAGGAGGTAAAACAAGCTTGTTCTTTTTTTTAATTAATTCTCAATTCCCCACCCCCCACTCAACAATGAAGATATCCTGGAAACCCCACAACCAGATGCTCCAGGGCACACCAAAATTAGCAACATGTTCTTCTAAAAGAATCATATAATCAGGGGAGATGCTTGGTACCAAGAGTTCTTTTTAAATGCCTCTTAGAAGTAAGTTCAGGCCTGGCTGGTGTGGCTCAGTGGGTTGGGATGTCATCCCATGCACCAAAAGTTTGCTTTTGATTCCCAGTCAGCGCACATACCTAGGTTGCAGATTCGATACCCGGTTGGGGCACATACGGAGGCAGCCAATCGATGTTTCTCTGTCTGTCCCCCCTTCCTCTCTCACTGAAAGCAATGAAAAACATGTCCTTGCATGAGGATTTTAAAAAAAAAGTTCAAAATAGACCTATAATAATTTTTTTTTAAATATACAGTTAATTCAAAATAAGTTTTTTAAAATAAAACACATACTTTGACTCACAGCCCAAACACAAAAAAAAATTTAGCTGGGCTGGAAACTGCACCAATTTTTAAAACCGCCGGCATTAAGCTCCTATTATTCTGAAGGGTTTTGCTAACATGTTCAATATAGGGACACATTCTAATTCCTCATTATGATCGGCCTAGCACAAGTGGCTGCCAGGAGAGCAGGGCTTAAAAGGCATTGTTCCATCCTCAAAAGCTACATTAATGCTGGGTTGATAAAACAGATCTTCACATCTGTTTGCCAGGGGGAACAAAAAGTTAACTGGAAATGTAAGTGCTGTAAGTTACCAAAAGGAATGCTCTACACTGACATTTTCTACCTACTTAGCATTCATCTGTATTCATCTCACCAGACATTAACACACACCAAAGTTGCTCTCTGCTATTCAAATTGTGCTATTATGCTCAGGAGTCGATTAATAACATCCACCTTCCTCACTGTAAAATAAAATTACAGCACGGGTCCAAACATGACACGGGAGCCTCTGCCTGCTTCTGGCCCATCAGCTCGCTCTACTGCGCAGGTGGGAGAAAGCTCTGGAAGGCGCCCTGCTGCTTCCAGAGAAGAGAAAGGCTGAAGACTGGAAAAGGAAGGGGGAGAGCAGAGACGACACACGTAAACCTCACACCTGGTAGCCTCTCGTATCAGCTCTTTCTTTTACAGCAACCTGGGGGGGAATGTCTTTCCTAAGCTGACACCATCAGCTACGAGGGTAGCGGGAGGTCCACAGGCCTCTTTCAAACAGCTCATAATATCCTGTTAGTTTTCACAGCACCAAGCAACGTCTGCTGACCCCAAAGCATCGAAATAAATACAAGCAAGCAGCCGGCAGGAAGAAATCCCTGCTCCCAATGGGGCCAGGTCCAACATCCCGCGGGAGGGGGAAGGTGAGATAAACGGAAGGAAGCCCATCTAGGGAAAGGAGAAGCTGCCTGCCCGGCTGGCGTGGCTACACGCCGAGTGTCAACCCATGAACCAGGAGGTCACGGTTTGATTCCCCCTCAGGGCACATGCCTGGGTTTTCGGCACAATCCCCAGTAGGGGGCGTGCAGGAGGCAGCCATTCGATGACTCTCTCTCATCACTGATGTTTCTATCTCTCTCTCCCTCTCCCTTCCTCTCTCTGAAATCAATAAAAAAAATAATAAAATTTTTTAAAAATAATTTTAAAAAACGGAGAAACTGCCTTACAACCAGGGTTAAGGAAGTAGAGGTCCAAGACAAGACTTCTCTGAGGTAAAGGAGACGACAAGATCTATTTGTAAGGAGCAATCTAACACTACTCAAACATTATTCGTAACACTAAGAAAATCAAAGAATATGACATCTTTGGGACCACTGCCTTTGTCTTTGTATCTGAGTAAACTTTTTAATTCTCAGGGCTTTCAGAAACAGAGCAGGAAAGTCACAAACTCAAACACCCACAAAGGTCAGGCAGTGATTTATTCTGAAGTGAAACATGCCACGTTCCATACAAAGGGTGCAGTTGACTACAGGCCCAGTGTTGCTCTTCCCTTCCAACTTCTCAAGAGATGTAAAATATGACTCTGGATATTTCTATGATATTTCCCTACACCTCAATCAACAATTCACTACCTTTTAAAATTACAGTTTATGCCAAAGGAAACAGTTACAGACACTATGCAGCCCACAGGCCACCATTTGGGATCTATGGTGGAAACTATTTGTCCATTTATACCTGTTTCTCTGCTTCATCTTCTAATGGCAGCAATTCACTTGGTCACAGGAAAGAGAGTAGTCTCCCTTCATACACAGGGGATACATTCCAAGGGCCCCCCAGTGGATACCTAAAACCACAGATAGTCCTGGACCCTATAAATACTACGTTTTTCCTATACATACAATCCCATGATAAAGATATAAATTAGGCTCCGTAAAGTTTTAACAATAATAAAACAGAACAATTGTAATAACATATTGTAATAAAGGTTATGTGAATATAATCTCTTACGCTCTCTCTCAAAATTCTTTTTAATACTCTACTAGCCCTTCTGATGATGATGATGATGTGAGATAATAAAATGGCTTATTAAGTCAAGAACTTTCACCTTTTCACTTAAAGGTGAATTCTCTTTGGCATATCTGAATTGCCAGCATCACTCCTCTTGCGTGCAGCACAGGGGCCATCGGTAAGTAAAACAAGGGTTATGTGAACAGAAGCACTGCGATACCGAGACAGGAGGTCTGACAAGGAGACTGCTACTTGCTGAGTAAAGGGCGAGGAGTGTACACAGCGTGGAGACGCCGGGCAAAGGGATGATTCACGTTCAGAGCAGGATGGCGTGAGATTTCATCATGCGACTCAGAACGGCACCCAACTTAAAACTTATGAACTGTTTATTTCTGGAATTTTCCATTTAATGTTTTTAGGCCATGGGTAAGGAAAACCTCCAAAAGCAAACCCGTGGATAAGGGTACTGTATCCTTCAGTAAGTAAAATGTAACACACTGCTTAAGAGCGGATGCAAAAGTGCAAGCCCAATAAGAAAATAAAGGGACAAGTGAGCACGCTGCACATGACCCAGAAATGCCAGGCTTGAAGCGGAACTAGCGCGGGGCTCGGAAGCACAGACGGTGACTACGGGACAGGAGGCCGGCACACAGAAGCCAGGGAGGCTGTGGGTAGTTTTCGTTCCTCGCAGAGACAATGGCAGGGAAAGGATGAAAGTTAAAAGCCTGTATGACCTGGTATTTGGGAAAAGTCCATGAGTCATTCACAGCCATAGGCCAGAAAAGGACCCCAAGGGTTTAAACAAAGTAAACCAGCCACCAGAAAGTAGCACCTAGGGGAGAGAAAATGGTGTTGAGAAAACTCATACAGAAATAGGCCTTACTTGGGAATAGGTCATAAAAAAACTTGCTCACTCTATAATAAACTTTGTATATTTAAAATGTTCTGGATAGCTCTGCAATAAAGGTGGGTGGTCCTCAAGTCACCAGAGGGGCCTCCCACAGAGAAGCAGCATCAGAGAAATAGAAAAATCTCACTTTTGAAGAGTAGCTCAGAAGAAACTCAAGATCCAGTACAATCAGTTCCAGGAATATTTTCCCCACCTTACCCAATTTGCTAAATTTATTTTCAAATACACTGTGATTTATTTGCTTTGAGAAATACCTCTCGTACTTCTGATATGCACAAATGATGCCGAAAGAATAAAAAGTGTTAAACATCCTTTAAAAACTAAACAAGTGAGCAATTTCCAATAACTTACTTGACAGGACATCCATCAGTGACTTTCACTTGGGGTGGTGAGAAGTATTGAAGCACGCAGGAAAAATAAAGTATTTCTGTCTAAACTACCTATTGGGATGTACAGGAATAAATCCTAGATAAGACAGTAAACAAAATTCTAATCAGACCGATTACTTTAATGCAAACGCTTACATTTAAAAATTTGATTTGTCATTAAAAAAAAAGATGGAAAATTTCAATTAAGACATTTATATTCCTGAAATGTTAGCTGGCTAAATTCTCATAATTGCAGCACATGTATCTTTTAGCATTATTTGTATTTTCAGGAGAGAAAAAAGTATTTTAAACTTCCATTCCAAATTCCATCATCATAGATTTATTTGTATATATCTCCATCCTGAAATGTTCAAAGTCACAATTTTCCCAAAACCTCGCCACAGTTTGGGAATTGCTTCTTTCCAAACCCTGGCAGAAATATGTATGATGACATGTTATGAAGAATCACTAAAAACAACAGTTCCTGAAACACACCGAAGGTCAAATATATAAAACCTAATCTATTTGGACCACCTATTACCACCCCCCAATTCAGTCAACATTGCCATTCTGCTGCCAAAAATCTCGACATACGCTCATCCTCACCTGTCTTTGAGATGTGGAGGGTGCTGTTTTATACTCAAAGAAAGGTTAAGGATCCAAGGACACAGGCAACTGAGCCAAAACCGGAGGACGGAAACTTCAGACGCCCAGCCTAGTATTTTCCACCTGGCTCTGCTAAATTAAGAATTTCAACCTAAGTGACAGAACTTACTGAGGCAAGACGACTCAGTAGCAAAACTGGCAGCACTGTAGTCACAGGAAGACCTTACATGTGTAATATTTGTTTACAAGATCAGAATGGATTTTCAAACAAACTGCAAGGAGACAAGAAAGCTCAGAGTCGGTCTTGGATGGATGCTAAAGGCCCACATCACTAACAATTCAGCAGACAAGAGCTCATCCGAATGGCTTCACCCTGCAGGAATGTCACCAGTGTAGGAAGACAACTCCAATTTTCAAAGCCCTATTTCCCACATAAAGCCTCATTTTAACATTCTTTACTCCAGGGGGCAATATGGTAAAAACTGTATAAAAATTTCTGCGTACGTACATTTCCCTAGGGAGAAAGGGCCCACAGCATTCTTCAGATGCTCAGAGATTCTGAGCTCCTCAATATTAACAAGAAATTTCAATTTTACAGTAACTCCATAAGAAAGAAATACGGGAAAACTAACAATTCTAAAACAACTATTGCCCCTGTTCTCATAAAGAGATAAAATTGGTCAAAGAAAATGTCTACTGAAGCTTGAAATGAGTTTGACCACTGCTAACTATAAAAGCAAAATGAAATAAAACCTCATCGTGAAAGAAGTTAATTGGTTTGATATTTATGAAAAGAGGAATTTTTGTGATATTACATTATTTCAGTCGTTAAAGTTGCTGAAATAATCTCCCGTGGTAGACACTTCATAACAACAAAAATTCTGCAGGAAAAGAAAAGCTAGTCATGTAGCATATAAATTTCCTTTTTATGAGACAGACTCCTTTTTTGAGTCAAGGGAAAAGTCTCATATGAATCTATCACTGTTAGATTAGACAAGAGACAAATATACAGATATTTCAACCTAGGAGCTCAAAATTTATCTGATCTAAAGCAAAACCTTCAACATGGTTTAAAAAAAACCTATCATTTTACTATAACTGTCTCATGATGCATAAGCCTATTGAGAAAAATGGTCAAGTTTTTTTCAAATAATTTCTACAAGTGGGAAAGGGAGTGTTGCCTGTCAAACCTCCCTTGCTATTGTTAGCCTGAAACTGACACCATGGAAATCAGTATCACAGACAAGTACCCCGGATGTGCAAACAAAACACCCTTATTTACAATTAATAAGGCAATTTTCAAATTGGTTTGGTTTTAACCCCATGCCACCCAGTCCTATGACCTTCTGGGTTACTTGACCTGTTCCACTCCCCAAAGCACCTATCCTTCTCTGCATGAAGACTTCTTACAAGAAAAGCCCTTACCTGTCATCACACAAAACTATTCAGCAACGTTCAAAAAAAGAAACATAGTTAGGAGTATCAGTGAAATTGATGCAAAGCAGAAAAACCCAAAACTCTAAGAAAAGAAATACTAACACCTTAACCAAAAATAGATTATTTTTATGTAGATCAATCTCTGAAAACTTAGCTTTGGTATTATTAAAGGGGAGGATGCCTATAGGAAGGCACCTAACACAGGGTTTCTCACAAAAGAGTCACCTTTTGTTTTGTTTTATGCGATGGAGTTACGAGGCAAGTGATATAAAAGTCCTCTTCCCTAATTCTCCTGTGACCTTACTAAAATTAAAGTGATGACACACATGATGCATGCTAACTGCCAAATCTGTTTGTTTCTTGTTAGTAAAAAATTTCCTAAATACTCCATAAAACTTCCATAAAATTTTACTACACTAGTTCCTATTTTTATTCAGATTCCAAAAGTAACCAATCCTATTTAAAGCATAATAAAACATGTATCTTTTAATATACAAAAGCCTTCAAACAAAATAGTGCTTTTGAAGCTTAAGTGCATTTCTACTTAGCAAATTTATATTACTTGAAATCAAGGAAGAAAAAGCAACTGGTGCTGCGAACACTAGTATTCTGAATCAGGTAAATACAAATGTTCTTGCCTATGAGCGGCATATGAAATAATGAGTTGGGCAATAAAGTACACAACATGTGGGTCCTGTGAGTAACCAGAACCAGTGAGGACCTCCACATTTGTAAAATGAAACTGGACAAAGCCAGCGAGCAGTCTGTGCATCTAACATTCTCCACAGTGATAATCCAGGAGTTGGGTGTGGCATCACCAATGCACCAAGCCTTCGATTTCAAACTGTTTTATGATGTATCAGCATAGAGCAGCAATACTGGCAGCTGAATATTAACAATCGAGAAAGCTTCTGATCACGATAAGCAAAATCAAAGTACAGGGTCCTCTTGTCCAAAAATTTAAGAATTTTAAAGGATAGGGGTTATGACTGTACAGGTCACATGCCCTAAAGCGACCCTGCTTCCAACCAAGTACCCATGCTACTAAAAAACAAACCAAAAAACCTACGAATATGTGGTTTGCTATGATTACTGGCCTGTCCAGCCGACTATCCAAAGAATCAGAAAGAGCTGGGGTGGACTACTGTGGGCAGCACACCATCCGGCCCCACAATGCCATATAAAAAAATAATAATAATAACCTGCCCAAGCTAAGTCCTGCAGATCTCCAGCCTCCCTTACTTACAAATCAACATCACTGGTAACACAGGTGGCAACAAGCATGTGATGATGTAGATTTAATATAAGTCCAAATAAGAGCAAAAAAACAGACCCTACCATGCAGACCAAGAGGTCAATATCACAAATGGTAAAGGTGGTCTTGCTAAGATGCTATTTTCGGAGCATCCAGTCCTTTGCGGGAAAAGAACATGAAGAACCGTCATTTGCCACTGTGGTGATCTTGTACCATGCGAGCACCAGAAAAGCTGCACAGGTTTTAAAAAATAATAAAAAATTCCATCAGAAAGAGGAAAGGTTGACCCCATCTGAGAACCCCATTCTTCTGGATGGCTTTGCTGTCTCCTTAAAGAAAACTTGGTAGTTGCTTCTAAAAGAGAAGGGGGGGGGGGGGGGCGTATTTTTTAAAATCGTCATCATGTTAACAGGAAAGGCACTGAAGGCTGGGATGGTCGAAAGTGGCAACAAGGATTCAGCCAGGAACATCTTCCCTTATCCAAAGAGCCGAAAGGCTAGATGAAGGACTGGGATAGTAGAAATGCCACTCAGAGCTGGTTCGTCATCACTTCACCAGGAGCTGGGTCTTAATGGAAAGTGTCAAAACCCGGGCAGAGAAGGAACTCAGTGAGTTCCTGGTGAAGGAGCAGTACCTGGACCAAACCAACAACAAAAAACAAAACTAGAAAAGAAATTCTGGTAACACATCCTGAGCCTAGAAATACAATAAAATAAGGTGTGACAGTAAATAAGGGATGTGCCTGGCTGTCGCTGATCAGTCTGGGGTACCTGTTCTGTGTCTGGCTGTCGCTGACCAGTCTGGGGTACCTGTTCTATCCCAGGAGCATTTCCCTAAAACGAAAATTCTCTTGAACCATGAAGAAACAGTGTATGCAGCTGCAAGCAGCTGACCTGACATGATTCCTCAGAGCAAACACTAACACAGTGGAGGAAACACCTAAAGAAGGGTCAGGGGGGCCTTAAATGCCTATGGTTCTGTCTTTGAAGGCGGGGAAACAAAAAAACCTCATTCCCTGAAAGGTTGCAGGACAAGTTACCCAAATAAGATGTAAGGGGCAGGTACTGGTCACACAAACACAAAAATATTCTCACAAGAAGGGAAAGGAAAAAAGCAGAGGAATCCTAGAAAACTGGATGTAATGTATTTCTTCATAACCTAATTTTTCCTACCCCCCCCCAGCCATTGTCTTCCAGATGTTTCTTTCCTGCCCCCTCTCCTCCCCCACTCCCAAGGGCACTCTTAGTATGCACCCACACACACACACCTGAGCAGTGTTAAATCAACATTTCTACAAACCTCTCCTCAAGAAAAGACCCCAAAAAATGCAGTGGCCTTTCAGTCCGCCCAACAAAACAGTCACCATTTCTAGACCCAAAGGTGCAGACGAGAAAGTCGATCTAGTAAAGCTCTCCCATCTGCTCACCAAAATGGAGACACCAGGCCAGCCTCCGCAAGAAAGAGCTACCTTAGCGCAAGGAAAAATTCAGACCACTCTAGGAAAATGACTCTTGAGAAAACTGTCCTCAAGGGCAACTAAACAGTATTTGAAAAAACCAATTTTTCTTAAGGGCATGGGGAAATTACACCCCACTTGGTCATCGAGTGGTTTTAAATGGACTTATTTTGCTCTAAGTTTGGGGCGTTGAGTTACAGTTTTAAAAAGACAGAATAATTATGGGTAGGTCCACCAAAAACTTAAGTTTTTAAAAAGGTCTTTGTCCTTGCCGGAGGTGTTGCATTTCGCATTGTTAAGCACCATTCTATGGGCAGGGAATCAGGGAGAGCAGACAGCCGGTGCCCAATCCTCCTTTCCTCACATTTTCAGAAAAGATGAAGATTTTATCATGAAGATGATCTTTTAAAATGCTATTTTAAATGACCATCTGGACAGTTACAACTCGTAGCTCACATCTAGGTTTCCAGCGCCAGCCCTCTAGTTTAACAAGTAGGCTTTTAAAAGAAACGCCGCGATCACGACCACTGGAGGAGCACCTGCTGGGGAGCCGACGCGGGTCCTCCGGAGACTCCACCAATGTCGCCGGTGCACGCGCACAGGGCCGGTGCCCTCCGGAGGGGCTAGAGGCGCAGCAGCTGCAGCCTCGGAGAGGAAACCAAAGCCCCGGAGCCTACCTCGCCCGCCCGGTGGCCCGGCTGGCCCCGCTCCACGATGCCGGCCCAGCGCGCTACCAGGGCGCAAACTGGGAAGCGACCCTGGGCACCTGACCTCGAGCTGCCACCTCCTGCGGCTGCGGCTGCGCCCGGCCTCACCTAACACCGCGCAAGAGGGAGAGAAGCCCGGGGCATCCTCTGCTCTGCCACGGGCAGGAAGCCCGGGGGATCCTCTTTGCTCTGCCACGGGCGGCCACAGTCCCATGCCACCTCCTCACACTGCGTGGCTGCTCAA
This sequence comes from Miniopterus natalensis, assembly GCF_054644295.1. NCBI lineage: Eukaryota > Metazoa > Chordata > Mammalia > Chiroptera > Miniopteridae > Miniopterus > Miniopterus natalensis. The sequence continues at coordinate 16,581,612 of NC_142092.1, read as the reverse complement.
AGTCTCGAGACGCCCTGGGAGCTCCAAGGAGCACGCGCAAGGAGGCGCTGTACCAAGTGGGCACGCCACCAGACACCACCTGGCTGGAGTGCCCGCAGCCTCCCACGAGGCGAGGGTGCCGGTCCACCCCAGGAGCCCTGCCCTCTCCTGGAGAAGCCCCCTTCCCCCTTCCCCTCCAACACACTCACCTGCGTCCGGGCGCAGTCCTCCTCGCGCTACACGCGGCCGTAGCGGGCACGTCCACGCCTCTGCGCGCTACCCGGCGCAGCCGCCCGGCTCGGCTCGGCTCCGCTGCCCCCAACCCGCTCGTGCCTACCGGAGGGGCGGTGCCACCTCCCGAGGCCCCCAATGCCCAGGACTCCCTCCGCAAGGGGCCGAGCTCCAGGAACTTCGCGAGCACAGCCTCCGCAGCCCCCGCCCGCGTTCCGGTCCTGAGCCCGGACTCGCGGCGCACGCACGAGCCGAGCCGAAGCCTCGGCGTCCGACACGGAGCCGGGGCAGGGCGCGCCGCCCGCCCAGCCCCCAGCCCCACCCCCCGCACTTGCCTGCTGCGACTCGGGGCTGCAGCTGCTATGGCTCCCACCGAGGGGCTCGGCACAGCCGCGGAGGAGTCACTCCTGGCGGGCTCCGCAGACAGGCGGCGGTGGCGGCGAAGGCGGCGTCCCTGGCCCCTAGTCCTGCGGTGGCGGGAAGGCGGACTGGAACGCGGGGGAACGCCCGCCCCACCCGCGCCGCACGGGCGACCGGCCTCGTCTCCAGGCCCGCAGCTGCCTCAGTGCGCGGGGCCGCGGTCCCGCCGTTTGTAGCGGGGCGGGAAGGAGGGGCTTGCTTGGAAGGCGGCCAGGGGGCGGGGCCGCGGCGGTCTCCCTGCGCCGGCCGCCGGGGCGCGTGCCCTGCCTGGCGCCCCGCGACTCGCTCCCCGGGAGAAAACGCCCGGCCCCGGCCGCTGGTCTCCGTCCCTCCCGGGCTCCAGGGTCCAGCAAGCTCCCTGGCCAGGCTCCTCTGGCAGCGCCAAGAGCCCCTTGCGCCCAGAGGCGGCAGATTCTGGGTTTAAGTTTGTAAACCCTGAGGCTCCGGGTGCTAACGGAGAGCCAAAGCGATTCTCCCGGGGGGTTACTTTGATGTATATATGTAGCAAATATGCATGCATACGTACGCACACACACATAGACACATTGCTTAGGAGCAGAGTTAAAAGCCCTTTTCCCCCACTACTCTACAGCCGAAGGGTCCTGCCCCTTGGCCACAGCCCCGCTGCCCATCCCTGCCTCTTTAGATGTAACCTGACGTTCAAATACGCCCCGAAAACCTGTGCGGGGTGCTATATTCTGCCTCGAACGCAAAATAGGAAACCCTGCACTTGACTATGAGCCTGCCTTTCACTGCACCCTTCCAACGCCCCCCACGGAAGCCCAGAAATGGCCAACTCTTCGCCGAGGGGGCGTCCCACCGCCGCCTGGCCTTGGCCCGCCCCCACGCCCGGGTCAATCGCTTTTCCCCAGAAAAACCTGTGTCTGTCCTCAGACCCAGCCCCACCGCTGCGAGTTAAAACCGACCCCGAGCCACGCGGCGGGAGCACGTTTTTACACCTGCTCAGCCGCTTAATTACTAGAGCACCTGTCGTGTTCGGTGGTTTGGGTTCTTTGTTTTTTATTGCAAAGGCTTCTGTCTTAACCCTTCCCCCTAAAAAAAGAAACACAACAACAACAAAAAAAAGCCCACACACACATTTAAAAATATCACCTGTCATACCTACCTGAAATCGCAGGAGGTAAGAGAGGAACTGAGCAGTGGGCGACTGAATCGCCGCAAGAATGTGACCGAGGTTACAGCTTCAAGGGCATGATGCGGGTTGGATGCAGCAAGGTCCGCTCCGGGCGCCCAGCGCTCCCCGCCCCCACGCGACGGGAGGAGCTGGGAAGGGGGGAGACACTCCTGTAGCCCAGGGCGGGGGCTGGGAAGGCTAACTGCCCCCCTTCTCAAATCAAGCATGGTAAACGAGGGAGCTCAACCACCAACCAAATGGAAACAGACCGTTCCTCAATTTGGGAGACCCAGACTGGGGGCATCAGAAGGAGTTAATTGATTCTCTATCAGCCTTTCCGTTGTCACCCCAAATCTGATTTGCAATTAAATGACCTTAATTGACTTTGTAGGGGTTCCTGGGGAAGGTGCTCAAAGCGCCTGGGCCTCTTTGACCTCCCTCTAAAAAGTTAATCATAATATTCCCAGACCAGGCTGGCAGGATTTCTAAAAATGCCAATTTCCAAACCTTAGGCATAAATGGGCCAACCAAACTTGTCAATCCAAGCCCAAGCCTCTTAGAATGCCCTTCGCCCTACTTCCTAAAGCTGACCTCTTGAAGTTATAGGAGACCTCTCTCTTCAGTTTTACAGTCTTCCAAAACACTTCTACCTGCAAACGCATTCTCGTGGAGACCTCCAGAACAGGTTAGTTTTATAAAGTGGGGTGCCCACGCATTGGGTTAAAAGAGGGAAGGGGAATCCAGGAGTGCCAGGTGTAAGACAGACTCAGGAAATGTCAGCAATAACTAAGAAAGATACTTAAATTTAAAAAAAAAAAGAAACAAAAAAAACAAAAGGCTACTTTTAAACACTCAACATTTTCAGGTTTTACTGACTTATTTGTTCAGAGGCTGAGAAATATTTTAGACGTCCCATTTAAGAAGCCATTTTACCAAGGAAGTCTTACGAGACCAAGCGGATTTCCAACCCCTCCATTCCCCAAAACAGGCACACCATGTCCCTGACCTTTAAAAACCGATTTCCAATTAGGGACATAATTCCTTTGGTTACTATTGTCTGCCCTGTACCCTCCCCCATTCTAAGCCTACATTTTTTTTTTAGATTGCAGTGTAGGCCTAAAAAATTAACCACCTCCGTCTCCCTCCCACTCCCAACATCCAGAGGATGAGCATAATAAATAGGAGTGTGGGGAAGGGCCGAAGGCTTAGAATCTTAACCAACAGGAGTGTTTGTGCAAGAGCAGGGGAGGGAAGAGACCCGTGCATTTCGGGGAGAAAGTAGAGACTCGCCGGCGCGGCAGAGCTAGGAGTAAATACTAAATGATTGACTATTTCTCTCCCTCTCGCCACAGTACAGCCAGCTGGTAATTACCGGCGAAAACACCCAGGCTCCACATCAGTTTCGCTAACCCGTACTCGAAAATGGAAAACGCAGAACATATCCAACCTCCAATTTGCCACAGTTGTATAGCTCTCATGTTAATTCTTTATACAGACGTGAAATAGGTGGGTACGTAGCAACGTGCTGGGCATAAATTAAGCAACAATGGCCACGCGAGGAGGTCCGGCTGGCCGCGGAGCTGCGGCGGCGGGCACGGCCACCTTGACATCCCCCCCGCCGGGAGGTGGCAGAGTCGAGTCTGGACGAGGCTGGCCCGCCAGTTGGCTTTTCGACCCCGGAGGGTGGGTGGGGTGGAGAGCAGCAAAAAAATAAAAATCAAAATAACCACCCCGGCCGGCTTTGTACCTTTTCCCCACGCTCTGCCTCTCCAGCGCCGCACGGGCGCCCTCACGCACACACTTACCCACCCTCCCTCGTGCCAATAATTTAAACTTCTTTCCGGCAAAGACAGCGCCTGGTTCACTGCCGCCCCCCCCGCCCTCCCCGCCCGGCGAACACCCCCCCCCCCTTCCCCACCTCGACCCCGGATTCTCTTTTCCGTAGTAGAGAGCCAGCTGGTTTCTCCTAAACCCTGGGAAATCACGAAAGTTAAAATGAAGCGTGTGCCTTCCCAGCGCCTCGCCCCCAACCGTCTTTCTCCCGGCGTCAGTGCAACAATAGCTATTGGAGAGAGGGCGGGGTGGGGGTAAGCGAGGGGGCGAGAGCGACCCAGCGGAGCCGGCTCCAAGGGGTTCCCCCCTCGCCCCAAAGACGAAGTCAGCCACGTAGGACCAAGGACAGGGCTTGGAAGACACTTCCCGGCGCCGACCACTGCGAGGCTCCCAGGCAGCCGCCGCTCCGCAGACGCAGCTCCGCGGATCTTATTTACTCTTTTCTGAACAAAGGGAACCTCGTACCCGGCACGGGCTTAAGAATTCGACCCTCCATTAGCTACCTTCTTTTAAAACTGAACCACGGTCACTGGCGCCCGTGAATTAGAGCCCGCGCACCTAGCGACGACGAGTTTTGCCGGTGCCTACCCGCCCCGGCCCCGGCCCCAGGCGGCGTGTACTTTTCGGTCCACTCCAACGCGCTGCCTGGTGCGGCACCCAGATGCCATCTGGTGATCCCTTCTCCGCGGCACGCGCGGTCTGCTTAATGCAATTAAGTCTGGGGTTTGCGCTGGTCTAATCTGCAGGTCCGGGGCTTCTAATTATCCTTAACGGCACTTAAGCCTCTCCAGTCCTTCGGCTGCTTTGCAAAAGTAGAGGCATGCATCCCCGCCCCCCCCCCCAAAACCCAAGTTACCCCTCTCTTCCCACGAAATGAACTTCCAGCCTCAATCCCGAAGCTCGCTCAACACCTAGACTTCCATTGTACCCCTGCTCTACCCTGGCCGCATTTACCACTTAAGTTTCTGCCCCTGACATCTGCAAATATTCAGTACGTCAAGCATGCGTCCACCTGCTTCCGAGCCTGGCTCTCCAGAATTAAAAGAGCAGAGCAGGAGCTTTGAAAGGAGACAAACATGTGCAATTAACTTCATATTCTGTATTCCGCTCACTTACAGGTTTTCTGGGTTTGCCAGCGCATCGCTGAAACTAATGATTAAAGAAACCAAACCGAAACTTACCTTTCTCCCTTAAGGTTTTTGTGTGTGTGTGTTTTTAAAGTAACGGTGCAGTTCTCCCAATAAGGATGAGCAAGAAGCTGCTGGATAGTTCTCTTAAGACAGCACGAAACCTAAACTGTGCTCGGCTTAAAAGAAGCAAATCAAAAGAAATGCTTTCGACCCCAAAGTCCAACGCTAAAAGAAATGGCGAAAAAAATAATATATATATATATATATGAAAGGGGAGGGGAAACTTAAAAAAAAAAGAAGAGAGTTTAAAAAGACGGAGAGACTACCCTCCTATTGCCGTTCAACTAAACAAAAAGGGGCACGAAAAACAAACGAAGGAACAAAGAAAAGAGACGAAAGAACGTTTTTTGCAAAAAGACGATGTCTTTCTCCTTGTTGCTTTTTAGTAGGTCGCTACAGGAGTAAGCTGCTGCATCTCTAACTGAGACCAGAAATAACGGGGGAGGACGTCTTAAAAGGGAGGTGGACTGGCCCACAGATTTATAGCCGCGTATCACCAGCCCCTTCTCTGCCTCCGCACTGCCGGCTGTGCAGCTGCTCTGCCAGGCGCCTAGCCCGGGCGGCGCGCGCGGAAGTATCCGCCGAGCCGCGCCACAACGCAACTTGCTCATCTCCCCAGGACCCTGATTGGTCGAAACGCTTCCTTTGAGGCTGCCCCGGCGAGGGCCCGGAACGGGATTGGTTAGGAGCTTGTGTCACTCTCCGGAGCTCAATGGAGTCCCGTTTCAAGGTAAGTTGTGCGGGGCGGTACACACTTCACACTGGCGGCGAAGGGAAATGCAAGAAGCAAAAAGAGATGGGGCGAGAGCAACGTGGGAGGGTTGGAACTGTACTATCAGAGTTTGCGATGTGGCACGAGCTCCTTTCCTCCTAAAGCTCCCAGCTTCCGAAAGACTCGTTTCCTTTGCCATCACTGCCTGAGCTATGGCACGTTTCTTTCTAGCATTAAACTCTGTCCGGTATGTATGAGTCACTGAGAGCTCCCTCTCTTTGATCTGAGTGAGAGATGGAGGCACATCCATTACTTGCCCGCATGCTTTTTTTTTTTTTTTTTTTTTTTCCGATTTGTGTTCCAGGATTCTGTATTAGATATATATTAATTTTATGTCTTTCTCTATTTTAAGGTATGCATATTACAGCTCTCTTGTTTTTATTATGTTTTAAAGCATCCCTTTTAGGATAACAACGAAGTCAGAAATGCTTTTAAATAAAGCTGCACGATTTGAATTAGCTTTCACTTCATATTAGAATAGAAAAGTGTAGGATAAACATCCTGTCCAGGAAAAGAGGTCCTGAGCTAAGGTCCTTCGCTTTGAGTTGTGAGGACACTCAAAAAGAGCAGCTGTATATAAAATTAGAACAAGGCACTCTTCATTTGCTGGCGGTACACTTCTTGGACCACACATGTATTGCTGACAGTAGAGATACTCAAGCCTTTATCTGGGTTCTTCCTCTGAGGATTTATAAAGTTTAACCAGAAGATCAAGTGCTTTCAACGCTTCTGCTTTATAGATGAAGACTACTTTATTAAACCCCATATTTTAATAACATTCAGGAGGCTGAAAGACAGTTTGATTCATGGCATTTATTTCTTCCTCCAAGGGAAATTGTGGTCCTCAGGATCGACTTGGTGTATAAGCAAAGACAATATTCGCTTGACCTAGGCTCTTTTCCAGCTTGAATTTCTTTCAATCTTGAAAGAGGGCTCCAACTTCCTAGATAGTACTGAAGTTTCTTACGCAATGTAACATATCACCTCTAGGAGCTCAAGCCTTTCTAAAAGGAATTCCTTTACCTGTTTATTTACTACTAGTCGCTATCTTTGAGAATGCCGGAAAGAGGAGTCACAGGTAAGAGTTAGAGATTGTGGGAGGGTGGAATGGGATGGAGAAAAGAGGGACAGATAGTCATAAAGCAAAATGACTAGAAAGTGAGGGGTGAAGTAAATCAGTTTCTTGAGAGTGTCCTTGAGTATTGATAAGTGATTAATGGCAAAGAATAGAAGATCTGTTTATCTCCCAAAGAGGTTGTATAGTATGTCTGAGTTGTATTACTTTGCATGACAATAACCGGAGGTTGGAAAGGAAGGCCTGAATCTGTGTTTTCTTATTATTAGCATTTATTATCATGCTTTAATCCCTCCCCCCACTTTTTATATAGCACCAGGCTTGTGTTCCTAATTTCAACTTAAAACTATTCTCTAGCTCTGGGTGAAACTCACGAGAAGCAGAAAAGCAGTTTTAAGAAATGGAGTCAATGGGCTGAGGGAAAGACAAATGAAGGGAAAAGAAAGACTGTACCTTGTCTAGAACAGATTAATCACTGTATGAATAAACAGTTGAAAGGCTGGGTTTGTTGTCGTCGTCTTTCAACCTGCCCCCTCACCCCCAGCTCAATACAGAGAAATACAATTCTGGTAAAGGTATAATACTGTTTAATCAGATTTATCTATGAAGTGACTTGTCTTTTCTCCTTGTTAACATGCTCTTACTATTGAAAAAAATACTGAATTAGTTGCATGTGTTTGTACAATATTCTTAGCACTTTGAAGAAAATCTTTACCATTAACTTACAGTTACATAAGTGTATTTTAACTGGGTGGAAACTAATACTTAGTTTTATTTTTTGGTGCATGTTTGTATCCACAAGAAAGATTTTTTACATTACAGTGGTATGTTTTCCAAAAGGATTGGGGGAGGTGGATATGGAAAGCTGGGTGTGGTGTGGAGTGATGAAAATCTAGCATGTGTGTTATGTAGTTAAAGAAATTACATGGAAAATGGTAAACTTGTCCATCCAAATGCACAAAACAAAATGCATAAAATCAAACATTTTTAAATGCAAAATGCTAAATTCTGTGGATTCAGCATCTATGCTTTTATCACTTTGGACAGAGGTGCAAATATTTTTCAAAATGTCATTTTCAGTGTGTTTTTTTTCTCTGTAGGGAAATGGAGTTCATTATTTAAGAAATTGAAAATATCTTAAAATACTAGTTTGCTTCCTCAATATAACAAAAGTTGTTTAATTGAAAAACTTTTAAAGGGATAGATATGCCTAAGTAATGTGTGTGTTTTTTAACTTTTAAAAATAAAAACTGAATACAGCCACTTTAAAACAAACACTATCTAGATGTAGATTTCACTTTGACATTCGTGTTGTCATAGCCTGAAACATTAACATTCTGTTTTGCAGTTAATAAAGGCTATGTGTAAACATCACACTCCACATTAAGCCATTGTAACCAACTCTCTCCATTCATAGTTATGTAAAGAATTATCCACAGTATCATAACTTGCATTAGAAAAAGCATTTAAAAGATATTTCATTATGATCGTCGTGTTAGACCTGGTATATCTTCAAAGTCCTTGGAATAATTTTAAACTGCAAGAGAGAAAGTAGAGATCTAGAGGGTCACTGAGAGCTTGGAGAAAGTTTGCTGTGGAGAAAGTTGCCAAAAGAATGGTTCTCAAAGCCGAAAAAGTATAAATTCAGTTATTTTACAAAGTTTCTTTATAAAGGAAAAGCCATTCACAGAAATACTCATAAGGTGTTGTGGGCAATGTCTTTTAAGATAACCCTCTTACATTAGTGTGTGTGTTGGGGTGATTTTAGCATTTTATGATAAAGGACACTGTAAACCACTATTATAACTTTTTTAAAGTAAATAAAACAGAGAAGGTATTTAAATTAGCTTACAATGTTTGGCTTAGGGCGATAGTCCCAAACATTATTCCCTCTCAGATGAATAAAAATAGTATCCTGTGTGTTAGTCTGTTGGGCTGTTTGTTGGGGTCTGTGGCACATAGTACTGGAGATGTGACCGTTTACTGCCTGTGTGAGAAACACAGATATTATGTAGCTTGATGATTACGCTTTAATTTACTCTTCTTAAAGAAGTACGTCAACTTTCCTTCCACAGTTGAGAAAACAGAAATAAGTTGTCGAGAAAAATGTCAGCAATGTGAGTTTAGAGCGTGGCAAGCGGGCCGAGAATGAGGCAGGAGTTAGCACCATGGACAGAGACCGGCAGCCCCTGAACCGAGGTTTGCAAAGTCTGCTGGTGTTTTGGTCCCTCCCTGGCCACGCGGAAACTGCAGTTCTTGGGAGCGTTTCCTTCCACAGACGTTAAGGACGTGGCTGTCCTACTCCATCGAAACACGTGCATTCTGAAGTAGGCTGGCTTTTGCTAGGACCCGGCCATGGTGACAAACCGCCAGGAAGGTAAGAGCCCGTGACTCGCGGCGCCCCCTCCACGGTCCTATTTTCCTGTACTCACTCCCTGGCCCTGGAGAGTCCTTGCCCTGCGGGTCATCCGAGTGGCCGGGCAAAATAAATGCAAATCCAGGCAGTCATCCCAGAGTCTGCTCAAGTCCTCGAGACTCCCAGCGACAATCGCCACAAAAACGCTCCCCTCCCCCAGTTCTCCTCCCGGCTCCCGCCGCCTCCTGGCAAAGGGGCGAAGCCTTTGATCCGAAGGTGAGTGACCTCCGGGACTGTTTTGCAAAAGCCCCTTTATATTGCAAACACTTTCCATGAGGGACTGTGCCAGGGGCGGCAGTGAGCAGGCTCACACACACACTTTACTTTCTCTTTACATTTTGTCTTTAAACTCCTGTTTGCGAGAAACGAGCAGGCTCCTAGAGGATTCCCCCTGCATCCTGGGGTGACGGTTTACACTTCAAGACAAGTGAATTGTTTATTTCAATGTTAAAAACTAAATAAATGTCATCTAGTGACATTCGACCAGATTAGATTATCACCCAGCCCCCAACCCCCCCCACACACCTTTTTTTCTGGGCAAAATCTCTAGCAGGAGGTTCATTCATTCTCTTTTAGGTGATTTGCCTGCAGACACTCAGACTATGATCTGTTGCATGTGCCCCAGTGTCTCAGAAAACAATACATTTGCAGCTTCGAATCGACGATCATTTATGTGAAGAACAACAAAAAAAAAACTCCTAAAAAGTCCTCCGATGTCTCCTCGCCTCTGTGCGCAGTAACTTTCAGGCGGAGGAACTCACCCGGCCCTGCGCACACAAAGGGAGCCGCGGCGGCCAGGTGAGCGAGGCGGGCTGGCGTGAGGGGGCAGGGCAGCTCTGTGTCCGCTGCTCTCGGGGATGCTAACCCACCGCCTTCCCCGAGCTTCCTCCCGGAGCCCACACATCTCATGCAAAATTAATACAAAGTAATTAAAAGTAGCAGTTTCCCAAGTTAAAGGAAACCATCTGTCTCAGCGGGTGGCAGCCCGTCGCTGCGCCGGCCTCCTGACCCGGACCTGGGGAGAAACGGTTTTCCCGCCTCCGATGCGCGGAGGCTCCCCCTTACATCTTGAACAGGGGTGTTGCCACTTGGGCGCGACGCACGTCTAATGTGACATGATAAAGCCGGCTGCGCAACCGGGCCACCGGGCGGCCGACCGCGCTCGGCTCGCAGCCCCGCCCCCCTGCGCGCTCCCCTCCCCCCGCCTCGGCGCTCCCCCACTCTCACCCCCCCCCCCGCCTGTGTTTAGATCCAACCCTTGCCCGGTGGAGCGAGGGGCCGCACCGGGGCACGGTGACAAGGGCGGAGTTGGTATCGGAGGAAGACGGGCCCAGGAGGCGCGCGGCGAGAGGAGCGGCGCAGGGACGGAGGCGGCTGGAGAGGTCCTCGGCGGATCCCGCCGGCAGAGGCGCGCCCGCGCCCCGCTGCGCGCTCCGCGGGGCGGCCCGGTGCGGGCGGCGCCCCCCGCTCCTTTCCGCTTCATCTGAGCTGCAAACGAAGAAACTGCAATTCAGGGGGCAGAGGCAGCCGGCTGCTGAGAGACCGCCGGAGTAAACTGTCATTACAAGGCTTTCGGCCGGCAGAGAGGGGGCGCCTGCAATGGGATATATATATATATTTTAAAGGGGGAGTGGACCCGTGAGAGAAAAAGCCCACCGGTTTTAAAAATTACTTAGGAAGGGGAAGCTGTGGCTGGAGGAGCAGCAGCAAAGGGACAGAGCATTTTGGTCTCGATTCCTAGTCGTAGCTGTGATGCATAAAAAAACAAAAAACTGAGAAGTCTAAAGTTGTGTGAAGTTGGGTGTCATAGAGATTAAGGAACAATGTAAACCAATTTGATAGAAAATAGAATTCTGTCTTTATCAGAGCCTGGCCAGAGGAAGCACTCCGCCTACAGTATTAGAAACAGATTCCAAACGGACTCTAAAGTTTTCCTTCTGTTGTAAGAAAATCAGATCAACCAGATACAGAGTTACCATCAACTTGAGGTTAACTTGACCTTTTTGTTGAAGTGATAGAGCCACCAGAGAGATTTCAGGGTGATTTTAGAATAGCCTAAGAAGTTGTTAGCCACAGAAAAGAATCTGCTTGGGTACTTAACAGGAGTAAGTTATGTATCACCCCTCCCCTTTGCCCAGGTAATTGCCAGGGGCTAATTCAGGAAGCAACAAATTCCAGGTGTGTATTTCCACACCACCTGGATGTTACGGCACACCTCGTATTACCCTCATCTGCCTGCTTGTATGAATATGAGGCATGGAATTCTATGCATTATCTGAATGATTGTTTCACAAAAAGTTTTAAATGTACAATGATCAGAAGATAGCCAGTGACCTTCTTGCCTTGATTCACTAAGGACTTGGCTCCGTACCTTGTCCTTGGTGTAGTTGCGAAGACTGTAAATTCACTGGTGTGCATTTAGGAGAGTGCCTAAGTATGAGAGGATGCGTTTCGTCGTCCACAACGCCATCCCTATTTTAAGTTTTAGCAACATTTCTAAAATGGTACCCTCAGGTGATAACACATAGTTAATGCAGCTTTAGAAAATCAATCAGCTTTTACTTCGTTTAACCCCAAAACTTTGATCGATGTCAGAGTGCGCTTAATTGACAATATAAAGGTTGCTCAAATCACAGCGGGGCGAGAAATAATTAAAAATGAATTTGTCAAGAAAAGTGATGAGAAAAAATTTAAGGTGCTAGTCTTTGTTTCAGTAGATGTTTAATTATAGGGATCAATTAAAAAACAATTCATTTAAACTTTGAAGTTGTCACCTGATTACTGATAGGTAAACAAATATAAGTCATGACATCTAAAACACATTCATGTTGAATACTTTGTGCAAAAATCCTTCATATCTTGTAACACAGAGAACAGTCCGTATTTTTTTTTTTAATTCAAGTATATGGATGAACAAGTGTTGTATGTATTCTTTAATAAGAGTTTATTTTTATGTAAGTTAACTTTTCCCTTTCATACCACCAGTTTCAACCAATTTTCATATTGGTTGAAATAATGGCTATTCTATAAACATTTGAAGAAGTATTATTTTATTAATGAATCTCAGTCTTTTAGGCTTTATTATAGTATTATCTTCAGATAATCAGATATTTTTCTGCTTGTTACAAGTACTAAAACAAATTTGAATTGCCAGCTGTAATGAGGCTGTTAAGCTATGATTTTTATTTTTGTTTTCCTTAGTTAAACTGAGAATCTGCATACAATGGACAGCTTAAACTATTCCTTATCAAAATAAGTAGGACCTTTAAAAAATGAGAATTTGCATAAGAGTTCAAAGATGCACTCTCATTGGGCTTGAAATATGAGAAGAATTTTATAAATTTAAATTATAACATCTCAAAACTAAAAGATAATTTTAAAAATAAAAATTTCACTATTTAACAGAAAAATGTTTTAGTATGAATTTATTCTAAAAATCACTTCTGTCTAATTTTTGTCACAAATGACATATTTGATATCTAAAGGCATAGCAATTCATTATGAATGATGAAAAATAAAAAATGTAAAAATGTAAATTTTATTTTTAAAAGGATTCCCCATTATCAATTTCTCTTTGGAAATGGGGTAGATTTTTAAGGCAGTCTCTCTACTATGTATAAAGGCAAAAATATTGGAAGCTTTGGAAATATGTAAAAGTTGTAATATTCTTGTTTAAAACCGATTATAATTCTATTACCAAAAACAAAAGCAGAAAAATCAGACTAGTCATTGTGTCATTTCAGATATAACACTTATCTTCAGGCAACAGTCAGATAGGAACATAATCAGCTCATATTTCTAAATATTTATTCCTAATCTTTGACAAAAGATCCATTTCAGTTTGATTCAAGCATCTTTTGAGTGGCTATCATGTGCTCGAAAAACACAGATTAGAGAGTAAATGCCTAAAGGAAATCAGATTACTTTTTAGGAAATGCTAGTAAAAGGAAAATGTAGGAGGTTCAATTCAAATTAATGTGTTGTATAAAACATCTTCAGAATGTGTCTGGATTTTGTTATTACCTTTCTAAAGTGCTATAGAATATCTCCTTAAAAGTTTTTTAATAGTATAGCTTGTCAAAAAGTAGTCCTTTAAATAGAAACTGTAGTATGATTCTAGTAGGAGCTACAGTTTTGCACATTGTTAGGAGCTTGGGTTTTTACTTCAGACACATCCCGATCTGAACCTGACTCCATCACTGTGGGGCCTTAGAGAAGTTACTTTATCTTTTTTAAGCCTCGATTTCCTAATCTATAAAATGGTGATAACGCTTAATTTAGAATCACTATGAGGTTAAATATAACTGTGAGTATAAAGTAATCAAACTTCCTGGGATGGAGGAAGCAGTAGATACATGGTAACTACAATGATGAGAACAAAAACCATGACTTAGCACATTTATTTGATGAAGCCAGAATTAGAATGTCTGCTTCCATGTGCTGTATCTTAAATATTTTCATCTGTTCTCGTTAACATCCTACCTGATAAATCTTATTATAAACACCTCACATTTCTAATTGTAACCAAGTTTAAAAGGCCCCAAATGGCATAAATTTTCAGTCTGCCCTGTTATGTGGCTTCAATATATTTCCCAATACAATTTCATGATTCACCCATTAAAAGTGGTGGGTCGCCCAGCGGGTGTGGCTCAGCGGTTGAGCGTCGACCTAGGATCGATTCCCGGTCAGGGCACATGCCCGGGTTGCGGGCTCGATCAATGACTCTCTCATCATTGATGTTTCTCTCTCTCTGTCCCTCTCCCTTCCTCTCTCTGAAATCAATAAAGACATATTTAAAAAAAAAAAAGTTGTAGGTCTTCAAAAAGCAACTTAGTCTGAGATCCCATTTGATTGATATAATAATAAAAACACTTTAGATTTTTATAATACCTTTTATCAGAAAAAGCTCAATGCACTTTTACATATTTATCACTATAACCCAGGAGATAAGAAAGGACATAAGTGATTTCTCATTTTCAGGGGACTAACAGAGGCATTAGGAATTGAGGTAACACTTGTAAGATTAATAGGATTAGAGAACAGGTTTCCTGAATATCAGCCTTTCTGCAAGGTGTTACTCTCCTTGACATTAATTATGACCATTGTTACTTTAGTTAGGCTCAAAATTTCAGTATTTGGCATTAAGTATAGGTTATAATTCAGTTAATTATTTGCTGAAATCAAGTTGAGTCAAATATATACCATCAATGTCTAATCAAATTAAAACATTTTGACTTTATGCCAAAAGACAATTTTATTATTCAAATATATATATTCTTACTTACAATTGTGTGTAAACTCTAAGGCAAGATTTTTTTCAAAGTTACTATTCCTTATGACCTTGAAAGAAATCAGTTTCAATCTCCTTACCACTCACCTCTCCCAGGCTCATTCCCTAACTCCACATATATTTTTATAGGCTATTACACTTATTCCATTTACATAAGCTAACAGTATTTCCTGCCCTAGTTTTCTATTTCTTTGGTTGTCTGTGCTTGAAAAATCTATCAAAATAAATATCCAGAGGAATATAGAAGTAGACTGTATAAAGGACACAGGAGAATATACTTTTTATAATAGTTTTTTGTTTGTTTTGAATGAAACAAAATGGAGACATAACGTCCACTTGACTTTGTAAAACATACAGTATCAAAAGAATACTAAAACTTGCTTATGGCTTATAGTTTCGCAGTTCCCTCCTGGGCTTACTTTGCCATGGATTTATATAGCTGCAGCTACAGGATGTGGACTTTCAGCGACTGAGTGGGATGAAAAGAAAGAAGACTGACAAAAGAGTGAACCTTAACTGTTGCATGTCTAAATGCATAGGTTAAATACAAAAACAGATTCAATGTCTTTATTTTAAAATCCAGCAGGCATCTCTCTGTATCCTAAATGTTTCTTACATTTGATAAGACTGACCCACCCAAAGTCAAGCCCAGTCGTGTGATGGCCAGGCCTCTATGAGGAGGTGTGAGTACCTCCAAAAAGAACCCCGGGCATGACCCAGAATGGCCAGAGCTGTTCTTTATCGCCATTTCACCCCAACCCCGTTAACCCTTCCTGTTGATGTAAACGGAAAATCTGTTTCTGTGAATTAGTATATTTGTGTGCTTTTTAAGGCTGAGAATAATGTTTAATAGAAACAACGTTCTGTTCCTTTGGTCACTGTCATTCTGGTATGAAATATTCGAGGATATGGTAGTTTGAAATGTCAGTTTTTATAAACATGAGTTGGAAGATGTAATATAAATGAATGGTGTTACAGACTGTTTAAGCTGTTTGAGTAACAAATAGACATTTCCTTGAATTATTTTGACACAATTTACTGTGAAGTTTCTTTTTTTCTCTTGCTGATATTTCTAGATTCTTTGTGCAGACAATAAAAAGGAAAGCCTTTCTTTTCTGTCAGTGCTCATTATTTAACTCATGGAGCACTGATGTTTTCTAGAATACTAATATTTCCTAGATGTAAAAGGAATGCTAAAAGAGAGGCATATCTCCATCTTAGTGAGATCAAAAGGGCCCATGAAAATATGAGCCTCTTTACTAGGTTTTTATAAGAGAGGAAAATATTAACATATATTATGGTGTTTTAGTCCCTGGTTTTAAAAGACATTTATATAAGTCTATTTTATTGTGTGTGTGTGTGTGTGTGTTCAGAGCAAATGAAATGAGGTTCAGAGGTGAACACCGCAAAACTTTGGTGGAGACCAGGCCCACGGTAGTGGAGGAAAGGACTGGAAAGCCATGGGCTGTCAGGTTGGTTAGGGACAGTGCAGTCACATCACCGAGGGCTTTGAAAGCGAGCAGAGAAAAGTACTGACATAAAACTACTAGATGAGGGCATAGCTATTGATGAGCGTAAATTTTGGACCTGCAGAGCAGGGACAGACTCAAAGGTACAGGAGTCAGACTCAAGACGGAAGGAGGGTTAAGGAGCCTTTTGTCTAAAATGCTGAGACTCCTTGGACTGAGGTAGCAAGGTCAGGGGACAGAGATGGAGACGGACTGACAGGTGCAAAAGAGGGGCTCACACTGACACTAACGAAAGTGTTTTATAGCCAAAGAGTGATAGGGTCCTGAAAAAATAACACTTTTGAGCCAAAAAGCCCCTGAAAGCTCTGAGGAAGTGAATTCAGGAACCAGAGCCAATCAGACTGCATGTGGCTTAGCTGTGGATGTCCCTAAAATCCCTCTGTGCCTAAGGTGGTGGCCAGGGGGCTTTAGAACACTGCTAGGAAAGGACACATTGTGGCACTGAGCTAAGATTCCTAGGCTTGGAGAAATGAGACATGAGTCTTAATATTATTTTTCCCACAAACTAGCTGATTCCCTTCAGCAAGTCACTGTGACTAAACCTCATGATTGCCCAGGAGAAGATTGGATTAGTAATAATAGTGATAAGGGGGAACAAATATTGAGTATATGCTTGGTGCTAAGTAGCAATCTAGTGCTTTACATTCATTAAGTCATTTAACCCTTGCAATAATCCTATCATTTTAAAGATGAAGAAACTGAGGAAGTTAAATAATTTACCCAAGATCATACAACTAGAAATGGACAGAACTGGACCCCAAGTAGTCCATTCCTAGGGCCCAAATCCTTAACCACTATTTACTAGACGACCTCTAAGGTACTTTCTAGATGTAAAATTCTAAATAAATATAGCCAAAATTAAAGATGACATAAGACTTTGCATGTGAAACAAAATAAATATTACAATTAACATACACAGACAAACTATTTTTTATAATGAAACTACTCATACTCGTGTGTGGCCACACTCTCTGTTGTTGACAAATAGAAGAGAGAGAAAAATGATTGTTAAACAATTTGCTTCTTTAAAATGATTCAGGTCAAATACAATAGGGTTTTGAGAAATATCATATAAGATGTCCTAGGAGATCCTAGCTTCCGTGTAATATTATTTTGGGTTTGAGGAAATTGAATTATTTTAATTTTCAGACATCTCCTCCATAACGGTAAAATTATAAAACCATTAAAACAGATAGCATACATTTGTATTTTAATGATATATAAAGATTTTCATGAAATGTTGTTAAACATCCTGTAACTGATCTTAACTAGAATATTATGTAGAAGCTATTTTGAGGTAATGAGAGTTGGACTTATAGTTAATTTTTTATTTATGTTTTCTGTATTATTCAGTTTGTTAAAATTCTGAGCATGCATTCTTTTTTAAAAATCAGAAAAACAGGTAGTTTTGTGTTGGAGGGAAAAAACCTCTATAGCTCAAGAGCCCAAGCTCCAGCCCTGTAGCCACCAGGTGGGAGCAGGTGGTAGACAGTAAGGGGTGAAGACCAGTGACCTCTTAAAAGACAACTTAGATTTAGAGACAGGACAGATTAATAGCCCTGGAGGTTTATAGTTTATAAAGATAACAGTATTCGCTTACAAAAACAAATCTTGAGATTTATTACATAGCAAAAAGAAATATAATAGAGCAAAATGACAAAAATCTCAGAAATTGCTTTACCAGTTTCTTAGAATTAAATATCAGATGTAACTCTCCTATTCGGTTAGAATTGCCTAATATTACATATATATAAGAGCATCTACAATTTCCTTTACTTACTGCTTGTCTATAGTATAACCAAAGGATGTCCTTTTTTCATTTAATTAATCATTTCTTTCCCCCTATTATACTCTTTCCCACAGTTGCTAGAGAATCTTATGAAATGAACCTTTACTCCCAACTAGCAAAGCCCTTTAAACTGATTTGCTTATATTTCTATGTATATAAATTAATAAAAACCAAAACACAGTAAATAATTATAATGAAATTAAACATAACCTGGCTTCCAGACAGGTACCATTTAGTGAATTGCTATTTCAATGCCCTAAACAGTCACCTGAGTTAATTCAATTTTCATATTGTTTAATTTTTCTCTTTAAAAATCACTCTTCAGCCCGGCCGGGCGTGGCTCAGCGGTTGAGCCTCGACCCAGGATCCAGGCGATCGGGGTTCGATTCCCGGTCAGGGCACATGCCCGGGTTGCAGGCCCGATCCCAAGTCAAGGGCATGCAGGAGGCAGCCGATCAATGACTCTTTCATCATTGATGTTTCTCTCTCTCCCTCTCCTTTCCTCCCTATGAAATCAATAAAGATATATTTAAAAAAAAAAATCACTCTTCAGAGAATGAGAAACTGGCTCACTGTTTCAACTTTATAGGATCGTATGGTCTAAACATCCTCATTTATTTAATTTTGCCATTTAAAAAAAATTCTAATATTCTGACCAAGAATCTAACAAGAGCTACATGCAGGTATTATTTTTTATATTATTGTAAAATAAATTTATTGTAAAATAAATACATAAATTAATAATATATATTAATATAACAAATTTATGTTATAATATAGGAATATTATGATTAAACATGTAGTACTGGTAGAACTGGAAAAGTACTAAGAATATCAAAATAAAGGATATTTATTTTTAAACGTGTTTTAACATGGCTCTGTTACTATCTTTCAAGCTTTGTAAATTGTGAACATATATTAGTGTTTAGATATGAGTTATGACCATTTTGAAAAAAAGTTATTTGTCATAAACAGAGGACATAAAGCACCGGCTGCCCTCGAGCATGCACTCATTTGACTCACGGCGCAGTCTTGAATAATTTTAAACCAAACATGACTGCGGCAATCAATTTTCGCCCAATTTATTGGGCATGAGTTAAAGCCAATTAAAAAACCATTTTTGGTGCAATTCAAGGGGAAAGATGTATAAACCCATGAAAAACAGATTTCAGTCCTAGACATGAGTCATCACTATTCTAAATAATGGTGTCAGCCCTAAATCAGAAAGAACAAATCCTCAAATTGTACTTTCCACACTGGAAACTGCATTTATCAGCAATGATTTTATACAATTATAAATATTTCTTAATAAGAAATTGACCTGGAAGGAAAAGCATGCTCTTCGAACATTGTCTCATTTCTGAATATTTTTTAGCCATGAAATTAAAAGGTAGTTTATGGCAGCTCCTAGTTTCTGAATTAAGAACTAAGGTAGAAAGTCATCTGTGACCTTTATGCAGAGAAAGCAAAACATTTTACCTATAATTTTAAAGTATCTTTTACCCATTAGACCATGTCTCCTTTCACATGAATAAAGTGGCTTTCTTTTAAGGCCATAAAATGAAACAATCCTTGTTCATGCCTGCTAATCCTAGAGTAATCGAAGCAGCAAAATGGAAGCCTCTAGGTTAGAAATTACAGCTATAAAATACAGCCACATATTTTCAATTTGTATTTTAAAAAGGCCTTTTCACGTTCAGGGTTGCAGCGGGTCACATATTCAAGCAGACCTAAATTCTGGTTCTGCCTCTCCCACATTGCCTGACCTCTCCAAGCCTCAGCCTTCCCACTGGTCAAAGGAATATAAAAATAATCCCCACTTTTCAGGGGTGTTGTGAGCATGAAGTGAAAAAATATTTGTCAAGTGCTTAGGCCGGTGCCTGGCACAGAGTGAACCTTCAGTGACTGAGAACTGGTGAGCTGCAAGGCCAGGGGTTCTCACTCACACCTGCGCCCCGATGCCACAACCGATCTGTGGAGGTTTTTCCTTTTAACGTACAAATACCTGGTCTCTGCCCCGGGAGATGACTTAGTAATTCTGAGGTGGGGTCTAAGCACACGCATTTATAAAAACCTCCATGGGTGATTCTGATGAATCACTAATTTAAAGCAAAAAATAATACAGATTTTTCAGTTGCTCAGTTAAAGATGTAAACTCCAGCTTGAAGTATTTTGGCTTGGCTCTCTGTTGAGCAGACTCATTGGAATAATTGTCAGATTTGGACTTTGTTATGATGGAAGAGATTTAACCAGGAGACTTTTAAAAGCTTTTATTCACATTCATCTATCTGTGAGGTCACAGAGTGAGCGTGCTTTTCCAGTTTCCTGTTATTATAATTAAAGAAGGGACATGTGAGATAACCCTGGGAAATTACAGTCATCCAGTGGCATGGGTACATTTTAGTGTTTACTATATCTTGTCGCTTTTACTTCTATTTAATAAACATAAGCAGATAAGCCAATACTACCAAATCCTTTTTTTTATTACATTTCCCCATTGAGTTGGTTCATTTCTAACTGTCCTTCGGAAGGTAAGTAAGCAGTCTCTTCGATGTTGGAGATCAAGGCGTCCAGCACAGTTAAAAAAAGCAACTATCAGAAAAAGACTTACTTTGGCCCAACATGACCACTCTACAAGTCACTCAGCATGATTGTTGAACAAAAATGACGGCATTTTCCCTGAGAGCGACTTTTAAACATTTAATG
Source organism: Miniopterus natalensis (assembly GCF_054644295.1). NCBI lineage: Eukaryota > Metazoa > Chordata > Mammalia > Chiroptera > Miniopteridae > Miniopterus > Miniopterus natalensis. The sequence continues at coordinate 16,561,247 of NC_142092.1, read as the reverse complement.
AAAGCACTACACTTCTTAATATCCTCCCCGATCATAAAAGTCTGGCAGTCACATGACTGGGCTTGCCTTTGAGCGGGTCAGCCTTATCAAATTAGAATTAGGAGGCTGCCACACCACCGGAGTTTTTCATTTAGAGAGTTTTTAGAGAGCAGGCCATTGCTAATACTGTTTTCCTGGATCTAAGAATGCCACTTGCACAGATTACCTAAGAGCCCATTGGGAAAGTACTTATTTTCTGGGAACATTCTATCCTTTGAGGTTTCGAAATGACTCTTATCAACTAGATATAGTTCAACGTCATGTATTGGCAAGCTGTTGATAGATCAAGATGTTCATCAAGGAGCTGGTAGACCCAGATTCTAGTTATACAACTATTTGTGAACCTTTACATTTTTATATGTAAAATGAAATGGTAGTATTTACTGTTCTTATCTCAAGGGATTAATGTGAAGCCAAAATAAAATTACATACAGTATATGAAAACTGGAAAAAAATTATTGTGTCACAGGAATTGAGAGGAAAGTAATTCTTTTTTAATGTACACAACTCTCTCGTAAATTGTCCAAAAGCTTTTCAGGTACCTCTTTCCTTTTCTTATTAAGTAAACTATTTTTTTTCTTTTTTCAATATGATTCCGCAAATGTTTCAATGTCAAGTTGTAATACAACTCTGTGTAAAAACTTCAAAAAAAGAAATTGCCTGAAACTTGCTGAACTATCATGGAACATGAAAATCGGTAGAAAAAGTGAAACCTTTTATTTTATTTGTTTTCAAACGTAATGTTTTATGTAAGTCTAGTCTTAGACAATTGGTTTCTAAGATGTGGCTCTTTGAAATTTTAGGAGAGACGGCCCTCTCAGAATTTTCAGTTTCTCTGGCATGGAACTGCTTTCTCACAGCTGGAAGTTGAACAGCTCTTGACCCTGGCACTCTTCTATCCCCTAGGGGGAAAGTTCAAGAACCCTCATCCTGCCATCAGGAAGACAGCCGGCAATGTATGTGGTCAGAAGCATGGTCCAGTGCAACCCAATTCCAAGGCCACCACAGGACCAGGGGACAGACAACTCAGAGCTCCTGTGTCACCTGAATGGGGAGCTATTCTCTCAGTTAAAGAAAACCAACCTCCATGAGAATGGGCTTCCTGACCTATGGTCAGATCACCAGGCTCAGGCGATCATCAGGATCCCTCAAAGGACTTTTGATGTTAGTCAGTCTCAGATTTTTGGTATCTTTTTAGAATTTATCAACATCCCCCCATCTCCTCCCCTTTTTTTCACATTATGTAGGAAATTTCCCTTTCACTGAGGGCGCATTTCTGAGTCTGTTAGTGGATACCAAATAGCTAATTCCTTTATTGACAGGAAGATCAAGCAAAAAGAGTATTTCAAAATAGCTGCCACTGCGGTACTATTTATTGTATCCACTAGAGGACTCCGCTCTGAATGGCTCAGATCTCTCCTCCCATTCCCTGTGGCCTCTGGCATTCGAGGCTCAACTAACTCTTGAGTTGGGCCGCTGGCTACATATTAGTGTTAGAATGAAAACATTCCCTCTACTTTAACACCTCCTGCTAGTTCAATAAAGCTATGTTTAAATAACTGAACTGGCTTCAATGAACTCTACTTGCCTTTTTTTTCCTGCTTCTTAGCTAGATAAAATGGAGATAATTATGAAGTGGATGAGCAGGTTTAATGAAAGCCAGTTTCTTTTGGTATACTCCTGAAGCAGCAATCATCATCTGTTTGGCTTTTGAAGAGCAACAATTATAATCACTTAAACCCCCAAGGGGAACAAAAATAGAATTTACATTAGCATATAAAATATACAGCTGGATTGGGCAAGCCTATAAAATTCTGGGGAAATCATTCTAATCTGACTGCTATTCAAACTCACCAGTAAAATGAGTTCAAGAGTATTTTACATGCTTCCTTCCGATAAAATAATACATATGACAATGTTGAGAGGATTTTCCTAAAAATGAACACAAGGAAAAGAAAAAATTGTTGCCAGGAGAGAATCCCAGCTAAACTGTACTGTCAAGATATCAGAGAGCGAAATGCTTAATGAGATTCGCATGAAGTATAATCACTCTGCAGTGAAGATTTTGTTCATGCACTTGGGAGTTTAAGAAAGAAACTAGAGTGGTTCAGTCTGACCAATGATGAAACTTAATCATAAGTAAGTAAAATTTCAGATTAATTGTACTTTCCTCCATTTTAAATGTGAAAGCAATACAAAGGAAAGTGAAATTGCTTAAGTTGATACCCTATTGTTAAGAAACAGAACTCTTTTTCCTATTTTAAAACATTTTCATATCATTTCCTCTCCAATAAACTCTTACACTCCCCATTCTAATTCAAGCCCAGATCATAGGCAATCTCCCTCACCATTTATGTTATTTAATTACTTTTGCTTTTGTGTGCCTTTCCCGTTTGCAAGATTTTTTTTTTTTTTTTTTTGGTAGAGCACAGAATAAAAATGGAGCCTTTGCTTTAGCCATTCCGCTACTAGCAACAAAACACTAACATAATCAATACTATTAAAGGCTTTCCTGGCTGTGCACATTTGTCAAAGACAGTGTATCTGAGAAATTACACTAATGAATCTGGAAAAATTCAGCCTCCTACACCGAAAACTTGCTCTCCCTCATCCTAAGTACATATCAATATGGACAAACTAGGAAATATATATGCTTCATCTTTCTTTGTAGTATTGGAAGGTCCACTCTTATGGGTTTTTTTTTTTAATGAAAAAGGTCAGGATGCAAAACTTCACCTCCCCGGAGAAGCACTTTCTGAATACCCACATTGAAGCCAACTGCAGGCACGTGGGTGAGAGCCTCCTGTGTGTCCCTAAAAGCACTTGGTACACACGTCTCCATGTGTATACCAAGCGACGGTCCCGCTGCCTTAGAACCATTGGTTGACCTGCCTGCCTCCTGCAGGCTGTGCACCACCGCTGGACAGCAAAGCCGGCCTTCCAAGGGGGCATCTCCAGGCTCTCGGCACTGAGCCTAAGTATGCGGTTTGTTGAGTGAGGCACATCATTCATTGGCATTCCAAGACACATCAAACTGTTAGGTCTATAAGAATCAAAATGTAGTCAATACCATCTCTGCCATAATTTCAGATTCCATGGTGATAAATTAAGCACTGAGAAGTTAGAAATTCAAGTCCAGATTTCTACAGCATTCTTCACTTTTGTGATCCTTAACAAAGGATCGCGGGAATTTTTAGATTTATTAAATATTTATCATGTGTCTCGTGGTTAATTATTTTTACTGGAAACACTCAAAAAGCTGAGTTCTCAGTTCTTGCTGGTAATGACCTCAGGTTCCATTAGCCATATATGTATTTAAATTAAAAATGCCAGCCCTGCCTCCTCAGCCTCTGCCCCTGTCTCCGCCTGCCAGTCAGGTGTGGTGGCATCTGGCCTGTGTTGTTCTGCCCTTTCCTGTAACCCTTCATGCTCTGACAGGCTTTGAAAGCCCGTAACGCAGAACTCATATAACGTTAAACACAAAATAGGATGATTTCATGTTTAAAAGAATCTAAAGGGAGGGAATAGCGTGAAGGATCCCAGGAACTATGCAGGAGCTATTTTAAAGTCCTTTTATTCTTTTCTTAATCTAAACATAGTCTACATTTCCCTCCTAATTTCTCAAGAGAAATTATCCTTTTGTATGAAGTTATGAGAAAGCAATAGTAAAGAGATAGAAGAAAAGAGACTCCACAGACCCAGCCTAAAATACTCTCAGATTTTTAACTTATAATAAATATAGTGAATATTCTTATCATTAGATAAAATTCTGTTTTGTGGCATCCCATAAGTTAAAAATGAAAAAACTGCTGTGACAACTTTTTTTTTTTGCTTCATGCTAATATAACCATAACTTTTTGTATATGTATACTTACATATATGTATTATTTATATATACAGATTTGTACACTTTGACGAATTTGAAGGGAGAGAAAATTGTCTAGATATAGTCCTAGGATTTTAGTACATAATAATATAGTATAAATTTCTAAAGCAAGCACAAAGTATCAAATGAAATAAATATTTTATTAACTATGATAAAACTGAGCCTGAATTTTATTTAAAATGAAGCAAATAACTAGAATTAGGTTCTGGGGAGGGGGGTGTAAAAGTCCAAGGGTCTTTCAAGGCATGGTCTCCAAGGCCAAAGTGGAGTTATGTGGCTGACTGCTGGAATATTGTGGGGTTGAAATGCTCAAGCCTCACAATTCTTCCCTTTATAACAAGGTTCTTAAAGGTCCAAAGTTACCGGAGTTTTTAAAAAGCTATTGGCACTCTTACAGTAATGGGCTTAAACACGACAGAGCTGGATGATTTCACTTTATAAAAATCTGAAACTTACAAAATGGACAAATCAATTTTTAAAAAGTTCTGCAGTTACTAGGAGCATTAATTCAAATGTTCTTTTATTGTGTAAGCTCTCTGCATTTTTTTAAAAAAAGTAACCCAGTTTAAAAAGGGGGTACACAAAACAACTCAGGGGCCCATTGGTTGCATGAAGCGCAGACAGCAGACAGGTATTCTGAGTGCTTTCCTTTCTTAGCTGAAAGTGAAAAATTGAGCAGTTTTCTGTTGAATGGAAACGATGTCTTCAAAAAAAATTTTTTTTTATTGGTACTTAGGGGCACTTGAATGGATTATCTTGATGAAATCTTAACATCTCCATTTTTACAAGTTAATAAACAAATCTGAGCAGATGCAATATCTATTTCCCAGTCTCTCAGATTTAAAGATTTTACAAATAAAAAAGCACAAAATTAGAACTTTTTAAAGGCAAATAATGTTTTTTCCACTATTTCAGAGTCTATCACCTTTATTATTTAAAAAGGAATCATATAATGGGGCCCCATTTAAAACTTTATTTTTTATATTACTTTCTATCTTTATGTCTCTAGTTCACTGAGTGAAGGGGCCCATTATATTATTTAAAAATGGAGGGCCCCTAATCACTGAATAATTAGGGTAGAGTTAATTGATTGTAAGTATATCAAGATAAACTATAACTTAGAAAATAAATATATGGCCAAAAAAAAATTAAATGATTTGCTACTTATAAAATCATATAACACTTCATTACTTTAGCAAATGTTATTATAATTGAATTTTTAGTCTTTAAAATAAAAATTAAACTCCACTTAAGTTGATAAAATGAAAAAAAAAATCACTGCTTATTTGATTTTAAATCCCTTTTTAAGGAAAAGTGGGTTTCCGGTTAGGTTTTCTTTTTAAGTTACATTGTTCCTACTTATTTGAAAATACTATCGTCATAATTGATTTCCTCTGCTTTTGTTATTTTGGAGGAGGGGATAAGATGGAGAAGGCAATAAATTCTTCATAATTATTGCTCCAAAAGAGAAACAACCATCGAAACCCGCCTAAAGTACCCAAACCCAACTTGGGGATATTCTTCAAAAATGTTTTATTGAGGAAAGTGCCAAGATTAAGAGATAATCATTCCTATCTTTGGGATTTGTGGAGCTTATGTGGGTTTTATGTGAAGGGTCTCTTTAAATTTAGTAAACAATCTCATTTTCTATTAGTTGTTTCTCATTTTGTTTGATTTTAGACCCAAGTTTAGAGTCAGACTTTGATTCAAATGCTCGCTTCCCGGTTTATTCTGTTTCTAGGCATCCTACCACCTACCACCTTAGTGTTTTGAAGGTTAACTAAGGTAATGTAAGTAAAGCACTTGCATATAAGACTGGGTTCATCACTGATCGTGGCAGACAGACAACAAATTAGAAGTTAACTATTCAAGTTAACTTCTTAGTTGTTTGAGATTGTGTATTTGATATAAGATACACACAGCAAGTTTAATACTACTTAGAAATAACAGTGAAGGTTACTTTTGATTTTTAAAAATCACAGTATCACTTCCACCATTCCTGTTTTACTCTTTTGCTTCAGGCACATGTCATGTTCTCTATATGGTACAAAGGGTAACACCTGCACTGTAGGTTGTAAAACCTACCTTAGGAGATCCTGACCACCACCCACCCACTCCCTAGATCCCATCCACTTTTCTCCTTTATATAGATATCTATTCACTGAAAGTGAGCCAGTGTTATGGGAAGCAATGAATATTTCTGTGAGAGCATTGCTTTCTAAGTTGAAAACACTTAGAAGTTTGTTCATGTAAACTTTCTGTTATTTGTAAAATTTATTCTAATGGGCTGAAGTTTAAGGAAACTATCAGAACATGATCACTGTATTTCTAATGTGCCAATATCATGTAATCAGAACACTGAAGAAAAGGATGGATTATTGCAGCCTGATGTAAAGAAATTTCCATATTGAGAATATTTAGCAAACCTAAAATTGCCACAGAATTATGGTATTCGTGAGGGAAAGTACCAGGCATATACAGCATCCGTCTAAGTACTTTTATAGAAATTAAACATATGCACTATTATTACTTGTCATTTAGAAGACAACTTTCAATTCTCTAATTTATTTTAAATAATTTTTATAAATGTACTGAAACAACATTTTCAATCCGTAGGTAAAAAAAACTATAGCAAAGATGAGGGCTTGTTTGAGATGGTGAGTATGATAAAATAACTCTAAAGGTTTTTTTCTCAAAGTATCAAAATAAGCTAGTTTTTATATGTATAGGTCATAGATTTAAATCAAATAGTTATTATAGTTCAGTAGCATGACCCAAAATAAACTATATAATTAGAAACATTGTTAGTCAACTAATATCAGTACATAAGTAAAGCAAGCTTCCCAACTGAAATTCTTATTACTAAAAATATATAAAATACTATATTCTAATCCAAATTCTTCTGAGATTCTTTGAAAATTTTTACTGAACTGATTCCTTTTGAACCAACTGATTAGTAGTTTAGTGAGCCATTCTGTTTCAGTTCTCAAACTGAAAACTATGTTAAGGACAGTGACTGCAAATAGCAAGACTGAAAGCCATAGTGATGACTCGGAAGCCAACGGCATAAGGTGTCATTTTCCTGTGATGGTTGCGGGTAAATTACAATAACTTCATGTGGAATATTAAAAAAAATAAGTCAGTTGTTGAAATGGGTTCTTAAAGTACATGTCCAATAAAAGACTTTCATCTTTATTGCTATTAATCAGTTTAAAAGGTTATTTTTTGTGATCCATATCGCCCGAGGAACTTTATAATAATTCACAAAATCTTTATTTCAGAATAGGTTTTGAGAAAGGTAAGCACATGCAATTATATCTGCACACATATCAATGAAAGTTAAGAATGGTTTCAACAAAACATGAAGCCAGTTCCTTCCAGGGGGGTCCTTTTTGTTTCCACCCCATCCTTCAAATGAGAAAACTTAGATGGCCTTGCCCACGGAGGCTGCAGGTCCACTCCCATACGGGGCATCCCACCCAGTCATCTCCCCGGCAACAGCCCTTGAGAAGTGAAAAGCAACTGGATTCACAAACAGAAAAAAATTAAAGACTACTGAGCACTGTTACTTTTTTTTTTTAAGTGCAGAGCTGGCCAGACAACTTAGAATTTTCCAGAGGAAAGGCTGAGCCCTTGACTAAACTTGCAATTGTCAACGTGACCACAAATACTGAGTCGTGTACCTGTTCTCAGAAAGTGAAGGAGATAAAGGGGCGAGGCTCAGGGATCCTTCCCTGGAACACGCCTCTCATTTAAAAACAAATGAAAGGCATTAGGAGAGGGGAGAGAAAGGACCTTTCCAGGAATCTGGAGGCTTTAGAGTAAAAAGAGGGCCTGCGGGAGGCGAGGAGAGGGAAGCGGGGAGCAGGGAGGGAACAGCTCCTGTCTCCAGCCGCAAACCTTTGGAGACCACAACTTCCCAAACGCATTGTGTGACCATCCCTTAGCATTTAAAATCTAGGAACGGTGGCTTCTGATGTTGCTGCCTGAGGAAGCGGGGGGCACCAAGGGTCCCGAGGCGCAGGTGGGGCACAGAGATCGTTGGAGTGACTCGGGGCGACCCTTTGCCCCCTAAGACTTTTGGTCAGGAAGGACGCCGCCCCGGTGCCGAGCGCGGGCAGTCAGAGCCCGGTGCTCTGGAGCCCCACGGCGCGCCCGGTCCCTGGCTCCCCCGCGCCTGGCCCGCAGGCTGCCCGCTCTCACCCGCCGCGCCGGCCCCCAGCCCGTCGCCGGCCCGGCCTGTCGCACAGGTCACTGCGGAACGCGGCCGCTGGCCACAGTAAAGACATCAACAAAATCACAACTGCTGATTCTGCTCGCTGGCGTCGCCAGCACCTTCCCCCGGCCCTTTGCGCGGGGTGAGCCCCTTTCAAACCACCCACAGACCAGCACACGAGAAGAAACGGCAATGTTCTGGTTTAAAAGTTCACTTACCACGGCAACCTCATATTGCTTTGTCATGCTTTTTGCACTTAATTTTTCAAAACTGCTTGAGCAGGGCGCGGACCTGGGAAGGCAGGGCTAAGGTATCTCTAGTCATCGCAACAAAAAGAGAGAACATGCCCGGGTCAGGATCACGCGGAGGTGCGCAGACCCCGAGGCCGGGCGCCACGGTCCCGACCCGACCGGGGGTGGGGGTGGGGGGTGGAAAAAGGCAAACGGAACAAAAGGCAAAGGCGAGAGTGCGGCGGCTGGAGGGGAGGTCGATCCGGGCCGCCTTGGACCCAGGGCGAGCTTAAAGCCGCCGCCCGTCACCCCGCCCGCAGCGCCCCTCGGTTACCCGCGCGCCCGCACTTGCCTCCAGCCGCTCGGCCGCGGGAGACGACCGCCCCGTCCGAGCCCACGAGCGCCGCACGCTCTTCCTCCGCCCGACCCGCCCGTCCCGGGAGCCGCACGCGGCCGGCGGCGTCGGTGCCCCGGGGGCCGGGCTCGGCCGCCGCCGCGATCGGGGCTCCGGGCCGCAGCCTCCCTGGCGCGCGCGGCAGCCCCCGGGGCGCAGCTCTCAGCCGGCGCGAGCCCGGGCGCGGGGCGCGCGGGGCGACGGCGCTGCCCCTTTGTAGCGACCGTGTGCTGGCTGCAACCGAAGGGTGGGGTCTGGGTGGGTCAAGACTGCTAATGACAGTATGTATCATCCTGTCTGTCCTGGGAGAGAGGAGCCCCCTGCCCTCCCCTAAGTCAGTCTCCCTCCCTCCCCCCCTCCTCCCTCCCCCCTCACACACACACACACACACACACACACACACACACACACACACACACACTTTCCGTCCCCTTTCTTTGCCCAACTCCCTATGGCATTTTATGCAGTCAGCATTCAAAAAAGTATGAAAACCATCGGGTTACTTTCATCTGGACAGATGATGGAGAGCGAACTTATCTAAACATTTAAGGAAAAAGATGCTAACATCGAAAATGCAGGCGTTCGTGGGGTGGGAGAGCGGGAGCGAGCGGGGCGTGCACTCGCCCGCAGTTCTCAACTGTCCCGCAACTCGGCCGCCGGCCCCGCGCGGCCGGGAGAGGCCCGGGACGGCTTCCCCGCGCACCGCGGCCCTCCGAGAGCCCGGGGCCACCCGGCGGCGGGGCGGGGGGGGACTGTGAAAGCCACCCGAGGAGCCCCGGCCGCGACGAGCATGCGGGAGGGGCCCCCGCACCCGGCCGCGCGCGGCCAGTGGGAGGCGAGCCTGCGCCCTGACCGAAAGCCCGACCTGCGGGGGCGCTGGGGCGAGCGCCGGGTCCGAGCCGGCCGGGTGCGGTGGGCGAGGGATTCTGCCCCCGGCCGTAGGGCCACCCCTGGGACCGCCGCTCCCGCCCCGCTGGGTGGTTCTGGGCGCCGCCTCGCCGGGGGGTGCGGCCCCCGCAAGTGCGCCCCGCAGCCACCGGGTCCGGGACCCGACCCCCGCCGCTTCCTCTGCCCTCCCTGCGGCCCCGACCCCCGCTTCCCGCCTCTCCCCTCGATCTCGCTGCCCCCGGAAGGCAGGAAGCACAGAAAAACCCCTCTCCTTTCGTCCCCTCGGTGGAAAGTCGTGGATCTTTGCTTCGCTGCCTCCCCACCGCCCCGCTGACAACATCCGCGGATCCTTTTTATTTTGCCGTCAGTGCTGGTAATGGTCGGAAGAGGCCAGTTCCCAGGCACTTGATGTTCAAGTGCAGGCAAGCCTTCCAGGATACTTTATTTCCCCACGCGGACAACTGGCCCGCTGTTTACACTCAGCTTTCCACGGCAGTTGACTGCGATGCTGTGCGCTCCTGCTGTGGCCACAAAGCACCTGCTCCAAACACCCTGCGCGGGGGCCGCAGAGCCGCGGGGAGAGGTTTGTTTTATCGGAGTTTACCGGGCGCCCCTTCTCCCGCCCTGTGTAATCGACTCCTATACGCTCATCACTGATGCCTTATAGCAACTGACGCCTTAAGAGAAAGCAAGGAGCAGAGAGAAACAGAACATTTCTGTCTAACGAAGCCTCTCTCTCTCTCCCTTTTTATGTCAGCTATTTATTTAGAACTTAAAACTTGTGGATACGTTGCGCAGCCTGTCCCAGGCGGTGGGAGAGCACTAAAGGCTTTTCTTATACCACTCCCGCCAAGAGCTTGTGATCCACCGGGAAGGTTAAAGAACTGGAAGCTCTTCACTGGTTCTAATAAGAACCCACTTTTGGTAGATGGGAAGATCTTGTCAGAAGACTTTCAGGACAGGAAAGGTGTGGTGATGACTTGTGGAGTTCTTTACAAACCTCCAAGGGCACAGAAGCCATCCCCCTCCCCCCCCCTTTTTTTTAACCAATTACTTATCACAACTTTTTACAATTCTATTTGATAGTAGTTCCAGACTTGTCTTCATATATCTCCTACAATTAAATAAAGGGGGGAGGTTGGAGAGGAGGGAAGACCAGTTGGAATTAGTGAGAAATCTAAATTAATTAACTAATTAATTTATTGACTAACAGTAACACCAACTTAATAAAGCAGGCTTGGAAGAAAGCCTTAGAGATATATACCTTAATGAGTGAGAATTAGAATGATATATAATTAACAAAATAATTGTTTCTATGTAAACAACTCTTGTAAGAGCATGGAAAACTTTTTAACAGAAACATTTCCGCTTACATTGTTTTACTGATAATTTGTATAATGTAGAAAGGGTTACTTCATAAGACAGTTGTGAGTGCAGAAAGAGCCAAATGTTTTTGTAATATGTTAATTGTAAGTGTAAGAATAAACAATAAAAGTTTATATTGTTACTAAAGCCCCCCATTTCCTCAGGACCTAGAAGGGTAAGATACTAAACACCTTCCCCTGAGCACACTCTCCTGGTTGAAAACTAGGACGTTTTTAAAGAAAAGCTCGTTAGCTGGCTGGCTAAGTCACTCCCCACCCCAACCCCATGATCTTTTCAGCAGTTTTTAAGACATTTGGAAAAGATACACTTTACCAAGTTTACCCTTTCTGGTCCTCCAACCTAGAACTACAACTGTTAAGAGAGGAAATGTAGAAGGAATGGGAATGCTAACTAGTGGAATAAAGGTGTTTTCCTTGACACCCTGAAAAACAGACTAAAAAAAAAGAACAATAAATTTGGAAATTGGGTCTTTTAACAGATGAAAATTTTTAGATGTGATGAAAACAGCTACAGTAAGTGTATTCATTAAATGTATTAACCTTGTGAAACATAAGATTGCACCTGGGAGAAGTTAACACAGTTGGAGATTATTAAGACACATCAACTCACTCAGCATTAATGAGGAGAACTTGAGCCTAGTGTGGAACACAGTTGTAGTGAATTAGCAAGAATTATATGCATATATGTAAATTGAAATTTTCTAGGCGAGAAGGATGCATCAGGCCCAAAGAAAAACTGTAGATACGTTCTTTAAAGATATACCAGCCTGCAAAAGTGTTTATCCCACCAAAATTTCCTAGCCCGTTCTACAATAACCTGTATAACAGAGTTAGTACATTCTGAAAAGAGGGTAATACCTGAAGAAGGTAATATGTTCTACTTTCTAATTTTACCAATATAATTATAGGCCTAATTTATTTCAGGCCCTGCTCTGCATGGCAAGGAAAAATAATTAATTAAAGCAAACCAAGTCTGGAAAAAATATAAGCTAGGTATTAAATAAACCATTTATCATCTGTAAATCTCCCACAAGTGAGTTAATGTTGAGAGTCATGTTAAGGCTTCAGTGATTAATGGAACGTGGGGGTTAATCCTGAGTGACCCTGGATAAAAGTGAGAACAAGACCATTGTGTAAGAATGCAGTGGATTCTCTTTTCCAGTTGCCTTTTAAGAGCAAGCTCAATCCTTGGTCTTTGGGAAAGCGTTTTCTTGCTGTTATGATTTCTTTGCCCATGGTCAATAGCAGGGTTTCTGGAGTCATATAGAAATTGGTTCCAATGCTTATAAGCCTGATGACTTGGACAATTCTCTTTACCGCTCTAGGTCACACTTCCCTCTTCTGTAAAATTAAAAAAAACAAACAAGGACCAATGTCTACTGTTGTGATGATTTCATGATACAAAGTATGAAACCACACTGCCTAGTAAAATGTAAGCCCTATTGAGACAGACATTGTAATTGGGGTCGTTCAACATGAATTCTCAGCCCCCTCCCTCCCGATCTTATTCTAATTCAATGTCTAGAAGTTGAATATTTGATTTCCCAATTTGCCTTGCAGCTAGTAGTGGCTGTTTGACATATTTCTGCCCAATTAAATGTAAATATGTATTTGCCAGAGGAGTCTTCTGGAAAAAAAATTTGCTTTCTTAATGAAAGAGGAACAGACACAGCTGCCGTCAGTTTTTGCCCTTTGCCCTACCCACTTCTCCCTACCTGGATATTGTGTGATGTCTGGAGGTGTAGCAACCATCTTTCAATTATGAAGCAATTAAGTCAAAGCCCAGTCCCTGAAAGATGGAGAAGAAAGAAGGGAAGAACCTGGGCTCCTTATGCCCGATTTGAGCTGCTCGATTAGTCCTATACTGCCTCCCTTTGGGATTCATGTCTATATGAAAAAACAAACTCTTCTATATTTAGGGTATATTTAGCTGAATAGTCTGTAACTTGAAGCTTTCCTAACTGGCCTGTCCGCTATTGTTGTAGTTTCCTGCTTGTAAATGAAATCTGCCTTGGTTATTCACATGACCCTGGATGTGAGCCATTTTCAAGAATTCCAGGTAGCCCAGCTGCATGGCTCAGCAGTTGAGCATCGACCTAGGATCCAGGAGATCACGGTTCGATTCCTGGTCAGGGCACATGCCTGGGTTTCAGGCTCGATCCCCAGTTGGGCACGTGCAGGAGGCAGCCGATCAATGACTCTCTCTCATCACTGATGTTCCTACCTCTCTTCCCTCTTCCTTCCTCTCTCTGAAATCAATAAAAACATATTTAAAATAAAAGAATTCCAAGTAAATTTTCCCCTGAAACTCTACCCATAACCAGGTCACTGATACTGGTATATGGAGGGCACTGTTTGCTCAAATCATTGAACCAGGAGTGGGTTTGTAAGAACCATTTATTTGAGGAAGTCCCACAACTGACAATGCTTTTTGAGGAATGCCAATAATTGTCTTATTAGGTTGAACCTACAGTTTATCTGGTCCAAATATCTTCCCCCTTCCCTTTTATAATAAAATTACTATTTTTTTTAATTTTTTTTGGTTTGTTTTCACAAACATAAAGGCTTTTGTCACCTTGGAATGTATTTATATTGACATATTTAGAATATTCACCTTGGAAGACTATAAACACTTATTTAATTGATGACCCTAGTTTCCTGGCATACACAGTCAAACCATTTTTAGATGTCCTTTATTGTTTTTTAAATTTATCTTTATTGTTGAAAGTATTACAGGTGTCCCATTTTTCCCCTCAATTGACCCCCTCCACCTTGCTCCCACTCCCTCCCCAGGCCTTCACCCGTCACTCTCTGTGTCCATGGGTTATGCATATATGCATATAACTTCTTTGGTTGATTTCTTCCCACCCTCCACTCTCCTTCCCTCTTCCCTCTGAAATATGCTCATCTGTTGCATGCGCCAATGTCTCTGGACCTATTTAGTTCATCAGATTCTTTTGTTCATTAGCTTCTTCTCAAAGAAGACCCTTCAACTTTTCCTGTAGTGCTGGTCTGGTGGTGATGAACTCCTTTAGCTTTTTCTTATCTGTGAAGCTCTTTATTTCACCTTCAATTCTAAATGATAGCTTTGCTGGGTAGAGCAATCTTGGTTGTAGTTCCATGTTTTTCATCACTTTGAATATTTCTTGCCACTCCCTTCTGGCCTGCAAAGTTTCTGTTGAGAAATCAGCTGACAGTCGTATGGGTGCTCCCTTGGAGGTAACTAACTGCTTTTCTCTTGCTGCTTTTAAGATTCTCTCTTTGTCTTTAACCTTTGGCATTTTAATTATGATGTGTCTTGCTGTGGACCTCTTTGGGTTCCTCTTGTTTGGGACCCTCTGTGCTTCTTGGACTTGTAAGTCTATTTCTTTCCCCAGGTAGGGGAAGTTTTCTGTTATTATTTTTTTCAAATAGGTTTTCAATTTCTTGGTCTCTTTCTTCCCCTTCTGGCACCCCAATAATACAAATGTTGGGCCTCTTGAAGTTGTCCCAGAGACTCTTTACACTGTCTTCATATTTCTGGATTCTTTTTTCTTTTGCTCTTCTGGTTGGGTATTTTTTGTTTCCTCATGTTCCAAATTGCTGATTTGATTCTCAGTGTCCTCTACTCTACTGTTGATTCCCTGTAAATTATTCTTCATTTCAGTTCCTGTAGCCTTCATTTCAAATTGGTACTTTATTATGTCATCGATTTTCTCAGTTATTTCCCTAATAGTCTGCTTAAACATCCTTATAAACAAAATTCTGAACTCTGTATCTGTTAGCTTGCTTGGATCTATTTCATTTAGTTCCTCTTCTAGAGATTTCTTCTGTTCTTTCCTTTATGACATGTTTCTTTGCCTCTGCATTTTGGCTGCTCCCTGGTGTTTGTTTCTATGTATTAGGAAGAGCTGCTACATCTCCTGGAATTGGTAGAGTGGCTTTGTGTAGTAGGTGACCTATAGGGTCCAGTGGCTCAGGCTCCCCAGTCACCTGAGCTGGGCCTTCTAGGTGCTCCCCTGTGTGGGCTGTGTGCACTGTCCTGTTGTAGTTGAGCCGTGGCTGCTGTTGGCATCACTGGGAGGAATTGACCCCCAGGCCAATCAGCTGTGAGGACCAGCTGCAACTACAGCCAAAGAGCTGCTGTGCTGGAGACACCCCTATGGAGCAGGATTTACTTCAGTGGGACTTTGGTGTTCACCAAGTGCACCCCCTGAGTGTGTCACTCGTGGATGTGGTAGGGCTGTAATCCAGCGTGGTCGAGTCTGACCACCAGGTGCACGGTCCCTGGGGCCTCCCGGGAGGTGCAGAGTCAGCCTGTGCCAGTGCCTTGCCCAGGGCCACCCAGCATGAGCTACACAGCAAACCGTAGTTGGCTGCTACTTGTGCTGGGCTTGGAGGTGCCCAGGAGAGGCCAAGCTGTGAGCCAATGCAGCTGCCGCTAGTGCCAGGCCCAGGGCCACTTATCAAGCCGTATGGGGCCCGCTGCTGCTTGTTTGAGAGATTTTAGGAAAGTCCTAAGCCTGAGGCTCGAGAGGCCACTTGCACAGAAAAGCCCCTGGAAATGGCCTGGATGAGCTGCAGGTGGGGAGGGTGGGGCCTCGGGGAATCATGGGGCGGGGCCGAAGGTGCAAGTCAGGTGCTGGCGACTCAAATATGGCGCCTGCCTGCCGGCTGTGTGCGGGGAGGACTCGCCAAGGGAGCCATGGCCTCCGCCAGCCCTTCTGCCCGGAGGAAGCCGCCCCTCCAGCTCTCGCCCGGATCTCAGGCAGGTTAGTTCCTCCCCGAGTGTCCCAGGTCCTTTCAGGCCGCTGCCCGGCGCTGGGCTCAGAGGGAGCGTCCGAGTGAGTCTGTGCGCGGGCCCTTTAGGAGGAAAGTCTGGGGCTCCCGCAGCCTCCGCGACCCTCAGCCACAGTCCCCCCTGGTTTTCACAGCCCACGGTGTGAGGATGTCTCTTCCGGGCCCTGGAGCCCTGGGCTGGGGGCCTGCTGTGGGGCTGAGATCCCTCGCTCCTCCGGGAAACCTCCACCACCGAGATTCCCTCCCGGGTTTCAACCGCAGCAGGGGGTGTGGGTCCATGGTGAGTCTCAGATTCAGCCCCGATCCGCCTGCGTCTCCCCCCCTCCTACTGGTCTCGGTGCTGCTTCAGCTCCCTGGTTGTGGGGCTTCTGTGCAGCCAGATCTCAGGAGGCTCTGAGTGATGGTGGTTCTGTATTTTAGTTGTAATTTTGATATGGTTGTGGGAGGCGGCGGGTGCAGCTGTTACCTACGCCGCCAGCTTGTTTCTCCTCTAGATGTTCTTTTAAAAAAATGTATCTTTATTGTTGAAAGTATTATAGATGTCCCCCCCCACACACTGCCCGCCCCCCTCCCCAGGCCTTCACCGCACTATGGTCTGTGTCCAAGGGTTATGCGTATATGCATATAAGTTATTTGGTTAATCTCTCCCCATCCCCCTCCCCCCTTTCCTCTGAGAGGAATGAATCACAATTTTAGGGAATGCCAGCAATGTCAGTGAATATGTTCTCTGAAGATTGGATTTGATTTTGGAAAATGTCCAAAAAGTTGTTCAGAGTCAAATCTAGTAAATTAAATAAGCAATCACTTACAAACTGGATAACATATATTTTGGTTTTTATTATTGTTAAAAAAAATAATTAGATGTGTACAGAAAATAATCAGACCTAAACAGGTCTAGAAATGTCTTGTAGAACTGATGGCATTGTTCAAATAAACATATGTCTTTCCCAGGTGACTGCTGTAGAGATGCATACACTGGGTCCTATGTGTTAACTAAACTCATCAGTCTCAGAGCTATGCTCAGTTGCAGTTTCTTTTAATAAACCAAATGTTTTCTTTTCCCCTTTCCCCTTCCATTCTGCCATAAATTTCTTATTCTGAAACAGGCTCAGTGCTCAGTTGATTCAAAGTCATTTCAGTAGTGCTATCACTTAAGCTGATTTTTTAAAAAATGTACAAGTAGCAAGACAAAATAGTGTCACTGATAATACAGTAAGATTTTTAATCAAAAAATTTCATTTGAGATCCAACCTTACTACCTACTAGTTGTGTGATTTGAGTAATTATGTAATCACCTAAGGCTATTTTTAACCTGTAAACTGCAGATAAAAATAGTACCTATCTTAGAGCATTGTTGTAAATGTTAAATAAGCTAGCAAATATGGGCTTTGTGTGGCACGCTTGGCATATAGTAAGTGAACAGCAAGCACCACTTAGGATAATACCATGGTAGGCAAATAGTAAAGTGTTTGAAATGCTTAAAATGTTAATAACATGAGGGCATCCACAGGATTTGCTACCATGAACTGCAACTCTACAGCTCTACTTTTCAATAGCTTTGAAGGCATTCTGCGGAATACACATTTTACTAAGTTCACTTTCCTCCCACCTCCCTTTCCACTCCTCAAGCCTAGAACCACATCTATTAGGAGAGGGAAAATGGAAGGAATGGGTACGGTAACTAATGGAATGAAGGTGTGTGTGTTTTTTGTGTGTTGTTTTTTTTTTTTATAAGGTAGGCTTTTTTTTTTTTCTTTTTTAAAAAAATATATCTTTATTGATTTCAGAGAGAGGAAAGGAGAGGGAGAGAGAGAGAGATAGAAACATCAATGATGAGAGAGTCATTGATCGAGCCCGCAACCGGGGCATGTGCCCTGACCGGGAATCGAACCCCAATCGCCTGGATCCTAGGTCGGCGCTCAACTGCCGAGCCACGCCTGGCTGGTCGAAGGTGTGTTTTTTAACACTTAAAAAAACTGACTGAAGAAATGAACAATAAGTTTATTATGAGTCAATTGTTAGTTAATCATGGGTAATGAACATGGACTAATCTGGATGTTTATTATTTTGTTTGGTGCAGTGGAAACACACCAGTAGTAGTTTCAATTTATGATTATAGATAAATCTCTGAACCTACCTAAGTCTCATTTTCCTTAGTATAATGTAGCTAATGCCTGTCTTCCTAGGAAAATGTTCTCAAAAAATAGGCAAGGATTTGGTAATTACTTCTTTCCCTCTCGTTAACAAAGAATAGAAAATTGGTTCTATTTTCTAAGAACCAGGAAGTCACAATTAACTTCGAGTTTACAAAAGATCTCCAGAGGTATGTCATTATTTGAAGAATTTAAGATGAAAGTAGAAGGTAGGTGACTGTTGGTTTGGATCATGTGTGTTTATGACAAGTAGGGGGATTACAATGAAACTGGTGTTTGGGTGCAAATTATTCAACTCCTCTGAACCTGTTCCTTCAACTATTAAATGAGAAAGTGAAATATGAATGTACTTTATTCATATTTGTGTAATTATTTGTTTTTCAATTTGTTTCTTGTTAATTTTAAGGAAATTTAAAATATGATTTTTTCATTTGACTCAATAAGAACTCCCCCCACCACCTAATTGTATTTGACATTATGAGGATGGAACGTAGAAGGTGTAGAAAGAGACAAAGGGAGACATGAAATAAAATATTTCAATAGTTTTTGATTGACTAGAGTTTATAACGTGTTTAGGGTACCATCGCAAACAAATCATATTTTTCAAAAATAAGGAAGCCCTGGCTGGCTTGGCTCAGTGGTTAGAGTGTCGGCCTGTGGACTGAAGGGTCCCAGGATCAATTCTGGCCGAGGCATGTATCTCAGTTGCAGGCTAGATCCCTGGACCTGGTTGGGACGCATGTGAGAGGCAGCCAATTGATGTGTCTCTCACACATTGATGTTTCTCTCTCTCTCTCTCCCCCTTCCACTCTCTCTGAAAAGCAATGAAAAAAATATCCCCAGGTGAGGAATAAAAAAAAAGAAAAATCAGTCTTCTAAAGAGTGCTTAAATTTTTAAAATCCCTTATTTTACTAGAAGAGAAATATATCATGAATAATATATGTTATGCAATGCAGGAAATAGTTTATTTAAAAATGAATTATTATTATTATTTTTTTACATAGAGAAAGTTTCACTGCTCCACTATAGACCAATGGACCTCCAAATGTGATCAGGAGACAGCATCATCATCACCTGAGAAATTATTAGAAATGAAAATTACTGGGCCTTATCCCAGACTTACTGAATCAGAAACTCAGGCGGACCTAATAATCTGTTTTAACAAGCCATGCAGGAGGTTCTGATGCATGCTAAAATCTGAAAACCAGTGTCGGGTTGGGTAAAGGAATATGTCTTTATAATATGACTGCAGTTTCTGCCATCAACCTTGGAATCTGGCCTGGATTTGAGAAGTGCTTTGACCAACAGATTGTGGCAGTAGTGACAGTGTACCAGTTCTAGGCGTTGGGCTCAAGAATCCTTATACTTTTTCTCCCCCTTGGTACTCTGGTACTGGCACATAAATAGCCCCAGAGTAGCCCATTAAAACACAAGAGAGCACATGGAGGAGAGTCCAGGTGTTCCAGCTGAGGACGTCCAGGCCAGCCTACAGCCAGGCAACTCCTGGACACAGGAGAGGGCTCAGCCAAAGTTGGGAGAACTGCTGCAGGACCCATAGCTGATGCATGAGAAAGGCCAGCCAGGAGTAGAACTGCTCAGCTGACCCATGGGCCCATGAGCAATAATAAATGCTTACATTTTAGGCCACTGAGTGTTGGGGGTGGTTTGTTATACAGAAGTACCTGAATTGACACACCCTTCCCAGTATGTAAAATACATACTACTCCAGTCTCTCCTTAAAGAAACTTTACAATGCTAACATTTTAATGGGGTTAAGATATCAAGTTATTTGTGAGGTGATAGCATTTGCTTTATGAAGATAATTTTAAGGATTGCCAAGCAATTTAAGTACACTATTGCTAATTCTTTCAAGAACCCTGCAAAATGGATATTATTATTAATCTCATTTCACAGATGAGATTGAAAGTAAAATAGGTTGAATAATTCACTCAATGTTATACAATAAATGGTAGAGTTGGTATTGGAACCCATGTCTTTTAGCTCTAAGGACTTTCTCTTTCTACTCTGCCACACCGTAGGAATTTTAGTACTATAAATACCTTTCAGCCCAAACCTCTTATTTTTCAGGCAAAGGAACCAAAGAAGTGCAAAAACTTGGCTAAAGTGATTCACAACATAACTTTTCCATTCTTTATAATGCGATATTCTCACCTCTGACTGCAAAAATGGAGACCCTGAGCAACAACCTCAGAGTTGCAGAGGAATCTTAGCTTTTAAATGAGCATCATAAGTAATTCTGCTGCAGGTGGGCCATCAATTTTCTGAGAAAGTTTGAGTCAAACTAGTCATGGAGCCAGGACTCAAATCCTGATCTGTCGCCCGATTCCCAGTGAGGTTAGCTTTAAAATACACCAGTAGCCCAGCCGGGTGTGGCTCAGCAGTTGAGCATCAACCTAGGATCCAGGCGATCGGGGTTCGATTCCCGGTCAGGGCACGTGCCCAGGTTGTGGGCTTGATCAATGACTCTCTCATCATTGATGTTTCTGTCTCTCTCTCTCCCTCTCCTTTCCTCTCTCTGAAATCAATAAAGATATATTTAAAAATAATAATAATAATAAAGTATACCAGTAATTTTCAACAGAGTAGAGAGAAATATTCCCTCTGGTGGTACAGTGCTGGCAGGAGGTGGTAGGTAACAGAATCACCCTAAGGGGCTTTTACAGACAACCCATTCAAAACCTCTCCCCACTCTCCCCAAATGGGAACACTTGCTGTAATAAACTACTATTATTAATGGATGTGTGTTGTCTCTTCTGGCCCCCAGGTGTATAGGGGTTAACAACAACCACGGTTGAGAAGGACTATTGCACTTCACTAGGCTTCCTCAGTTATTTTATCTGGTTAAATTTACTCTCCCACAATGAAATCTGATGAGTAAAGATTTCAGTGAGAATGAGACTCAGACGTATTATGCTCTGAACACAGTATGTACATAGTGATGAGCTTGGGTCCTGCTTATTTAGCTTCATATCATTTCCTGACGGTGCCTTTAACTCCAACCTCACATTTAGACAACACCCATCTCAGGACAGGAGCCACATATGGATCTCTATGTTTGAAGTTTTAGCTTAGTATTGATTCAGTCTAAAGGGTTTTCTACCTTGGCCATAATTTTTCTAGTAAGACATCTCCCACTTTTTTCTCCACTTCCTTTGCCGATGGTCCTGGCAGATCTTTACACCATTAACTGACTGCTATGCCCATGCGCACAGCTAAATTCATCACCTCCCCTAGGGCTCGATCCCTGCCTCTCAACTTCCCTGGGATTAAACAACCACCTCCCTGCCTGGGTATGTAATCATTCTTTTAAATTTTATTTCTTTTTTTGGCTATAGGATTGACTTGCCAACTGTGCTGTGTCCTGTCTGCTCCACTCCCCAAGGAGAAAAATGATGGAAAACTTTCCTAGGAATGCCTCTCTTTTGGATAATGAACCCCTGGCCTTGTTTCTCTGTTCCGACACCGCGTCTTTTCTGTGCACTCCAGGTTCCCCCATTGCAGCTGTCTCACCCACCACCGGGGCTTAGAATGAACGTTATGAGGATGAAAGTGACTGAAGCATGAGTCTCTTGCCTGGGTCTGGAAAGATGGTGTAGTGTAGGTACCCAGAGAACAGTGTCTTCTCCTTTTAAAAAATTCCATGGTTTTTACAAGGCAAAGTTACTCAGAAGGAGCAGTGAGATGCTGACAGGGAGCAAGTTGCCCAAGAAGGCTACTTCACGCTGTGCCTAAGGCCTGCCCTGTGTGCACAGACACTCAGAAGCGTGGTCCAGGGAGGACAGTTGTGCCATGTTTTCACCTTTTATTTACTGCATTAATTGTCTGTTGCTGGTGTAACAAATTACCATAAACATAGTGGCTTAAAACAACACAATAGAACAACACAAAACTTTGCAGGTCCTAAGTTTAAAGTGGATCCCACTGGGCTAAAATCAAAGTGTCCAGAGGGCTGTGTTTCTTCTGGAGGCTCTAGGGAAGAATCTATTTCTGTCCTTTACAACTTCTAGGGGCTGCCCACATTCCTTGGCTGGTGGCGCCATTCCATCTGCAAAGCCAAGGATGGCAGGGGGTCTTTTTCAGGTTACATCCACTCTGACATTGACTCTCCTGTCTTCCTTTTTCACTTCAAAGTACTGTTGTGATTACATTGGGCCCACCTGAATAAACCAGGCTACTCTCCCCACCTCAGGGTCATCTGATGAGCAACCTTAATTCCCTTTTGCCACATAATATATTTATAAGTTATGGGGTTTAGGACATAGAGATCTTGGGCTGAGGCATTGTGCCGCCTACCATATCTATGTAGTGAGGAAACAAATTTCTTGTCGTTGACAAGTATCTGTAACAACACATATTCTCTAGTATTCACAAAGACAAAATACAAATAAAAACATACCATGCTCTTTGACTTTAGGAAATTCATGCAATGTACTGAAAATTCTAAGGAGGTTAAAAAGGAAATTGTTATGCAATGTCCGGTAGGAATGTATCTTTTTTAAAGCACACGTGATTCTGTAGTTTATATTCTGTGTTGTTTTCAATTGGAAGGCATCACACCTGTGTATATTGGGAACGCATTTGCAAAAACCAGCTCCCCTCAAAAGAAATGGGGATCAATTCAACTTAAATGGGTACAGGTATAAGCAGAAGGAACAGAACAGATGGTTTTGCAAGAGTAGAAGTAGTGTTTTACTTTCTTATTGTAAGGTAATAATTCCAGTTTCCTCTGGGTCCCATCTATGCTGTTGATTTAGCAGCCAAGTCAGTAATTCAGGTGCTAGGACCTATTCTGCAGGCTAAGTTCTGTTTATACAATCAAAGGGTTTTTCAAATGGAGGCCCTTATCTGAAATCTGGGGATGAGATCTTTCCAAGTGCAAAGAAAATCTTAATTCTGAGAAATAATTAAATTACAACACTGTTTTTATTAAGCTCAACATCCGTTTGTTAAAAAAAATTACATATTCCTGTTTTTATCTTTCCTGTTTATTTTTAAAAGAAAAATTACCTTATTGATTTGGGCAACACAAAACTTGCTCATTATAATAAGTTCAAGTCATGCAGAAAAGTAAAAAGAGATTTTTAAAAAATCACCCCAAATCCCTTTTACCATGTTAACGTCTAATACTTGCTATTTTTATAAAGAAGGAATGAATGATAAGTCAAGTTAAGCTGGAAAGAATTAGAATGCATTGCTAAGCTTCAAATAAATGTTGTATCCACTACGGGACATATTATTTAAAAGATCACCCTGAAGTTTAGAAGAAATTATTAAAAACACAAGTTCTTGAAATCATAGCTTTAAAACCTCCACATTTCATTATAGGTGGCATGACCTGTTTCCCTGCTCCAAGAGGTGAAGATACCAGCCTCTCTCCTTGTACCTTTTCTACCCCTTGATCTCATTATTTGCATTATTTACATATTGTCAAGGTTTCTACAATTACATTCTGTTCTGTAAATATTTAGATATTATTTCATTGTGTGTACAAACCACATTTTATTTATCCATTCATTGCTTGACAGACATTTGGGTTGCTTCCACCTCTTGGCTATTGTGAATAGTGTTACTATGAAAGTGTGTGTGTGCAAATATACCTTTGAGACCCTGTCTTCAATTCTTTTGGGTATATTCCTGGAAGTGGGATTGGCAGATCATATAGTTCTATTTTTAATTTTTTGAGGAACTGCCATATTGCTTTACATAGTGCTTGCACCATTTTACAATACCACCAACAGTATGCAAGGATTCCAACTTCTCTAAATCTCCACCAACACTTGTAAATTTCTCTGAGGATTATTGATGTTAAACATCTTTTCACATGGTTATTGGGTATCAGTGTATGATCTTTGGAGAAATGTCTGTTCAAATAATTGGGTTATTTGATTTTTGGTATAGAGTTCTTCATGTTGTGAATATAACCTTTTTTTCCACATATGGTTTGCAAATATTTTCTCCCATTATATAAGTTGCCTTTTCTCCCTATTACTGTGATTTTTGATCAACAAAAGTATTAAAATTTGATGCAGTGATTGTTTTTAAATGTGTTTTGTAAATTCTATATGTAACAATCTGTCTTTGGAGCTTCATATATATCTTGATGGAACTTCAATTTTAACATCCTGTAATATTTATTTGGCTTGTTTCTTATTGATCGACATTTAGGTTTTTTCCAATATTTTGCTATTACCAACAATTCTGTGATTCTTTTTATGTGTCATTTTTCATTTGTGCAAACACATCTGTAGCAAAAATGCCTAGCAGTAAAATTGCTGAAAAAAATGACTTATATGTTTAAAATTTTGATATACTATATCAATCTATACTCCTATCAGAATTTATTGAAGTATGTATTTTCTGACACACAGGACAAGACAATTCACTGTATAATCAAATTTCCTGACTTGTCAAACTGATAAATAAAATAATTGTATGTTGTAGTCATCTTAATTTGCATTTCTTTTACAATAAGACAAGTAAAATTATTTCATAATTTAAGGGACTTTTAAAAATTTTTTCTGAGAAGGGTCTATGTCTTTTGCTCATTTTGAGAGACTTTAAAAGAAAAATAAATGATAGGAATTAAAGATACTTATCATTAAATAAATATGTTAAAGAAATCAAATGACTGGTTGTAATATGAATGGCAAATATTTTCCTGAATTTATATATCTTTGACTTGGTTTATACTGTTTTTTGGTATCCAGAAAAATTTGAGTTTATATAGTTAACTGAAATATTTTGTATATATATCTTTTCAAACCCACAGAAGACCCCAAATAACCACAGCACCTTTTAGGATTATTTGTCCTAGTTCTGTGAAATACACTATTGGTATTTTGATTGGAATTGTGTTGCATCTATAGGTTGCTTTGGGTAGTATGGGTATGTTAACAATTATCCATGAGCACTGTATATGCTTCCATTTATGTGTATCTTCTTCAATTTCATTTTTCAGCATCTTATAATTTTTTGAGTACAGGTCTTTTAGCTCCTTGGTAAAATTTATTCCTAGGTATTTTTTGTTGTTGTTGAATTGTAAATGAGATTGTTTTCTTAGTTTCCATTTCTGCTAGTTCATTACTGGTGTATAAAATGCAACCTATTTCTGGATATTTATTTTGTACCCTGCTAATTTATTGAATATATTTATTAGTTCCAGGAGTTTTCTGGTGGAATCTTTAGGGTTCTCTATATTCAGTATCATGTCATCTGCAAATAATAGCAGCTTTACTTTTTCCTTTCCAATTTGGATGCCTTTCATTTTTACTTCTTGTCTGATTGTTGTGGCTACGTCTTCCAGTATTATGTTGAATAGAAGTGGTGAAAGCAGATATATTTGTCTTGTTCCTGATCTTAAGAGAAACACTGTTAGTTTTTGCCCATTGAATATGATGTTGGGTGTGGGTTTGTCATATGGCCTTTATTATGTTTAGATATGTTCCCACTATGCCAGCTCTGCTGGGAGTTTTTTCATAAATGGATGCTGGATTTTGTTGAAACCATTTTCTGCAAATATTGATATGGTCATATGATTTTTATCCTTTATTTTGTTTATGTGGTGTTTTCATGTTGATTGATTTGAAAATATTTTACTAACCTTGCATCCCTGGACAAAACCCCATTTGATCATGGCGTATGATCCTATGTATTGGTGGATCTGGCTTGCTAATCTTGTGTTAAGGATTTTTGCATCTATGTTCATCAGGGATACTGGCCTATAATTTTCTTTCTTTGTAGTGTCTTTAACTGATTTTAGAATTAGCATAATACTGGCCATGTAAAATGAGCTTGGTGGTTTACCCTCTTGGATTTTTGGAAATAGTTTGAGAAGGATAGGTGTTACTTCTTTGAAAGTTTGGTAAAATTCACTTATAAAATTTTTTTCAGTCTAGTACTTTTGTTTGCTGGGAGTATTTTAATCCTATTAGTTGTAGTTGGTCTGTTCAAATTTACTGTTTCTTCCTGATTCAGCTTTGGAAGATTGTATGTTTCTAGGAATTTATCCATTTCTTCCAGATTGTCCAGTTTGTTGGCATATAGTTATTCCTAATGTTTTCTTACAGTCCTTTGTATTTCTGTGGTGTCAGTTTTTACTTCTCTTTCATTTCTGATTTTATTTGGGTCTTGTCTTATTTTGTCTTGATGAGTCTGGTTGAAGGTTTATCAATCATTTATATTTTTAAAGAATCAGCCCTTGGCTTTATTGAACTTCTGTATTTTGTTTTTTAGATTCCATTTATTTATTTTAGCTCTGATCCATATTATTTCTTTCTTTCTACTTACTTGGGCCGTTGTTTGTTCTTTTCCTAGTTCACTTGGGTATAACTTTAGATTGTTTATTTGAGATTTTTCTTGTTTCTTGAGGTAGGCTCAGAACTGCTTTTCTCTGTGCCATATACATTTGGGGGTTTTATGTTTTCATTTTCGTTTGTCTCAAGGCATCTTTTGATTTATTTCTTGATTTCATTGTTAACCCATTCATTGTTTAGTACCATCTTATTTAGCCTCCATGCGTTTGTGTGTTTTCAGTTTTTTTCTTGTAATTGATTTCTAGTTTCATACGATTGGGGTCGGAGAAGATGCTTGATATGATCTCAGTCTTCTTAAATTTACTCATATTTGTTTTGCATCCTAACACGTGGTCTATCCTGGACAATGTTCTATGTAAACTTGAAAAGAATGTGTATTCTGCTGCTTTATGGTAAAATGCTCTGAAAATATAAATTCAATCCATATGATCTAACGTGTCATTTAAGGCTGCTGTTTCCTTGTTGATTTTCTGTCTGGAAGATCTATCCTTTGATGTGATGGGGTGTTAAAATCCCCTATGATGACTGTATTCCACTCGATTTCTCCATTTATATCAAGATTTGCTTTAGGAACTCCTGTGTTGGGTTCATAAATTGACCCCTTTATCATTATGAAATGTCCTTCTGTGTCTCTTATTCTGATATAAGTATTGTTAGCCTAGCTTTTTTTTTTTTTTTTTTGTCATTTCCACTTGCATGAAATATCTTTTTTCATCGTTTTACTTTCAGTCTGTGTGTGTCTTTTGTCATGAGGTGAGTTTCTTGTAGACAGCATATATATGACTCTTGTTATCCATTCAGCTACCCTATGACTTTGGATTGGAGAGTTTAATCCATTTATATTTAAAGTGATTATCAGCAGGAATGTATTTATTGTCATTTTGTTTCTTATAATTATATTCCCCCCTCCATCTTTTTTCTTTCTTCTTGAAGAAGTTCCTTTAACATTTTTTATACTAATGGTTGGTGGTAATGAACTCTAGCCTTTTCTTCTCTGGGAAGCTCTTTACTTATCCTTCAATTTTAAATGATAGCCTCATTGGGTAGAATAGTCTTGGTTGTAGTCCATGTTTTTCATCACTTTAAAATTTTTCTTTTGAGAAATGAGCGGACAGTCTTATGGGAACTCCCTTGTAAGTAACTAACTGCTTTTCTCTTGATGCTTTTAAGAGTCTCTCTTTGTCTTTAACATCTGACATTTTAATTATGATGTCTCTTGGTGTGGGCCTCCTTGGGTTCATCTGTTTTGAAACTCTGTGCTTCCTGGATTTGTATGTCTACTTCCTTTGCCAGTTTAGGGAATTGTGCAGTCATTCTTTCTTTGAATATGTCCTCAATCCTTTGTTTTCCTTCTTCTCCTTCTGGTTCCCCTATGATGAAAATGTTGTTACACTTTATGTTGTCCCAGAGGTCCCTTAAACTTTTAAAATTCTTTTTCTGCTCTGATTGGGGTTTTCTGCTACCTGTCCTCCAAATCACTGGTTTGATCCTTTGCTTTATCTAATCTGTTGTTGATTCCTTCTAGTGTAGTCTTTATTTCTTCATTGTATTGTATTCTTCATTTCTGATTGGAGATATATGTATTTTAAATATGTTTTTATTGATTTTAGAGAGAGAGGAAGGAAGAGGGAGAGAGAAACATCAATGAGAGAGAAACATTGATCAGTTGCCTCCTGCACCCCCCTCACACTGGGGGGATTGAGCCCACAATCCAGGCATGTACTTTTGACCAGGAATTGAATTGGTCACTATTTGGTGCACCAGAAAACGCTCCACCAACTGAGCCACATCAGCCAGGCCCTGACTGGATATTTTAAGTGGTTTATATTTCCATTTTGATGCTTACTATCTCTGTTTAAGTTCTCATTCTTCCCCTAATTTCCTTGAGAACACTTATAAGTGATATTTTGATCTCTGTATCTGATAGATTGCTTGCCTCCATTTCACTAATTTTTTTTTTTCCTGGAGATTTCTCTTGTTCTTTCATTTGGGACATGTTTCTTTGTCTCCCAATTGTGGCTGCTTCTTATTTGTTTCTGTGTATTAGGCAGATGTGTAATGTCTTCCAGTCTTGGTATGGTGGCCTTATGTAGTAGGTGTCCTGTGGGGCTCAGTGGTTCATTCTCTCTGATCACCTGAGCTTGGTGTTCCAGGAATGTCCCTTGTGTGTGATATGAGATCCCTCCTCTTGTAGTTGAGCCTCAGTTGCTTTTGGCTCATCCATGGGTAGGACTGACCCTCAGGCTGGCTGACAATGGCAATTGATTCTGACCACAGTATACAAGTTGCAGTGAGGGAACTTTACCTCACAAGGCAGAATTTGCCTCAGCACATTCAGGTGACTGCCAAGGTGCCCATTTGGGTGTGCTGCTTGTGGAGCTTATTGGGTTGTGCTATAATGTAGTCTGAAGCCTGCCACCAGGAGTGCCAGTTCAGGCAGCTTTTAGGAGGGACTCAGTTGTAGGTCAATGTCAAATGCTGTTGTGACTGTTCCTGGGCTACCTGTTAGGAGGTCAAAAATTGATCCATAGTTTGTGGCTTCCTGTGATGAGCCTGGGTGTTTGTGGAAAGGAGGAAGCTGTGTACCAAGTCAGGCTTCCACCAGTAATGAGCCTGGGGGCAGGTCAGCAAAAGGCTGAGGTCACCCCAAGATTTACCTCGGCTTGCTGGAAGCCTTTTAGGCTCAGTCACTGAAAGAGCCTATGGCAGAAAACTAGTTGCCATGAGTATGTTCTCAGTAAGTCAAGAGGTAAAGGTGAGTGATGTTCACCAGAGGTGTTCACACATTCAAACTCATCACAAGTGCTGGGCCTGAGGCCAGTCATCAGCAGTCTCAGGGCACATCAAGGCCAGATGCCACGCCTATGGGGCCTGCCAACATTTGTGGTGGGGTGGGGTCTCAGGGTGTTATCAGGTTGAGGCCAGAAGG
The DNA here is from genome assembly GCF_054644295.1 of Miniopterus natalensis. Lineage (NCBI taxonomy): Eukaryota > Metazoa > Chordata > Mammalia > Chiroptera > Miniopteridae > Miniopterus > Miniopterus natalensis. The sequence continues at coordinate 16,532,014 of NC_142092.1, read as the reverse complement.
GCTCATCAGAGTAAAACAGATTAAGATTTGGTCATGTGGAGGGAAGGCTCTGTGCAAAAACTGTAGTGCCTGTTGGGTGTGCAAAGGAAAATGACCCTCACCCTAGAGCCACATAACTCAGCCTATCCTGTGCACCTTTGCAACTCCCTGAACCTGCCCGGATCTCTTTGAGAGTCTTCCAAGAAAGTCTGTACCAGAGGCCCATGCTGTATGCAGCTAGCTGACTCCTTTACCAGGCTCAAGCTTAGCAGGACGGGGCCACAGGGAGTCAGGAGAGTGAAGCTATTGGATCTCTTGAGATGGGGCAGTGCTGTTCATTCATGTGGGTTAAAAATAAGCCTTGCCCTAGAGCCACACAACTCATCCTCTCCCTGTGTACCTCTGACACCCGCTGAGTTTTTCTGTACCTCCTCAAGTGCCCTCCAAGAAAGTCTGCACCTTAGCCTAGGTTGGCCGCAGCCAGCAGACTCTTCTGCAGGGCTCCAGCTTGGCAGGGTGGGACCAAAGAGAGTCAGGAGAATGAAACTAGTGCATTCCCCCAGGCTGGTGCTATATGGAGGGGTGTACTCACCCCAGGAAAATGGAGTCTGTGAGCAGTGTGAGGGATAGACTTAGCACAGGCATTTTTTTCTTTTCATATATATATATATGTGTGTGTGTGTGTATATATATATATACATATATATATAATATTTATTATTGATTTCAGAGAGAGGAAGGGAGAGGAACAGAGATATAGAAACATCCATGATGAGAGAGTCATTGATTGGCTGCCTCCTGCATGCTGTCTGCTGGGGATCAAGCCCACAACCTGGGCATGTGCCCTAACCAGGAATCGAACTGCAATCTCCTGGATCATAGGCTGATGCTCAACCACTGAGCCACACTGGCTGGGAAGCACAGGCATCTTGGCAGCTGTCTTTCATTTCTTTTCCCTGTATGACTCCAGTCTCCTCTGAGTCACTTTCCCTCGACCAGAATCCAAGATGAATGCCTGCAAATGAGATTTTGGGCACTGGCTCTTTAAGAGGGCACCTAGTTTTCTACCAGATCCCTGTTTCTTCCTGGTAGGCAGAATCCCCACTGATTTTCATAGATGTTATGTGTTCCAGCCTGGGTGATGTTGAGGGCCCACACATTTCAGAGGGGACCTTTGCAATTGAGAATCATTGCAGATTTTCTACCATTACACATGGGAGCAGGGCCAGTCCTTTTAGCATGTCCATCCTTCCTACCAGTCTGGATGTGGCTTCTTCTGTAATCCTTGGTTATGAGACTTCTGTGCAGTTAGTCTTCAATTAGTTATTCAGGTTGATTGTTCTATAATTTAGTTGTCATTTGCATTTGGTCTGGGAGGAGGTGAGTGTACCTTTCCCCTGCTCCACTGTAATCTTGGATCCCCACCATCTGTGTATCTTTCGTGGTGAGGTGTCTGTCCAGAGCTTATGCCCATTTTTTAATTGGGTTGTTTGTTTTCTTATTGCTGAGGATTAAGAGTTTTTTTAAAACATATAATTGGATACGGGTCCTTTATCAGATATGTGTTTTGAAAACATCTTCTCAGAGTCTTTGGCTTATCTTAAAATCAGTTAGAAGACCCGCCTATAAGATCTATGTTTTCTGTTTAGGGGGGCATTTCTGGGCAGATAAGAGACATGTCGCTGGCTGTGACCTCACTTTGCAGCCTCAGACCCAATGGACTCCACCTGACCTGACTTTGGATGACATGAGTTCTCTTCCTCGTCCCCATTGAGCATAGCCCTGCTCATAGAAGCTGAATGTTCTGGGTATGTGGGCTAGGGGCTGGCACAGGGCCGGGACAGGAGTCACTAACAGAGAACCCTGAGGTGTGGTCTGGGCACTGTGGCCTGCTGCAAAGACTGACACTCTGACCTTCTGTCACCTTCCATGAGGCCCCATGTAAGGTCCCTTCTGCTCACACTAGAGGATCCTACTGTTGCAACTGAGAACTTCACCTGGATAGAGCACACTCAGAGTCATCCCTGTGACTGGCTGAGCCTCCCTAGACCTGTTTTCTTGCCAGAGATGAAGGGTCCCTGTACCTGGAGGGAGAGGAAGCAAGCAGATCAGAATGTCCAGACCCACACTTGCCTGGATGGCAGGGCCAAGCTGCTCAGTTCTGTAGAGTTGAGTAGAGTGAGGTTACTGTTCTTGTCTAAGGAGACCTTGGGGTAGGGAACCCAGGAAGTAACCTCACTTCCTGAGGATGGAGCACAACAGAACTTGAAACCCTGGTAAACAGCCAGCCACATTCTAAAACAGCTCCTCCCCAGATAATTTGGATAGAGACATTTGCACAGACAATATGTTCTATGCCCAAGTCCCAAGGTCATGACCCCCAAAGAGCCAGTCGTGACAGTCTGTTCCTCTGCCACTGCCACTCATCCGGACTCAGCCTAGACGCCTGTGGCCCTTTTCAGAGGAGGACCCACAGGTAACAGAGGGAAGCCCAGGGTGGTTTGGTTAGGGCCAGGCCACCACTCTGATCCCACTTTTGCAGCCCCATGTCCCTTCCTTGTGTGTGTGTGTGTGTGTGTGTGTGTGTGTAAGGGAGTCACATGGGGAGGGCCTGCCCCAATCAGAATGAGGCTAAAGGAGCGGGTCAGAAGCCTGATGGGCCTGTCATGTTCACAGCCCACGTCAAGGCTGGCTGGGTGGACATGGAGTCCGGAAGGGATATGCCCTCTGTCTCAGGTTTATCCCAAATCCAGGAGGTGAATCTCATTTCCCCTGGGTGGAAGTTAGCGCAGTCACAGGGCTGGGCCTGATCTAGGAGCAGAAGGTCCATTGAGCAGAAGCAGCAGCTACTAGGGCTGGTCAGGGTTTGAGGCCTCAGGACCAACTGTTGGTCATTGCAGAGCTCAACCCAGAATGTTGGAAGGCAGCTGGTGGACGAAGACCCCCACCCCATCTCCAACAGTGAGGGTCAGGTGACCCACACTACGAAGGGCCAGAGCAGGCCCAAAGTGAATGTGGCCTCCTGGGGGTCTGGGGAACCAGGGCCTGTGGATAGCCAGAGAAGGGCTCCTTCCTTAAAGTCACCAAGGCTCCATTGGCAGCTCACAATATCTGCGTCCAACCTGGAGCACCATGTCCAAGTCCAAACAACCGGGACTAGGAACCTGGAACCCATGGAGTCAGAGCCCAAGGGTGAGAAGGTGGGGAGGTGCTCGTGGGATCGGGGGTGGAGGTACTTGCTAGATTATTGGGAAGGGTCAGTGCCAAACACTCCGGAGCTCCCCCAAGAGGTTGACCAGGAAAAAAGACTGGCCTCAGACCTCCTATCTGCTGCACTACAGGCAGGAGGACATCCTGTGGGGGGTCCTGGGCTGAGGCTGGGGTCTGTCTTTGCAGAGGGGGGGGGAGGAGCACATGGAAATACAGGCGTGTGGGTGATCTTTTCTCCTCTCTCAACTCCAACATTAGCCTAGGAGTCAGAGCCAGCTCCTGCTGCAACACCTGTCATCCAGCACCAGGAGCCTGATGCAGGGGCAGACCTGGGCTCTGCTCCAGACCTGGAGGGGTGTCAACCTCCAGTGGTCATGCCACCTCCTGCAGCCGCTCCAGCTGCAGCCCTGGAGCCAGGACCAGCCTGTGCAGCCTCTCCTGACCCACCTGAGGCCCCATCACCCCTGCCTGAAGAGGCCCACCCCCGAACCTGCCCTGGATCCTCACACAGAGGACCAGCTGCCTCTGGAAAACGCATGGCCAGCCCCAGAGCTGCTTTTTAAATCTGAATTCTCTGTGCCATCAGAAGAATTTGTTTTACCCCCACTCTTTGACCCTTTTATTTTCTGGAATTGTTACCTATTTATTTTCTTTGTGGCATGATGCAGTTTATTCTTTTACAAGTATTATTTGGTGCTTTCTTGGGTTGTTCTCTTAATTTCTTTTTTATATTTTGTTTGTTTAATGGCATGATTCATGTTAAGTAATAAATAAACTAAGTGGTATATTTTAAATTGTGATATTCCTGAGCATGAAGTACATTCCCTATGCTGGGCAACCAACACCAATCTAGTTGCAGAATGATCCATCACCCAAAAGGAAACCCTGAACCAACAGTACTTACTCCCCAGTCCTCCTGCCCCTGGCAACCCCAGATCTGCCTTCTGTTTCTGCTCCTTTACCGATTCTGGACATTTCCTGTAGATGGAATCTTACAATAGGTGCTTTTCTGTGTCTGCTCACATACTTTTGTTTGTTTTTATCTCAGATAGCATATTTGTTATTTGAAAGGGAAATCCCAGGTGGATCAGAGATCAGATGTAAGAAAAGAAGCCCTTTTAGTAAGTGTGGGCCCTATTTAGTAATAGTCTCAGGGTTGAGACCACTGTGCTAAGTGTGACCCCAGGGCCAGAAGCCCGTGAGGCAATGGCTGGCGCTTCCTGTGCCCAAAAGAAAATGAAAAAAATGCAAAAAAAGCTGGAAAGACAAACCACAAGCTGGAAAGCCTTCCTCACAGCCCAAAGCCAGAGAGAGGTGTCACATCCCTGTGGTGCAGAAAACTCTTGAAAGCCAGTGTTACAAGGGGACAGAGGGCAAACACCTGCACTTCAAGGAGAGGCAGTGCACATGCCAGTACATGTCAGAGACGCCCGACCTCCCCAGTGGGGACACATGTACTGTCAACACCGGAGAGAGAGCACTATCACCATCAGACCATCATGCTTCTGGTCTGGGGTGACCAGCTCTGGGGACAAAGTGAGGAAGCAGAGGCCCCAGCAGATTCCCTGGAGAGACAGGGGAAAGCCACTCCCTTCCCCCCAGAGAACAGGGCACAGGACCCGTCAAAGTTCCACAGGTACCCCCTTCACCTGGCAGGGCTCACCCTAGGAGGTCACCCCACAGAAATTCTTGCAGTTTTTCCAGGATGTATTTTTAAGGCTACTCATCAGAGCTCTGATGAAGAAGCCGGGAACTGGGAAAAACACTGATGTCCATGGAGAGGGGATGGGACCCACCAATCCTGGTCCACACGGAGAAGGGAAGCTGAGCAGCTGCTAGAGTGGGTGCAGGGGTCTCTATGTGCCGACAGACAAAGACCTCAGGGGGCCTCTCATGTGAGACACGGGGACCAACTATCTGCATCCAGGATCCCAGCTGTTAGACCCCATACCCGTGATTTCAACAGGCATAAGTAACAATGAGTCTGACTGTATAGCGAGAGGTGAAACAGAGAGAGTGAGGGGTAACTTGAGAGGAAGCCACCAAGCCATTCATAATGGTCCCCTCTGGGGTGGGACTTGCAAATCTCCTATCTTCTCTGAGGCGATGCGTAAATATTTTATAATGCATGCATGACCTTGATAGTTCTAAAAATATTGAAGTCATATGTTCAATGTTATGTATTTGTGCCTCATCTATGGAATAAAGTACATTATTTAGTTATTATTTTTAAAGGATTTATCACAGGAAAAATAAAGGTTTACTGTAGCACCATAATGAACGCTAAAGGAATTCAGAATCAAGTAAAGAACAAAGTCCTTCCAGGGAGGGGAGCCCTGACAGGGGTGCTCACTCTTCCAGTTCTTTCCCTGTGTGTGCACGTAGTGTAGGCATGTTCACCTGTGTGGCATTTTCTGCGTCCCCACATCAGAATTTCTGAAGCCCTGCTGTAGAACAGGGGCCATTTCTGATTTTTTGCTTCTATCATTGTGCTGAAGGGAACATCTATGTCCATAAATCTTTATTTTTTTAGGACAGGTCTCTAGAAGTGGAGAATCTTGGTCTACTGTAAAGACAATTTTAAGGTGTTTGGGTACAGCTCCCTACAACCTTGAGTCTTGTTTAAGAAAGCAGGGTGCTGAGATCTGGGGCTGAGAGCTCAGGAAGGGGAGGAGGAGGAGGGGCTGGGTGTGGAGGAGATGAAGGAGCCTGGGAGTGACATGCCCATTGGAAGGTTCCATCTATCCTGCCTCAGCAATGCCCTATGCTCCTCCACCCCTGACCCCTAGCCCACAGCAGCCATTCCCTGCTCCATAATGGAACTGAGCTGAGAAGCCTGGCCCTGCCATCAAGGACATGGGAAGCTGTGGGCCTGGACATTCTGACCTGCTTCCTCTCCCTTCAGGTACAGAGCCCCTTCTTCTCTGGGAGGAAAGCAGGTCTAGGGAGGCTCAGCCAGTCACAGGGTCCACTGAGAATGTGCTCTAACCGGGTGAACTCAATTGCAACAGTAGGATCCTCTGTGAGCAGAAGGGACCTCACAAGGGGCCTAATAAAGGTGACAGAAGATCAGAGCATCAGGCTCTGGGTTTGGGGGCAGGCCACAGAGCCCAAACCACACCTCAGGGTTCTCTGGCAGTGCACATGCTCAGCACGATCAGCTTCTGTGAGCAGGGCTATGCTCAGTGGGGATGAGGGAGAGAGCTCTCATGTCATTCAAGGTCAGGTCAGGTCAGGTAGAGTTCACTTATCTGAGGCTGCCAAGTGAGGACACAGTCAGCCACATGTCTCTTCTGCCCCCAAACGCCCCCCCTCCCCCGCCCCAGAGAACATAGGTCCTGGAGGTGGGGACTCACTAGCCTTTCCCTGGAGGAAGAGAGGGAAGCTCCCGATTGTAGGGGGAGCAAAAGAGAGGAGAGAGGAGGACATTTTTGTGGATGTTAGTCTTCTACCTGATTTTAAGATAAGCCACAGACTTGGAGAAGTTGTTTTCAACATATATATCTGATAAAGAACAGTTATTCAAGTATATAATAAAAACACTTAATCATCAACAAAAAGAAAACAAAGAACACAATTAAAAAATAAACATATGCTCTGGACAGACACCTTGCCACAGAAGATACATAGAAGGTGGCGGATCAGAGCTGGTGGTGGAGTAGGTGGAAGTTACACTCACCTCCTCCCAGGCCCAGATGCAAATGACAACTATATTATAGGACAATCAACCTGAATAACCAACTGAACACTAACTGCACAGAAGTCTTATAACCAAGGATTACAGAAGAAGCCACATACAGAATGGTAGGAAGGGTGGAGACATGTGGGGTGGGTGGAGAACTGCAGAGATATCTCAGCTGCTGATGTACCCCCCAGAGGAGAGAGAGGTCTCAACGCCATGCTGGTGTCCCCAGCCCTGATTAAGAGAGCCTGGATGAGGCATCCACATAACATCTGGCTGTGAAAATCAGTGGGGATTCTATCCACCAGGGAGAGAAGTGGTCTGGGGCCAGTGCACAAAATCCCATTTGGGGGTACTCATCCTGGGCTCCAGCTGAGGGACAGTGGCTCAGAGCAGACTGGAGTCACACAGGTAGAGGGCTAGAAAGACAGCTGCCTAAATGCCTGTGCTGAGTCCATCCCCTACATGGCGCACAGAAACCATCTTTCCTGGGGACCTGGACTTCTGGTGCAGATGCTCTTGGAAAGGTCTTGAGGTGGTTGGGGCAGACTCAAGGGGTGTCAGAGATGCACAGGTAGAGGCTGAATTGTGTGGCTCTAGGGTGAGTGCTGTGTTTTCCTTGCAGCATGACCGGTACCACCATTCCTGTGCAAAGCCCTCTCTCCACATGGCCAAATCTTAATTGTTTTAGCCTGAAGAACTCCGCCTGTCTCACCGTGATAACTCACTGAGACCCTATCCCACTGCTCCAACGCAAAGGTCCGCAGGCCCCTGGTGGGTGGCGGCTGACCTTGGTGTACCCTGAGACTTTTGCTGAGTGGCCTCAGGTCCAGCACTTGTGACAAATTTGAATTGGTGAACACCGCTGGTGAACACCACTCGCCCCTACCTGGTGACACACTGAGAACCTACCTCCTGCAACTCGCATACTGCCAGAGGCTCTTTCAGTGACTGAGCCCAATAGGCAGCCAGCAAGTGGAGGCAAATCTTGGGGTGATTTGGTGATCTTTTACTGATATTTGGAATAGCTTTTTAGCTGAATCTCTGGGGTTTTCTAGGTAAACAATTATGCTATCTACTAATAATGATAATTTATTTCCTCCACTCCAATCTTTATACCTCTTCCTCTAATATCCACTTGGATTGACTGATGCCTCAACGATTTCCTTCCACATATCTTTATGATTTGCTCCCTCATTTCCCCCAAGTCTCTGCTCAAGTGCCATCTGAACAGAGAACGAGAGAATGAGTATTCAACAATAATGGTGGTAAAGAATATCTTTACTTATCTCTGATTTAATGGGAATGTTTTTATTGTTTCTCTTTAATCCCAATACTGGGTAGTTGGTATTTAAAATTTATTTAAACTTTGTTTTGTTTAAGTCAATAAAAATATTTTTTTAAATAGATCTTTTAAAAAAATGTTTAGCTTACTGGTTTAATGTTTTTTAATTAAATAAAATTTTTTCTCGCAGTTAGGCCCGTGCAGATGGAATAGTATTAGTGTTTGATTCTTAATAATTATATGAGTGAAGCTTCGTATTTGGCTTTGTGTCTTGTCACTATCTCATGGCTTTTTTCTTTTCTCAGAACTATTTTTGTTTTGCTCTACCTTGAATATAACACCTACATGGAGAAGTGTACAAAATACGAACCTATAGCTCAATGGTTTAACACACAGAATAACCACGAAGCACGATACAGGTCAAAAAATAGAACACCAACCAACTCTGGAGGTATGGATTGTGTCCCTTCCCAACAACTATTGCTTCTGTCCTCTATCCAGCTTCTAACACTAATTGAGTTGTATTTAACTTTATGCAAATGAAATCACACAGTATGCATTCTTTTGCCTGTCTTCTTGTGTTCGACATTATAACACTCATCTGTGTTGTTACTTATAGATGCAGTTTGTCCATTTTAAGTGTTGTCTTGTAATATTTCATTGAGCATGTACTACCTGTTCCACAATTCCCAATCCCCTCTCCCTATACCCCAAACAGGGATAATTGTAATGTGTTGTTTGTTCCTTTCCCCCTTCCCTTTAGAGTTTTCTGGCTTCTTTTCCATAATTATTGCCTCTTACTTTTCTTTTTATTCTTGACTTTTCGAGGCCTCTAAGCCTTTCTGTTCTTAATCACCCTGCCCATGTTCCATTCTTTTCTTTCCTCCATGAGCCCACTCCCCCTCCCTCACCCAACATCTAATGCAGAATATTATGACAAAGGAGAAAATACAGCAACAACAAGCTAATGAACCATGAATTTTTATTTTTAAGTTTTGTTGAAAATATGCTGGTTACAGAAATATCTTGGATTTGGAATGATTTTTTTTTTTTTTTTTTTTTTTATGACTTTACATTTAAGGGACATGGGTTAGGTTTTTGTGTTTGTTTAATTTTTTTTTTTAGTTTAATTCTTCAGAGTTGTAAGTGTGCCCATCAAAGTATTTAATGAAACTTATTTTTGATGATGTAGGAGAATTACAGCAATTTAGAAAACTAATATATCTTATTTACATAAGCATAATTAGATATTTAAGGACATGATTCACATAAACAGAATTATTCCTTTAGGGGATATCTTACATTATTTTTTCATTGAAACTTAAACTGAAAATAAATAGCTCAAAATATTTTTGTTTCCATTTGACTGGCATTAACCTCAAATAGTCTCTCAAGTTTTGTGATAAATTTTGATATTGCTATCTTTTTGCTGCAAGAATAATTTGAAGTGTTAATCTAAATTTAAATATTAAGATATTGCCCACAACAAATGTCTTAATTAACCTTCTGATTCTACTAAACATTGCACACTTTTGCTTTAAAAAATGACAGTTCTGCTGTATGGTGAAAATGTGTTGGAACCATTTTCTGTAGCAAATGGATGGGAAACGGCTAGTCCTGTTTGGTTGGTTCCAGGTTTGAAATAATTCATTGGATTGCTCTCCAGTGTAACCTGTAAACAGTCTGGAGTCACGATGCTCTAATACCTCAAATGAGCAAAGATACAAAAGTCAGATCTTCCATGAATATCTAATGGGCTCAGCAGTTGCCTTAAAACCCATCCACAACTTGAGTTGTGAACTCAAACCAAACAAATAAAAACAAATTTGCTTGCCACCCTGACACCTGCAGAATACTCAGAAGTAAATAAGAAAGCAATCATTTATTATTGTAACACTAAATTTTGAAACAAGAAAACAACAAACTGCTTTCCAGGAAGAAACATTAGTCTCTCAGAAGTCACTGCTATGGGTTGACCTATTTGAGATGACAACATAGGTAAAATGACTTTTTCTAATTTCATTGTTCCTGAGCCATGATATGAACTTATAAATGAAATTAATTCCTGTTAAATATATGTGATTTATATTCATTTAAAAACTGTATATGGAGAATTATTTTCCTTCTAATTACTCATTCTCATAAAACAAAAATCTTCACTCTACCGTAAACTGAAGTGTTATAATTGTGTATGTAAACTGTGCTTATATGCAAATATATTTTATGTAAATTTGAGTATTTTAGAAGGAAACAAGGTGTGAAATATTTAATGTGCAAAACTCATATACTATATACGTTCTGGTTGAGAGTAGATAAACCACAGAGACTTTCTTGAGACAGCTATAGGTGTGAAAATTTTTGAAGAACTTCCACTTACATATACCCAATGAAAACGTGCATTTGTCCTGCTCCCCCCTGAAATTACATGAAAACCACATCCAAGGAATTGGAGACATAAGTTCGTTAGTGTTGCGGTTGCTATTCTGACCATTCATTTTGAACTTTAGTTACCTACTTAGTGAGACGGAGGAGGGAGCATCAGTGTTGGGAGAACTCAAGCCACTACGACTCGGAAAAACGGAATAAGCTTCTTCATAAGATAGTTTCTCGTTGTTGCTGGGCAGTTAGGCAGAGATGGACCCTCCAACACTGGCAACGGTGCTGGAGGACTGAGGCTTCCGACGGCTGTGTGTGTTTGTGTACAGATGGTAGAGTGGATTGGAGCTGGGGGGGGGGGGCAGAAGGCAACCAGAGGATTGGAAAAATAGTGGAAATCAAATATTGCAAAACTCCTTCCTCATTTATGAACTTATTATGTTACTACATTATAATTATTTTAAATCTGCACTGTCATCTTTATGATAGAAACTAAGAAATTAAGTTTAACATTTCGAGTACCTACTAATTTTTATTTATTAGTTTACCTATTGATTACCATAAAATAACTCACTTATCTGCAAATAACTTGCACAGATGCTTGAACTGTGTTGGAGTCAGTTGCAAAACTTTTAGTTTATCAGCAAATGCTGGGGCTGTAGTTTCAGGGAAAAATAGAAGGCATAAAATAAGAAAAAAATCCAAGTCACTATTTAAAAAGCCAGAAAGTTGGATTCTCTATTTAGAGTCACATAGACTTAATTTGAATCCCTAGTTTGCCATTTTCTAGTTAGAACTTTGTTTAAACTTTGGAGTCTTAGTTTCTTTACCTGTGAAACGGAGGGAATAAAAACAGGGAACTAGAATCACTAGAGCCTGTGAGTATTCAATGAGATTAAGCATTCGAAGGACTTAGTACATTGCCTTGTAAATGCTTAATAATTGTTGGCTATTAATAATAGGATAATGCTAACACTGTAGATTGTTACCCCCACCCTTTACAGATGTCACTGATGATAACTATGACATACCATAATAAGCTCTTGAGCTAAAACTAATCTGGAAAATCTCATTGAATGGACTTTCCATGGAACTCTACAAGAATATGTGACTAGCAATCAATTTCTCACTTTCCCCAGAAAAATATCAAGTGGAGACCAACATACACAGATAATGATGGCTATTCTGACATTGTCCTAGGAGGGCTAGAAGAGGCAGCCTCTGTGCTGGAAGACAGGGAATTCCTATATTCATTGGGTTGGCTAAGTAGCTATTGTTAGGATACATCAGTGTGTAGGGGATCTGCTGGCATAACAAGATGCTGAAGTGTTTTGAATGTATGAGCCTGGTATTCCCGCAGGACTAAGTGCATTGTTTACTAATGACATTAAGTGTAGGGCAGCTCATTTAAAAAAATTGGTCTATTGTATAAAATGAGCTTGCTTTAAAATAAGACCATGTATTTTATTTAATCCGAAAATTAATGTTCCTGAAGAAAATGCAAACCTATTTTAATGGTTACCATGCTACCCTAATAAAAAATATCTGGCAAAAATGATCCTCAATTACTTACTGGTAAGCCTATTTTGCTTGTACTGAATGGCGAGAGGTTTAAAAAAATTTTTAAATTTAAGGAATATTAATAGTAGGACTTCAGAATCATAATGTTCACAGAGAGTAATAGTTTATTAACTACAGTTCGCATACTCTGTGACTAGGTGTGAATTCCTTTAGAGCTTTAACATAACAAAGCAACAAGGTGTGCTAGTTTGCTTAAAAAGAAACTGACTTCAGTAACTGGCTGCTGTAAAACCTTTTCTGCAAGTTAGGTTAAAAGAAGTAGGAATGATCTAGCAAGTGGTAACAAAATAAAAATAAAAATCAATCAATGCTTAGAGTTGTCCATCTCCAGCCTCACCTCAGACATCAAGTTTCTGATTACACCATATTTTGTAAAAAGCATATTCATAGAAGTAAAACAAAGAAGGGGAAATCCGTGATTTCTTCATATATCATGAGAATACCTTTTGAGACTTGCAAAGCTTAACTAATAAAACACTCAGAAAGAGCACTCTTCGTAGCGGATATAAAAATGGCCTAATTTGAAAGACAAAGTGTTGGCCATGCATACCCAGTGAGTTCTATTCAGCAAACTCTTGAGGCTTTGTGTTAACATAATGAAATATTGTACTATTCCTTCTGGGCTGAATTTTTCTTTACCTCCTTAAATCAATAGCCTAATGATATTTTGTCCAACTCTGACTGCATCTAAATTTGAAGTTGCTTTGCTAAGAATTATATGCAGACTTCTCTCAAGGCACTCACCTTCTCTTTTTACTTCCCTTCCCACCCCATCCAAATCTTTTAAACTACTGTTTACAATACACCTAATAAACATTAAAAAGAATTACTTAGGCATAGGTATTTTTTTTCAGATATCAGGGAAGATGTCTATATTTCTTATAGCTTTGGCAACTGGTTGATTTCTTCAGGCTCCTTAATGAGGAAATGTGGGAGTCCAATGCGATTTTTCTTGCACTACCCAGGTAATTTCTCCTGGGTAGGTGACTCAATTTAATTATAGGTAAAGGGGAACAAAATCTGGGGCAGAATCTTAATTATTTTCCATAAAATTCAATGTACTAAGTATTTATAAACCAAAAATCTTAATTCTTCTTCAATCTATAGCTCTGAAGTGTTCATAAATTTTAAATTTAGGCCCCCACCCAATAATATAGTATTTTTTTAAAGATTACATTAAAAAATTTTAATATGAAAGTTTTCAGACCCAAAAGTAGAAAGTAAAATGAATCACTGTATACCCAGCACCTAAATTTAATTTATCAAGACTTTACCATGATAGCTTCATCATTTTTATTTTGCAGGAGTATTTTATATAAACTTTTTTTTTTAGTGAATGACAAACTGCAGAGAGATGCACAAGCCATGAGACCATAACCTTATAAGCATCCACATTAAGAAGCAGAACATCAGCAGAACTTCCTGTTTCCTTGTGACCCTTCCAATCACTACTCCCAACTTCGAGGGTAACCAGTCTTATGGCCTCTATCACCAAAGATTAGTTTGACCTGTTTTTTGAATGTCCTATAAATGAAATCGTAGAGTATGGACCTTTTAGCGTCCGTCTTCGTTTGAGCTACATTACGTTTATGAGACTCACCGCGCTATAGCCCCTTGCTGGGGTCCGCTCACTCCTGTTGCTCTATGGTATTTGATTGTATGAGAAGGCCATTATTTACCTATTTTTCTGATGAACATTGAGATTGTTTCCAGTTTTGATGCTACCGTCAGTTAATACTATTGTTCATATCTTTCGGTGAACATATGTGTGCATTTCTGTTGTGTACACATTTGCTGAAGTATTTTAAAGCAAATTCCGGACGTTGTCATTTCAGCCATACATACCTCAGCATGCTTTAGCAAGCATCTCTAAAAAGTATGGACATTTCCGCACATGTTGATTGCTTGTTATCATCTGAGGCCATTAGATGATAACAATTAATTAATTAAATGAGTTTTTGGTGTATTTTTAAATGGGAAAATCCCTGTTCTTCAGGCTAGCTTTCAAAGATAGGTGGAAAATATTGCAGTTGAACAACTACCTAAGTTGATAGTAGTTTTAAAAAAAAATTGATGAGGAACAGATCAGTCAAATAATCAAGAGATATTGATTAAGCTTCATTTTGCTGGATCATCTAACTGGTCTGTTGGACAGTATCCTCACTCACACACTTACTGACTGTCTAGAATTTAAGGGGAGAAAATAATTCCTTTTCATAAATCGTTAGTGATGAAATTGTTTATACTGGGTATCATAAAGTAATAATTCAACACACAAACAAAATGAAGAGTGGAGCACCCTTTAATGAATATGACTTGTGGCTTTTCCTAAGTGTACTGACTATTTCTATATGATTCCTGAAAAATGTTTAGAATAACTAATAATAGTAATCAAAATAATTATATATACTATAGTGACTATATAGACTATTATATAAAATATATAATAGGCCCGGTCAGGTGTGGCTCAGCGGTTAAGCATCGACCTAGGATCCAGGTGATCAGGGTTCGATTCCCGGTCAGGGCACATGCCCGGGTTGCAGGCTGCAGCCGATCAATGACTCTCTCATCATTGATGTTTCTAGCTCTCTCTCTCCCTCTCCTTTCCTCTCTCTGAAATCAATAAAGATATATTTTAAAAAATAAATAAATAAAATAAAATAAAATATATAATAGGGCACATATTATATAAATATAATTATAGATGATAAACACATAATTGATATGTGGTGATTCTATATTAATGAAATTTAATCATATTAATATATTAACAAAATTAATATATAATTATTATCGTTAAATAATTATAATAAAAATTCAAGAGGATATCTTAAATATCATTAAGATATCACTTAAGTGCATTTCATTGTTTTATGAACATAATATCAGTGGAAAGAAGTGATCTTTTTCACTTGGGATACATGATAATGATGAAATAATTTGGAACACTTTGCTTATAGAGCCTTGGTTCATGTTCTCAGATCGCATCACTTGTATTTTATGGGAAATTGTTTTGTTTTTGCTCTGATTTTCTTTATAATTTTATCACTCTAAACACTGAACCCTGTTTTGGGAGCTCCTGCCTTGAGCTCTGATTTTCCAGTGCAGGGGCTCTGTGATCCTGATGAAGCAATGACTGCTCTGAAGCCAAGTTATCTTATTTAAATCAGAGGGGGATAATTCCCACATCTTTTTTATATTTATTTAAGAATTATTATATTTATCATGGAAGGTTTGTTCTGGAAACTCATAGTAAATATAAAAATTTTATATCAATATAATAGTTCAATAGTCATAAGTTCTAAAGTCAAAAGACTGGCATAAGCACAACAGAAACTATCTCAGCTTTACGCGTTTTGTTTTGAATCTTTTTTCTTTGAATTTTGGTCACTCAGGACTATAAGAGCATCAATGATAACAACTGTGACTTACTGAGTCTCAGTATGTACCAAGTACTGAGTTTATTATTTTACATAAAATGTTTGTAATCTTTACAATAATGCTGTAAGATAGTTTAATTACAACAATAACTTATCCCTGTCTTACAAATGAAGAAACTGAAGCTCAGAGATGTTAAATAATTTTTTCATCATCACATTGCTGGTAAGCAGTAGAGGCAGAATTCCAGTTCACTTTTCTTGGGTTGGGTCAAGATGTCCTTTACACAACATGAACTCACTTGGTATTGCTATGGTATCTGAACAAATAGAATTGTGAGCTCTGTGATGTAGTTATGCTAACTTTCAGTAAAAATTTAAAGAAATGTCAGTAAATAATGCTATTTTATCAACCACATGGGGTGTCAGGTTGTAAAAAATTAAAAATTAATATTCCTTCTAGCAATGTTTGTGAACAGAGCCTTAAACAGTTTAGGAGAATTTCATATTATATATAGAATAGTATATTATAGAGGCCCATTTTTATAAGTTGATAACTTTTAAGTACAGGTATAATTTTTTTTAAAATAAAGTTTCACCTTATCTAACATTTTCTCATCTATTATGATGTGTTGGGACACTAATTAGATGCACAGAAGACACTAAGAATCTTGACTAACTGCAATGTCACATTTGTTTTTTTTTGTGGGAGTAACAATGTACAGGATCTGAGCATTCATTTATAGAAAAGTGTCATCAAAGGCTCTGTTGTAAAATGTTTCCTTTTGTAGTGAGGATCCATGTAATTTGGCTATTCAGAAATCAAACTGCTAATTATTTATCTGCCTCTTCGTTTCTAGTATCAAATTATTTTTCATTGTTCCTATCATCTTAGGGGACTTTAATATAAAGAAGTAAAATTTTGGATGAAACAATTCATAATTTCCTGAAAACATTTGCCTTATACAGTTACAGCTCTAGTCTCTTTCCAGATTAAAGATAGAAATTACTAGTAAGCACAAGGTCAGTTATTTCCTGTGTATTAAATAAAATATTAGTTCTCTAAACTTAAATGACTACCATGCGGAACCCATATTATTATTCCTTAGGGGAATCAGACATACTTTCTAATCCTGCTTGTCTGCTTGTTTGTCATGGTCAATGCATTTAAAGGTCCCAGGAGATTGGAGAGTGCATGGGATGTGGTCTGTGGGGTGTGTGTGTGTGTGTGTGTGTGTGTGTGTGTGACTATTTCTGTTTGTGGGAGGTAAGGGGCAGGATGGAGTGGGGGTGAGGGGTGCTGTGCAGAAAGTAGGGAGACAAAAATAGAACACATCAAAGAGAGGAACTTTAAAATACAGGGATATTACTTCTGGGATAACACTCTCTCATTATCAGAGTTTTTAAAGAGAGGTTAGAAGAACTTGACCAGTGTATTGTGTCGGGGAGTTAGGTATTTGGATTTACTATCAAGCTCACTTGTAAACAGGAGATTCTAGAACTCTATGATTCTAAATGATTGAAAATTGGTTAGAGGTCCTTGGGTGACAGTTATGAATTAGATCAAGTTCAAAGAGGGAGATGTTTCTATTGTTCTACTGGCAGGGCTGCAAGAATGGTTGCAAACACGTGTTAATAATAGTGCTTTGTCTTACACGATGGAAGTCTGATTCTACTTTTCATTCCCTATTACCAATAGTAATTCAATTAAAATTTTATTTCAAGCTCATCTTCTATCAGAAACTTTGTCTCTGGTAGGTTTGCCTTCTAATATGCCCTTTGTAAGTCATTCACACTGGTGAGCGTCTCATTTGGCAAAAAGAATGCAGTTGTTTTTCCACAAACAGCAGTTTGGAAAACTGGGCACAGAGAACAAACTGTTCACTTAGCACTGCAGTTACTTTGTTCTTTTTCTCTGTGATACGCTCTAATTTTATTACCCCAAACAAACGAAAGGCACAGGGATAGGAAGTAGGGTGCAGGCCATATCCTGAATTGGCTTTCAGTTGTGACTTGTTCTGAATCCATCTGTACGTCTAAACCGGCTATTCTGGAACTGGATTTGCTGGGCACGTGTAGGCTGGCACTTCCTTTCCTTCCATGGCGTTTGTCCGCATTCTGCGGAGGATGGGATTCAGTTCGAGCTGGTCATTCTGTCCTTTAAGGGGGTGAGGCTTGTCCTCACTGAGACTGTATTATGTTTAGGGAGTCTCTGTAGTCGTGGGATAAATGCCATTATTAACTTCAATTTTTCCTCACTGTCACCTTTGTGTGACCTGCATCAGCTTCATTTGGATGATTGTTAAAATGTAGATTCCAGCACACGTTTACAGAATCAACATCACAGGGATCTGCACTTTTACAAATTTCCCAGGTGATGCTTATTTAAGCTAATATTTAGTAACCAGGGTCCCCTAAATTATTCTGTATTGTCTCCCATTTCACTAGCTTCTCAAGGAAAGAGCCATGACTGACACCAGTCTTGCTCTCTCAGTCTCGGGACTTCCTTCACAGAGGCAAATCGTCCTTTGTGCTCCACGCATTTCCCCCTAGTAATCACATGTAGAATCTAATGTCTCAAAAGAACACTGTGATGGTTAGATTTTATGTGCCAACTTGGCTAGGTTATGGTGCCCAGGTATTTCGTTAAACATTAAACACTGCCCCCTGAGTAACGTGAGTGGACTTCCAATCAGTGGCCTTAAGATGAAAAACTGACATTTCCCAGAGAAGAAGTAATTGTCTCAAGACTGTGACATAGAAATCCTGCGCACGTTTCCAGCCTGCTGGTGGTCTGCCTTACAGATTTCAAATGTTAGACTTACCAGCCCCTGTCCCAGTCGCAGCCCAGGCTTCATCCTTTAGCCATCCCCATCAGCTTGCTCGGGAAATGGGTGAAGCCATCTAACCCTTACTGACCAGCCCAGAAGCTCACTGAATAGCCCTATGTAAGTCTTGCTGCCATGTGGAAAAGAGGTGGCCAGCCAGATCCTCCCTTCTGGCCCACAGAATTGAGATACAATAAAATAGTTCCTGTTTTAGGTACTAAGTTTTGGGGTCGATTGTTTCACAGCAATAAACAAACAACAAAAGACCTTTTGTGTTCTGTGCTGTAATTCTGCTCTCATTTTTATTCTGCATGCTCTCTGACATGTGTTATACCTATGGAAAGACTTTCATGTCTATCCTAGACCTTTAGTGAGATTCTGGTTTGAATAAAAACAGTAAAAATGTACCAACGTAAAGCAATTGGGAAATATAAACTTAGTAGTTAGGAAGGAAATATGTCGATATAGTTGCTCTAAATAAAATAATGGAGGTAGAAAACAAATGAGATATGTTTATGGGATAATACACCAGTTTTCTAGAACAGAAATTAAGTTCTAGGAGAGAAAACAAAAATTGTAGATAAGGGCTATGCTTTTCCTGCCGCATTTAAAAAATGTGTTACAAACAACACTAGGTTATGGAATATAAAAATTGCTACAAAAGAATAGAAGAGCGTTCCATAATGAAATATGTCTGGAAAAAGCACTAACGTGTCACAACAAATATTTATTAAATCAATGAAACACTGTTAAAGTTTAACAGGTTTACTTACTTAAGGACTTGGCATAACCTTCAATAAATATGCTTATACAATTGTGAATATTGAAGAGGCACGGTACATGGAAGACAAGGCAGGGTTCCTAACTATTCCACCATATAACAAACTCCTCTTGACTGTCCATTTTAAGGAACTGTTTGCCTTCCACAGAACACACTTTGGGAAATGTTGCTTTAAATCTCTTAGATTTTGATGCAGACTTCAAAATCATTAAATTCTGGTTCCAGTAGTAGTCAAGGATCTTGTATTGGAATAATCATCCTCCATGTAACAATTGTAAACTGTGGATTAAGTTAAAAAAAATTAAAGGCATGGAGTTTAACTAAAAGCAGGAAAAAATACTGAAATTTGATCCTTGAAAGAAGAGAACTGCATGGAGATCTACATTTATATAGACTTTTCCTTGAGAACCCTGCCTGGCCTGTGTAGTTCAGGGCAGTCAGAACTTGAGTAAAGAAACCTAGAATTATTGACTTGCAGTGTCAAAATATGGAGATTCGGCTCTAAGGGTAGCTTAAAATTGAAAAGGGGTACCTCTCATAAAAGAGGGCTCCACAGTGTCGGGTGCCCCTAAATCTATAAATAAACCTAACCATCCCACTCCTAGGAATATATCCTAAGAATCTCAAACACCAGTCAGAAAAAACATGTGCTCCCTTATGTTCATAGCAGCATTATTCGCAATAGCTGATATCTGGAAACATCCCAAGTGCCCATCAGCAGATGAGTGCGAAAAAAAGCTGTGGGACATTTACACCATGGAATACTATGGGGCTGGGAAAAAGAAGGAGCGCTTACTCTTTGCAACAGGATGGATGGGCCCGGAGAGTATTATGCTGAGTGAAATAAACCAGGCAGAGAAAGACAAATACCACACGCTCTCACCAATACATAGAATCTAATGAACAAAATAAACTGAGGAACAAAATGTATCCAGAAGCATGGATACATGGAACAAACAGAGGGGTGTCAAGGGTAGGGGGCTAGGGGTGATTGGATAAAGAGGTTGAAGGGATTAGCTAAAGAACATACATGCACACCCATGGACAAGGACAATAGTGTGGTGAAGGCCAAGGGAGGAGGAGGTGGGGGTGGGTGGAGGTGGGAAAAGCGGTGGGGGGGGGGGAGGGCAAGAATAGGTAGACATCTGCAATGGTGTCAACACTGAAAATTTTTAATAAAAAAATTTAAAAATAAACAAATAAATAAATAAATAAATAAATAATCTCTCTTCAAATCCTTGGTCAACACTTGGGCACAGCAGTCTGGTGCATATCAAGTTGGAAAGAAAAGATGAATAGAGATTCAGTTGCTGCCCAGCACAAGGAAGGCAGTTTAAAGTTTGAGGCCTTACCAAGTTGACTCTTATGCTAGAACAAAATCTCAACATTCTTTAAAGAAAGATAACAAAACTCAGTCTCCACAATGTTTAATACACAATACAACTTTCCTAATCATGCCAAAAACAGGAATAAGTGACAATCCAGCAAAAAAGAATAAAATAGAAACTGATCCTGAGGTAGCACAGATGCCTTAAGTCCAGTCTGTGAACTAGATGTTATGTCGATGTTAATTTGCTCACATGGATAATTGTACTGTGCTCTTACACATTTCAGAAAAAAATCTATATTCACGGAGAGAGACAGAGAGAGAAAAGCAAATGTAATAAAATGCTAACATTTAGGGAATCTGGTAAAGAGTACTGGAGAATTCTTTGTCTTTTAAATTATCAATAAGTTCATTCTTCAAAAAGAGGTGATATGGTATTAAGACAGATATAGCAAAGAACATGATTAAAATAGATAAATGTGTAAGAAAAGAATCGAGAATACCGAATGTCAGCGAGGGTGCCACAAAGGGGTCAACCTTGTATACTGCTAGTGGGAGTAGAAGTCGGGACAACCCTCTGCAAAACATATGATGATATATTTTACAAGCTTGACATGAACACCCCATTTTATTCAGTGATTCCATTCTGGAAATCTCTCCTAAGGAAATAATATGAAATATAGAAACACTTTATGTACAAAATACGTCACATCCAGCATTATTTATAAAGCTAAAAATGTAAGAAAGGTAAATAGCTTTTAATAATTAGCTGGTTATATATATTATAGTAAAGCCTTATGGTTGGGTTTTATATAATGATAAATATAATAATGAGAATGGTAGCTGACATATAATTCCTGTGTATTATGAGCCACATTAAGTCACTTCTATACCTTATCTCATGTAATTCTCACAACATCCTTCAAACTGATATTCATGAATAGTTTATATTATTATCAGAAACAGTGTATAATGTTACATGTAAATTTCAGTACATATTTTTATGCAGTGGAATCAGAATCAACTTAAAAAAAAAATTTATGGAATAAAGACTCAGAAAAATTGCCAAAGGGTAATGAGGGCTGTCTTTAGATGTTTGGGTGGTGAATGTATTTCATTCCTTTTACTTTCCTTTAGTTCACATATTTTAGGTAATTGATTATGTATTGATTTTATAATAAAATAAAAAATTTAAAATAAAAAGTTATAGTAAAAATGATTTTAGTAGAAGTCCACAGATACCTTTCATTTAAAATGCCATAAAGTTGAAAATATTGTTGAAAGTATCAGCAGATTAATTAAGAAGTGGTTTCTCAAGACAAGAATTATTACATTTTTTATATAAAACCAACATACATTACAAGATCTGTCAGAGAATATTTAATGCCTATGGTAAGCTTAAAGTTAAATCTCTGTATCTGCCCAGTATTGTGGCCAATATAAGCATATATTCAAGACTTGCTTCTGATAAAACAAACGCAAAGTAAATCTGAATTATGGTATAGTATAAAATATCACATTCCAGGAATTTCAAAAAAGAATACATTATTTTTTGGATTTATAACTAATTTATATTTTAAAGAGATACTAAAAAAATCTGCATTTGTATGAGTACACTAAATACATTAGATAAGAATTACAGTTTTTCAATGAGATACCTATTGTCATATTGGCTGTAACAATAATGAAAATGTTCAGTAGAATATCTTCCAATTTGAAATGAAGACTTAGAGCATTATAATATCATATCATAGGGATAAAAATATCATTTCCTAGAATATTTACATTAAAATTATACCCACAAATATAATGTGTTTTCTAATTCTTTGTAGCCAAAAATCATAGCTAGATTCAGAATGGTTTCTAAAATAATCTAAATATTGCATAGAGATATTAGGCATTTTATATCTTCTGCACATTTTCTATGAACATTCAGGTTAATCTTTATTATGAAAGGTAAAATTAAAAACAAAAGATGGAGAACACATATAACCAAGTGATGTTAATAAGTGGAAAATTCATAATAGATGTTCATGAGATTATGCTGGATGTATTTTAATAATTTAATTTCAAAAGCATCCATATCTGCTTCAAGTACTTGTCTTCAGATAAAACTTTAATATAACTGTTCATGCTTATAAGAAACCTATGAAATTTAAGAAAAAATCCTGTCTGGTGGAAACAAATGAGTATTTTTAATTTTTATTTATTTTTAAATTTTTATTTTTTATTCATTTTTTTATTGAATTTACTGGGGTGACACTGGTTAATAAAATTATATAGGTTTCAGGCATATAATTCTATAATACATCATCTGTATATTGTGTTGTGTGTTTACCACCCCAAGTCAAGTCTCCTTCCATCACCATGTATCCCCTCTTTACCCTCCGCCTACATTACCACACCCCCATTTCCCTCTGGTAATCCCTTCACTCTTTTCACCCTGAAAATGGGGAGATGTCTGGGGAAGCACATAGTACTCACACTTCCTAGTTTTCGGGAGACACTTCTATTTATACTTGTTGTCTTGGCATAATTACTAATAGCGCCCTCTTTTACACTCAAAATTGTACAAGTTTGGATACCTAGGATACTGAGTGTTTAATTTAGTTAAACGATGCTGACAGGGTGGAGTGGAATGGAAGTGAGATAAGGTAGAGTGGATTTTCCTTTTCACTTACATTCTTCCAGCTAATCCAAGAGATTCTGGAAAGAGAATGAATGAATGACTTTGCTAGAATTGCGTAAAGTTAGAGGTTCAATGTTTTGTCACATAAATTTTGCTACAACTGAACAACTGTGCGTTATAAACGTGACAAACTTGTGTTAACCATACTACAAGGCAGCATTAACTTCAGTCTTCCTCAAGAACACTAATATGGTTGGACATTCACGTATTGGGAGACTGTTATGTACTATAGTCTTCTGCTTCTGTCTCCTAGCTTCACATCTGAGCTGTAAGCAGAAGATCTGGTGAGGATCGAAGGCAAAATGAATTGGAAAAAAAATCCAGAAATGGCCGTCTACTGGGAACCAATAACTGTGTTTCAATTATTGCTATTTAGATGTGAAGGCGCATGTAAATTGGCACATACAAATTATGTGCAAACATGTTTGGCTTTCTTCATTCATATACCTGTAATTTGAATAAAAATGCTCTTTTAAGGGAAGTTACATAATCATAATTTCCACAGCTGCTAACAAAGATCGAGATTTTTGTAAGAAGCAGCTTAGGATTATAAACAAGCTTCTATTCTTGGAATTTTGCTAACACGCTCATTGAATAAATCCCATGATATGTCGTTGATACGTCAGATTTTTGTGTTTTGAAGATGAGCTCGAATGTAATTTTCAGCGTTGGGTTGATGTTTCATGGTGATTATAGTGATGAGTCATAGTTTCTGAGTAAACCGAGCTTTCATTTCGGCAAATGAGTTATTATAAATTCACAATCATGTGAATAAATTGTTCCCATGCTGTTGCTGTGCAAAGAGAATATTGAAGAAAAACTTTGTCTAATTTACATGTCACATTTTATACATATCTAATATATACCAAAAACCCATCAAGACTGGATGAATGGCAAAAAGTTCTTCTAACTTACATATGGCTGAAATATACTTGAATCTATCAACAGCCCCGCCCCCTTTCTGTAACCCCATCCACTCTCAATTAAGGGGTTGTGGTAAAGTGGCTATTGTATCCTAAATAATATACTATAGAAAAATAAAATTGGTTGTTGCTCATTTCTCTATTAAGATAGGGACTTGAAGCCCCAACTGAAGCGAGTGAATGCTGTTATCAGTGGGAAGCTTGTATTATGTCTTATTATATCTGAGTGAAGGAAGTGAGGGCAATGGGAAGCAATATCTTTCACAAAATCATGAAAGTAAATTATTACAGTATATGAGAAAGGAATAGCCTAGAGGGGGGGAAAAAAGAAAGGGAAAGAAAAAGAAGATTCATGCACGTGTGCTATTTACTAAAAATAACAATTCCTGAAGGGTCTTGGCATCCGTATGTACCATTACTTCTTACTTTCAGTGAACAGTGAAACTGTTCTTCCCCTAGGAAGGCTCAGAGCAAGGTGTTTCAGGGGAGGAGAGAGGGGAAAAGACAAAGGAGCTGGTCCTGAATCTATTAGCTATAATGAACAGGTAGTAAGAAGCAGACACTGCCACATAACATAAATTACAATCTCAATGAGATATTCATATTGACATAAGCAGTTCCTGAGGCATTATAAGCTAAGTTCATGGGAAGAAAGTCTTCCAAATGCCATTCATACCACCAGGGATAATTGCAGGACTAGAAGCATCCATGCCATTGCTGGGGAACCTTGGGATGGTGTTTTAATTTTCAGTTTGACTTACATGCTGTTGTATTATCATAGAGACTACAGTTGCAGTTTTACAGCATGGTTTTTCTTGGCTTATTTTAGAACCACAGAAAGAGTAAGCTTGCAAATCTTTTAATAAGGCAATTACATTCAGACAAAGATTAGATCTCGGTGGCACAATAGATTTTTGCTATGTTATGCAGTATCTTTTTGATATTCCACTGTCATTAGACAGAGCTGTGAATAGTAATGTGACAAGTCTATTCAGAAGACAACAATGAGGGTTTCCTTAATTGTGTTCGCTTATGTGCCACACAAACCCTCAGTTAATCCTCCCCCCCCCCGTTTTGAAAAAGCAGAAAGAAAATACCATTTAGAGTTGCACAAAAAACACCTTTGAATCTGTCTTTGAAATCTGCATTTTGTATTTGTGAAGTGAAAATGTTGAGAGTCAATCATTTAATTTTTTATTAGATAAAAATATCTCATGATTCAAAATGCCAGTCTTAATATAGCAATGAATCACTTGGTATGACAAATGCAAAAATCCATAAGCATGAAAGAATTATTTAAAAATATGTACTTTGAATGACATTATATAGATTTGGAAAATCCACATGTGGTTTTCTAATGGTTGGTAATTAAAAGAAACTTAAGGCAAATAGTTGTCTTCTATGTTTTCTTCAAGTCTTAAATTTCCCCCGAAATTTAAATTCTTTAAAACAAATTACAATGGAAATGTAAGATAGATGGTCACTTTTTGAAAATCCAATTTTACATTAATATAATAGTTTATGTGAAAGAAGAAAATCTTAGTCATATGATCTAGCATTTTTAAAATTAATATTCACAAGTTAATTTTTAAACTTGAGTATAATGCTACTTCTCTTCATTGTGCCAGATCGAGATTGTGTAGCTAAAACTTGGACCATTGTTTGAAACGAATGCATTTATAGGAGGAATTATCCTTAAAAGCTAACTCAAGCAGGACCAACAGAGACTGACCTAGAGGAGAAAGCAATGGGTTCTAATCTGAATTCTGCAAGTAACCTTTTTACATCTTGGTTTTACTTAATCGTCTTCTTTTTTTTAACCCTCACCAGAGGATATTTTCCCCATTGCTTTTTTAGAGAGAGAGACAGACAGACAGAGAAAGAAACATTGATGTGAGAGAGACACATTGACTTGTTGCCTCCCACAGGTTCTCCAACCAGGGCAGGGGATCGAGCCCCAAACCGAGGTACATGCCCTTGGTCAGTACCGAACCCCAGATCCTTCAGTCTGCAGGTGGACACTCTAACCACTGAGCCAAACCGGCCAGGGCTACTTAATCTTCTTGCATTTGCCTTCTCATAAGCGTAACAGAGGAAATGCCTAATGTGAGGATAGAATGGAAAACTGGTGAGAAAATTTCTGTAAATGCAAACGCAATATGCAAAGGCTACAACTAGTAGGAAAGATAGAGAAGATACAGGAATGTTCCATAATCATAAATTTGAGAGCTTCTGACTCACAGAATGAAGTAAGAATATGGTTAAGAGTGTACACCAACAGTTACCCTCGAAGAGGTTTCCGGGTAGGAAGGAGAAAATGACTTGAAAAAGAAATGTTACAACATCTTAGAAAATAATTGCTGATATAATGAAACAGAAACTTATTATTTACCAAAATATCCTGAGCAACATTTACCATCTTTATATACTTAAAACACACATACAAACAAACCAATTTGATACTATTATTGGAAGTGATTGATAGAGTTAGAGCAGCAATTTTCAGGGTGGCCCAAGAATTTTTGAAACATGCAATACCTGACTATTTACTAAGGGGCACTGACTACTTTCCCCTTAGACTGTCAAATAAAAAATGACAACAGCCAACACAACAATAGCCTTCTGGTGTGAATACTCTGTCTTGAACCATAAACATATAGGTCATATAATAGAGTTGCATCTTATTGGTCACGTCTCATAAGGTTGCATCTGATTGGTTAATTCTTGGTACCAGAAATCCTTATATACAAGTATAGGCATCTGATTTTTTAAAAAATTACTTCGGAGCAAAAAAGGTAGGTAATTACTGTTAATATTTTTTGGTAAATCAATCAAAATTATACCTATTTTTGTCAGATCAGCAAAATATATATTTTTAGTGTGCTGCAGAAATTTAATGATTAGTTTATGTGTGCCATGGGATGAAAAAGGTTGAAAATCATTGAGCTAGAGTTTTCTGCTTATGAAAAGCACTGCAAAGGCATTTTTGTATTTTTAAGTAAAATTAAAGAGCATACTTAGAGCAAATGTAATAAGTGAGATACAAATAAACTTTTGCTGGTTAATCAAGATGTTTTCACAAGCACTACTTGTAATGATAAGACAAGCTGGGGATTAGTACACTTTGATATTGCTATAGAAATCTTTCCTTCTATGTGTTTACCATCAGCTTATCATTGAAATGAACTTGGCTAATAGAGGTCAGACTCTGACACTCTATTTGTACCTGATGCTTCCAAGAATTAGAATGAAAATAATAGCAGTACTTCATGATTGTTAGTATATAAGCAAGTTAATATTCACAATCCTGCTACAAGATTAAAAAAATTATTGTTAAATTCTTTTTAAGTTACTTTTATCCCACAGTAATACAACTCAAGTAATCAAAAGTAGTCCCTCACAAGGCATGTTTGTCTTGCTTGTGTCCTTAAAATAGATTTGTCATGGACATTGAAATCCCACACAAAATGCTTGATATTTACTATAGAAAATCTGAAATGTAATTTTTCAGCATTACATTCTACTTCTACAGATTCTAATGAATGAATAAATTCTTTATTGACTTGGGCTCAAATGGCAAGGCTATGGAACCTACGGAATAACCAAATGTTGGCAGAACAAAAGTGGAAAATCAATAGCAATTGATTATTTAAACTCAGAATTTCAGGGTACTCAGGCAGGATTTATTCTAAGCCAAGCCCCAGTAGGAGCTCGCTCTTTGAATCTATCTGATTTGTAAACTGTCTAGAACACTTTATCATACCA
This sequence comes from Miniopterus natalensis, assembly GCF_054644295.1. NCBI lineage: Eukaryota > Metazoa > Chordata > Mammalia > Chiroptera > Miniopteridae > Miniopterus > Miniopterus natalensis. Next base: position 16,504,211 of record NC_142092.1, on the reverse strand, counting down.
GGTTACTCTGCAAACAGAACTGCTATTTTAAACAAAGGTATCCTATTCGTTGATGAATCTTGTACAGTTCCTACAATTTGTTTATTTTTGTTCATGTCCATATTAGTGTCCACCTTCCTCACACTGTTTTTACCTTTCTGCATTTGAATCTTTTCTTGAGATGTTTCTCCTTTATGTTATTTTATTTCAGAACTGCTAGACAGCCCTTCAGGCCTCCAGTACTCCTGTGGTGTTGTCATGTTAAATGGTGGGGGAGGGGAGTTACCCATCTGATCTCAGCCAACCCGGGCTGGGACATCATTCAATTGAAAGCCAAGAGGGACTCAGTTGGAAAGCACCACACCAGGCTTTCTGGATATTGCACCTGCCTCTTGGGGGCCACGCTAAAAGTGGCAGCACTCTCACAGAGAGAAAAGCTGGCAGATGTTGGAGGTGATTAAAGGGATGATTAAAAACTGGCACCCTCTCTCCATGAAAGTGTGTCTGTGTTTACTCTCCTGCACTTAAAACTTGGCAGGTCTTGGAGGTATGGCTAGCCGGCGAAAACTCTGGCAGGGCCATTGTTACTTATAAAGAATTTCTTTCCCAAGCGATGGGGACCAAATGCTAAGCTACTCAATTTGTCAACAAAATACATAATGCCATACGTTTAATGTTTCTACGAACTGAGCAGACTGCACTAAGATTATTTTCACTAAGTGGTTGGTGAATAGTACAAATACTAATTCTTAAAATTCGAGATGTTGAGTTCCTTGAATCCATTAAGCAATGTTTTTGTGAATATTTGGGTTTCACATGGACGCATAATTTTGCATATAAAATTATTTGAAATTGAAAATTTCCAAAAAAATATTTGTGCTTCCTGTAATCATGATTGCATTGCACTTTTTTTCTAGAGGAATTTGCTATTAATATTATATTGAGTCACTTATTTGGCTCTAACAACAAAACCAATCATTTTTATCCATTAATATAGCCATTATACAACTTTTCAACCCATTTGCCTAGGAGACACTTCGTTAAAGTAAATGATAACCAAGCGGTGTGGTCCTTCTAGGAACATCTTATAAAATGAAATAGCTTTTAACAGTTTACAAGAATGATTCATCAATAGATAACATTCGGTTTTCAATTATTATTGTGAGTATAGGGACACCTAAAATGTTAGAAAAGTCTTTATATGTACTTGTGAGTTCCTAACAAGTAAATTAGAAGCTGATGACTCACTCTACAAATAGCTCACTGAGGTGAGGACGATATATTGTGCCACATAGGTGATTGACAATAAATGAATGTAGACTGATATTATTATAGAGTGGAAAGGGAGCTTAGCATTCAACTGTCCTCCCAAATTCTGAGTCCTTTATCAAAGGTCATTTACTCTCCTTGTTATCAGTCACATTTCCTGCCACCCTCCACCCCATGAAGCCCATTGGATTTTTCTTCACTGCCTACACATTTCTGTGCCTCTGACTATGCTGTCTCTCCTGTCTGGATTTTTTTCCTCCCAGGCAACATCCAAAATATAATTTGCTGGCAATATGAATGTTACCTTCTCTGTGAAGGACCTTCCCCAATTCTGCCAAGGCAACTAAGAACATCTTTTGTTCCCTCCTGTTACTGTGACATTTAACACACACATACACACACTTAACTCTCACTGTACAATTCTTATGGCCAGGAACGGTGAAATTCATCTATATATTTTTAGAACCTAGCATATAGCACCCTCTCAATAAATGTTTTCTGAATTAACTTATCGATTAGATGAGAAAACACAGCCATAAAATTACATAACAAGAATTGAAAGTTAAGAACATGAGCTCATAAGACAAAAGAAAAAAAGTACTGACATGGGTGAGCTATTACTAAAAACCAGAGTTTTCTAATTTTCTGTTTGTTTGTTTTTTTAAAGAATGATACTGGGCAATGGTAGCCCTAGTTCACTGGATGAAGTCAACCTAGAGACAAATATAATGAATTTAAGAATTTTCACTTTGCTCTGAAAGCATCGAAAAGTGCATAGGAAACAAGTGTTCATCTGCCTTATGTCCTGTAGCATGCTTGCTGTTAAAACTCATGCCCTTTTCATGTTTGAACCTATCAGCAAATGATAAAATAACAAAACTTAATCTGGGCAAGTATCCGCTGTTTGCCATTAACTGTCCCATCCCAATAATACACATAAGATTTTGTGAAAGTCAATAAATTTTTATTATTCCCAATATAACTATAAGTAAGACTAAGATCAATACATTTATGAAATTTCTTTCATCGTGAAGCTATCGGGTTGTGTTTGTTTTGTAGCTGTCGTTTTAAAACAAATATAAGTGTCTATACAAGCACACAGGATGATTTGGGATGATGCACATACATATTCAGGGAGTGGATGTTAGGAAAACAAATTATCAGTCTGAACTATATTTACACTTATGTTGCTCTTTATTTCCATGACTGGAGGGGCTTTTACTTAAAGTTATTACAGCCATTATAGCTTTTCAAGCATTTTTAAGTTCAAGCATTATGCTTTTAAGTAATTTTCTAACTTGGTTAATGTTTTCACAGAATGGAGTTCTTGTTTATTTTCATAGAGTGCAACATCTCAGTTAATGTTCCAAAATATAGCATCATCCATTGAAGAATTTCAAACAGGACGGTGATAAATTTGCTGCTATTTACTTTCTCTTTTAGACAGCATCAGTTTACAGATCGAATTCTGATATCAGAATATCTAAGGATACACTCATATATTTATAATGTATATTTATGTACATCCACATAGTAAATTCTTCCAGGTACATTACAGAGAAATTATCATGTAATGAATCTCTGGGTTATGATGGAAAGAAAAAAGTAACTAAGAAAAACCACCTTTAGAATTCCTTTTACAATCTTTATCTCAAGAAGACGTGAATAAGTCTGTCTTCACTAAAATGTCAAATTTCAAAAAAATATTTATGGATTTAATAACTAAATGTTGCAACTTGGAATTCTAAGGAATGAAAGAATAATTAAAAAAAGAACGAAAACAAATTTCAATAATTGTAAGTCGACAAACAGGAAGTAATAGAAGAAGGTATCAGATGAAAACGAGTTTCAGGGAATATCTGGCAAATCTCACACATACACAAATACAGGGAGTTGCCTACGAGGTACTGGAGAGCTGCTGCTGCTAGTTGACTAAAAATTTTAAAACCCTGAAAAACTGGACACGTCTAAGAATTATACCAAAGAGCGTGCCTTGAAGAGATTAGGGTCAGAATGTCAAAACAAGAAGGTAGCTGTTACTGATAACTGACAACACGCTAAGTTGTGGGGTAATTAACCTCTAGAGAGATCTTCCAGTTCCACCAATAGTTTTTGTTTAAGACTCTAAAATTCCTTCTTGACTTACTGAATGTCATTGTCATTATGAATTCATCTGGTGCAGTTCAATAGAATTCAAGAGTTCTTTTAACTCATAAAAGTAAAGTCAACAAGTTTCTCCTTAAAAATAAAATACAGCGGTACCTCGGTTTTCGAATGGGATCCGCTCCAGAAGCCCGTTCCAGTTCTGAAAGGTTCCAAGCCTGAGGGATCCACAGCCGACAGCGACGCCTCAGGATCTTGCCCTCAGCGGAAGCCGCGTGGCATGTTCCACTTCCGGGGCGTGTTCGAAAACCGAAGCATTTCCTTCTGGGTTCACGGCGTTTCTAACCCGAAATGTTTGTCCAGGGAGACGTTCGAAAACCGAGGCCCCTCTGTAGAATGTAGATGTGTTCGCTGCAGAAGCAAGAGAGTTCTCGTGCTTATAACGCTTATTTTCTTAGCTGTTTAGGGCTGCGTCTACTCTCTTTTAAACTGTGTGTAATGAGATGGATTTTCTACTAAAAGTTTTGGCCAAAATGGAAAATAGAAAAATATTCTATTAAAGTTATGCCTTATGGGTATATGTTCATTTATTTAATAATTATCCTTTTAAGTATTTCTGCCAGATACCGTTCAAGGTGTTGGGGATACAGCAGGAGCATAAACAGTTTCTCTTCTCATGGTGCTTTTCTTGGTGTTCTTGTGTGGCAAGACAGATGGTAATCAAATAAAGTATAATGTGTCAGAGTGTGGAAAGTGTTATGAGGGAAAACGCATCATATCACAGGGGTGCTATCATAGGTAGATACGATGGTCAGGAAAAGCCTCTTTGAAGTGGTGAAATTTAAGCAAAGACCTGAATGAAATGAAGGAGAAAACCATGTGGCTACTTTGGGGGATGAGTAGAGATAAAACATCACACTTTACAAAATGCATGTTATTTTATTTGAGTTCCACAACAGTCATAGAAAGATAGATTTATATTATTATCATTCTTAATCTTGTGCAAACTAAATTTAAGAGAGGCCAAGTGAGTTGAGATTACCTCCCTAGGGAAGAGAGGTGTTGCATTGAATCCAAGTAAAAAAATGTGTTAGTTAAGTAACAAATATTATTGTCATTTGTCAGGCAAGTGATCTTGCAAAAGTTACTTTCTCTGAGACTCACCAAATGATTAAAATGGGAATAATAATAGTTGCAACCTCTTAGAGTTATAAGAATTATAAAATATTCTCTGTTAAGTCATAGTGATACCATTGTAATAACCCAGTTATTAATTAACTGGAAACAAACAAAGAGAAGGCCAAATATTATATTCATTTGTGCAGCTTTGCCAGGAAGCTACAGTTTGGACACATGCCCAGTAAAGTGACATAGGGAAGGTACTTGCTTGTCAGTCACACCTGGAAACAGGCGTGGCCACTGCAAGCCAGGGAAGATTTAAGATACTTAATTTCCTAAACAAAGGAGTTCACTCTCTTGTCTTCGAACTGTTGTTGCAGGGGGCAGGCTCTCACGCTCCTGCCTTGGCCCTCATGGCCCACAGTCATGTGCACCCCACACGTAATGGACTAATGGGCTGCAATTAGCCTGATGCTGTGCTCGACCCAGCTCCACCATGGAAACTCTGGACACTGGATTTGCTTCTAGCTCTGCTGAATCCCCAGCTGCACCTCTTCCAGGACCGGATAAAGGGCAATGGGACTTTGCAATCCCAGGGATGTAATTCCACCCAAATAAAGCTTTTACCACATCCATCTTCCCGTGGGGGCCTCCGGAAATGCTTATTCCAGCAGTACCCCAAGAACCTCATTCCCACTAGCAACGGAGAAAGACCATCCGTCCATTTCTCTGATAACAATAGCACGATGTTTGGCACATGCACCTAACAATCTTTGACTAACTCAGGGGTCAGCAAACCATAGCCCTCGGGACAAATCCTGTCTGCTGTCTATTTTTGTAAAGCGTGTGAGCTAAGAATGGTTTTTACATTGTAAATGGTAAAAGATCAAAAGAACATTTTATGAAATTCAAACTCTGTTGCTTATATATAAAGTTTATTGAAACACCAACACTCTCATTCATTTATATTTTGTCTATGGCTGTTTCATGCTGCAACAGCAGAGCTGAAGAGTTATAACAGAGGCCATATGGCCTACAAAGCTAAAAATTTACTATCTGGCCATTTACAGAAAAATTTGCTAACCCCGGCTCTGAATACAAGATTTCAGCTTTGCGGTCCAAGCTACATTTCACTTCTTTGACTGTAGGAGTAACTATCTATCACACCCGATTGTTAGGGCACCAGACTGTTATTCATTCCAGATTCTTCTTTTCCAACCTAACCCTCCTACATTCAATCTATTAACAAGTCCTCTCAGGTCCGTGGGAGATAATGATGTGAACACAGTTATTTCCCTCTTCAGGGACTTGAGAGACTGAATATACAAACGGACAATGGCCAGAGCATATATAAAACAGGACTCAGACCCACAACCTGAAGCAAACTGCCCAGGAAATGAACCCCCTTACCTATATTAAACAACCCAGGGAGCCAGCCTCCCACAAGTCAGATTTGCAAAACGCTAGATGGCTGTGTTAAAAAACAATCCAAGAAGATAAACAATACCTTCTGTAGCAATCAGTCCCAACTGGCCAAAACTTCATTAACAGCTGAGAAATTCTCTAATTTTTGTCCCTGCTTTCAATTTAGTACTAAGCAGAGAAAGCTAAATATGCAGCAATCACATAGGACACCCTGCTGCACTGAGCTTGCCTTGCCTACTGCTTCCCACTGCCAGCAGCCTCCAACAGGACCTACCTGAAGCCTTCCCCTCCCTGCCTCCCACCCCCATCCACCCCTCCTCCTGCTTTTGAGTCTCTGCCAAAATGGAAGTGATGGTGACTGGCGCCTTTGGAAGCTTGAATAAAGAGCCTTTGCTTTTTTTCACTTAGTTTTCATTTAGTTCCACACACTCTAGAGCAAGCCACCCTCAGCTCTTGCCTCCACAATACAGAAGCCACTAAATGGGGCTTTTCTGTCCCTGGTCCTTCAGGTTTCCTTCTTGCCCCTTACACTTTGCACCCAGGAGCTGAGTGGTCCTTTGAAATGTTAAATCTGATCCTATCCAGCCTAAATTTAAAACCCTGCCCTTGTACTTAGAATAAAATCCGAATACCTACCTAAGCTTAAATACCCTGCAGGGTGTGTTTCCTGCCTACTCTTTTGAAATTTCATCTCTTGACTTTCTTACCTTTATTCACTTTGCCTTAGTTATACTGTCTTAGTTCTGTCCCTTCAACCCATCAAGCTCTGTTGTGCCTTAACTCCTTTGCATTTATCTCCTAGATTGTGCAAAACTAAGCCCCTGCATTTCGACTCAGCAAAGTGATCTTCTCACAACCACCCAATCTAAAGTCCTTCCTCCCATCCCAGCCCCACCCTTCACTTCTTTATTGCTACATTTTATTTTCCTTCAAAGCACTCATCAGCATCTGGAAGCATCTTAATTTCCACCAGTTTCTTATCACTTTCTTTCCCACTTGACTGAACAACTGTACTCTATTAGTGGAAACTCCATCTGACAGCTTGTCAGTAGTAGCTGAGCATAAAGACGGTATTTTTTTCTCCGTCTACATCTATTTGGCCTTATTGCTCCATTTCTAATGTACTCTAGATGGGAAAGAGGTGGTGTTGATAAGCTCTGCTCAAAAATCCCCAGGAACACACACGTATGGACTTTCTTTTTTTCACTGAAGATGGGAGTATACTCTATATCTCATCTGACGAAATTTCTGTTTCTCTTCATCTCACCTTGTTTGTACATATCGGCTCCCTTATTCTTTTAATAACATATATATGTATACAGTTAATAGTTAAAATATATTCATTTAACTATTATCATTGGGGTGGATATTTCTAATATTTTGTTACGAACAATGATACATATTTTGTTCTTTTGTTCACTTTTACAAATATTTCTGTAGAATAGTATTAAGCGTGGGTGTGTTAGGGGCAGAACTATTAATCATGCTCTGTTAACCGTGATTGTTCTGTTCTGACTAGAGAAAGCACAGTCTAACCTGGCTGCGAGTTGTACGCCCCAAGACAGGGGACTTAACCTGGGAATGCGGTCCATTCTTCTGTCCTGAGAACTGCCTATTGTCATGGAAAAGTTAATGACTTTTTTTTTTTTTAAATATATCTTTGTTGGTTTCAGGGAGAAGAAGGGAGGGGGAGAGAGAGAGAGAGAGAGAAACATCAGTGATGAAAGAGTCATTGATCGGTAGCCTTCTGCACACTCCCTAATGGGGATGGAGCCCGCAACCCGGGCATGTGCCCTGACCAGGAATCGGACCCCGATCGCCTGGATCCTAGGTCGATGCTCAGCTGCTCCATCTCCTGGGTCCTAGGTCGATGCTCAACTGCTGAGCCACTCGGGCTGGGCAAGATTAACAACCTTGTTGCCGAAACAATAGAGTCCTGGAGGCGCCTCCGCTTTGCAGCCCCCAGCCCTCATTGCCTGTCCCTATAACCATTACACGCGTTTTTATTCCTTTTGCCTACAACCGTGTGCCTGTAATTCCTTTGCCTATTTCCCCATGAAATCTTTGTCCTTCTACCCGATATAAGCAGCTGACTTATGGGGAGGAGGGGGAGAGCAGATTTTTGTGGACGAGCCGCTGCTCTCTCAGACCACCAGCATTATTATACACCCACATATGATTCAACCCTGTCTCTGCTTAATTGGCTCAGGTAGTGACAGGAAGCCCAGACCTACTTGTCCTGCTTCAAATTTGTCTCAAAGACTATGCCTATTTTAAATTTGATAGATATTGCTGGATTGCTTTCTAAAAAGCGATACAGATTTCTATATATCGTAACAGCAACTGTTTCCCCATATCTTCACCAACACTGACTATTGCCAGGTTTTTTCATTTAGGTCAATCTGATATGTGAAAATGATAGTACATCCTTATTTTGATTTTTCATTCAATATAAGAGACAGTATATTTACTTCTATGGGTTGACCATTTATATTATTTTCTGTAAATTGCCAGTTCATATCATTGCTCTTTAAAACAAATTAAATTCTTTCGTAACTGATTTTTATGAACTCTAAAAAATTCAACATTATTCCCTTTTACTCTTTTTTAAAAAAATATGTTTTTTATTGATTTCAGAGAGAGGAAGGGAGAGGGAGAGATAGAAACATCAGTGATGAGAGAGAGTCATTGATCGGCTGCCTCCTGCACGCCCCCTACATCCCCTACTGGGAATCGAGCCCAAAATCTGAGCACGTGCCCTGACCAGGAATTGAACATTGACCTCCTGGTTCATGGGTCGACACCCAACCACTGAGCCACATGGGCTGGGCCCTTCTACTCTTATATATGTTGTATGTATTTCTGATTTGTCTCTCACTTATCTTTTAACTTTGCTTCTGGTATTTTGTAGCCAAATGTATCAATTTTTTTTGTGTAGCTCTTAGACTCTGTGTCTTGTCAATGAAAAATGTTTTCAATCAAAAATTATAAAAATATTTCCCTATAGTTTCTCCTAGTGGTTTTATAGATTTTTAATGTTCATATTTTTCATCCACCTATAATTCTGTCTAACTGTAAGTGATCTAAATTAAATTTTCTCTTAGATAGCTGACTGTCTCAACATTATTTACTGGGCTGTCAATTTTCCACCTTTGATTTGAAACTTTAACTCTGTCTTCTACTAAATATCCATATGTATGCATGGTTATTTCTTGATTTTTAGTCTTTCTCTTTAAGACAGAATTAAAAATAGAATATATACAAATTGAAGAATAGGATATATACAAAAAGTGCACAAATTGTAAGTAATCAGCTTAATGATTTTTACAAAGTGGACATACTGTATAATCCTCAGCTAGGTCAAGAAATGAAATTTTCACTATTTCGGAAAACTCCATTTTCTAGGTAGTCAGTCTTATCTTCAAATACTGCCAACCATATCTTTTAGAAATATCTTTCATTTGCTCCTATTGTATGGGGAAATGTTAAAAGCAAGGATCTCCTTGTCCTGTTCTTTAAGTAGGAAATGCCTTTGATATTTTATTATTAAATATGGGGCATGCAGCAGGTTCTTGGTAGAAAGTACAGAACTTGCTTTTTTTTCTATGTCAAGTTTATAAAGATTTGAAAAGACATGCATAGGAATTGAATTTTTGTGAGGCACGAAGCAGAACTGTCCAAAGGTGACTTGTTCAGGCTGGCTTCCTTGGACTTGAGGCTAGCTGGGCCAAGGCCGCCTTTCCTACTTAGGCGAGAGCTCACTGAAATTCAGCTTCGACCTCTTCCTTGCCCCACCTTCCAAAGAGTGACTGCAGCATCCTACTGCTCCAAGGTCTTCAGTGAGAGGGCTGGCCTTCCCAGGTAATTACTGTAAACTGCTTTTACTCCAAACCCAGAAAGCCTGGTGCTCAGTAGCCTGAGTGTTCTCCCCACTCACAAGCTGGACTCTCATGATTGAATTATAGAAAAGAGATTTGTGGATGTGAAGGTGGTAGTAGGGGTGGGGGTTAAGGTGCCTCCATCATGTACACTCTGGGCCAGCAGTGCCCTGGCTGGGTCAACCTCCCTGTGACATTTTGGGAGGATTAGGGGTGTTCCTCTATCCCATCTCTTCCCTTGCTAACTACTTGCACACCTGTTTCCCCTTTCCACCCAAAAGGGCATTTCTTAACCTGTACTGTTCGACACTGTGAAATTCATCCTTAACTTTGTGGGTACAGACAGTGCTTTGGATTGCATCCACCAGGTGATAAAATTATATAAAATATTTTAGTAGTTATCAAGATTGCCATATTTTAAGCCAATCTGTTAATGCTTTGAATTATGTTAATAGATATTAATAGATACTTTAATGTGGAACTTCTCTTTCTTGTGGTAAACCCTAGCATGATGCCCCCCTGGGCTCAGTTTGCCAATACTTATTTATCATTATAAAAATGTCTATTCATGAGTAAGAGGAATCTATAGTTTCTTTGTAAACAATAATGATTCTGATACAATGTTTGATAAGTTTTTTATCTTTATTCCTATGCTTTGAATAACTTTAAAAGACAGGAGTTATCTGTTCTTTCTAAATTTGGTAGAACTAATTGGTGAAATTGGGCCTATTGTCTATTGTCTATGCTTTTACTATATTTTTTTCATTATTGTTTGATTTAGGTTTTCTATTTTATTTTATTTTTAAAGTAATTTTTTAATTTTACACTTACAGTTGACATACAATATATTAGTTTCAGGTATACATCATAGTGATTAGACATATATAATTTATGAAATGATCACCCCAAAAAGTCTAGTCATCACCTGACACCTTACATAGTTATTACAATATTATTGACTATATTTCCTAAGCTGTACTTTACATCCCTGTGGTTATTTTTAAACTTCTTTTTAAATTTCTTTTTAAACTCAATTTTGGGATGTAAGCCTTTCTGGGAAATTTTCTATAATTTTCCATTTCACTTAATTTCTCCCACCCCAACCTACTGGAATCAATCTCTATGATATTCTCTTTAAAAATTATCTCCCAGCCCGGCTGGAAGGCTCAGCGGTTGAGCGTCAACCTAGGATCCAGGCGATCGGGGTTCGATTCCCGGTCAGGGCACATGCCCGGGTTGCGGGCTGCAGCTGATCAATGACTCTCTCATCATTAATGTTTCTATCTCTCTCTCTCCCTCTCCTTTCCTCTCTCTGAAATCAATAAAGATATATTTAAAAATAAATAATTAAACAAATAAAAAATAAATAAAAATTATCTCCCAAACACTGATCCAAACGGGTCAGGGCTGTGCAAGTATTTCTTTAGGAGAGCATCCTCAAATTGGAATAACAGGGCTGAAATTCATTTAAAATTAGATCCATATCATCCAATTGAGCTCTAAAAGGCTTTATTAATATACATACACAGCTATGCTATTTCGTCTCAACCTCAGTCTTGGTAGATGTCAATCTTTTTTATGCTAATCTGATTATGGAAGGCAGAACAATGGCCTCCAAAGACGCCTATGTCCTACTTCTGAGAACCTGGGAAACTGGACTTTGCAGATGTGATTATGGTTATAAACCTTGAGATGGGAGGTTATGCTCTTTATCCCATCCAGGTGGGCCCGATATAATCACACAAGCTCATATTTTTCATCAGTTCCAGAAAATTTTGTCATTAACTCTTCAAATAGCTCCTGTCCTCCGTTTTCTTCATTCACGCTTGGGAATTGGGTTTGATGCATTTTAGATCTCATTTTATTTTCTAGGTCTCTTGATTTTCCTTTCATATTTTCTGTTCTCTTCATTTTCTGGGCTGTCATTAATAGTGTTTATCAGTGTCTAATATGCTGTTTTCTCCATGCGTACGTTGATTTCAACAATTTTATTTTACTTTTCCAAAATTCTATTGGCTTATTTTAAAAATCTGCCTGGTCACTCTGGATACTAGTCTCTTGTTGTTTGTTCATTTTGGTATTTCCATTTAAAAAAAATTTCTGCATCTTATACAAGTTCTTTTATATTGTATACCCGATACATTTTTATCTCATAATTTTAATACCTTAAGTTCTTGCGTATTAAATTTATGTTTATTATTGATGGTGAGTTTCATTTATAGAAACTTGTCTCCTTCAGTGTTTACATTCCCTTGACTGTAGGCTCACCTGTGTTTGACCTGAATCTGTGGCGACCTTAAGGGCCTAACCTGATGATGCCTTCCCCCAGAGAATACTTACCATTGCTGCTTCTGGAGACTGGAGGCCACCACTGACTTTAAACCAGGCATGTGCTCACTTTGGTCCCCTTGGGAATATCTGAGTTCTGTTCCTGTCTATCTTCCTTTTACCTTGTTTGTTGTCAGAAACGTTGGTGACTGTTGATTGCCCGTTTGTATTTATAGACAGTGACTGTGGTTTCTACGACAGGGATTAGAGCTTTGATAGTTTGGGGAAGTAGGGATTGAGTGTTACGACTGTGTGGCGTTTTTATTGGAAGACATTTTTCTTTTTTATGAGGAGGCCCTTTGTCCCCTGTGATGGCTGTAAGTTCCCTGGGTCAAGGTCTTTTTTCACGTGTGTTGGGACTTCCTCTGCTGTCTCCCTGGGGAGAGCTAAGTGGCGAACCCGAGTCAGCCTCCTTTCAAGGCCCACTTTTCCTCCCAGCTCTCGCTGTTTATGATCACAGGGCTCTTTTTGGCTTGTAAGGAAAAACTCATGTTTTCGGGGGTGCTCTTTTGCGATTTTTGGTTCCTTCTGAGGTTTTGGTTTCTCAGCGCTGTCGGAGTTTGTCCGGCGCTCACACACTCCTGCACTCACGCGTTGGCTGGCCCAGGCCCAGACGCCGCGCTCAGGGGCCCCCGCGGCCCCCCGCGCCCCTCCCCCGCGGCCCCCCGCGCCCCCCCGCGGCCCCCCGCGCCCCCCGCGCCCCCAGCGCGCCCCGCCCCCAGCGAGGGAGTGAACTGCGCACGCGCGCCACCGCCTTGGGGGCGGGAAGGGCTCCCGGCGCCCAGCCCCGGGGCCCCCATTCCGTGTGTTCCGAGGCCCAAGTCTGCGGCCAGCGAAGGCGCAGCTGCAGGACACCGAAAATAAGGCGCGTCACCCGGCGCCGTGCGCTCGGCCGCCCCTCTCCCGTCCTGCGGAGGTGAGCGCAGCGCCCGCGCGAACCCGCACCGTGCGCCCCCGCCTCGGCCTCGGGGCGCCGACAGATGGGGCCCACCGCTCCGTGACCCGGGCGCAGGCAGACCTGGGCCCCCTGTGGGGTGCGCCCTGCCCCCCCCCCCGCGCCCTAGAGAAAGGCTCGGCGCGGCCCCTGCAGCCCGTGGGGCACCTCCGTCTCCCTGACACACACCCCCCTCCCCGACGTGGCCTGGCGTCCCGGGCCATCAGGGCGCAGGGAGTCACACCGACCGAGCAGCTGCCCTGGAAGGAAACGGCCTGCTCGGCACAAGCTGAGCCCGTGGGGAAAAACGGCCCCTATTCCCTGCCCCCCGGTATACTAACGAGCGCCAGTGGGCGGCGGGTGCTGGGCCCCGCGGGGAGCCCCGGAGAGAGCAGCTCCGTGCACGAGTGGGTTCTGCAGTCGGGGAGTAAAGGAGGCAGCGCGCCCTGCGCGCACATAACCAACCAGCCCTGCAGGCGCTGTCTGCAGGGGACTCACCGCAGGGCCAAGGACGCGCACGGGCTGAGAGTAAGGGCGTGGAAAAAGGCTATTTCGTGAAAATGGGGGAAAAAGCTGGGCTTGGAATATTTACACCAGACAAAATAGACTTAAAACAAAGGTTATAGCAGGAGGCAACGAAGGACCCAGGAGCTCCACTCTGGTTATTTATCTGAAGAAACCCAGAGCACTAAAGAAAAAAGACATATACATCCGTATGCTCATTGCAGCATTGGTTACAATAGCCAAGATAGGGAGGCAACCTAAGTGTCTACCACCAGACGAATGGATAAAGAAGTGGTGCAATGAAGTATGATTACTCCATAAAAAAAGAGAGAATGAATTCTGGCATGGCAACAACATGGCTGAGCCTAAAGGGTATTGTGCTGAGTGAAATAAATCACAGAGAAAGACAAATATCCTATAATTGCACTTATATGTGCAACCTAATAAAACAAAATAAATGAACAAGCAGAGCAGAAACAGACTCATAGATATGGAGAACAGTTTGATGGATGCCAGTTGGGGGGATGAGTTGGAGGGGGGGCTGAAAAAGATGTTTGCCAAGACTTGTTATTTTGCTTCTTTTTAAAATTATAGCCATTCTAGTGAGTATGAAGTGGCAGCTAATTATAGTTTTACTTTGCATTTATCTGACATCTAATTTTATAGAGTATCTTTTTAAGTGCCTATTGGCCAGTTATATATCTTCTTTAAAGAAGTCTATTTTAGATCCTTTCCCATTTTAAAACTGAGTATTTTTCTTTTTATTATTGAGTTGTAGGTGTTCTTTATATATTCCAGATACAAATCCCTTGTTATATATATAATTTGCAAATATTTTCTTCCATTCTGTGGGCTGTCTTTCCTTGAAGTGTTCTTTTGAGCATAAACATTTTTAATAGTCATAAAGTTCACTTATCTATTTTTCTTTGGTTGCTTGTACTTTTGATATTATATCTAAGAAACCATTGCCTGATCCAAGGTCACAAAGATTTACCATGTTTTGTTCTAAGAGTTTTATAGCTTTAGTTCTTAAATTTAGGTCTGTGATCTTATTGAATTAAATTTTGTATACAGTGTGAGGTAAGACATTTTTCTAATAATTAAAAAAAATTCTTTGGATATGGTTTAAAAAATTCTTTTAACATAATTATTATAGCTGTTTAAAGTGTTTACTAATTTGGGCTTCCCAGGGACAGTTTCTATCACTTGCTTTTTTCCCTTGGCCATACAGTAAGTCTTCACTTAACATTATAGGTGTATTCCATGACTGTAAGCAAAACAACATATAATGAGCCACTTTTACCATAGGCTAATTGATGTTTCTTTGAGTGTCTTATGCATGTTTTGGTTGAAAAGTGGACATTTAAAATAATACAGTGTGATACCTTTAGGTATTAGATTCCCCCCACCTCCAGGGCTTGTTTTTGTTGCTATTTGTTGTCATTTGTTTGTTTAGTGACTTCCTGGAATAAGTATGTAAAGTATATGTTCTTTTTTGTGTCTGACCACTGATGTCTCCACTTGGTTAGCCTAGCGGTCAGCTCATGAATGCACAGAGATTCCCTTAAATGCCTTACATGGATAAGTCTCCTAACCTTTTCTGAGGGCCTCTATGGGTGTATGTCCGGGCATTTATTGAGTGCTCCAATTTATGCTCTTATAACTCTGCCTTAGCTTTAACTTTGTCTGTGCAGAACCTCAAGGTCAGCCAGAGGTAAGAGATTAGCATGTTCTTAGATCTTCCTAGACATGCACACAACCCTGCACATGCATGTGGCCTTCTGGGTTCCGGTAATGTGTCAGAGTTTTCCAAAGTCTCCTATGGACATTTCATTCCCCAGTTTTTCCTTATAAGTTTTTTTGGTCATCCTCTTATTCGCCTAACTGGTAGTACGTCCTCTGGCAGCTGGTACATTAAACAGTTGTCACATTAATTGACATTAAACATTGTTAATTGTCTTCAACAAATGCCCCGGGATAGGTCAGTTTGCACAGAATGGCCTCTGCCTCAGATCAAATAAAGACAAAACTTGAGAATGGTGCTTTTCAGGGAGCTGCTAGACAGGTCAGATAGTGACATTCTCTGGGGATAGGGCTTTGGGGGCCGCTCCGCTCCCTCTTCCTCTTTGGTGGTTGCTAAGCCCAAGGGTTTCACAGCTGCCACTATTGTGCAGTTGGTTTTCCAGGCTTCTGCAAGGCTGGGAAGAGGAGACAGGATTAGGGCAAATTAAAATGCCAAAAAATTTGTTGTTCTTACCAAGTTTCAGCTGTTTTTCTTGACTAAACACTCACTGGATTGTTGTAAGTCTCTAGTTAGCTTCAGAGTTCTGAAAAGCTGATTTTGATCATTTCCGCCAGCGTTCTTTCTTGTCACTTAGAGAAAGGCAAGTGTTCAGAGTCCTAACTACCATTCTCGAGGTGCTCCAATATATTGAATGCTGATTTATTTTCTAATTTGGTGTTTTGTTACACTTTTAACTTTAAAAATAGTTAAAAATAAGAATAATACAGAGATTGCCAGCAATAAACATAAGAGGCAACAATATATGGTAGTCTCCCTTTTTTCATGGTTTGTTACCCACAATCAAAGGTGGTTTGAAAATATTAAGTGAAAATCCCAGAAATAAACAATTCATGATTTTCAGATTGTGTGCTGTTCTGAAGCATGGGGAAATCTCATGCTGACCCATTCTGTCCTGCCTGGGGCTGGAGCCGTCCCTCTGTCCAGTGTATCCATGCTGCAGATGCATCCTGCCCGGTTAGTCACATAGTAGCTGTCTTGGTTATCACACTGACTGTCGCAGTATTGCAGTGCTTACGTCCAAGTAATCCTTATTTTACTTAATAATGGCCTCAAAGCACAAGAGTAGTGAAGGTGGCAATTTCTATATGCCAGAGAGAAGCCATAAAGTGCTTTCTTTAAGAGAAAAGGTGGAAGTTCTTTACAATAAGGAGAGAAAAAAAAAATCATATGCTGAGACTGCTAAATTCTAAGGTAAGAACAAAACTTCTACTCTTAATATTGCCCAATTGATAAATTAAACTTTATCATAGGTATATATGTATAGGAAAAAAGAGTGTATGTATGTGTGTGTGTGTATATATATATATATGTATATATGTATGTATGTATGTATGTACATATATACACAAGAGTAGTATTCATATACATATGGTTTCAGGCTTCCACTGGGAGCAGGGAGTGTCTTGGAACATGTCCCCTGTGGATAATGAGAACTATTGTACCTAGCTCTCATAAGATTTTTTTTTGGTATCATTGTTGTAATCTTTTGGAATCTATCAATCATACAAAATTGTCATGGTTTGATTATTTGGTTGTTTCTGTCCTAAGGAGTTTTCTGTCTTAAGAAGCCCTTGAAGCCCTGGCTTGTGTGGCTCATTGGTTAGAGCATTGGCTGCCCACGGAAAGGTTGTGGGTTCGATTCCCTGTCAAGGAAACATGTACCTGGGTTTCGGATTTGCTCTCCACCCCTGGTTGGGGCAAGTGTGGGAGGCAACCAGTTGATGTGTCTCTCTCACATCCATGTTTCTCTCTCTCTCTCCCTCCCTGCCTTCCACTCTCTCTGAAAAGCTATGGAAAAAACATCCTTGGGTGATGATTAACAAAACAAAAAAAAAAGAAGCAACTTGAAGTAATTAATGACCTAAGTTCATGGCTAAGAGCTCAAGCTTTGTTTTCTGAAAAACATGAGTTTAATCTTTGTTTTCTTATAAATGTATGATATTAGACATATTGTTAATGTTTCTGACTTTCAATTTTCTCATTTATAAAATAGAAACTGTAACATATACCTCATAGGGTTATGTTGAAGATTGAATGACATGATGTATGTAAAGCTCTTTCCTCAATATTATTATTTAAAATGAAAGCTAGTAGTTTAGATATAATTTCAGTTGGGGAAATTAGCATGTGGGATGGCTTATTCATTGTCAGAAATTTAACATCCTCCCACCTCTTTCATTTGGTTACTTTGAAATTTTCCACACTAATTTTTCTGCTGTTTTTTTTTTTTTTTCGTGGTATCATTTTATTTATATATTTCAGTTCCAAAAATAGTAGTGAGAGCCCTTGCTCTGTGTCCTCATTAGTTGCATCAATCTGCTTCCTCCCTAGTGCCAGGAAACCTAGTAGAGGTTATATATATATATTTTTAAGTATATTTTTATTGACTTCAGAGAGAGAGGAAGGGAGAGGGAAAGAGAGAGAGAAACATCAATGATGAGAGAGAGTCATTGATGGGCTGCCTCCTGCACATCCCCTGCCAGGGATGGAACCCGAAATCCTGGCATGTACCCTGACCTGGAATCAAACCATCTCCTGGATCCTGGGTTGATGCTCAACAGCTGAGCCCCACCAGGCGGGCTAGGGGTTAATTTTTATCCAGACTCAGCAGTTGGCCGAGCAGTAGTAGGCTTAACACTTCATGTAACATAATAACTTTAAATGTATAACTGTATTCCAATGAGGAACACGAGTTTCACAGAATGTTATCTATCTTTACTAGTTAAGTATATATAACCGGTTCTAGTTAACAGTGGAACCAGAATGTCAAAATATTACTTGCTTTTGTATTTTTCAGTATCAGATTATGCCGTTACTTAATAGTAGGTACTAAATTTATCTAATAGATAAAATGAAAAGGATATCACTTTTATAATTTTCAGTAGTACACAAATAATGAATAACAAAAATTAAATTCAATAGTACACAAATAACAGAAATTTAAATCCAGCAAATGTGTATATAAACATTTATTTAAATAGTTTTCACAATCTTGCTTTTGGGACTCACAATGAATAATTGTTCAAGTATTTTGTTTAGCTATATATAATTCTTATTATAATATAATAAATATAATATATCATATCATATAATAATATAATATTATAATATTATATAATATATTATAATATAACATTATATTATATTATAATATTATATTATATTATATTATTATTATATTATTATTATTATTTTCTTTCCTTAATAGGCCCAGAGTTCTACTTGGAGTGATTAGAACACATTCAGTGATTAGAACACATTCTCTTCTTATGTTTAGTAATTTCTATGGCCCATCCAGATTCACTCTGCACTCCTCTCTCTCTTTTGTGTCCTGGGAGGCTGACCTTTAGGAAATATGTCAATGTGACATCCTGCGCTCTGGCTTCCTGTTGGGATCCCCAGCTGCAGTCATCATCAGGAGACTGGAGAGCTGTAAGAGGGTAAGATTGGGGTATTCCTTCTTCCTGATCTGTTTCATATCTCCATAGGTTGCTTGGATCTAGACAACAGACCACTGCTGCTGTAGCTATCGTTCCTCTATTGAGGTTCGAGCAACCCCTCCCTCTCCATTTTTCTTCAGACCTGGGAGTAATAACAGCTATGGCTTGCTGATTTCCCTTATGCCTGTCTACAGCTTTGTAAATAGTCCCTTTGTTATCCCCTGAGTGTGAAATCTGTTTCCTCCTGGGAGCCTGACTGACGTACAGCTAAATACTGAGCAATGTCCCAGCCTGTGTATTCCACACAGAACAGAGGGTGATTCTTACCTTACAGGGAAGACACAACTATCATGAAAAAACAGACATCAGAACATACACAACTGGAGTTAGTGAGGTTTATTGAAACTTCAAATGTATAAGTTTGGTAAATTAAGGCTAAATATTTTTTAAAATTGTCCTAAGTATAAATTCTAAGCACTCTTGCTCTCAAGTTATAACACATGACCCAAATTGGATCATCTTTGATATAACACATGGAATTGGTTTCAGAACATAATAAATGAGAGCTATTTTCTCCCTAAGACATTGAATGGTATCGTACTCATGAAATTTGCCATTTGAGTGCCTTTATGGAATTTGACTTTTAAGTAGCTAAGTCCTTTGGAAACTGACCACCGTATGACACAGTCTTTATGCAGAGTCTCTTTTGGGTGTTGCAGTTCTTAGGGAATTTGAGCTCCACTTGTCCAGGTCTTATCTATTTTGACCAGTGAAGTCATTGGATGCATGATCAATGGAACATGTACTACAGTAGTCAGCAAAGTCACAACCCATATCGGATAAAGGACTTGAACCCAGAGTTGATAAAAAACAATAAGTGGATGAAAAAATCAAATTTAAAAAATGGACAAAAGTCTCAAGTAGCATTTCATCAAATAGGCAAAGGAAATGATAGTCAACATCATTAACATAGGGAAAGGCCAGTTAAAATCATATTGAGCTACCATTATAGACCCACTATGGGCTAAAATGAAAAAGATTGACAATAATGAGTGATGATGGGATTGTGGTGCAACTGGAAATCTCATACTTTGATGATAGAAATACAAAATGATACAGCCACTTTGGAAAAAACAGTTTATATGATTTAGCAATCCCACTTCTAGCTATTTAACTAAAAGAAACAGACTGGTTCACACATGTTCATGGAAGATTACTCATAATAACCAAAAACTAAAAGCAAGACTAATGTCTATCAAATGATGATTGGATAAATAAATTGTGGTATATTCATACATTGAATGCTATTTAGCAATAAAAAGGAATGAACTAAAATACTTGAGATAACATGGATGAATCTCAAAAGCATTATGCTAAGTTAATGAAGTCAGAGACAAAAGGCTACATACTGTAGGATTTCATTTGTATTTCATTCTAGAAAAGGCAAACCTATAGGGACAGAAAACAAATTAGTGGTTGCCTGGGGGTTAGGAGGATGATTGACCACAAAGGGGAATAAAGGGACTTTTTGAGTTGATGGAAATGTTCTGATTCTTGATTGTGGTGCTGTTTACATGACTGTACATTTGTCAAAACTCAAACTACATTTAAAAGAGTGAGTTTTATTGTATATAATTATACCTCAATAAAGCTGACTTTAAGAAAAAAGAATTCAGCAAAGTTTACTTCTTGATAATGGATGGCTGTTCAGTTACTCTCTGAAACTGTTGATAATATATTTCAATATTAGGCATATTTCAGTGTAATTAACCTTATTTGGAGTTTCCAGCTCTGAAGGATATAAGATTATTTATACTTCTGAATAGCATGTTATTGGAAAAGTAGAGTAAGCTAATAAAATTTATTGTTTCTGCTAAAAAACCTTACTTATTCGCTCTTGTGTGACAGAGATACTTGTGCATATTATGAATAGTGGATAAAGATGAAGCAGCTAAGAAATTGTAGGAAAGGAGGAAAGACTAGAGTCAATGGTCCTTGAAAACGATAATTTCCAATTAAGGAAAGTAAGCATTTGAAAAAGCTACCTCCAATAAAAACCAGTTTTGCATAAATCTAAACCCCTAAGGCTAAGGAGTGTTTTTGGAATTACCTGGAAGAGCTTGGAGGTAACTCCAAAAGGAATTCAGTTATATTTCAGTCAAGCTGAGAATGAGAAGAAAGCTAATGAAATCACACATATCATGTACACTTGCTTTTGTATTATGTTATACCCACTTCAATAGATGGAAGAAACAAGATTTCATAACATAAGTTCTGTAGATTTCTCAGCGTTTGATTAATTTCCAAAGCGTAAGCTAAATTAAAATAAGATTTTTTAGTTGTCAATCTGTGTTCACAAAGATGCTGTGGTGGTGTTGTTTTTATTTTTATTTTATGTTGTATTCTCAGATGCCTCCAGCCCTTTCTGAGACAACAGCAAACATGTTTTTATGTTTGTGTATGACTGGGAGAATTACAAATATAGATTTTGTTATAATCATGCACAAGTTCAAAGTGTATTTTACAGTTTATGGTAGTTTATAGACAGTCTAAAGAAGGGCCTGCTACTATTACCTAATGAGTCTGGCTCTGCACTTAGACCAGACGTCTCTGTAAAAAATAATTCATCCAACTTCTGTTTTGGTTATTTCCACCAAACCAGAAAGAGCTATTAATCACTAAGTTTTTGACATTACCTGGAACCTCAGTTAAATTACTTAAAGAAAAACTGAATTTCATATCTTTGAGAAGTGGGTGGATTAAATGCCATAGATATTTTGGGTGATTCATTCAAATTAAAATGGTTGAAAGCCTGCTGACTGAATCCAAAAGGAACTTGGCATTGAGTCCTAGTACAAACTTTGAACAGATAGGATCTTTGCAGAATTTATTAAAGGCTATTTCCCTCCTTTTCTGCTTTATCATCCAGTCATTAAGACAATTCTTACAGGAGATAATGGAAACTGATTCATTGATTACCTACATGATCCTTTTGTGTGTTTCTGCTTAGGTACAGGGCAAGTTAAATTAATGATATTTCTGGATTTTTAAAAGTATTTGAATATAGGTATTTATTCATTACTTACTTATTAGGCATTTACACACATATTTTACCTTCCCTCAAAGAGTTTGCAATATAATAGGGAAAGTAAGACATACATGTAAATATAATATACAGCAGAAGATAAATTCAATGGAAGAGGCATATATAAATTTCTTATTCAGATCAGAAAAAGCATAACTTCTCAGGGTCAAAGGTCATGGAAGTTGTTCTGGAAGAAATGGCATTTGGACTATGCCTTACAGATGATAATGGCAGGGCAGGGAAAGGCATTCAAGTTAGAGGGAACAGACTAGCTGAAGACATAGGCAAATGTTTGATGTATATGGAGGACTGGGAGTAGAGCAATTTGGCTTGAAACAAAACAGTAAAATGGGGAAACAAATTAAGACACAGAATATTGGGAATCTGGATACATGACCGGCTAAGGACTTTGGATTTTATTACACAGGCAGGTGAGAAATTGACGCTAATACAGCCATTGGAGAATTCAGTTTGCTGCAGAGAATTCCAATTGTCTTGTGAGAGGTTTTGAGAAGTCATTTAACTGAATTATTCTTTCCTTAAATTCTTTTTCTCTCTCTTTCCTCTGATACGCTATTTAATATGTCAGAAGTAAACTTTTCAAGATTTCCAAGTTACATGTAATGGCAACTCAAATCTAATCAATCTGATTATTTACTGAACTTTCATTATGTGCAAGAAAATTGTGCCAATTGTGAGACATTCTAAAACCTTTCTACCAAAAGTCTCAAATGCACAGTGCAAACCTCTTACCTTCAGGGTTCGAGAAAAACAGCCCCAAACAAGCCACCGACACATTTCCTTAAGTTTTTTGTGTGTGTTTTTTAACTTTACATATGATTTTCGCATTGGACTTTAAACCATATAAACACATTTAAAAATTCCTACTAGTATTAAAGGTAAGGAATGCATAACTGGTCCCCCCAAAAGTCTTTTAGCAAAACTGACAAGAAATATGGACAATATTTATTTCATGGCTTTCCAGCAGTCTGTGTTTTCTGGGTTCATTTTACCCAGTTTGGGGTACATAGGGTAAGAAATGCCCACACTTTTAAGAACTTTGCAGATATATGGAGGAGATGAAACAGACGGATTTTGGAGAAAGAAAGATTGTTTTATGCTTTAAGTCCAGTGTGGTTATTTACGTTTTATTAAAGTTTCAGTTCAGCCATTGAAGATATATTATCATCAGGCAGTGATTAACTGAAAACTAGCCAGATGGAAAGTAAGCATGGCATCTGGAGGAGAGAGAGAATCACTTCAGCATTTGTGTTAGCTCTCACAGGGCTCACATAGCATTATCCTTTCCATTAAAAAATTGAGTTTATTAATGTTCTTGAATACAAATATCTTGAATATTAAAATGTCATCTTAAAAGGGTTTAAATTTGTCATTAGATTAAAAATAACCAGGTTAGTGATAAAAATTTTAAAATTTAGTTTGTTAATACAAACATAAAGGCATTTTTGCTTCATTCTTTTTTCTGATGGATCTTTGATTTTTGCCCTTACTGTAATCATTTCTTCCTTTACATTTTCTTAAAATTAACAATATTTTTAGAAACATTTATGACGAATGGAACTTATACCTGATTTTATTTTAGTTCAGACCGTTCACTCCAGTGATTCCCAGACATATATAAAGAAGGGAGGCTTTGTGTTTTTTTTAAGTCATTATAAAAAATGATATAAACCTGTAATTATTGCCATATACATATCCTAGATTATTTCAAATATTCTGGAAACATATGCAATAAAATATTAACAGTGGTTATTTATATATATCTTATATATTTTTATATAATTTTTGATTTTTTTCAATGAAAAATAATTTTAATAACAATAAAGGTATTTAAAATAGTGCTTAAAATAACCTTCTGTTAGACTTTGTTTTAGTGTCTTTACTAATGGGGATTTTGATTTTGTTTACTCTTGCTTTTGAAGTGATAGTTCTAGGTTATACCTCTTTTCTCTGTATTTCCTGCTTTCAACTCCCTTCTCACCTGCAAAGATGTACACTGTTTGGCAGATTTGTCTCTGGGGGGGAAGAACTATCAACCATGATAGTATAAACAACAGAACTCTCTTTGAAAGGCATTTGCTGTTAGTTTCTTCCTTTTTATTTTTATTTTTTATTTTATTGAATTTGTTGGGGTGACATTGGTTCATAAAATTATATAGATTTTAAGTGTACACTTCTATAATACATCATCTGTATACTGTATTGTGTGTTCAGTGCCCTCTTCTTTTGGTTTTGTTCATATTTGCAGGAATGTGGTTCTCCAGGACACGGAGATTGAAGAAATGCAAGCCATGCTGCTGGGGCTGAGGTATGCCAGCACATCTCAGTGGAGAAACTTCTGGTGTTCATAGCAAATGTCTTTTTCCAAACACTCAAAACCTTGCCTTCTGACCACAGCTAAGAGTTGACAGGCTAGCTTAGGTGACCTAAGACTCACAGATGCACTTGATTTCTCTGAATACATTTTCCTCTTTCACCTATCTATTAAGATTCAATTCTGTGCCTCTGGAATCCTAGTGTAATTTCTTCTTTACTTGTTAATGTCCATTTTCTTTTGGGGCAATGTATCCACTCACATCAATGAGGAACAATCCTAAACATAAAATCGTACATCCCCAGTCTTTGCCAGCAGGGATTCTGGGAGCCCCAGAGGATCAGTGTTGATTTTTTGATGCCTTCGTCATCCAGGGATGTACAGTCTACCTTGAAAGCCTGTGAGTTACAAAAATCAAAATCAAATGTTTTCCATTCCCCATATAAAATCTTATTGAACATGCTCTCTCCTATTATCCATCTCTCTACTATGTAATTCTCAACCCAATTCAGTTGAAATATTATAAAATTTCATACCTTGTCTCTCTAAATATCAATTTGAAAGTAAAATAAAGTAATGAGAGAAATCGCGAAGTAGTGAGACAAGTGAGACAGATCTGGGCTTGAGTTCCTTCTGTGTTCCTTCACTGTGTGGCTGTGAGTCATATGGCCTGTGTACACTAGCTACAGTTAGGGCTGAGGTAGTACACGTAGAACATCTGATATACTATATGGTAGCTCTCATTGGAACTTATGGATGTGAAAGTATTTTAAAATTTACAAAGCACTCTATAAATGAGTGCTGATTTATAGCACTCATTAAATTTACAAAGCACTCTATTAAATGTGTGTCAGGATTTCCCCTCTCCTGACACTTTTCATGTTGATCCTTCTTAGATTCATATGACTGAAGCTTCGAATATGCCCAGCACTCAGCAAGCTCCACAGTGTCCTTTTTCCTTTATTTTATTTTGGGTCTGTATTTCAGGCTTCTCCTCTTCCTTTCTCCACATCTCTGCACTCTGGTGGGGCTCCTTGTCTGAATGACTAATCAAGCATTTAGCATATACTCCCATGTATTGACATATATCATTTAAATTGATAGGTTGTCTCTCCAACCAACACTTAGCACAGTGCTTTGCTCACCATGCCTTGCTTCCTAGTACATGTTGACATGGGGATTTAATAGAAAATATGTGGCTTATAGCCTTTGGTTGAGATAAACTACCTTTTGGTGAAGGGACCTGTAGAGTTAGACAGATCTGGTTTGAGTTCTGGCTTGGCCGCTGACCATCTCTGGGAACTTGCTTAATATCTCAAATTAAAAAAACATACACAAAAACACCCTAGAGGACACCAAATAGATTGTGGTTGGGAGAATTTGTTAAAAATTTGCCTTTGGACAGAGCATTTTTCTTAGATACGGCAACTTGGATTCCTCTTTCTAGCCTCCCCCATCCAGATAAGATCTTTCTTTTTATAGTACATTTTTAATTATCTTCCATGGTAGCACAACCCTTGTCACTTGTCTCACTTTTTTCTACCCACTCAAATGTCAGAGCCTCATATAATTTAAAAATAGAGATGTTTCTGCTGTGTATTTTTGTGCTTGGGTGTTTGGGGCCAAGTGGGTGGGAATACTGACACCTAAATTGTCACATTTCAAAGGAAGTCTTAGTAAATGTACAAAAATTGTAAAATAAAACAAACATTTTTTTCTGCAAACTATAGTTTGCCTACCCAGAATTATCACCCTTCCTTTCTCATAAGTGTACCCCCAAATATTCAGGTGGCTGCCCTTCTGCCATGTTGTCCCAGTGTTTCAGAGGAAGGTGACCACACCCTGCCTCCAAGGAGTAGGTCCTGGCTGTTCTAAGGCTCACCGGTCTTATCCTTTATTCACAGTTACCTTTCAGGAGTATAGGCCTAAGCCAGGAAGCGTAAATCAGTGTCTTCAAGAAGGTACATGGAAACCAATGTGGGTTAATGAAATGCAAAGAGACAAAGTTGTTTAGGACTTTAAGGAATGAAGTTTTCTGACCCAGAAGAGATCTGAAAAGATCTTCTCTCTTTATTTAGATTTTAGGATGTGTAGATATGAAACTAGGAATTGCCACAGCCTTTTTCTGGCAAGAATGAAGCTATGTTGAACATGAAACCAATTCAGAGGAAGGAAGAGTAAAGGGGATCCCAGAGAAATATGACTTAAATGCTAGCTAGATCAAGCTTACCCTGAGGTCTAGCCTGCCTCTTGACTTGCACTTATCAGAGTCCAAATCTTATTGTTAAGTCAGTTTGAGTAAGGTTTTGTGTTACGCCAATCTGAAAGCATATTAAACTTACATACCATTTAAAAAATTAATATTTCCGTAGGGTTGAAAATGTGATCTAGACCAGGACTATCCAATTGCATATTCAATTCAATTTCTGCATTGATGGACATGTTCTATATGAGTGCTGCCCAGTGAGGTAGACACTGTCCACATGTTGCTATTGAGCACTTGAAACAGGAACTGATTTTCTGATTTTATTTCATTTGAATTAATTTACATTTAAATCACCTCATGTGACTAGTGGCTATCTTATTAGCACAGACCTAGACCAGTCAACCTTCACATTGTTGAGACCACACTGCAACGTTCCTCCAAAGCTCTGTCTCCAAGTGATTCCCTCATAACTATTCTGAATTATCTTGAATTTTATTATATAATTCTAAAGCAAAACAAAGCTCACATAGGAATATACTAAAATGTCAGTGGCACCTCTCTCTCTTTTTCTTTCTCTCTCTGCATGTGTATTGAAAAATTTCTACTTGCTCAGATTTGTATTTCAAGTAATGGGGACTATAAGTAGAATAAGCGTGCGCCTATCTATTCCTTGCCAAATAACGTAAGACAAACACACACAAAAACAACCCTGAATAATACAGAGCATTGTGTGATCATGTATCTTTGTCTGTAAATGCTAAAAGACTTGGAATGAGAAAGGTTGGGCAGGCTTCATTCACTAAACCCAGTCAGTATGGCTTCCTAAAGAGGGTAACAGTGACATGTATAGTGAGAAGCTTCTACTAAGGGGACACTATTTCAAGGCATTTATCATCCTTTTGACTCCCAAATCAAGAGGCCTCAAGGAACAATATTAATATTTTATTACCTTCTTACCAGGAGAGAACATATAAACAGATGTATGCCTTTTCTGAATTAAATGATATAAAACCCGTGTTATATATGAAGCAAGTAAAGCTTTTGATGGAGCCTCCTTGCATTTTGATTTACTCTGTTCTGGGTGGCTTGCTCTTTTCCCTTCAGTTTTTCTCCTCTCTTTCTCTCCTAGCTATACTTTTCACAGACATACCTGCAAAGCATTGCGTCTTTTTCCATTAAAGAAATTCCCAACTTGGATATGGTAGTCATAGCATGGAGGGAACACAATTCTCGGTTGCATTTTTCATTCTCTAGGTCTCTGCCAATTACTGTCAGAAGCAGTGGTGACTTTTTGTGAGGGAGATGCTTGTTCATTAGAAAGTGGCCTGAAACAATGAATTTCCTTCACACAAACCATTGAACTATCATGAGATGGTAACGACTTTCTGTCACTCCCAACGTAGGTCTAATCCAAACTCCTGACCCAGAGGTGTAAAGGCTTTGTAGCTCATTAGTGATTCCCCTGGAGCCATCAAGTGCCAAGTCTACAGTCACATGGAGACTAAAATGAAGAGTATTGTGTGCCTTTTAGCATTAATAGTGTTTTAATGGAAAAAATGCTTAAAATTAAAAAAACTAAACATTCTCAATATTTTCTATGTGATGCTAGGGTGACCATGTTAACATGATTCAAAATATTTTATTGTAATGCAGTATGTTGTTGAAACTGTTTCATAAAGTCCTACTGAGGACAATAGCCCAATTCAGAAAGGCAGAAATGGATTTTCTCATTTATTCTGGAAAAAAAAAATGTCATTTTGTGAACTCACAACTAGTTTGAGGGAAAGGGATAGTTCTAAACGTTGGACTGAAGATAGTTTTGCTCATATGATCAGGACAACTGAGTTTCCTTTACTTTTTTCTGAGTTACTTTTTAAAAAATCTTTTTGAGCTTAAATAAGAATAAAGAACAGAATCTTTAAACCCGGTTTTTCTGTTACTAAATAAGCAAAAGGAGGTGTTCTAAGCATGCTCTTTCACCTAAGTAAGGCTGATCAAGTTTTCAGGTCTCTGTAAGCTTTGGATTTCAGGTTATGGTGCAATGTTTTGCTACTGCAGTGAAAATAATTTAATTATTATTTTTTCTTTCTCATAATGTTTAAGCATGAAACAAAAGTATATAAAACAATGGGCAGGTTATCCAGACAGACTATAATTTCGTTTCAGTTGTGGGGTCTGTCAAGCCAAGGCATTATCAATTTCATGCTTCCCAGTGTATCCATTATTTATGGTTCTATATACTTCTGAAATACATATTTCTTTGTGAAACGATTTGCTTTAATTTAAGAGAAAGCAGACCAATCGAACTATTTACTAAATAGGATGATATATTTATCCCAAACAATATATAATATGCGTAATGGAAGCATTAGTCATTTTATATGGAGTTAAGGATCTTTAATGATTCTATTACAGCATCCCATTTTAAGTTTTATTTGTTGAAAATGTTTCATGAGGAAAATAAGCTTGATGGCAAAATGCAAGTGAATATGAATAATTTCTTATTTTCTTAGCTTATTTTTAATTGAAAATTAGTTATTTTAGGCTCCGGTGATTTATATGTTTACAGTTATTCAAATTTAATTGAATTAAATGACAAAGAATTTGCTGAAACAAATTAATATATTATAAATTTACGTTTAATAGTCAAGAAATAGCTCATGTTGACATGCAATTGTTGCAGCAATTTAAAATTCTTATTAACTTCTGAAGACCAATCTTTTTGAAACTGGCAGACATCTTAACGATGATCTTCGGTTATCACATCTCTATCATAGCTAGCACTTTGTAAGCGGAGACTGTCTTTGCTAAACTGACCAAAGTCAATACATACTCCAATTACAGCTGGCTGACCCTGACAGCTTGCATCTGCTCTCTGAAGGTTGTCTGCCTCACTGCGGAGCCTGTGCAGACAAGCTGCCAGATCTTCGTTAAGACCCGGCTTGCTTTTTTGTTGTTTAGAGGAAGTGGTGTCTGGTAGATCAGCCAAAGTGCTGAGTACCTTCTTGTGTAGCTTAGCTTTTTTTACTTTGAGTTATATTTCTTTCCCTCTAGAATTCTCAAAAGTTAGCTAGTAGTGAAATATCTTTACTTTGTAGTTTGTTGTACCATTTTCTTACTGGGTCTAACCCCCGAAACAGTGCAGTAAACTTATATGAATTACACATTTAATTTCAAAAGCATTTTCAGATTTTTGTACCTTTACGATAACACTTGAAGTTAAATGAAAAAGACGATGTAGTTATCATTATGCAACCAATAAAATATTCGAAATACTGAACTCAGAAGTTCAGGATTTGCCATTAATTAACCACCTGGTTATTGGTGGAATTTTTTTGGAAAATATGTTGCTTTTAAAATGGCCATGCAGTTATTTTGTAATGAAAGCCAAGCTCTCTTCAGAGAAGAGGCGCCCACATTTGCACCTGGTGCAGCCTAAGTGTATGATTGTCCTCCTTGGAGGCCGCATTGGGCACGTAAGTGGCGACTGTCTTCCCAGCCTCTGTCCTGGGGCTCTCAGCGCTCACAGGCGCAGTACAGGGCCCAGGGCTCTGCATGGTTCAGGGTTAATTTCCGTGTGTCCGTCTTGAACTATTGGGCAAGGTACAGGCATGTGCTTGTTCTAATGGTCCCCACGGCATGAAGCGCTAATCTGAGTCAACAGAAAACTTTCAATATCCATGCACCCCATCGGCATTTGGCATTTAAAGTAATCAAATCTGAGCTTTGTTTGGTTTTACTATTATGTAATAAAATGCAAAAAAGAATTCAGAAGCGTCGTTAGTGATCACTGGGAGACAGAAGCTTTGGAGGACTGTAGCAGAGTGGTACCAACTGTCTGAAGGTCGACTGGTCTAGATCTGTGCTATCTAGTAAGATAGCCACTCGTTGCATGAGGCAATTTAAATGCAAATTAATGAAAACTAAATAAAATTAGACATTCGTTTCCTGAGTTGTTCTAGCCACATTTCAGCTGCTCAGTATTTACGTGAGGACAGTGGCTACCACCCTGGGCAGCACTCATATAGAACATTTCTATCATCACAGAAAGTTTTAGTGGACAATTCTGGTCTAGACCACATTTCCGTGCCTAAGTTTATTTTTTATATTAAAATATAATACTATATTTTTCTGTAATAATAAAAATAAAAAGAAATAATTAGGGAGTAATAGTGAATGCTAAGGAAAAAGAAAAACCAAAAACCAAATACATTTGTGTTGGAAGCTTATATAAGTCATGGGTCATAAAATCTCCCATTAGTTACTGTATTTAATGCATTCATTTTATATTTTTACTTGAAAAATTAGATTTTCAGGAGTCAAAAGAAATGAGTGGCTTTTTTTCTTTGCAAAGATATTAATAATTTGGTGTTCTTATACCTTGGATTCTAGTTTCATAGGAAGAGGCATAAATATCAGTTACGGGGTTCTGGGATCCCTCAGCCTTTTTTAAAAAAATTGTACAAACCTGCACAAGCACAAAACCCAAACCCTATTTAGTAGATGGGGACATAAAAGAAATTCTTAAATATCTCAGAGGGAGGTCCACTAGCATATTGGAATATGAGAACAGAGAGAGGATGCTCATGTCTGCTAATTGTCAGCTGGATGAAACATTGTCCTCTACATTGTTGTATTCCAGATGATCTAACTAAAGAAAAGGTTCCTGGGTTTTGTTGGATGGGAACGGGCCACTGTATGCTGTGGCTGTGGACAGGTTTAATTTCATTCTGAGCTATTATCATTGGGAGTATGTGGCTACTATCTTAGTGATCTGCCATTTTCTCAGCTTATTCATAACAGTCAAAGGAAAGATTGTATCTCCGTGCTTAGAGTGAAAATCTTTGGAAGGCAGAAAGCAAATCTTTTATTAAATTTTTGTCCAGGAGTTCATCTGTCAGGTCTGGAAATGACTAGTTATTGTTACCATATAACTGAGATTATCTATGACTGATATGGAAAAAGAAAACATTTAAAGAGAATTCAACAGGCAGTGTGTCCATGTTGTTCTTGCCTGACATTTTATAATTAAATAACAGTTCCCTGTATTATTTCCTGGACAGTTCTTCCAATGCCAGGCCTATCTATTTAAAGTAAGCTTCTTGGAGGGAAGGGCGGTGTTCAAGAAGCAGGCAAGATTGGCAGAGGGTTAAAGGATGGTATTACTGTCATATTAGAAACCATACTTACAGGAGTATGAACAGGGAATTCTTCAATCCATTGGTCAAAGATGAGTTGGCAAATTTCCCATTTAAATGTGCAGTCGGAGTGCTGAATTATAGTGGGCATTAGACATTTTTATAAAGTGGATCCTTCAAAGTCCAAAGTTAGTCTAATGATCACTTAAAAAAATGGCTGGGACTGCAGCAGTTTGGATTCAAAGTCTCAACAAGTTAGCCTCATGATGGCTTTAAAAATGATGAGCACTGCGGCAGTTCGGTGTCCTGTTTTAACCTTCCTGGCATTATTAATTCTCAGTTGTTCATAAATAATTTTTGCTTCCGCTTTCTCCTAGAGAATTCTGTCCTATGCTATGCATCTCACAAGGAGAGAACCCAGAAATTCGTTTACAATAACATGTTAGCCTGAAAAATACAGTTTTTCATAAAAAATGAAGTGAGCTCGGAGAAACGGAATATATTATTTCCCTTGTTCTAGGTGCCTGATATGTTAGCTACCTACCAGTCAAAAAGTAAATGTTTTCTTCGATAATGCTATTCCAAACTGCCTTGGACATGGAGTCCCTTTATCCTAAGTGCCAATGCAAAGGCTCAACTTCCCACGAAGGGTGGGGATACATGAATAAAAACTAGGAGCAGAGGGACCCTAGTGGGAAACCATAAAGAACCCAAGGAGAGTGGAGGATGTATGGAAAGCATAGAAGCAGGTGATGTGGCTTTTTCTCTCTTCCTCAACACTCTCCCTTCTGCACAGGTAAACATCTTCTTGCCTCAGCTTTATTTTTCAAGTTATAGTCAAGACTGAAACAAGTCGGACCATTGAGACTCATTTGCTTTCTTTCTGAGCTAAGACCAATGTCTCTAATTTCATATTGAGTCCAGGCAGGCGGGGGTGGGTGGGGAGGAGGAAGGGTAATCTAGGGAAGGCATCAGTTGTAATTTACCTTGACTTCCTAAGACTTTTCCTTTTGAATGACATGCTGTCTACAAGTGGAGATTTAAATGATTACTCAGATTACTTAAGAGTGTTGTGTTTAAAAAGGACTTCTAAACTGCATGAGACTGGGTTCATATCACCAGGGGTGGGTCCAAGAACCAGTCTATTTAACATCTTCATCAATGACCAAGATAATGGAAGAGAAACAGCAAGTTCATTAATTAACTTTAAGAAAGACATTAGGTATATATGTGGAATCTAAAGAACTTAATAAACTGATGAACAGAATAGATTCAATGACATGGAAGCATGGATCAGACTGACTAATGTCAGAGGGATGGAGGAGGGTGGGTGGGTGGAGGGGGACAGAGTAACCAAAGAATTTATATGCATATATGCACAACCCAAGGACACGGACAATGGTGGGAAGAGGGGCTAGGGAGGGGGTGAGACTGGGTGGAATGGGTCATTGGGGAGATAAAGGGACATCTGTAATATTTTAAACAAAAATAAAAATAAAGAAAGAAAATTAAATTAAAAAAAGACGGTAGGTGACAAGGGGTGGCTTGTGCATTGTAGGGTGGGCCGCAAAATTTCAATGACCTTTCCCATGATAAAGCACTTGCCTTTTCCATTCACATCACAAAAGCTATTTCTGTTTTGGGCATCCCTGCAGGCATGTCTAAGAAAACAAATAAGGGAACGCTTACTACCATGAATCTGTATATCCTCTTTGCTAAATCACAGGGCCTCAGAACTGGAATAGCTTTGTTTTAATTAGAAACACTCATTTCTTATAGGCACGCCCCCAAATGGTTTTCTTCTTTCCCTACATGTGGCTCTTTCTTGGAATTGGAAGGCAATGCTGTACTGGTGTAAGGGAGGGCCAGCTACATAATTGGGGAGGCTATAAAAAGAAAATCGGAGCCCCTTATTCATAAAGCAGGAAAAATGCTGTGGAAGGTACTAACATACAAACCTGTTCCCATTCTTCCATAGTCTCTCTTTTGACTTGTCAGGGTGTTCGTTTTTGCTGTTTAATGCGCTAAGAAAAGAAAAATTAAAAATTTAAATGATCAGCATAAATTTTATCGTTCATCTTTATCTTGCGTAATACCAGTTTTAAATACAATTCGAAAACATTTAACTCATATGTGGAACCACCAAAATTTGTATTCTGCGGCTCATACATGGCTATGTACTTCTTTCTTACCAGAAGTGTAAACCCTGCACAAAATTAACTCAGTTATTTTTATTTCACTTCCTGATAGGCGCACATCCCGATACTCCTAATCTTCGGCTTACTGATGAGTAAGGAAGGTCTGAAAGGAAAAAGAAATGATGGGTGGCCCTATCTTTCCCTTCCCTTCTATGCCATCATTTCCAGTTTAACACGTGGGCCAACGGAGGGAAGCAACTCTAGGAAAAAGGCATAAATAGGGTTCCTTGGTCATGCGTGTGCTTTTGAACACCATTGTTTTCTCTGTTTGAACCAAGTTCTGGTTTGAATGGAAAGCACGGCTCTCGAGGCTGCTGGTGGCTCTCACTGCTCGGTCCTGGCTGTCACACTCTGGTTTAGCGCTTGCCTTGAGTCTTGATGAGTGACGAGCTCTCCTGTGCCGTAGACCCACCGGATTTTGGCGCTCATGGGGGTTCTGACACCACGTGTGAAAAGGGAGGCGAGGAAAGGCAGACACCCACATGGCACCTGTCTCCTCCGTTCAGGCACGCGCTTGATTGTCCCAGGGGCCTTCACTTAACAATCCTTAAGTTTAAAGATAAAAAAATTAAGAATTTTAAGATCGTGACCCGAGAGGATTAAATTAAGCCCAGGGGCCACTGGTACTGCACCTGCTGCAGGCCGCGAACCTGGCCCTGCTGCAGGATTTTCACACCCTTTCTCTGCCTGCCATGCCCCTACCTGCTGTCCCTTCTGTCTGATCTTGGCCACAAAAGAAAGCCGATCATGTCTTTCTGCAAGACTATGGGTTGGTTTTACCTTGATAAGAAAGCAAGAAGTTCCTTGATGAGGTTGGGAAAGGAACTGCCAAGATAAGGGACTGCTTCTGAAACCTTAGTGTTTAAACATGTAGAATTCTCAGGTTCAGGCAAAAAACACATGCTGAAATAATAATGAATTTCATTATTTTTTGAAGTTGTAAGATATCCTCTCCGTGTTTTATGGGTTCTTACATCTTCTTGCATGCAAGGCTTAGAAACTACTTCCAGCTTTTCTGTAATTTGGTGTTGTCCTGTTTTCAGCTGTTCGCACCTCGCCACCGGAGATGGCAGTGACGCCCAGCTCCTCTACCCTTATCGCTCCGGCTCTGGTGTCAGGGAACATTGACAAGGGTTCTCTGCCCATGGATTCACTGTGGCTTTGAGCAGATTTTTAAATCTGTCCGAGTTTTCATTTTTTTCATCTGTTCAAAGGGGATAATGCCTATCATGCAGATATAATTTAAGGATTTAATGAGATAATAAAAGTGCCAAACAGATAGTAGTCCAATTGCCTGTGCTCTAGGAAATCAGATTTCCTGAGACTAAGTTAATGTAGGAAATAAATCCCTATTTGCACCACAGTTGGCACTCAATTTTTATGTGAGTTTAGAAAGTTTAATTACTATTCCCATAATCACTTGTTTAACCTTCTTTCCTCACCTTTTCCTAAAGGTTTCCCTCTTAGGTGTGCTAGTGGATTTTGCATAAAAAAGGGGCACCTGCCCCCCTGCTTCATAGTAAAATGCTAACATAAAACACAGCTTTACCTTTAATCAGCAGTCAAATTTTACGCATCAGCTGTGCAAATTAATTTTTTTAAATCAGGCAGAAAAATATGATTGGTGTGGCTCACATTTACAACTTCTACTTGTTCCCCATCTTAATTAAGCTTTACCCTTACATTGCTTCTCAGCTCAGTTTTTTTAAATTATAAAATTTACATTTATTAGAGATTAGAAATACAGAAAAAAGAGAATGAAGAATGCATTGTACACATTGAAAATAAATGATGGAATTTTTTTTCCCCCCACCTTCTTGTCTTTTCTTACTATATGACTGTAAAAATACTGTTGAGATGCTAACATATACAATATTTATGTCCTGCTTTTTAACGTAACATTATATTATAAAGTTTTTATATTACAGTCTGCATGAATATTTTCATGACTGCAGTACATATTACAACATGGATTTAACAGTTCCTCTAATTTCTGACATAATTTCATTCATAGTGAATACTGTATTGAACATCTTTTTGAATAAAACTTTTTCAGTTTTTCAAGGTTATATCTTTAGGATGGATTCCCAGAAGAATATTACCAGGATAAAGCATCTCAAACATTTTAAATCTCTTGATGCTTGTTGACAAATTGCTTTCCCAAGGAGTCATATCAATTTTAACTCCTGACAGATTTATCACAATGCCAGTCTCTCTCCTTGTATTAGCTTTCTTAGTTTGATAAATGGAAAGTGATAGCACTTTGTTAAATATAAATTATTTTTATTAGTGATGGTGGATATATGGTTAATATATAATATAATAAATAGTATATATAATCACATATAATTAATATGTATTAAAATACATATGTGTTTGTTTTCTAACTCTAATTCTTCCATCATGAAATACAGTATTGCACTAGCTGATTTGGCTCAGTGGTTAGAGTTTCAACCCTCGGACTGAAGGGCCCCGGGTTTGATTCTGGTCAACTGCACGTACCTCGTTTGTAGGCTCAATCCCGCCCCGGTAGGGCTCGTGCAGGAGGCAACCAATCCATGGGCATCGATGTTTCTGTCTCTCTCTCTCTGTGTCTCTCTCTCCCTCCACTCTCTCAGAAAAGCAATAGAAAAAAAAAAAAAAATCCTCAGGTGAGGGTTAAAAAAGAAAAAGAAATACAGCATCTCCTTTACTCCTTTCGGTTCTTTGGTAGACCTGCCATTCTTATAGTCAAGATGTCCTAGCAGGAGGGTAGGAGAAGAAAACATTCAAAAATTTATATTATTTTCAATGTTCTTGTTTCTTTACTACCCCTCCATTCATACAAATTAGGCAGAAATAAATGAGATTTCTTGCCATAGTGATATGAGCAGGACTATCTTATCCCTGCCTCTATCCTTTGCTTATTGCCCCCCCACAAAGCCCCTGATGTCTGTTCCCTTCTTTCCTCTCCTCGCCCTCCTCAGCTGGTATTTTCTGCATTTACAGGTAGCCAGTGTGGTTTTCCATTTCTCTAGCAGGCTGATTCTGAAACCCTTCCCAGGGTTTAAATGAAATTATTTTATTTTGTTTAGAGGTTCAGGCTGTTTTGTTGTACTAAGGAATGCTGGGGAGAAAATGTTAGAGAAACATTGTACTAGATGCCCAAATCTCTTTCCCTTCCTGAAGCTAAAACACATACAGTTTCACCCCGAGGATCCAATTCTACAGAAAACAAAGCTAAAGGGGAAATGAAATGAAAGGCAGCCTACACTAAATTTCATTTAGGCCTATTGTTTAATTTACGTTCTGTGGCCCTTGAGTCCTTTTAGGCCCTAGGCATGCAGGGTAATGTTTCTCTGGGCCTGGTGACCTTCATATTTCATCCTATCTTTGGGCCTTATGGATGTTTCTGTTCTGGAGGCCTCTTAAGTCAGCCAGCTCTCTCTTTCAGGAGGGTTGGTAAGTCGAGTGGGATATTCTTTAGCAGGTATGTTGATTTAGGTTTTTTCCCCTTAAGCCTTATTTGGCTTTCTCCGTTTTGACTTTAATAATATGATGGCTTACTTCTTTCGAGCCGTTTTTAAAGTTTCGTTGATTTATTTGTAGTTGGATTTGCCATAGTTTCAAGTATTTTATTTATTTCCTCACTTATTTGTAGCACAGCCGTGGAACAGACGTGGGGATTTCCTTGGAAGGGTGACGAATGCACACGCTAACCTGCACTGTGGGCCTTTGCAGATCAGGGCTGGTCCATATTGTGCGCTGCGTGGCTAGGCAGGATCGGATCGCCCCGTTTCTGACCAGCAGTCCAAGGTGCTGGCTTTGCTGGAGGGAAGTGTTCACAGCAACTGCCTGTGTTGTAAATTTTTTTTTTTTTAGAATTAATAGAAGACCTGAACTTTTTGGGTTTTTCATATGGTTGCTTTCCCAGTTGCACTAATATTGACTTAAAAAAAAACAACACCCCACAGCCCTAGCTGTTTTGGCTCAGTGGTTAGAGCATCAGGCCATTGACTGAAGGGCTCCAGGTTCGATTCTAGCCAAGGGCCCCTACCTTGGTTGCAGGCTCAACCCCAGGCCCTGGTTGGGGCGCGTGCAGAGGCAACCAATTGGTGTATGTGTCTCTCTCCCTTCCATTTTCTCTGAAAAGCAAAATATCCTCTGGTGAGGATTAGAAAAACCCCCAAAGCCCCCCACAAAACACCTCTTCACTTTCAGGAAAAGAAAGCCCTGAGTCGCTTAGGGTTCCTTACACCCTGGAGGGCTGACTGGAAAGGCTTACACCTCCTGCTGGGCTTGTACCCTCCTTGAAGGAAACGAGGCAGCCCCGGGGACTCAGTTCTCTTTATCTGTGCAGTTATTCTAAGTCCCAATTTCTGCAGTCTTCTCTCTTTGACTATTTAATGCACTTATCGTTTCTCTGCCTGGCATTCCCCTATAGGAGAGATTGAATTTAACAAATGTACACTAAGAATGATAGCTGACACTAATTCAATGAGCAGAAGGTTAAATCCAATCACAATTCCTGAGGTAATGTAGACCGGTAGGGTATGCAGATCTCCGAAGAGTCAGAGAGATTAAATGAAACTACACAGTCCCTTAGACTGTGTAGCCACAGGAAACTATAATAGCATTTTAAGGTAGGGTGATACCAGAGCCTAGAGATTTATTTATTTTTTTAAAATAAACAAAGCATCACAGTCAAGCTGATGCAATAATTTTTCAGTCCCTCGAGCTGTTAGCCTCAAGTGAAGAAAGATGTTAGCTAAATACAATCTGAAATGAGTACATTAATTTGCAGTCCCTTGTCCCCATTGTGCATAAAGTCTTGAATGATTTTAACTCAGATCGATTTTAGTCCATGATAAAAAACTGGAAAGACTGCCCATACAGCTTTTAAAAAGATAAGTAAGTCACATTAGGGATACGGGGGTGGGAAGGGAGGGAGGAAAGATTTGCAAAGACTTAAGAAGAAAACACACTGCTTGATTTAATGTCTGTAGATGAAAGCTGTGGACAAGCACTTCCCGCGAGACGCCGCGGTGGAGCTGCTGATGGCAGCTAACCGAACCCACGGAGAACTTGCAGCTGGGGTGCTGGCTGGACCCGCCCCTAACGGCCCTTCTCGGTGGGATGGCAGGATTAGGGTGAAGGCTGAGAAGATAATGGAATCTGTGCATGCCTGGCCTGATTGCTCCCCTGATCTGATCACTGGTATCAGGGTGACAGCTGCTTTTCCAACCCTCTGAGCAGCAAGTGGCAGAAAAATATGTCAGTTGCATGTATGTCTATAGCAGTAATATATTGACAATGAAAGAGAAAGTGATTCACATATGTATTACCCTTCCTAAAGAGCATCTGAAATATTTAGCCAAAGACTTGGAGGGTTCATGACTGAACAGAGTTCTCTTTTAAAGATATACACCGATCAGTGAGTTATCATTATTCTTGGTTTGGGGTAGCTGTGTAAAGATATTGAACATTATATATGCGATTCACATACATACCTCAGAAGAAGACTGTCAAATTTTAGGAATGCTGTAGTAGTACATGGTATTGAAATTGGGCTGGATTTGTTAAAATTCAAAATGGAAGTGATGGGAACAGAAAAGAAATAGAAAAGGGAATGCTTTGTGTTCAGGGATTAAAGCTTTCTGAATTACTGGGTTAGAAAAATGTATTATGTCATTAAAAATAAAATACATATATGTATTAATTTTTTAGAAAGGAAACTGGCTAGATAAGTAAATCTGCTAATAAACATCCTAAACATTTAAAATGTTGCATACCTAACATTTTCACATCAAGGAATAGGTGATGTTCCTCTACTTCTTCCACTTAAATAATACATCTTTAATTTTTAGTTCTTCAAGCAAAAGGCACTTTCTTTTGTTCTCTATTAAAATCATGTAATGTTTCACAAATATAAAAGATCGTGTGTGTTACAGATCTGTGAGTGATGAAGCATGATAGTCACTTACACTAGTGCAGCAGCCATCCAGTAGGACCTACACCATTATCGACATGTTTGTGTTTCTTCCCTACCTTGTCCTATTTTTCTCTTCCTTATATACCTTGTAACCTGAATTTTATGTTTTTTTTTCCTAAAATGCTTTTGTCAGACAAGTGTATATTCTTTTATTTCATTTTTCAAAACTAAGGCATAATTTATATACAGTAAATCTCACCCACTGTGGTGTACAATTCTGTGGGTTTTGACAAACATGCCCCCCATCACAGTGAAGATGCAGAACAGTTCTGTCACCTCTCAGAATCCTCCAGGCCCCGTTGAAGTCAAGCCCCCCTTCTTGCCCCAGCCCTTGGCAACCACCCATCTGTTTGCTATCTCAATAGTTTTGCCTTTTCCAGACTGTCATGTAAGTGGAACCATCGTGTGGTCTTCTGAGCCAGTCTTCTTTTACCCTGTGAAATGCATTTGAGAGTCACCCAGGTTTTTGTATGTATCAGTAGTTCATTTCTTTTTGTGAGTAAGTAGCGTTCTATTACAGGGATGTACTTACTATAGTTTACTGATGCATCAGCTGAAGAGCATTTTGGCTTGTTTCCAGACTTTGGCAATTATAAATACATCAGCTATAAGCATTATGTTTTTGTGTGAACATAAATTTTCACTTCACCTGAGTAAATAAATACCTAGACATGAGATTTCTGGGTCATACGGTGCGTGCATGTTTAACTTTATAAGAAACTATAAGATAGAGCAAATATTTCTAAAGGGGCTAAATGTATTATGTTGCACTTTCACAAGCAATTTTTCAAAGTTTCAGTTGCCCCGCATTCTCCTCAGCACTTAATCTTGTCAGGTATTTTATTTTAATTTTCAAATTAAGCCAATTTTTTGTTAGTGGACTCTCACTGGGCTTTAATTCATACTTCCTGAATGACTAATGATGTTGACTGAGCAACCTCCATGTGCTTATTTGCCATCTATATATCTTCTTTGGTGAAGTGCCCAAAATCTCTGTCCCTTTCAAAAATGGTTTTTCTTCTTCTTATTGAATTTTGAAAATTTTATGCACAGATACAAACAAGTCTTTTAACAAGTACATGATTTGAAAATATTTTCTTTTGGCCTTTCACTTACCTTTTATTCTCTTAATAGCATCTTTCAAAAAGCAGATTCTTAATTTTATTAGTGCCCAATACATCAATTTTTTCTTTTATGGATCATGCTTTTGGTGGTGCATCCAAGAATTTTTGTCCAACCCAAAGTCACAAAAATTTGTTGCTATGTTTTCTTCTAAGTGTTTTGTAGTTGCAAATTTTACATTTAAATCAGCAATCCAATGCGTTTTCAGTTAATTTTAGTATATTGTGTGAGCTATCTATTAGCATTCATTTTTTTTGCATATGAATAGCTCATTGAGCATCATTTGTTGAAAATAATATTTTTTCTCAATTTAATTGCCTTTGTATCTTGCTTTTGTTGAAAATCAAGTGAACACATGTATGATCTACTTTTGGATTCTCAATTTTTTATAAAAAATTGGTTTGTGCCCTAGCCAGTTTGGCTCAGTGGTTAGAGCATCGGCCTTTGGGCTGAATGGTCCCAGGTTGGATTCTGGCCAAAGGCATCCTTGGTTGCAGGCTGGAAACTGCCGAGGAGAGTGTGGAAGGCAACCAATTGACGTGTGTCTCTCACATTGATGTCTCTCTCTCTCTCTCTCCCTTCCACTCTCTCAGAAAAGCAATGGAAAAAATATCCTTGGATGAGAGTAAAAAAAAAAATTTGATTTGTGTGTCTACCCTTTTACCAGTATCATGTTGTCTTGATGCTGTAGCTTTAAAATAAATGTTGAAATCAGGTAGTGTGAAATTGGGTAGTTTATTACAAAAATTATATTGGGTAGTTTATGAAAAGAATTATATAATTCTTTTTCTTTCCATATAAATTTTAGAATCAGCTTGTCTGTTTCTGCAAGAAACAGTAACTCGTTGGACTCTTCGGAATGTTGATTGAAGTTAAACTGAATCTTTTTTTCTTTTTGTTAATCTTCACCTGAGGATGTTTATTCCATCGCTTTCTTAGAGAGAGTAGAAGGGAGGCAAGGAAAGGGGGGAGAGAGAGAGAGAAAGAGAAACATCGATGTGAGAGAGACACATTGACTGGTTGCCTCCTGCTCGCTCCCCGACTGGGGCGGGGAGTGAATCCGAAACCCAGGTATGTGCCCTTGACTGGGAATCAAACCATGCGCAGGCCAATGCTCCAACCACTGAGCCACACTGGCCAGGGCTAAACTGAGTCTTTAGATCAGCATGTGAGAATGACATCTTAACCATAATGAGTCTTCCAGTCCAAGAAAAGTGGCTTATCTATGTATTTACATCTTTTTTATTTCTTTCATCAGTGTTATGTAGTTTTTATCAGACAGGTCTTGCACATATTTTTTTTAGATTTATAACTAAGTATTTAATGGTTTTGGTGCTATTATAAATGGCACTTTTGAAATTTCAATTTCAAATTGTTCATTGCTAGTGTATAGAAATACTACTGATTTTTGTATATTGACTTTGTATCTGAAACCTTGATTAAAATCTCTTATTAGTTTTAGTAGCTTTTTAAAAATAGATTTTTGGGTTTAAAAAAAATATAATCTTGTTTTTCAAGAGTACAGACTGTTCTATTTCTGTCTTTCCAATCTCTATTTATTTTATTATAATTGCATTATTGCACTATCTTGGATGTCTGGTATGTTAATGAATAGGAAAGCAGATGTCCCTGCCTTGTTCTGATTTTAGGGGGAGAGCACTCCGGTTTTCATGAATAAATATAATGTTAGCTGTAAATTTGTTAGATGCCCTTCTTTTTCTAG
This sequence comes from Miniopterus natalensis, assembly GCF_054644295.1. Taxonomy (NCBI): domain Eukaryota; kingdom Metazoa; phylum Chordata; class Mammalia; order Chiroptera; family Miniopteridae; genus Miniopterus; species Miniopterus natalensis. Next base: position 16,461,650 of record NC_142092.1, on the reverse strand, counting down.
TTTGCCAAAAGTTTCAAAAAATTATAAATCATTGTTGAATTCTGCCCCCCCCCCTTTTTTTTATCTATTGAGATATTGGAGTGTTTTTTCTTCTTTATTCCATTGATATGGTGAATACATTGATTGCTTCTCAAATGTTAAACAAACATTTTTTAGATAATCTCTAGTTGGTCATGATGCATTATTCTTTTCATATATTGCTTGATGGAACTTGCTGGTATTTTGTGTCAGATTTGTATTTTCTCTTTCTTAAATTTTTGGAAGAATTTGCCCATGTAACAACCATCTGGACCTGGAGTGTTCTTTGATGCAAACGTTTAAACTAGAAATATTCTTTAATTAATAGATACGGGATTATTCAGGTTACCTGTTACAGAGTGGGTTTTCATTGCTTGCTTTTTAATGTCTATAGTATCTCTTTTGAATTATTAATATTCATAATTTGTGTCTTCCTTCTTAATATGTTGCTCAATTTGGCTAAATGATAACATCCCCCCCTCCCCCCAAAGAAAACAGCTCTGGTTTCATTGATTTCTCTTTCTTGTTGTTTTTTTGTTTTCAATTGAATTGATATCTGCTCTTATCTTTATTATTTTATTTCTTCTTCTTGCTTTGGGTATAATTTGGTCTTTTTCTTGTTTGTTAAGGTGTATTCTTAGATCACTTATTTGAAACTTTAATTCTTTTCCAATGTAAGCATTTTAATTCTATAAACATTTCTTTAAGTGTTGCTTTAGTTGTATCTTACAAGTTTTGACATGGTGATGTTTCATTTTCATTAAATTAAAAATATTTTCTGATTTCCTGTGTGACTTCTTTTACCTTTGGGTTATTTACAAGCATGTTGTTTGTTAAATAAATATTTTAGAATTTTTCAGATATCTTTCTGTTATTGATTTCTAGTTTAATTCCATTATGGCTAGAGAACGTATTTTGTATGATTTCAGTTGCTTTACATTTGTTAATAATTTGTTTTATGACCTGAATACAGTCTACTTAGTGTATGCTCCATATGCACTTGAAAGGAATGTGTAGTCACTCACTGTTGGGTGGAGTGTTTTATAAATGTCACTTAGGCTAAGTTGATTGTTTATATTGTTACAGTGTTTTATATTCCTTCTGAGTTTTTGTTTACTTGTTTTATTAATTACTGAGAATAGAGTATTAAAATCTTCAGCAATAATTTTATTTGTCTATTTGTCCCTTTAATTCTTTAAGTTTTTGTTTTTTAATATTTTTTAATTGATTTCAGAAAGAGGGAGAGGGAGAGAGAGAGAGAAACATCAATGAGAGAGAGTCATTGATCGGCTGCCTCCTGCATGTCCCTGCTGGGGATCGAGCCCACAACCCGGGCATGTGCCCTGACTGGGAATCAAACCCGGATCTCCTGGATCCTAGGTGGATGCTCAACTGGTGAGCCACCACTGGCAGGGCAATTCTTTCAGTTTTTTGATTCATATATTTTGATGCTTTATTATTAAATGCATGCACATTTAGGATTACGTTCCCCTAGTGAGTCGTTACTCTTTATTCTGATATCTATTTTTCTGAAGTCCACTTTTTCTGCCGTTTATATAGTCACTATAAGCTTTCTTTTTTGGCATTTTCATGGTGTATTTACTCCCATCTTTTGTTTCTAACTTCCTTGTGTACTTATGTTTAATTTGAGTTTCTTGGAGACAATACAGTCGGGTATTGCTGTTCTAATTAATCTGACAATCTTAGTCTTTAAATTGGTGTGTGTTTTGTCATTCTGTGTAATAATTGATATTTTTGGATGAATTTACCAGCTTGCTAGTTATATTTTATTGTTCCATCTGTTTTTGATATTTGCTTTCTTTTTATTGAATATTTAATTTACCTAACCTATCGGCTTATTATTTTTTACCTCTTAACTGCTTCACATGTAGTATAAGGACCTCGTAATGTTATACTTCCAATTCTTCCCTCCCATCCTTTGGGATGTTGATATAATTTTACTTTCAAATATGCTATAAATACACACAATAAATTGCTACTATTTTTGCTTTGACAGTCCACTGTCTTTTAGATCAGTTAAGAATTATATTTGTATTCATTATTGTTATTTCCAGAACTATTCATTGTTTTTGTGTAAATCCAAGCACCTGTCTCCTGTCATATTCCTTTTACCTAGGAAACTTGTTTTAATAACATTTCTTGTAGTTCAGGTATGCTGGTAATGAATTACCTCAGCTTTTGTTTGTCTGAATAGGTCTATAGTTGCCTTAATGTTTAAAATATTGTTTTCAATAGCTATAAAATTCTGGGTTTACATTTTTCTTTAGTAGGTCAAAGATATTATTTCATTGTTTTCTGGCTTGTATAATTTCTGACAATAGTATGCTATATCATTTAAATCTTTGTTTCTCTGTGTGCAACTTGTATTCTTTCCCCCTGGTTTCCTTCAAAATTTTCTCTTTATCTTGGTTTTCAAATTTGAATATGGTATGATATGTGTGTGATTTTATTTAGTATTTATTCTCTTTGGCATTCTTTGAACTTTTTAGACCTGGGGTTTGCTGTCTTTAATTTTAGAATTTCCATGGACATTATCTATTTAATTGTTTCTTCTGCCCATTTTTTTCTCATTTTTCCTTCTTGTACTCCAATTATACACATGTTAGACCATTTTGTATTTTCCCAAAGCTCTTGAAAAATCTATTCCCCCCCCATCCACTCTTCTTTCTTCGTTTTCTGATTTAGCTTGGGCAATTTTCATCGAATTTTATTCAGGTTCACCAATTTATTCCTCAGCTTGTTCAAATCTATTTATGAAGCTGTCAAAAACATTCTTCATCTACCATCTTTTTTCTTTCTATCATTTGTTTGATTTTTTTTTTTTTATATTTTCATCTCTCTGTTGAAATTCTCCATCTGTTCATGCAAGTTGTCTACTTTTCCACAAGGCCTCTAAAATATTAATCACAGTTATATCAAATTCCCTGACTGATAGTTCCAACATCTGTCACATCTGAATCCTGTGCTGTTATTGTGATATTGTAGTTCCTTTTTTTCTTCTTTGTGTGTCCTGTTATTTTGGTTGAAAAAGGGACACGTATAGCATAGTACTATTTGCAGGTTAATACTATTAAGTTTGTAAATGGACATGCCTCTTCTTTTTGCTAGGCCTTGAGTCAACCTGTTCTTGCTATAACTTCTCCAGTGCTGCAAAGTTTTGAAATTCCCTTAGCTTTCTTTTGTACTCAGGATGGGGCTTGGTCGATGAAGGGTTTTTCTCAGTCTACTCATTCCACACTAAGCTTTTGACTTTCTCTGTCAAAATTTTACCTCAGAGAGATTCTCTGTATGTGTTCTTACCTCTCTCGGGCAGTACAGTACTATTATTTTTTTAAACTTTGTTCTTACTTTACCAGTTGTGTGTTTGTGAGGAAATGGAGTGTTTTCTGGGGTTCTGATACAGCTTCTGCATAAGCATGTGTTATGTTCCTGGGTCTTGACTGTGAAGTCTTAGCGGTCCTCCTCCAGGGGTAGGGGAGGGGTGAACTTTCTTATGTACTCCTGTAACAAATCGCCACAAAATGGATGGCTTAGAACAATAGAAATTTATTTGCTCACAGTCTGGAGGCTCCAAGTCCAAGGCTGAGGTGTTGGCAGGAATGTTTCTTCTGAGGCCTCTCTCTAAGATGGTCACTGCCTTGGAGCTTTTTCACATGGTTGGCCTTCTGGGCATTCACATTCCTGGTGTCTCTCTGTATACCTTAATCTCCTCTTTCTATGAGGACACCGGTGTGATTGCTGTAGGGCCCACCCTAACAGCCTTATTTTAACTTAATTGCCGTATCTCTAATGTCACATTCTTTGTTACTAGGTTAGAGCTTCAACATATAAATTTTGGAGGAACACAAATTCAGCCTAAAACAGAGGACAGAATTCACCCCCAAATTAATTAGTAGTGGGGGAGAGTTAGGATATTTTCCTACCCTTTGCCCAATTGTAGAGGGACAGGACATGAGTAGAACTTTTTTTTCATAAAACCTTTTTTATAAAACTTTTATTCTTATTCAGATCTTTCTGTTATTGATAATACATTTAAAAATTGTGTATTTGTATCTTTGTGATTTTTTAAATCACTTTTAATTCATAGAAGATCTAAAGATTTAGTGTGTAAATGCTATCCTTCATAAATGGCTTGCATCTACTTTTTTCAAAAGTCAAGAGCTACTATTAACCTGGTTCTACTTTAGCCCCTTCCAGGATCTACAGCTTAAGTTAGCAGTCTCTGGTTCATACCCATGACCTTTGGGTTAAGGAATTTGCCTCTTGATTGTGATATTAGTAATGGCATGCATCCATTCGGTATGCCTGCCTTTTGTGTGTGTTTACCATTCACTGATCAGGTTTCAGGTCATAAGATTATTTATTCCCCTTTGAGTTTTTTTTTTTTTTACCTCTTAGGAGTTTATCAATATAATATGTTTTATGCAGCATCTAGTTGTTTGGTAACATGGGATCCTTACAGAATATTTAGTCCATCAAATATCAAAGAGCAGAAGTCTTCAATACTATGAGAAGATGAACCTGATGGGTGTGCTTCAGCATCGCTGCCTCTAATTCAAGCAAGGTAGCTGTGTTTATTTATATATATATATATATGAAAAGTACCAAAAAAGATTTCATTTGGGAAACAAAAGAGATTCTGAAATCAAAAGTAGTTTATAATCCCTTTGCCTAGATGGATCTAAAGTTACTTCTAGTTCTAAAATTTTATGACTTATGTATATCCTATGGAATTGTTAAATTTTCCAGTATTTAAACTCCTATTATGGCTTTGATTGCCCCCAATCCATTCAATGCAAAAATAAATGCAGTTATTTAAACAAAAATAAAAAGCTGTATCTCCCTCTAACCTTTTATTTCAGCTTTATTATTATTATTTTTTGGATTGAGAATGTTTCAATTTCAACTAATTTTTTTCAGAAGAAAGTTAAATAATTTTGACTTCTCTTAATTTAATATCCTTCATAGTTAGAATGAATTTAAATGTAGAACAGCTTTTCTTATAGCTTGTTTTTCTTGATTTTCTTCAGTGTGTATCTTATCTGTAGCCCATGCCTTCGTCATTTTATAACAGAATGTGTCCTCACACTCATCAGTTTCCAAGTTCCAGCGTACTCTCCTAATGTCACTATTGAATGCTAACATCACATTTGTTTTGTCTGAACACTACTTGCACCATAATAAGATTTTTTTACATTTCTGTGGTAAACTCTAATTACCTTAGTCACAAGAACAAAACTCTTGGTTTAAATCTCTTAATCAGGTTTTCCCAATATAGCCACTGAGGCCAACTGACTCTCCCATGTGCCTGATTATCCATCTCAGAATTTTTGAAATTCACTCAGTTTGCATCTGTGTTAAGAACTCCTGCACCTCTGCAATTTCCACTTTTCCCACTGCTAAAATGCAACCTTCTCCAGAAAGTTTTCTACTAACTAGGGAGGAAATGTTTTCTTATTGCAAGCCAAGTACTTGTACTTTGTCTATAACGAGAAAGCAATGAAACTTTACTGAAATCGTCTCGAGTAAGGCTGAGTTTCTAATACTTTTCCCTTCCCTGAATTGAAGTTTGAATATGTTGTCTCTAAAAAGGAATTTACCAGGGAAATAAGCATAATTAAAATTGTAGGAGATATACATACACAGACACACAGACACACACACATCACAGTTTGAAACGTCTTTAAGATTGAAAACTCTCATTTCTACCTTAGATGGCAATTGGTTGAAATAATCAGATCTATTTAGGAATGCTTCCGCATATTTTCTGTAATAGTGCTTTCCTGTACTACAGCTTACTGACTAGTGAGTAACTTAGGAAATGTAAATAACTTTCAACAGTGGAGGCAGTGAGTGGTGTACTTCCCAGGTTCCTCTTTAGAACCAAGGCGCTCCTTTCCAAGCTGTTCGGAAGGTTGGCTGAAGAGTCTCAGCTGAGTCCCTCTCTGAGATTTGCCCTCAACTAACAAGTGTCATCTTGACTAAGATCACATCCCGTCTTTGGGGACAGCCTGTACCCAGTGTCTGCTCCAGTGAAAGTATAAAGACCTGACTGGTCCTCTTGCCTTAATCTGGGACAACTCTGATGGGCCGCCCCAGCTCCAGAGCTGCCCACAGGCATGGCTGAGGCCTCGTGGAGACGGCACTGCAGCGTCCCTTCCCCCGCTGCCGCCTGCGTCCTTCGCTCCCCACAGGCATCGTTCCCAAGACACCCATCAACAAAATTTCTGCATACTTAATCTTTTTTTTTTTTTTTTTTTAAATATATCTTTATTGATTTCAAAGAGAGGAAAGGAGAAGGGAAGAGAGAGAGATAGAAACATCAATGATGAGAGTCATTGATCGAGCCCACAACCCGGGCATGTGCCCTGATCGGGAATTGAACCCCGATCGCCTGGATCCTAGGTTGATGCTCAGCCGCTGAGCCACGCCCGGCTGGGATGCATACTTAATCTTGATGTATAATCCTTACCCTCCCCGCTTTACTATATAATTGTGAAATAAAGACAAAAAAATGGCTAATTTTTAAACAAAAATTTCTACTTCCCTGGTATTGTGCAAAGAACTTCAGATTCATGCAATAACCTTATCCTCACAAGAATGTGAAGTGGGAACGGTTATTAGCTTGATTTACAAATGAGTAAATTCCCTTTTTTGAGGAATTACCTAATTTGTCCCAGTCCTATAGCTACTGGGTTGTAGAGCCAGGATTTGAAACCGTGTCTGCTGCGTTCCAGAGACGTGACTCAGCCGTGCTGCCTCCGGCATCTCCAGGACGCGTGCTGAATCCCCGAAAGGGCATATCTGCATAGAGCACTATTTAAGGATCGTAGCAGTGAAGCTTATAGAGCATGTTTTGAAAATCAGATTTTGTTCCATTTTTATATCGTAAGAAAACATCATTTTTGGTAAAATGATTTTTTGGGGGGTAAAAACCGTCATCATTATTTTTAAGTTAAGGCACAATGGTATGTTTAGATGTTGGGTATAACTGAAGTTTTATCTGATGAAAAATCAAAGAATGTGAAAATTAATTATAGGTGAGGAAATTCCAGCCTCCTCAATAAAGGTGGGTTTGTGTTGTAATCAACCACTGATGTGCTAATGGAATTCTAATTAGTGAATTTTCTAATTGTCCCTACTGTAGACATGCACAGTCGTTCCATCCATAACTTGTGACATAAAAATATGTAGGATCAAAATACAGATTGTTTGCTGGTTTTAAGTGTATTTCCAACCAGATTGGACTAGCCACATGACACAGCTTATTTTGTCTACTACGAAGAAATGAACTTTATGTAGTTAAGGATTTCAGCTGAAAAACTCTTTTATTCAATAGGCACATACAGATTATAGTCTTGCATTAGAGAACTTGCACAAAGTAAAAAACCTGTATATTAAGTTGCTGCTTTTATGTATGTGAAACAGTATTGATATTTATATATGCTCTGTAATGAAAATAGTTTATAATTGTACAGCACTGGTGAGTTTTTACAAATATTATCTCATATAATCCTCATAATAATTGTGAGATAGTTGGGGGGCGTGTTATTAAGGTCATTTTCTGGGCGGGTAAACTGAGTTTAGGCTAAGCGACTTCAGATGGCTGCTCTAAGAGTTCATCTGACCAGTGGCCTTCCTCTACACTGACATGGACATAGAAATGCCTCTCATTCCTTAGCAATTCCTTCTCTTTTGCCACCATTCTGAGATGTATTGTTTTGCCCTTCCTCGCGTGGACAGATTTCTTGAAAAAAAGAACTTACATGTGCTACATTCACTTTCAAAATATGGAACCACCATTCCTGAATGTTTCGCGACCCGAAGCCTGTCCTCACTACAAAAGAATGGCAGTGCCACAGACAACTGGACACCCCCCTCCAGTAACGTCCAGGGGCATTGTCGCAGATCTCAGCTTTCCCCTGTCCTTGCTCAGCTTCCTTCCGGATCATATTATATGTTTCAAGGAGCATTCCTGCCTTTGCTTTTCAAAGCCAAACTGTTTCTTTTCTCCCCTTTGTTATCTACGTTGGATCTTTCCCCCTGTCCTTCAGATGCAGTTATTTACCAAAGGTACATCCTTGGCGTTCGCCTCTTTTCTGCATATTGAATTCACTACTATAGTATTTATGGTTTCGTTTATCACCTCCACCTACATGAGAGGCCTTATAGTACAGGAGTTAAAACTTGGCCTCTGGATTCAAACAGAATGAAGTTTGAATCCAAACGTTATCATTTATTAGCTCTGTGACGTTGAGAAACTATTCAGTTCATGCATGTGGAAAACGGGTTTACCCTGCGTACCTCAGGGGGCTGGAAGGACTGACCAAGATAAAGTATGTAAATTGCTTAGCCATTGTGATTCCCAGTTTTTTTTTATTTTGATGAAATGTACACCCCTTACATTGTGTCCACAAGACAGTTTAACATCTGGCTGCTGCCTACATCCAGGCAAGAGATATTGATGGTGGAGATTACTTGGTGGCAGAACCGGTGGAGAGGAGTGGATGCCCCAAGGACTTGTTTTATAGGAAGGCCTTCCTGGAGTGGGCGTTAGCTTGGGGATTGGGATCGGAATTGGGTGATAAAAGTAGGTTACCCTAAAATAGTTCTAAAAGTTGTCAACCTTATAAAATTGGATCGATGGTAGTGGTGTTTACTAAGATAGGGGCTACTGAAGGAAGACTTGGATTCTGGGGTAGATTATAAATTAGGTTTGGGGCATGTGCATTTTTAAGTTCCTTTTGAATATTTAGATGAAACAGTTCAATAGGCAGTTAAAAAGGCAGCTGCCAGCGCTCAGGAAAGAAATAGAAGGAAAATATCCCTGAAATATTTTAAGTTGAGAACCACATTAAAAGCAACGCAAAAAAGAATAATACAGCTGGAAATATATACATTCATGGATGTGGTAGATAAGTATATATAAAATATAACTGCAAAGACTAAAATTATAATAAGGTTGATAAATATGGAAGGCATACTGGGAAGTTTATATGTATGCATCATTGGTGATTCTGAAGAAAAAAGGGTAAGTGAAATATTAAAAATAAAGATATACTAGAAGAAAACTTTTCTGATATAAACAGTTGTATTATTGTTCTATTTAAAAAGTATACACTACGTGGCTAGTTTTTTTCAGGTGTCATTCTAGGCATTGGAAAATAAGTATTGAAAACAGTAGAAAAGGTGACTGTTCTCATAAAATGTATATTGAACAGCACTGAAATGCACACCATGTCCCAGGGAAAACTTAAATAAAACAATAACATGACATACTCTCATGAAGTTACTGAACATCAAGATAAAAAAGTCTACAGACATCTAGAAAAAGAATGCAAGTCACCTACATGGCTGAAAAATAATAGTCTCAGTAAGAAGACAGAGGACCAGTGTCTACAAAACTCTGAGGGAAAAAAGTATGCCCCCCCCAATTTAATCACCCAGCCAATTAAAAAAAAATCAAGACAGTGGGCAGACATTCTTAAGTAAATAAAAAAGTCAAGCCATACTGTACCCAGGAAACTTAGTTGGAAAAAATAAAAAACTGGACAATGATATCCAGCCAAAAAAGACATAAAGTGAATTTAAAAACTCAGAATGGAAGACCCATGCTTGCTTTGAATATACTGAAATATAATTATACTGAAATATATTATAATTATATAATAACTGGGAATTTTTCTAGTAGAACAGAATGCAAATGCTATAAACCTTATAATTAACTAAATATTACAAGTTGAGGAGAGAAGAGCTAAGACTTAGTGTTCTTTTTTTCCCCCCTTTTTTTATTTCAGAGAGAGGAAGGGAGAGGGAGAGAGAGACAGAAGCATCAGTGATGAGAGTCATTGACCGGCTGCCTCCTGCACCTGCCCCCCACTGGGGATCGAGCCCATAACCCGGGCATGTGCCCTGACCAGGAATCGAACCGTGATCTCCTGGATCCTAGGTCAATGTTCAACTGCCTGGGCAGGAGTTAGTATTCTTCTGCTAATTTCTTCATCTTTCATGGTATTAGGTTCAAGGTTGACGCCTCAGTTTAAATCATGAGGTTTTTATTTTTCTTCCCGAAATAATGATTTCTCTCTCTTAATATTTAAAAATTTTTTTGTAACTTCCAGGAATTCTTCAAGAAATTCATATGTTAATGAATGAACAGATGTCTAAACTATAGTTTCCTCAGCTTTATTTTACTTCCTTCTGTTAAAATTCAAGTAGATTTAAGTAATTTAGAAATTAGAAATAAGTATGATTTAATTTGAACTGCTGCTCCTTCTCTCTCTCTCTGCTTTTCTGTGCTTCTAGCTGTACATGTGCACAGGGGTGACTTTTAGAGTGAGAGTATCCAGATGATAACAACAAATGTTGCTTCTTCAGGTTGGGAGATGGTGCAAATGTGATACATTAAAAACTTTTAATTATAAAGTGTCATATATGAAGGAAACCACTGACAAATGAAGAAAAGAAACAGTTAAAAATCACCTCTGGAAATGGGTCTGGAAATGGGGGTAGCGGGGCAGGAGAATTAGCTATGGGAAAGTCTTTTATGCTCTTGGACCCCTTCAGTTCTAGATCAAAAGTAAGCACATTCCAGATTATCAAGTGCAACAGTATTTTTATTATTTATTTATTTTAAAATATATCTTTATTGATTTCAGAAAGAAGAAGGGAGAGGGGGAGAGACAGAAACATCAATGATGAGAGAGTCATGGATCGGCTGCCTCCTGCACTCCCCGCACTGGGGATGGAGCCCGCAACCCGGGCCTGTGCCCTGACCGGGAAGTGAACCCCGATCTCCTGGGTCACAGGTCGATGCTCAATCTCTGAGCCACGCTGGCCAGGCAACGCAACAGTATTTTTATAAAGTCCATAGTATTTTAACAGCAGTACTGAAACAGTAGTATTTTAGAGAAAACCGCATTTGAAGTCAGTATTGCATTAGCTATCTGGGCTTTAGAGGTAAGCCTGTCTCTGGACACAGGAGTCAACAAATAGGGCTTTGAAAACATAATTCTCTACCTTCCTTTATGGATTTTCTTTTACAGAAATGTTTCATGCATTTGTTGTCAGAGACCTGAGTTCATAAGGGAAACAGAATTGGAAGGAACCTGATTGACTTGGGGACCAGAGATCACAGTGGGATCTGAATCAGTATCTTGGGTTTCTTCTAGATAGAGCGGTCCAGCTGATGCTATGATTGGAACTCTGCTCTGTTTCACAAGGGCCACTTAATGTCCAAGAAGCTCAGCTCTTTTCCAGATTCTGGGTCAAATCTCATCTTAGTAGCAATTTAAAGAGAAAGTAGAGAGACTCCTGATAAAATACTTGGGTTCAGGGATTATATTCAAGACCCAGGAGGAAGGGTCTGTTAAGAAGTAATAATTCTGCCCAAAGGAATAGGAACCATGGGAGGGAATTTGGTCCTCACAGGGGCTAGTCATCAGTAAACTTCTGGCTGGCAGAACCTTTCTCTTAATCACTGTGAGCAGCCTTGTTTCACACATTGCCTGGCAGAGAGGAGAAATCCAGTATTTGAGGAATAATTAATTAATTAAATATGCAAAAAGAAGAAAAGAAGGAGTCTCGGTTGGTTCTTACTTGGGAGTAAATTGCATAGTTGGCCTTGGAAGTGAAGAAGTCACTGGAGCAGTGAATAGATTTAGTGCTATAAGGAATTGTCTAAGGCATGAAACTAGGGCTCCCTCAACGTCTTCCCACCAACTTGCCTTAAGGTCTTGGAATTCTCTTTTTAAAGACTTACTCATTATGGGGATGTGGCAGAGGTGGGACCACCACATCTAACATACCTGCTTCTGCATAAAATAACCAGGAAAGGTAAAACAAACAGATACTCCCCCAACAACAACAACCACCAACCCCCCCCCCAACAATAACAACAGAACAGTAAGTTAAGGAGAATACCTCACAAAAAATAGGTGTCATTTTATATTGATGTAATATTTTTTCAGAGTTAAATTATTCTATTAAATACTGATTTCCAGTGTTTTTTTTAAAAAGGCCTCTATCAATTTATTTAAGCCTTTTGGGGTTATATAAGAATCTTCTGCCTTGAAAAGATTAAAACAGAGACCTTCCAAATCAGTGAGCAAGAACAGCTTCCTTCCACCTACAGAAAACCTTGCTGCCAAGCTAAGAAATGACAGGCCTGTAATATTTATGCCAAAGATAGCATTTCCTGGGCCCCAGATGATATACCTGGAGACCCTGTATTTACTTTTTCCTTGTTGCTAAATTACCTTTTGTTACAAATAAAGTTCACTTTAGCTCGCCTTTGGTTGGAGAAGAACCATTTGCAAGAGCTCTATGCTGTCCCTTCTCGAGTTATTTCAGCATGAAGGTTTGGAAATCCACTCTTTCCTAACTTCACGAGGAATTTGTCAAGAGCCTGTCTACGGTTTTTCTGGCCACCACAGGCAACACGATGGAAATTCAGGTGCTTCTGACACCGCCACGTGAGGCATTTTAGCGAAGGCCTTTTTGATTTAGGCCACAAAGCTTCAAATCACATCTGCTAAGAGGAGTAACAGGTCCTGTAATCTGCTTTTATCCGCTAAATGTTGTTTCTCCCTAAGTGTGGAATCTGTTCCCTTGTGTACTGAAATATTTGTTGTAGAATCTCAAGGGAGACGTCTGGTTGGTTTTTGGCCTTTGATCACCTTTTCTCACTGAGACAGAAGGATCAAGGGGGTTGGGTTGACAAACTCTGGGATAAAGCTTTCTCCTAACAGAAGTCTTTTTGGAAGAGAATAGGGAGGGTGTCCCTGCGGCAGCTGAGTAGTTCAGGGTGGGTGGAGAGCAGGCTGGACGCCTGGAGTGGGTGGGCCTTGACGGGAGGGACACGATTGTTAGAAAGGGAATCTCTTCATGCTTCTCAGGGCTTCTTCGTATGCCCCTCCTCTGGGGAGTTAATTTGGACAACATAGTTCCTGTCTTTGAGATACATTTTCTTTGTTGAATGAAATGCTCTACTATACTTTTTGCTACCTTAGATGATTTTTGGATTAAAAAAAATTCTTTTTGAACTCGGTGACATACAGCAAGTCATTTTAAAACCAAAACTCCTGACTGATTGAATTTGGACTTTTCTTTTTTTAAAATTCTCTTTTTTTTGCAAGGTTCTATAGAGCTAAAAAGAAAGAAAAAAAAAAAAAAAAAAAAAGAATGTTGTTTACTTTCTGCTCAGGGACACAAGCTTTTGGAGTTTAAATTTTTGTTTTATATATGTGTAAATATATACGGGCAAATAAATAAATCCAACTATTCCCCGTGATACTCAGCCTGTGACAGAAGCCCTTTTCTTTACTTATAAAGCAAAGATAATTTCTCATAGAAATATTTTAATTAATTTATGTTGAGGTAATAACTCTGAAAAAAAAAATGGAGCTAGTCCGAGAGATAAATTTGACATTTTAGAATGGTAAGGCCCTGACTTAACTGCACATGAGGACTTTGCTTACCGAGGGACATCGCTTTCTTTTTAATTAATTCCTTTTCCTGACATTTCTCCCATCATGAGGCCAATTTGTTTGTGGCGCTTAACCTTTAAGTATTATATCAGTTTTCTCTGGAGTCATGCAGTGACCAGGAGTAAGTAACTGTAAGACAGGAGAAGTTTTCTAAAAAAGGCAAAAACTCCTCAGACTAAGTTTGCAGTCAGCAAATTGTCTTCTCGACTTTTACTGAGGACTCATGACCTCAGGTGACTCTTTGTCTTTGCCTCCTTGGTTCTCTCCAACCTTCGGTGCCCAGGTACCTTGTGTTCTGCAAATGGCTCTTCAGATTTACTCTCTGCATCTTACCCATCAAATGTATTCCTCGGAACAGCAAAAGAATTAACTCCTGCCGTTTGCCCTGCTAGCCCATTCTTAGCTCCACTTGTCAAATTCTACTGATTTTTAAGCTCACTTTTACTTTCCAAATCCCTGCTTTCCCTTTCTTTATTGTTTTCCATTTCTCAACTTGGAATGAAAGGTTCTTTCTTTTTTCTCATATATTTAATAAATGTGCATTGTGACGCCTACTACAAATTATTATCATTTGTAATAGTTTCTATTCCTTTCCTTTGGGCAGATGTCATTCTACATTTTAGACATTTCAGCACTGAGGAGAAAGAAGTTCTAGCATCTGGCTTGAGATTCATTTACTCCCTTTACCAGGGGTGAGGGTGGGGTAAGAGATGCCTCCAGGGGAAAGAAGAGGAGGCAGTTGTTCTAGTCTTAATTTCGTTAATTCAACCTCCAGATAAATAGGATAATGGTATTTTCTGGGAGGAAGAGACATTACCTACAAAATGACTGACTATAGTTGAATGTTCCGGGCCAATGATTACCGATAGTAAATAGAACTCAGGAAATATGAAGCTCCCTGGAGAAAGTCACATGGGCTATACAGCAATCTAGGGCAACACTTTCTTAAAGGGTTAGATAGCAGATATTTCAGGCATGTGGGACACATGGGCAACTACTCTGCTTTCTAATGGGAAAGCAGCCATGGACAACACGTAACAAGAAGGCCTGGGGAACCACTGTTGAAGTCCCAGACCTTTCTCTATGTTCTGTTGCCCCTTGATTATCTGTATCTTTGAAATCATTAGTAAAGCTTCATTCTCAGTGAGATCTCTGATTTATGTAGACTAGATTTAGCAGCCCAATCCTGGGTGTTAGCTCAAGCACCGTGGTGCCAATAGGACATGCTAGCACAAACATATGAGCAATGAATATTTGTTGAAAATAATTACTCTGGGCCAGTCATCTAAATCTTCCATTCATCTAAGTGCTATTTGTATCTTTAGTGAAGAGATGCAGGATTAGACATAAACTTTGCTGGTCTGGATTGGGAATCAAGTGGCCTATCCCAGTGTACCTCAAATTATCTGATCTTCTATCATAGTCGATATTCCTTATTTTTCTACAGGTATTTTGATGTACGTATATCATACAGTCGTTGAAGTAAGTTCCAAATAAACCGAAGTTGTGTTATTTTTTTAAATTTTCAATTACATTCAATGTTATTTTGTATTAGTTTCAGATGTATAGCATAGTGGGTAGACAATCCCACACTTTACAAAGTGTTAGCCCTGATATTTTCAGTACCCAGCTGGCACCATACATAGTTATTACAGTATTATTGGCTATATTTCCTATGCTGTACTTTACAGCCCCATGACTGTTTTGTAACTACCAATCTGTACTTCTCATTCCCTTTACCTTTTTCACCCAGTCCCCCAACCCCCATCCCCTCTTCCAACCATCAGACTGTTCTCTGTGTCTATGGGTCTGTTTCTGTTTTGTTAGTTTGCTTATATTGTTTTTTAGATGCCACATATGAGTGAAATCATATGGTGTTTGTCTTTCTCTAACTGACTAATTTCACTTAGCAAAATACCCTCTAGGTCCATTCACGCTGTCGCAAATGGTAAGATTTCTCTTTTTTATAGCCGTTTATTATTCATATTTTTAAGCGTTTTTCTTCTTTTTCT
Organism: Miniopterus natalensis; assembly: GCF_054644295.1. Lineage (NCBI taxonomy): Eukaryota > Metazoa > Chordata > Mammalia > Chiroptera > Miniopteridae > Miniopterus > Miniopterus natalensis. The sequence continues at coordinate 16,446,112 of NC_142092.1, read as the reverse complement.
TAAAGAAAACCCTTTAGCATTTCTTGTAAAACTGCCCAGGAGAGGCCAAGCTGCAAACCAAGGTCAGCTGCCATTAGAGCCGGGCCTGGGGCCACTTAGCAAGAGGTATGGGTTATGCAGAGGCCAGATGCTGCTTGTTTGAGAGATTTTAGGAAAGTCCAAAGCATGAGGCAAGACAGGCTGCTTGTATGGAAGAGCCACTGGAAAGGGCTTTGGTGGACCTGCAAGTTGAGTGTGGCAGTGTCCCAGGGAATCACCAGGGCGGGAAGAATAGCATTAGCCAGGTTGATGGAGACCCAGATATGGCCCCTGCCTGCCTGCTCTGTGGGGAAGGGCTCATCGAAGGAACAGTGACCTCAGCCAGCACTTCTTTCTGGGAGAAAGCGGCCCCCTCTATTTCTCACCGTGGTGCCAGGCGATTTAGTTCCTTCCTTTCTGTCCCTGGTGCCTTTTGAGCTGCTACCCCAGTGCTGGAACTCAGGAGTGAGTCCATGTGTGGGCCCTTTAGATGGAAACCCTGGGACTCCAGCATCCCTTACCCTCCCTCAGCCTCAATCCCCTCTGATGTTTACAGCCAGAAGTTCTGGAGACGTCCCTTCCTGCCACTGAAACCCTGGGCTGGGGTTGTATGTGGGGCTGGGACCCCTCACGTTTTAGGGGCCAACTCCACAGACAAGATATCCCTTCTGATTTTTAACTGCCACACGTGGGTATGGGACCAGCCCCTCTGTGTCTCTGCCCCTTCTACCAGCTTTGATGTGGCTTCTTCTTTATTTCCTTAGTTGTAGGGCTTGTGTTCAGCCAGACGTCAGGCAGTTCTGCATGATGGTTGTTATGTGGTTTAGCTGTAATTTTGATGTGGTCGTGGGAGGTTCCGATTACCACCTGCATTTACCCATGCTGCTGTCTTCACTGGAACTCCCCGAAGTTCTGTTATTGATTCTACTTTTCTATTTAAAAAGAGTGGCTTTCGCCCTGGCCGGGTGGCTCAATTGGTTGGAGCATTGTCCTGTGCACCAGAAGGTTGTGGGTTCAATTCCTGGTCAGGTCACATACCCAGGTTGCAGTTTCCATCCCCAATCAGAGTGTCTTTTCCTAAATAGGTTTCTCTTTCAGTAATATGAGGATATATATGGGGGTTAGTGTCATAGTTTGGTTTGGAGAGGCTCAGAGATGCTTGACCTTTGACATGGCATTTCAGTTGGGAATGTAGCTTGAGAGATCCTGTCACCTTCTCTATTTCTTATTCAATTCCAGATGGACTCCAGGTAGGGAAAGAAAACAGAAGAAACTCCTGATGGAAAACTCCCTTCCTTCTGACACATTCCTTTTTTATTTTGGGTGAAAGACAGAAGTAGGCAGAGTTGGCACTAGATCTTGTTATGTCACCAACTAGCTGTGTTGCTTTGACTGATATACAGAACTTCTCTCTTGTAAAACTGGGAAGAACACCTTTATCATGTGGATTTAAAGAGAAAGCTGATTGCTGGTTGGATGACTCTTCTTGTTTTTTGTTGGCCCTTAGCCAGAAGTTATATGCATATGCCCGTGTCACTCAGCATTAGGATCAAACGTGGAGAAGCTTCCCCTACAAATGTTCCTAAAAGGAACCAGCACATTTCCTCTTTCTAGAATGGGTTGGGAGCCATTCTACTGGAAGGCAGAGGGTGACCTGGACCAGCCTCTTAGTATCCTTCTGGTCCTGTTACCCACTTTCACCTGCTTTCCTTTGGCACCAATAGCATCCCCCCAACATGTTGACTTGAAGGGGAAAACCCCACTCCGCTAGGGCCGAATGCTGGTTAAGTGCCGATTGAGTTCTGAATGTGTGTATGGCTTGGCGAAGATTCTTTATTCAGCGAGGAGGGAGACTGATTCACAGCGCGGTGCCCTAACTGGCATCAGAGGGCATTTCCGCAGCGCCCCCGGGAGAAATGCGCGTGGAAACAGGCGTGCAGAGCAGGAGTGGAAGAAAAAGGTGCATTTGTGAAGCAGTCGCCCTCACGGTGTTTTGTTCCTGAGAAGGTCCCTTGGATTTGGCGCAGGAGGGAGTGCCCGGGGAAGTTTCACATGGGGTGCCTCCCTCTTCTCCCCTGTTCGCACGGAGAATCCCTGGCCCGGGACGCAAACGCTGAATCCGAGGCAGGTGAAAAGCACAGTGCAAACAGATGGCGCCGCTTCCACGAGCGAGTTCCCAGTTGGTGGCTCTCACATTTAGAAGCGGGCATCTGTTCCTCCCCACTGCAAAGTGGTTTCGGCTCGGAGGTGTTAAAAATATCTAAGTTGCTGTTTTATTCATTTCTGCTATTTACTGACTTTAATGACTTACAGTATATCCAATGAAAAGTACAATGTTTACCCAAGTGGCAAGAGACTCAAAACAGAAATATGGGATGCTGTTGAAAAACCCTGTGGTCTACCAAACAGCCTGGATGGTTTCATAGGTGTTCCTTGCTTGGTGAAATACACGGGTGTCTTAACATTTGTTTGTGTGAATTGAAGTGTGCTTGTGTGAATTGAAGTGTGCTTTCCAATACACCTGGAGCGCTTGATAGTTAAGGACTCCAGAGAGAGTCACCACCTCTCTGGGCCTCAGTTTCTTTCTCCACAAAATGGGAATAATAATGCCTACATCATTATTGCGTCCTTCAGGTCTGTTGTGAACATCAGAGAGAGGGTTAGTAAATTGTGTTCAGAGCCCCTCAAATCTTGTAGATGATTAATAAATGATAATGCATTTTATTATTTATGAAAATTTCTATTTTGAGATAAATGTCCATTCATAAAAAATTGAAAATGTCAGGTGTGCCTATATTCATGAGTAAGAAAACCTCAAAAAGGAGAGAAAAGAGGCAGTCTTCATAATTATGAGTAAAATATCAATAACCTCTCATGTTTATGTTACAGTAAAAATCCTTTCCCGTAACCATTTATAACAGGTTCCAGGAAGAGGGTCCTATTGGATGTCAGTTAGCCCAGCGCCTGATAAAGAGCAGATGATCAATAGGTATTTATTGACCACTGGTTAACTCATATTTTCTTTTCTTTCCTTTTTTGCTTTAAACGTATTTTTTATTCAGTGTAGACAATTTGTAAACATAAAAGCATGAAGAAGAAATAAAACATAGTTTACAACTCAAAACCCGCAGACATAATTTTTAAGACTAATGTGTATCTTATATTATCACACTGGAAAAACATTGGAATAAGATTAATTTATGGATATTTTTTTCTTGGCTCACAAAGCTTACACTGAGTAATGGGTCTATACACAAAGAGTGGGTTTGAAATCACATATTCTGACCTCACAAACACTCTGAATTGTCTTTTAGTGAGGCAGTATTGCTATTAGTAATCACTAATAATTATTGAACAGCTGTTATGTACCAGGTACTATGTAAAGACTTTATATGTGTATAAATATCTATATAAATTATATAAAATTTATAATATGTAAAATTAAATAATACATACACACACACATTGAAACTTCACAACAATCCTCTATATGTAGCACTGTTATTTACAAGTGAAGAAATCAGAGCATTTGATACTAAGAAATGTGCCCCGAAGCTCATGGCAGAGTGGTAGAGTTAGGTTTAAATTAAAATTACGGGATCTGATTCTATAATGCGCAAGGAGCTATTCTGCTTGTCTTTCATGTGGTGATAGGAGCCCAGATTTTGGGATCAGATATGTTGGAGGGGTGACACCGAATTCCCCAGTCCTCATGCCTCTTTTCATGTGAAGTGACTTTCACCTCTGGTCACTTCCTGTTCCTTTGCTCTCCTGTCCCCAGGGTAAGAAGGTTGGCATCCCTTTTGTGAGGACGTCTCAGCTGGTCGTCATTGCCATAGCCCTTCACTCTCTTCTCTTTATTTGGGATTTACCTGTGCAGAGAGAAGAGGCATTCTCAGGTATTCTTTGATGGTACAGGCTCTGTCCTTACGGTTAGGACCAGTAATTAATTAATTAATTAAGTTATTTATTTATTTTTGTTAATCCTCAGCTGAGGATGCTTTTTCCATTGATTTTTAGGGAAAGTGAAAGGGAGGGAGGAAGATAAATTTGAGTCGGGAATGCGTGAGCCAGCCTATTTATAATCGAGTCACCTTCTTCTGTTCTGCTCTTTGGCAGTAACCCATCCGTCTGACTGAGATACGTGCATCCCTGTTGGTTACACACGTAGGCACAGAAAGAAGGGTTATTTACCGACCTTCCATAACTCTTAGGAGATAGACCCAGATACTTTTCTAGTCGTCAGTGCCTTTGTTATGTGAAACCATGGGCAAGTTACTTCTCTACTCCATGCCTCGGTTTCTTCAGTTACACCACAGTACATACGTTTTCCTTCCTCATGGCATTTCTGTTAGGCTTAAGTGAGTTAAGATGTACAGAAGCACTGAAAAAATTTTTCTGGAAAAGAAAGGAGAAAAAAACCCCACCAAGATGCAGAATTTTGGCTTGAGGTCAGTGGACTAAGGTTAGAGGGGAAAGGGACTTCAGATACATTGAGCGCTGGTCATTCTGATCAGCTTGTGACATGGTCCTCACGGTCCCAGGCCTGAGTTTTGCTTGTATAACTTCATCTCTTTCTCAGAAAACCCTGTGATATAGGTATTATTTTCATCACGTTATGATGTGGACACTGAGGCTTAGAAAGGTTACGCAACTTGCCCAGAGTCACGTAGCTGGCGAAAAGAAAGGCTGGTATTCCAAACCAAATCTGAAGTCCGTGTTCTTTGCAGGACAAGACTCTGAAGATTCTAGCAGGACCGGGGGTAGTGAGCATGGAATCAGATACTCAGGTCCCTTGTGAGTGTGGCCAGTGTCAAGGAGATCACTAAATGGCAGCAGAAAGATGCCTTGAACCAGATGGGAGGAGCCCTTGGACACAGCCTGCAGGAGTAATGGCTTGCAGACAGGCACGAGGGTGCAATGGTTTTCAGAGGAATGATTTTCCATCTATCACTTTCCCCTGTCTAATTAGAGTTCGATTTAAAAATACTGGTTTCTTATTATAGAATCATACAGCCTGTGGTCAAGTTCCCACCCTTCAGAATCCCACTACTAAATACCCTTTTTTCCTACTAAATACCCTTCTTCATCCGTTAAGACACTAGCAGATATCTCTTCTTGCACCACTGTCAGCTTTCTCAGTTCATCTGAGTGGGGGAAATTATCTCTGCTTTCATAAAAAGGAAACTGGGGCTCAAAGCGATTGAATCCTTTGCCCAGGGTCAACCCTCTAGTAAGTGCAGGTGCTGGTGCTCATGCCCTGCTCTGTTTGCAAAGTGCCTGCTCCCTTTGCTCTTTCTTGCACGAACTAGTTGATTAAATATAAATGGGGGAAACTTCACTAGAAGGCTTTTTCCTCAAAGGAATTCTAGGAATCCCTTCTCTGCCTGTAAGTGGATACATTAGTATGATCTCCGTGTCTGTCTATAAATTTTCTAGAGGATGATCAATTCTGAAACTGGCAAGGACAAACTTGGGCAAATAGCTGCTCTTTACAGAAAGTCTGGAATTGGAAAGAGAATGGCTCTGCTCAGTGCCATGAATTTTTCAACAGGAATGTTGCAAGGGATGGAAGTCTTGATATATATGTGTTTTGTTTTTTTTTTAAACTCCAAATGAGAAAATCTTCCACAAGGGACATCCCTTTTACCAACTTGGCAAAGACTAAAAAACGCAGAGCTTCCAGGATCAAAGTGTATTTGCAATGTGGAGAACTGTCCCCTGACAATCCGACTGGAAGACGGAGGTTTCCTTTAATCTTTTTTTCCTTTGTTTTGTTTTTTTTTTTCCTTAGGGGAAAATTCCTTTGTATTTTCTTTTGCTGACTAATTCTTCCCTTTAAGCACCTTCATCTCAAGACTCCTAGCAATTCTCCCTTTTACATTAAGAATGAACATAAATGCTAATCATTTCTGAGTTTCCATTTCAGGGCATTTTCCCCCATAGCTGTTCAAAGGTAAGCAACAGAACGTTGAAGCGAGAATAGCGCTGAGACTTCTGCAGAGTCGGAAGTTTTCCATCTCTCTTTCTCTCTGTGCATTCTAGAGTTCTGGGGGAAAAAATGTATCCTGTGGCAACAGGAAATCAGTCAAAGATCATTTATAACCTCTATGGACTAGAGAGAAAAAAAATACAGACTTTGAAAGATCTCCAGAATCCAGGGAAGTTGTATAAAGGGAGCCAGAGGTAGTTATTTACAAAGAAACTTAAGGTTTTTCTGTAAGGGACTTCTGTGCTAAGGATTTTCCAAACTTCAGTTAATGTGCCCTAATTCTTAGTACAAATGCCAAAGTAAGGGGAAGGAATTATTGCACAGAGCTGCTTGTCTGGGGGTCAACAGCGAGTGCTCACAATTGATGCCAACATTCGCTTGCGAGTTGTTCTTTTCAAGAAAGCTTCAATTTATCAAGAATAAAATCATCATCATTATCTCATTATATTATGTGCCCTGGATATGAAAAAAATTGATTACCTGATCTTCGGTTCCTTACACTCTTCTATCTCTCTCTAATTTTGTTGCTTGGGGATTACTGGACTATCAACACTTCCCGAGTAATCAATCTGGTTAATTTAGCCTATAAACCACTTTCCCCCTTGTGTCTGGTGTAACATATTGTTTAGTAATGTGCCCAGTAAAGCATAAAAAGTAACAACGCTCCCAGAAGTGGGAAAGGAAGCTGCACTCAGATGTCGGACCTCGGCTCCTTGCCTTTTGCCCGGTAAAGGCCCGCTCGCTTTGTTTTTAGCCATCTGACCAACGTCGCCCCCTCCGCTCAGCAGCTGGGCAGGGCGCGGCGCTGTATTGTGAAGGGCCATCTCATTCTTCACTGCCTTTATGACAAAGCTGTCCCTCCACATGTCTGCCCTGCCCTCTGACCCGAGGCGTTAGCTTCAAGTAAACATGCCAGATGGCGGAGAAAAGTGATGGGTCAAAGAACAACCCTCGGGGGTCAAGAGTCGCCAAATCCTTCTCACAAAGCAACCTTAAAAGCAACAGTTTCACCGAACGTGGAGCTCTCACAGTGGGAAGGAAGGTGGCCTAATGGTTGCAGGTCCAATGTCTGTTGGCTGATTTGAACGTAGGCGATTTATGAGAAATAAGAAAACACGTAGGACAGATGGGTCAGTCTTACATGCAGCAAAGAGCAGCAAGGTGAAGAGTTTGTGTGGGAATGAGCATTCGCAGCTCTGGCCAGAAAACCAGACAATTTAAGATTCCTTTTCTTTTTTTAGGGGTGATTGTTGCAATAGAGGAAGGAGATGCTGTTGTCTAATCTGAAATGCACTGGACCCGTAAGAAGGCTCTAGTAACCCCAGAGGAAGCATTCAGATGAGACATCCATCCTTTCCTTGTCTTTGTTTCGTGTCTGCTGTGTGAGCCTAGGTGTGCGAGAATTCATGGAGTTACTGCCAATACCTTCAGCACAAGAATGTAGAGAGTCTTTATATTGCTGTTTTCAGAAGTAATGCAGCAAAATGTTTGTTAGCTATTTTGTGGGACTGTGTAGTTTAGAGGGAACATTAGAGCAGTAGCTACTCCTTGCAAATAAGCTGGCGATAGATAGGTACTGTCAGTTCTCTTGCAGATACATAATGAAGATAATATAATGCACCAGGGTAAATCTAAGCAACAGTTGTGTTGCTTAGAGAATGTGTTAGATTTATACATAGAATCCTAAAATATTTAAAAAATTAAAGAGTGAATGAATTCTGAATTTTTCCTATAAGGTCATTAAGATACACCCGTGGGCTTAGAATTCCTTCTGGGCTCAGTATTATCATGTATGATTTTCAGGATAAAGTGTGCCTCTCTTAATCACTGAGACACAGTGACTTTATTATTATTATTATTGTTATTTTGTAAAATGAATTTTCTAGGTGGGATACCATATAAAATAGAGAGTTTAATTGGCATTTCAAATGTAGAGGTTTTTCTAAGGCTAAATTTGTGTCCTTAATAAGTTATCAAGCTTCCATGAAACATTATCCATGAAAAGAATGGTGATACAAGTTACTCTTCAACTGTTATCAAATTAACATTTACTAGTATTAATAACTACCAGTTACCAAGTGGCTATTAAGGGCAACTTCATGAAGTACTTTAGCTCATTCCTAATTTAAATTTCCTAACTCTAGTAAAAGCAACAGCAGCTAATATTTAGTGTTTACAAATTACCAATTGCTGAGTTTATTACTTTATGTATATTTTCTCATTAAATTCTCAAAACAATCCTAGAAAGTAGGTACAATTCTTAGTGCCATTTATAAGTGAGAAAACTGAGATGCAGGCTGATCTACTCACTAACCTAGGTCTTAATTTCTAGTCCTACAGCAGAGCTAAGACAGAGTGGCTAAGCTAGAAGTAGAATATGACTCTATGGCTCTCCATGGCCTATGTTTGTCCTTAATGCCATGCCAAGGATGATAACCTTGAGGATTAGGAATTATATTATAGGAAACCCTGTGGAAAGTTATTGGGCTCAGGTGGACCTTGAAAGTTTCCCCACTAAATTTCCTGTCCTCAGAGAGACTTTCCTTTTCTCAAATAGATATTAACTTATTTGATTTTCAAAAACTCTAGAGAATGATATGTCATCACATCACATTATGATTATCATTGTTATAAGAACTTTATCTTCCTTAGAGACTCTACCAATATACAATGCTTCTAAGAGGTAGATCTTTTAAACAGTAGGAAGGAACAGAAATGACTTGAAATGACAGGACGACCTTGTTGAAGATGTAAGTCTCAGAACTTCTCTGCTTCATGCTATCTCCCCAACTACTTACTTGACACTTTCTGAATTATTCATATGTGAAAAAAGACATTGAGTCTAGACTTGGTTATTAAAATGCTTTTTAAAAAATAATTCATTTAACCAGTTTCTGTCTGTTGAATTAACAGTAATAACAGCTTTCTTGGAGGATTTCCTAGAGTGATCTGTGATCATATTTTCTTGAGAATTAATGAACAGGGCAACACTTGCTGTATATACCCCTTCTCTCAGGATTTGTCAATGAATGGCCAGGTCCCCTGCAGTAGTTACTGTGGCTGCATAAAAAATCACCACACAACTTTCTGGCTCATTACAATAATTCTCATTCACTATCTGTCTTGGTTCCCATGGATTAAGAATTTGCTTGTGCTTGCCTGGGAGGTTCTGACTCAGGGTCTTTCATGAGTTTGCTGTCAGATGTTGTCTGGTGCTACTGTTATTAAAAGAGTTGGCTGGGCCCTGAGGATCCCCTTCCAAGGCAGTTCCTACATGACTGGCCAGGGGTGCTGGTTGTGGGTAGGAGGCCTCAGTTCCTCTCTACATGGGCTGCTCCATTGGGCTGCTTGAGTATCTTCACGGCATGGTGGCTGCCTTCTTTCTATTAGAGTGAGCAATCTAAGAAACCAAAGTAGAAGCTGTAATACCTTGACCTAGTCTCAAGTTACCCCCTGCCGTTTCTATTATATTCTGTTGGGGGTCACAAAGGGTCTTAAGGAGTTATTTTAGAGGCTGGCTACCACACTCTCCTGTTTTATCCACCTGGAATCATGGCAATAGTCAAAATCTGCTATTGTTGTAATGATAGCTGCTCTCTTCTCTTTCAGAATTTAAGGGCCTTTGGTGTCTATTTCTTGTAATTTGTTTTCTCTTTCTTTAGGACATAGGTTTTAAGAAGCCTGTGGTTTTTTTTCCCTTTTACATTTTTCTATCCCTTCACCCTGAGTCTGGATCTGGTGACTATATTAATTATTTGTTACTGCAGAATAAACAACATCAAATCTTGGGTGTCTAAAACAACAGCCATTCGTTCATGGTTCCGCCCATGCAGTATTATGTGGGTCAGCAATTTGGGCTGGCTAAGTTGAGTGGTACTGGGACTGTTTGTCTTGCCTTATGTCCCTCATGCAACCCAACTCACCTGACAGCTCGAATGGGGCTGGAGAGTCGAAGATGACTTCACTCAGATGTTTGGTGCTTGGCAAGTTGTCAAATCCTGGGTTCTACTCTATGTGGCCTCTCTAGTGGACTAGATGGTTTCAGTCCCATGGAGATTTCAGAGTTCCAACCACAGCTAGGAGAGGGTGTAAGCAGTTTTCAGTTCTCTGCTTGTATTGTGTTTGTAAATATTCCCCTTGCTAAAGGAAGTCACTTGGGCAAACCCAGATTCAAGAGATTGAGAACTTGATGTCACTTCCTGATTGGCAGAGTCACATTGAGAAGAGGAGTGATTCTGCATGGGCAGAATCGTTAAGACCGTCTGTGTGGTCAACCAAATGGCTTTCTTCTGTGCCCTTGGGCAGCCTTCTCTTGTCTGTGTCACCCTCTAAGGTGTATGCTCACTGAGGCAAGGACCTCGAATGGCTTACATGCTTCTGTATCCCAGCACCTTTTACACTCCTACATAAATATTTATTGAATTGAATATGAAACACTTGCAGGGCTAAGAGTTTGTGGAAACTGAAAGACTGTGCTTTATTGATACTTTTGACTGGATTAGTTGTTTAACTGCTCAATTCAGGCAAACAAAGCCACTTGAATGTTAAAAATTAGGTTATTAGTTGTTTGTCTGAACGAACTAGAGGTCTGGTCAGAAAAGATGAAGAAATTGTGGGGGTGCAGGCAAAATTAAAGCATAATGTGCCAATCAATGTCATTTTGATGTACTTTCTTATTGCTGGCTCACATTAGACACCTTTTCACAGGTGACTGTTGGTATGTTCTAAAAGTGTACTGGGTGGTTAAAAACTTTATTATTGCCAGTGAATTAGTTACTAAAGTAACAAGAGTTAACTTGGTAGTAGAAATAAACCTTTACCTTTAGTATTTAATTTAGAATTCTCTTTTTTTCATCTGTGGAAGTAGTTTCCAAGTCTGAGACTATATATGTACATATGTTTAATTCTTTATTAGGCTGTATAAACAATATAAAATTTCCAATTTGATTTGATTTTGACTAGAATTTTATCGACAGAATTGCAGTATGGCAATTCTGATTATTTTATCCTGATCAAAGTTACGGAATATCTGATTAGTGAGAAAAAGAAAAGCAAATTGATATGTACATATTATGGCTTATTAAACAGATAATCTTTCATAACATGCAGTCCATGCAAAGAAATAGTAAAAGGAGTTCTTTGCTAAAAGTTGGTAGACCAGGGGCTGTGTTAAGTGCCTTAAAGTATATGGTAGCCAATATAGCAGTAAAAGCTAGGTTTCATGAAAATCATATGAATTAAGACAGTTATGATCAGGATGCGTGTATTAATAATCTATTGCTGTGTAAAAAATTATCCCAAAAGTAGTGGTTCAAAACAATAATAGTCATTTATTATGTATCATGAGTCAGGAATCAGATAGGGCATAATGGGGTGGTTTGTCGTGGCCCCATAATGTTTAGAGCCTCTGCTGGAATGACTGAGAGTAAGGGCTAGAATAATGGGATGGATTACTCACTCACATGGTTGATGCCAGGGAGCCTGGTTGGATTATTGGTCAGAACACCATGTGCAATGTGGCCTGGGCTTCCTCGAAAATTGGTAATTGGATTTCAAGGATAAAGAGAGAAGAAAAGAAGAGATAGATGATAGAGCTAGAGCTAGATAGGTGAGAGAGAGAGAGAGAGAGAGAGAGTAAAAGCTGTATTGCTGTGTATGGCCTAGTTTTGGAAGCCAGGTAAGCATTATCACTTCTGGTGCATTCTATTCATGTAGGCATTCAAAAGTTCCAGCCTGGTGTCTAAATGTGGGGAAATAGAATCAATCTCTTAATGGGGAGTGGCAAAATGCTAAAATAGAATCTCATGTGGAACCAGAAATATTGCTGCAGCCAATTTTGAAAAATATAATCCTCTATCATGGAGCAGAAGTAATCATGATCACATTGCATTTTAGACCTGTTAGGTTTTTAAAAACTATACTAATCTAGAATTTTTGACTTGGAGTCTAAATAATAAATAAGATGAATAGTGTTGGACAGAGCTCAGAATGTTGATTCTAGGGGGAAGGTGTTAATTAGAATATCTTTCAGAGAATTCAGAAAACATGAACAATAATTTTTTTGTCAATCGGTGGTGCATTTTTATTGCAAGTGACAAAAACTGAACTCAAATTGACTTCATCAAAAAAGGGAATTTATTTACTTATGCAACTGAAAAGTTCTGGGGATAATGGTGACTGTAGTACAACTGGATAAAGGCCTCAGACGATGCTGTCAGCAATCAGTGTCTCTCCATCTCTCAGCTTTGCTCTTTGAATTTTATTTCTCATGCAGACTTTCCTTAAGTCTTAGAAAAAGAAGGGAGCAGTAATTCTAGGCTTCTATGCTTTCAGTTTAGCAGCTCCTGTTGAAATAGTAGATCTTTTTCCCAATAGTTTCAGCCATAGTTCAGAGTACTGAGACTCACTGGGCTGGACTGTGAGAAAAAAAAAGACTGTGAATGAACCAGTCTCTGAGTACTTATGACTGAATAGCAAAGCTTGACTCGAATGGTGCAAGCTAGAGCTTGGAGTTGGCCTCATCTAAATTTCATGAATTGAGAGCCATAGTTCACCTTGAACTGACCTTTTACAGAAATAGTAGGAGGACAATTCTGATGTACTGGTGCCTGTGGAGAGAACCCTTTCCAACTTTGATGACCATTAAGAAAAGACTGAAATGCCCAACAATCAATGCCACAGGGAAAAAATTGAGAGCTGAAGCCTGTTGATTGATTTAATGAGTTATGTATCAATCTGACTTCACTTTTTTAAAAATATGTCTTTATTGACTTAAGAGAGAGGAAGAGAGAGGGAGAGAGAGAGATAGAAACATCAGTGATGAGAGAGTCATTGATCAGCTGCCTCCTGCACGCTCCACACTGTGGCTCCACGCTCCAGCATTGATCGAGCCCGCAACCTGGGCATGTGCCCCGACCGGGAATCAAACCGCGATCTCTGGGATTCTAGGTAGATGTTCAACCCTGAGCCACGCCAGCTGGGCTGACTTCATTCTTATGAATTTATTTGAAACATAGTTACTGAACATCTAATATGTGCCAGGAATGGAATTTTATATGTTTAGCTAGTAGTGGAACTTGAATCTAAGTGAGAATCAGACTGGGCTGGGTAGATCTGGCAGATGTGTGGGGCGAGGCTCGTAGAAAACAACTGTGTGAGGACCTCAGAACTTATAGGAATGTTTCATACTGAGAGGAGGTAATTTTGAAGGAAAGTGAAAGCCTTCACAATTGGAAGGGAAAGGCAAGTGCAGTGTTCTCCCATTCAGAACAATTTCTTTGGGATTAATATATAACTCAAGGGGGACTGGGTTTAGGCCTAAAGAAAGCAGTGGGATTAGAAGTCAAGACTGAAGGAGCTGTAAGACAAGTAGCACTGCACTGCCACATCCTCCCACAGAGAGAAACCCCCCAAAAAGAGAAACAGCCTCCCACTTTGCAGCTGAATAACTGAGTGGCTTTGATATCTTGAGTACCGCAGTGTCTCAGATGGCAGCAAAGACTAGTTCCTGGTAAAATTCCAGTGGGCATACGTCCAGGCCAGTGTGAGAGTATTTATTTATGAGCTTGCATTTGCTATTCTCTGGGCACCCCCAAGAATACCTGGGAGCACTTTTTACAGCAGGAAAGTGAAGGTCAGAACCATAAAAATGTGGGTTTTTGCAAGAGGGCATTTGCGTTACATGCAGCGTAGTGTATGTAGTTCAGTAGTTCTCAGTGCTGTTGGGACACTTTGTATTCTTCCTCGGTACAAGGGACTGTAGAGTGGCCCGGAATTAAGAAGACTTAACTTTAAAAGGTCTGAATTTTCGACTGCTGCATGAAAAACCATAGTAACATTCAGGGGCATGTGGGAAGTAGCCACCATTGTTTCTCAAATATACTGATTACACCATCTGCAGTTTAAAAGATGACCATGAGCCCTGGCCCATTTGGGTCAGTGGTTAGAGCATTGGCCGGCGGACAGAAGGGCCCCGGGTTTGATTCCAGCCAAGGGCACGTACCTAGGTTGCAGGCTCGGTCCCCGGCCTCGGTGGGGCATGTGGGAGGGAACCAATCGATGTGTCTCTCTCACGTCGGTCTCTCTCCCCAACCCCCTTCCACTCTCTCTGAAAAGCAATGGAAAAAATATCCTGGGGAGAGGATTTAAAAAAAAAAAAAAGACTATGATTATTTAATGGATCTTCTGAGATGTTATGTCAGGGACATTTGGTCTTGTCTAAGATCTTGCACAGATGGTCAAATATACATCTCTTTAAACCACTCTCTTCTCGGATACAGGAAGGAAATGAAGGGAGCTAATTAGCACTGTGCTAGACCAGGAGATAGAAAGAGTAAGGCGTTGAAATTACACAATAGTTGGCTCTAATTAAAGTGTGTTTAAGTGCACCATAGACGAGCAAATGGGAACAGACAGGTTCATAGAGGAAGATACTTAAATTTGACTTTGAAAGATAAGTTGAAACAAATAATTTTATTTCTATTTTGCATATATTCATCTGGAGGAATCAGGGCTTTTATTCACACCTTAAAACCAATAATAAAAAATCAGAAATAAATTGTATGTAGAGTTTATAAAGAGCTGCACCTGTCATATGTACCCTGACTTAAAAAGGAATGTTCATCAAAATACTTTCATTTTTCTTTATTTATTAATGTATGAGGAGATGCTATATATATGAACTTATATGTATGTTTTTAAAATACTCGAATATTTTATATGGTAGGACAGTAAGCAAGATTTTATTTGAGAAAAAATTCTGTGCCTCATAATAAGGCTGAAAACCATGGAAGTAGAAACATTTTTAATTGGCTATTTAACTTAGAAATGAGGCTCCTATTCTTAGGATCTTTAGTTAGTGCTGAAGTTTTTTTTAACCTATTTATAAACCGTTGAAGTGCTTTACAAGCTACAAGAGAAGGGTATCGGTCATTCTGGTTATCTACCTGTGTAACAGCAAATGGCATTTGTAGTAAAGGAGTGATGAGTGGACAGGCCAACTCTGCCACTAGCCAGCTGAGTGATCTGGCGAGTACCTTCAGCTCTCCAAGCTGTGGTTTCTAATGGCAATACCTTATCAAGTGAAACTAGGATCAGGCGTATTGATCTCTTGGTAAATGATTATTTCATTTCATAGTAGATTTGACATTATATTATGATGTATATATAACACAGGTAGAGATTCTGATAATTATTATTAGGTTGAAGATAGTGGAGTCCAATTGCCCTTGTTGGTGTTAGTTTTCAATAATAAACTAAAAAATAAAATAAATAAGTCCTCAACTATTGAGTCCATCATGGGAAAAGAACCTTATAAAATGAATAGATAATTGGTTATAAATATAGGATGTCCCTATCCTAGGTGTTTTACAAGACTCGTGAATGCATGTGACAAAGAAAACAAAAAATTCTTCAGTTTGCTTTAGGGAAAAAATTCCAAGGTCTGACAAACTGAAAAGCCTAGAGTGTAGAGCTCTCTGAGCTCTCGGGCATGGCCAGATGCAAGGGCGAGATTATATTTTTGTAATCTTTCTTTCTCTCTTCTGCTCCTTCTGTCGATCACCTCTTTCCATTTTTGTTTGACTTCTTTTGTTAGCTTCATTTGTAGCCAGGTTTTCTCTCTCTGATGACACGTGGTAGATCCAGTATAACATCCTACTCATTTAGCAATTCCTGCAAAAGTGCCAGATGTCATCCTTGTTCTCTTGTTGCTATGGACAGGGGGACCTATGTTACATGTCCATTCCTCAGAACCAGTTGTCAAGTCAGCCCCAAGCAAATATCAGAGGCTGGGAATCGGATAAGGGTTAGCCTTCCAAAGGGAGGAAGAAGCTTCTCTCAGCAGAAATTGGAGTTCTGGGAAGATGCCCTTTACTGCCATTTCCTAAGTACTGGACAAGTTCTTGACCTTTTTACACCGTACATGCATCACCTCCTGTTGATAGGAATAGTTACTCCAGAGGTTTAGGTTGATAATTAAAGGGCTTAAGGTATTAACGAGCTTCCCAGAGTAGCTGGCATTAGGCACCCTTAGTACATCTAGTTCTTTCCCTGTTTTCAGTAGCATGGAAATAAGATTTGTGAGGAAGCCAAGTGTGAAAAAGGAGTCAGTGAATTTTTTACCACAATTTCACTTTCCTTTTGATCTCGTACACTTACTAATGGAAATCATGAACATCATCTGTATACTATTTCTATAGGCCTGAGCTACTTTAGGCAGCAAGCAGACGTATTCTGTGAACAGGCTGACTTTAACTCTTGTATTCTTTCAGCACCTTGCCTCACTCAGGTAGTTCCATTCACCTCCCTGATAGATGCTGTCAGACCCTAACTGCCCATGCCGAAAATGTCATCAGAGGCAGAAATACCTGAATGAGCTCAATATCTGTCACCTCCTAGAGAATATTAGCCACCGTGGGCATTGTAGTCAAGAGAACTGTGGGGCTATCAATCAATGTGTTGATTGGTAATTTGCTGCTCTCCTGTTTTGTCCTGTTAGTGTGAGGACAAAGCTGCGGTAATATTGACACACCCTGAGGAGTGTGCAGCAATTTGAATGTGTTGTTGAAGCCTTGGTTAGGTAGCTTTAGAAGTGCTAAAAGTAATTAGTTCTAACTGATCTTAACTGTCAAAGAAATGCATGGGAGGAAGGTTGTGGGGTGTCTTTTAAATTCCTGATTGATTTTTGCTGTAGGTTATTTTTGTAATTTTTCTAATAACAAACACTGTGACAATAGCCTTTCTTCTAGCATGTATTGGGACCTTCAGTTTCTTGATTCTGACATAATCCATTAGTGACTGCACTATAAGCTTGGGTTAAATCACAGTGCTGGTCAAGTCCCATTACAATGAAAACCTTTGTTTAACAAAATGGTTCCCACGTCTCTTTCCATGGCATAATTAACTCAGGTAGCATAGAATAAAACATTTTGATACCACAAAGTAGTTGAAGATTCTCTTCAAAATCCTCTTAAGTAATTATAAAATCATTCATTGCTTATTCAACAATTTAAAACTATCTGCTGTGTCTGCTGCTTGGCGTTGAGCCTATAGCAGCGGACAAAACAAAATCCCTTCTCTTAGAGATGCCACATTCCAATGGATTACAAAGATAATTACACTAGTTTGCTAAGGTGTCATAACAAAGGCCACAGACTGGGTGGCTTAAACAACTGAAATTTAGTTTTTCACAGTCCTTGAGGCTAGAAGTCCAAGATCAAGGGGTCAGTAGGTTTGGTTTCTCCTGAGGGCACTCTCCTGGACTGGAGGATGACACCCTCTTGCTGTGTCCTCTTGCGTGCCCCTGATGTCTCTCTATGTGTCCAGATTTCCTTCTCTTATAAGGATAGCAGTCAGATTTGATTAGGGTTCATCCCAATGGCTTCCTTTTAAATTAATCACCTCTTTAAAGTCCCTGTTTCCAAATACAGTCACATTCTGAGGTACTGGGAGTTAAGACTTCAACATATGGATTTTAGGGATACAGGTCAGCCCAGAACAACAATGAAAATTAAACGATGGTACCCCAATGCTATAAAGAAAAATTAAGCAGGGCAAGTGATAGAGTGAGGGGGGCATTGTTGTAAACAGGGTGGCCAGAGAAGGCCTCTCTGTTGAAATAGCATTTGAACAGAGAAACGAAGAGGATGAATGAGGCTTGGGACCACCTGAGGGAAGAGTGTTTTAGGCAGAGGAGATGGTGCTCAGTGTAGTAGAAAAAGAGCCAAGAGGCAATGTTGCTGAGTGGTGAGTGCTGAGGGCTTCAGAGACGAGACTCAAGGAAGCCAGCGCCCACCTTACAGGTCTTCGAGGCCCACTGCTAAGGGAGGCAGCTCTGGGGATGACAGATTATTGAACTCATGACCCAGGTTCAGAGTGATCTGTGCTAATAAGGCTGTGCAGGTGTTTTGGACAGGCCTGGCTCCATAGTGTGGGGGGCCTGGTGCAAAATGAAACATGAGCACCTGTTCAGATGTCAAGATGACAGCAGGATGCTCAACCAAGTGCCGCGCCCTCTGGTTCCAGACCTCTGTGCAACTGTGCAGGTCACATGTCCTGGCTGTGGATGTGCAATGGAAAAGTAGCTGGTTCTAGTTGCTTCTGCAAATGTAGAAGTTGTATAGTCTTATGGAAAGTGTTTAACTGGAGTTTGGATTTGAAGTCCCTGGTAAAATCTCAGCTTCTTCATTTTTTATTAATCAAGGTTTGCCAGAGAAATAGAGCAGTAGGAGATTTTATATTATATCTAATATCTGTCTATATAACATTATATGTATGCACACGCACACATACAAACGAGGAATTGGCTTGTGCAGTTGTGGAGGCTGAGAAGTCTCCTAATCTGCTGTCTGTAGGTTGGAGATCAGGAAAGCCAGTGGCGTAATTTAGTCCAGCGGAAAGACCTTAATTCCCCCTCCAAGGACAAGAGAGATGAGGTGAGATGTCCCAGCTCAATCAGTGAGGCAGAAAGAAGGGGTGAATTTCTCCTTCCTCTGGCTTTCGTTCTGTTCAGGCCCTCTATGAAATTGGATGATGCCCACCCACACAGGGGAGGGCAACCTACTTTACCGAGTCCACTAATTGAAATGATAATCTCATCTGGAAATACACACCCAGAAATAATGTTTAATCTGGGCACCCTGAGGCCAGTCAAGTTATATATAAAATTAACTGTCACAACCAGTAAGACCTTGGGCAAATTATATAACCCAACTGATCTCAGATTTCTCACCTGTAAAACAGGAATAATAGATCCTGTCTGATAAGGCTTGGTTTGGGTCCAGTGTAGCCTGACAATGGTGCAAATGTTTGGTAAATGATAGGATTTTATAGAAGGACTATGATTTAGTAATATACTTAAATTGCTTGTCCTTTATGTTCTGTTTTGACATCTCTCCCTTCCTGTAATTCCCGAACAAGGAAAGCATTTGGGGACAGGCCTGGCTACATAGTGTGTGGGGCCTGGTGTGAACTAATGGTGATAATTTACACCGGAAATAGATTATTCACTTCTTGTTTTTATGTAGGAAACCAGTGTCATTATGAGATACATTTCATTATGGCAAGAATCCCAGGCATCAGATTGAATGTTATGCTTTGTCTCATGGCTTAACTGAGACTGTATGTGTATCAATGCTCTTTATTCCTCTGCAGCAATTATTTGGTAAAATGAACCAATTCTGAGTGGTCCTGGCTTGCTCTCTTCGGCGTCTTTCCCCTCTAGACAGTCATTTTTCTCTGCATCTCTTGCCCAGCTCTCTCCCCAAAGAGCAGCTGTATTTTTGCGTCTCACCCTGAGAGGGCAGACAACTGGCTGCCATCAAAGTCACTCTGTGGCCTGGCCATGGGGAGCCGGGAAGAGCCATCTGCTTGCCTCTGCTGCATAAATTGAGTGTCACCTCTGCAGTAGTCCTGTTTGCAGAAGGATAAGAGAGTTTTTCTTAACTAAGGGTACTGTTTGCTGAGGAAAGGGGCATGCTTTCAGGCAGTAAATAAGGGGGAAGATGTAAGCATCCTGCTGAGCTTGCATGCTTTGCTGCATATTTTAGTTTTCCTGTAGTCAAGAGATGGCAGTAGGCACATTGGGGACATACCTCCTACTTAATACAACTTTAGGCAGGGTGGCCCTCTACATGCATGCAGAAATAAATGACGAGAACGCCTGACTTGTTGGAACAGAAATCTGAAAAAAATTACTTATTTTTACAGGTTGTGTTAATTGTTTTAACTCTCAGAATCTCCCTTTGTAACAGCCCCTCAATCCTATCTCTTGTGCTTAAGGCTACAGTTGCCCTGTGAAGTATAGAAAAAACATGGAATTACGTTCAGAGTGTCACTCCTTTCGTTACCAGAGGAGTTATGACGCTAGTCAAAATCTCGGGATTGTTTCCTCATCTGTGAAATGGGCATCAGAATACCTACTTTAAAATATTGTTGGAAAATTTGGAAATAGCCTAATGTTCTTCACAGGAGGTACTCAAATATAGTAGGTGATCAGTAACCACGATCTAGCATACATAGCCAGAGTTAAGATGATTTTTCATTATTACCTCTCCATGCATGCAAGGAACTTCCCACAAGAAATACAGGCATCTAACTAACCAGACAGTTTTGATGGTGGCTGAAAACTTGATCAAGTTAGATATTACTTTAATACAATTTAATACACATTTATCACACGCTGATTAAGGAAAAATCACTGTGTTCGGAGCTAGAGGTACAAAGATGAACCCTGAATTCAAAAGTTGGTGGAATGGTGAAGACATGTAGCTCTCAAGCTGTCAACTCCTTTTCAATTAGTTGACACTCCATTTCTCTATAAAATCCTCTCTGATTCTCTCTGCTGAACATATCGATAATTTAGTTAGTCCTATTTCTTGAGCACAGCTGTACTGAAAAGCATTTCATTACTTGAGTGGAACTCAACATTTTTTTGTTACGCTTTTCTTTTTGATGCCGAGTCTCGGAACGAAAACTCATTTAAAAATCACATCACATATTCTTATCTCATTTGAGGTATCTTTTTCCTGAAGCTTTATACTGTTTCTCAGTGAAAGCACAAGTATTGGACCTAGTCTGGTGTCATGAAGAGAAGACTCACAGCAGGTGTGAGTGAAAATGAAGAGAAGACAAAGAGATGAGACTTTTTAAAATGTCAAGAAATTGCCAAGGAGGGAGTAAAAGGAGTATCTCTGTAAAGAGAAAATGGTGCGAAAACTGGAGAAACAGTTAAAGGAAATGGAAGACAGAAAGGGATTTAAGTAAAGAGAAATAAAAGGGGAAAAGAGAATATACGTCAGAATATGTGGTCATGTTATACTATTTTTTCCCTTATTTTTGGTTTGAAAAGGGGTTTCTCTTGCTTGAAAAGATCTTTGTAATCAGTGACATTTGTCTCGTATCTATGTTTCTTAGAACGTTTGAGAATCCTGGTCAATGATCTATACATTTATAGGGCCAAACAGAAATTTAACAAAATTCTTTGCTAGTTTTATCCACCTGCTTGCTGCTTGATCTCCATTGAATATAACGTCAGCAGTAGATGCCACTACCATCCGTAGGACAGCTTTCCCTTCCAGCGTGGCAGGATTAAAATGTTCACTTAGTTAAATGAGAACACCAGGGATCACTGCCACAGCAGTCAGTGGACTGTGAGATTGTTCTATCGATAAAATGCCTTCCAGTTCTCTCTATAAACAGTGGAATCTCACTCTCAAAACTAAGCACTCAGTAATATCTAAATAATCAACACAATGGGAAGATTGGAGATGATATTTCTCGGCAGAGAGGTGGGTTCTGATTCCTCACCTCATTTCCTGAAGTGCTATTCGAAGGTTTTTAGTTTGAGGCATACATTCCACACTGAAGTGCAATACATGGTAGTTTTGACCACAGTAGAGTTGCACTTTGTATTTCATTTGCTCCCTTTTTAATTTTCTAAAAAGCAAGATATTAGAAAAATTCCTGGGACATTTGCAAGGGAATTATCTTGCTCTCTAGCATTGTGTGGCATTTATATTTTCATAAGCCTACCATGACTCTAGAGAGAAATCTGTGGTAAGTCAAAGAAAGGGCCTTCTCTTGGAATGAGTTTATCAATAAAATGACTGCAAAATAAGTTTCCTGTCAGAGTTCTGAAATGATAGCAATATTCATTTTTCATGAACATGTCTGACTGGTTAAAAATAAAATTAAAAAATGAGTTTGATGTGCTTTCAAGATATTTTTGTAAAAATAATTTTTTATTTTTATGAATAAGAAAGTTAGAATATCAATAATGTTTGATCTTCCATCATTATTTATGAGTATTTTCCTCTGGAAAATTCATATGATAAAGAACAAATTTCCCTCTCTTCCCCTTAGAATATCTATTTTCCTTGATATTAATCTGCCATAAATGGAGCTATGTGACATACTAAATCTTATTTCTTAGCACCAAAGACACAACACAGAAAGTAATCAAGAGATCCTCAAATCAAATTTTGCTTTGACAGTCCTAGGAGGAAGATTCGTGTCAACCTGCAAGTCTAATAGTTCTTTCAAATGTCCCCAAAAAGCATTTGATACTTGTTTGTTCATCATGATTGGAAAAAAAAAAAAAGGGTAAGATAAATATGTCCTAAACCACCAGGAAGCTTTTAGAAGTGAAGTATTGTTATTGTAGCATTATTATCAATTTGAGTCATTGTAGTAGTAATAATGGAAAATGTTCATAATCAGAGAGAGAAATTATAAAAAGTATTTTGTTAGGGCACTTAGTCAAGGCTTTTCCCCTGAAAAATGTCTATCGGTTAAAATACACTATTAAAAATTGGTTTCTCGCCCTTGGTAGAATATGTTTGAAAGGTTTATTGCCATATATATTATTGAAGAAATTGGCTCCTGAGAAAAGAACAGATTTTTTTACGTAGTCTTCTCTTAAATTTGAGTATTAATATCCTGATCAAACCCCAAATCTTCATGGATGATCCCCATGAACAAAAATCTCCCTGGTACCTTTAAATAAGTATTCTAAAGCAACTCTCCAAATTTAAAAACTCCTCCAAATTCAAGCTCTGAATGGATTGCGCCACAGAGGTGAAAACTTGGACTCCTTGACCTTGTCTTTCTCTTGGCTGTTCTACTTTACTTGGTTGTATCACTCTCCTAATTCCCCCAAGAGTTTGAAGAAGTCGGGGGAAAGGCCATGAGCTGGAGGAAGCATGAGCAGATATCTCATATGGAGTGCATGGAATGAGTTCAAAAATTAGTGGACACTTTCCATTTACAATCAGTTAAGCTCCAAGAAAGAAAAGGCTAAGCTGAGAGGGAAAGGGCCTCGCGTGAAACTCGCTCAGTGGGGTGTGCTGACCGTTTCCCCCGTTTGTCCAGATGCAGTCTCTTCCTCCCCACGGGCTGGTCTGCTGTGGACGTGGTTTGTGCGCTTGCAGAAATGCTGGGCCACGTGATTGCCTCTGTACAAGGTCTCGGTACTGGTGGCTACCGCAGTATATGTGTTTATCTGCCGTCCTTACCCTTTGGTTCTGGAATGCTGCTCTGGGTGCCCAAGTCCCACACGCCCGTCTCCTTGGTGCTTGTTTCTATATTATTATTGCTTGTCTGTTTTAGCCCATAACCTTACCTTAAACTCTGAAGCAGATGTGTCCTGGTTTCTGGTGTGGGTTTTTCATACTGTAATTTTCTCTCCACATATAACTTACCTAGCTCTTGAGCCCATGAGTTCTACCTTAACTAAGAATTTCAAGGAATTATTCCACTCTGATGTCTGTCCCCAGCTCGAAGCCTTCACTTATCCGTTCTCTGTTTCTTACCTTGTCTCCGATCTACTTGCCTCCCACAGTGTTAGGACAAATATTTACCCAAACCTCTGGAAAGGGCTTCTGGATTCCATAACAACACTGCTCCCTCTTATTGAGAAAGCCCTGAGCAAATACTTCTTTACCTGTAGCTGGTCCAAGTCTCACTGTCAATACAATGATTTTTATGATAATAGCAAAAAAAGGAGTCGCCAAGGGTAAACATTTGGGGTTGATGCCAGAGTCTTCTGTTCTCTCCCAGCTAATTAATACAATTTTGGTTAGGTACGGTGGGTGTGAACTGCTCTGAGTCTGAGGCAACCTTTATAAATCTCTGAAAAAAATTGTTTTGCAGTTGTGTATAGTAGTAATATTGCTGTGCAAAAGCAGGTGCCAGCCAAAAACATAGCTCTGAAGGAAAGCTTCATAGTTGAGTTATGAGACAGCTGGAGAGCAGCAAAATAGATATGGATCCACAAGCCCCGCAGGAAAAACAAGTTTAATCAGGGCCTGACACATTGGGTGATTGTAACGAAGTCCCTTGGTATGTGTAAGCCCTGGATCAAATGGGACCAATTGACTATTGACATGCGCTACATTAGTGCAAAACTGGATGAAAAACTGCCTATTGCCCTGCACAGACTCCGATCATGAGAAATGAGGTTCTTGTGAAAGAAAGGGACTTGGTTTGTTTTGCAAAAACATATGTGCACTGGCCCAGGTGCTGCCTCTGGTGGGCTGAAACTTCTCTCGGCACAGCCCTCGGGCACGGCCGTGGCATTTAGTGCGTCTCTGCAGCCTCTCCATGTGACAGGCGTCTTTGACTCCCGAAATTGATTCCATGGTTTTGAGCACCAGCAGCGAGCGCTGGCAGCCTGACCCGGAGCGGGGAGCATCGTTCCGCCCCGAGAGCCCCTCAAATGGATTTTACAAGGGAGTGGTGCACACCACGCTTCTAGGTGCAGTGAAGCGTGTTCCTGGCGCTTTCACAGATCATAAATTAATTTGAAATGAACCTCTCTCCTCCCACAAATATAATATCAGAGAAGAACTGTCACCATGGTTGTTCTGTAGCGTAGTGCCTGAAGGGGGAAAAGTCATTTTCTCCCGCATTTGTTGACTGGACACGTGACAGGTGCCAAATGCTAGGCTGGTCATAAATGTGTGGCATGTGTGTCCAATTCAAAATAATTTGTACTTCGGAGTAGATTCTCCACACCTTCAGCTCTGACCCTGAAAGAGTTGAAAGAGCTGTGCATATTCTGTTCCAAAGATGGGTGTTATGTAAAGCCCCAAACAGATGTGTCAGGATCCCCAAATGTCCCGTCTTCTCTGTTTTTGTGTTGCTAATGTAAGGGTTTATCCTTGGTAGTTATTCTGGAACAGATAGGGAGCAACTAGGACAGGCAGGCCTACTTTATTTTGTGTGGGCATTTGGTAAACAATAAAATATTGCAATATCCTCTTTGGTAATTCTGCACTGTGGGGGGCAAGACATCAGTTCTTCAGAACTCAAAGTTCAGAGTGGTTCTTTAACTTGTATGGAGCACCTTCTCTTTTATATACCACAAAAAATTACTAAATTAATTATATTAAACTCCGTTGTTAGCCTTAGTTTAGTTTTCTTATTTTCTTTGGCTTTAATATATTGTAGGGGCAATAGAAAGCTGTATTTGATTAATTTTACTCTGGTTAAGAGTGATAGTGGGTCAGTGAGAATAGGAAACATTGAAGCAAAAGAGAAGGGAGAGAGAAAAGCAGGAGGGAGAAGATGTTCTGTTTGTAGCGAGTATATAAGCAAACTGTCTTGTCAGTGGCCTTCTTTCCTTCTGCCTACCTCTTCCCTGATCGCCGGAACTACACAACTAGCTGTCCAGACTACTCTTCTCCTATGTTCCATGCGTACCTCAAATTCAATCTCCAAACTCAACTGCTCATTTTTTATCCTAATATATTCATCCTTCCATAGTCCCTGTGTTAGAGAATGGCACCGCCATCCTACCAAAGATAGGAACCCAGGGGGCATCTCCGATTCTTTTTCCCACCTTCATTTTTACCTAATAGCCATAAGCAGCTATCTTATTTCTAAAATGTCCTACCCTTTTAAAGCCAAGTCTACAGCTTTAGCAGTTCTCTCTTGGGCTTTTAGCTGAATGGACTCCCTCACTCTACCTCTCCACCTCATTTTAGTTTAGCCTTCATGCTGCAGACATAGCTTTTTAAATGTGAATGTGATCACGCCACTTCTTTGCTTAAAATATTTTGATAGTTTTTATTGCCCAAAGGATAAATCTAGCACCTCAAATTCTTCATGGTATAGCTGTGCTTGTGTCTCTAATTTTATTTCCTACCACTATTTCTTGGGGTCCTTTCACTACGTGAAAAGCAGTTTTTAGTAAGTATAGTGTTGTTTCAAGCTTCCATGTCATTGCATATGCTATTTTCATTGCTTGAAACACGTCTTTTACGTTTGGTACCTGGTTGGGGCTTGAGAGTCGATTTGTAGTGAACAGGCTTCTTCATCTGGGAAGCCCCCCGGGACTTCTTAGTTGGAGTATTGCTCTTCCTCTATACCTCCTAAGTACCATGTGCACAATCCTAACATTGTACCCATTGTGTTAGTTTAGTTGTCGATTTCTCTGTCTCCCTCATTTATCCTAAGTTCTTTGGAGTCAAGAACAGTGCTTTTTACATTTTTGCACTCATACTGCAATACAGCCCCTGGTATATGATGGATGCTCAATATATATTTGTTGAATCAACATATAGATGCAACAATAAAAACAGAACTTGATTGGAATGATGGATGAGGGGGTACCGGCTAAGAGAGAAGCACTTCATTGTTTTGGGGGATTGGGCAATATGTAGACTTAAGAGCTGAAAGAGGATTTGGTCTTAATTCAGGTTTGATTTGAACCTTTGGGGCATATTTGAACCTTTGGGGCTGAGAAAACCAACAACAATTGGAGACCACTATACAGGTGTAGAAGTAGTAACACTCGCTCATCCAAGAAACTAAAGAAAGTCAAATTTCTTTCTCCCTCTCTTTCTGCCTTCCTCCCACTCTCTCTCTAGCTTCTTCCAAACGAGATGAAAATAAATATATTAGAACACCTCTTTGGTTTTGTTAATATAAAATTATATGTGTGTGTACATATGTGGGAAAACTTTTAAATACAGTGTAATTCTTTTTTGCTGAATAGTTTTATGTTGTGGGTAATGAACAGAAAAAGAGAGTTTGGGTTTGAGGAGGGAGAAGGGAAGTCAAGTAATGGTAAAACCAGGCTATGTATTTTGAGAGTCAGCCTGGGGGCAAAGGAACAAGCAGAGGCAGAGCACATGGGTCTTTGACCCTTTATTTCTTTGCTCGTCAAGGGGGTTGTGGTGGACGCGAGGGTTGGGGGAGCCAGGCCTGAATGCTGCCCTGGGTTCGCCCATGCTCAGCCGCCCAGATAACATGGACAGAGCCAAGGCTGCATTCCTCTGGATTGGGGGAGACGCTGAAGAATCTACGTCTGGGTGTATGTGGGAACCTCTTTTCTTTCCCATCCCAAACTAATTATGAAGATAAGAACCACCAAAAGCGTTTCCTAGCTCAGTTTTTCTCTGCTCCTACTCTGCAGCTTTGGCAGCGCTGAGAATTGGCTGTCAACGTGTTAGAAGAGACAGCCGTTCCCTTGTAAGCCCAGCCTCGTGGGCTCTCCCTTAAACCGGAGAGAATGCGCCTAGGGAAGAAAATGAATCCAGTGACTTGCCCAGTGAGGGCTTCATGTAAAGCTGGTGGACACTGCTGGCGACTTGAAGGTGTACACGGACTAAGACGTTAAGTGACGAGTAGGTGGGACACTTCTTCCTTCGGTGCATAAACATTAAATTGTTATAGTAAGATTGCTTTCACAATATGGCAAAAAAAAATACACAAACAAACAAACCATGTATATGCTCCAGGAAGGAAAAGCAGCCAGTTCCTGTGTGCTAAGCACTGGCCCAGGCACTTTAATCGGTGCCTCCTGCCATTCCACCTGGTCTGGGGTTATCACCCTGCTCTTACCGTAGAGGCTGCCTCACAGCTGCGAAGTCCAGCCCTGGCCTGGCTCACTTGGATCCTGCCCACATTCCTTTCTCCCGCTGCCTTCCTCGCCATGGCATCTTGGCAGCGGGAGAGTCACACCTGACAGGGCCCACGAAAGCCTGGCGTTTCAGCCTGCCGGGCCAGCACAGTGCCATAGAGGTAAGTCACCGTGGTGCCGTCATTCATTTCTGTCTACTTTACATCTCTTATCTGTGGGGCGAGGAGCATTCACAGAGCTTTCAGAGAAATGCTTTGTGCCTCCCTGCACTGGGCGAGCAGCGGCCGGCCTGTTTTCCACAGATAGCTGCAAAATGTGTCTTTTAGGGAGAATTATCTGCTTTCTTCCACTTAGGTTCATATACAAACACACTGACAAGAAGTGTTCCAGAAATCCCGTAGTTCTGGTGCGAGTGGATACTTTCTATTCCAGGTTGCGTTCAATCAGATGAAAAAAAACACACAACCACCTTGAAAAACAAAAAGGTAAAGTAAATATCATGTTGTAAATAAACAAACAAGAATTGTTACCTCTCGGGAACAAATTCTTGTTCTATGGTTTTTCTTGTTAAGTTTAGGAACTTCAAAGTGTAATTCTACTGGTATAAAAGAGGTGTTTCCTACCAATGCGCTAGATATTTTTTTTGGTTTTTGAGAAAATAATAAGGAAATGGCTATTAGATCTTTTTCACTTAAAAACCATATCCAGCCAGCCCCTCTTGGTAGGATCTACTTGGGTGATATTTCTCTCTGAAGAGGGAAAGGATGTTAGAGTTGGCATCTCCCTTGGCCCGATGAGAGCTTCATCTTCATTGTCCTTTGTATTGTCTCCATGTAGACTTCGGCGATGGGAATAATTCTTAGCAAATTGCACAGCTGACCTTCTAGAAGCGGGCCCCTGTTGCGTGATTAGAAGATTTAGAATCGCAGGACAATGTGACAGTTCCTGAACTAGACACCTTAGACCCCCTGCTCTGATATCCCCGTCGAAAGCATAGACCCTAAGGTCCCTGCTGCTTTCTTGGTGGATCTTCAGAGGCTTCAGGCCTGGGATCCAGGCTTGCTGCCCCTGCAGTGCTCCCTCCCCTCCTGCTTGAGCTCCTGGGGTCCAGGCGTTCCCGAGGGAGGGCATGCCGAGGCCTCGATAAAAGCCGGGTTTTGTATATTCCCACTGGAAAGAGTGAACCTAAGCTTTAAGGTCTAGGGGATCTGTTATTCCGAGTCTTTTCTTAAAAACAAAAATATATTCAAAGCCTACTGATTCTATTTGAGATGTCGCTTCCTTGAAGGCACTCTGTGCTGCTGCAAACAGCTTTAATAAGCCAGGCAAGGTGGGGCAACTGCTTTGCTCCACTTTGCTTTGCTGCTAAAACATTAAGTGTAATCTGATGTGTCAATAGAGTCACCTCAGGTACTCAGAATCATTTTAATTCTTCTGCCGTCAAAACATAGTGTCAATACTGACACGAATTGGCATTAAAAATATATGCAAAATTACCCGGAGAACAGCACTTTTCACTGATAGGGGGGCTCTTTAAAGGCAGCCTCTGTCAAAGACTCAATTTGAACTCATTTTTGGCTTTGAATTTTACAGAGGAGCTTTATTTTTTTTTAAAAAAAACCTGACCTGCTTTGCATGATTCAAACCTATCAGTGGAGGAAAGAAGCTTTTCCTCTTTAACTTGATCCTATGGGAGATGTTTTACCTTCCCAGCATGTACCCTGAAACGAATGTGCAAAGTGACACTTAAATGGGTGACATCACTTATGGTTGGTGCTTAAATACTTCCCTGGGACTCACAAAATGCACTCAAAAGACAATGGAAGGAGGAGTGATGACTGGAACTTTCTTATATACTACGCCTGGGTGCATGTTTTACCACTCTAGCTAGACTTTAATTAGGAGGAAATATGAATGTAGAAAATGGAAGAATGTAGATAGAAAAACCTTATAATTCGGTTTTGCAGAATGTTAACTTATAATAACTTACTTGTTAACAAATACATCTATTTGTAACATTATATTACATTTCATGTTCTTTATAATTTATAGCATTAGATAGATACTATATAAATGCATGTAGGTATACTATATAACATACATGCAATATTCAATATATATGTTCACTGAATATCATATATATAGAACATATATAGAACATATATATAGAATATAACATTTGTGCACATATATATATGTGTGTATATATATATAGTGTTTAGATTCCCAAGCAAATAGAAAAACCAGGAATATAAGTATTTTATTTTTTGGTATGAGCCATAGTCTTTGCTAAGTGGTGTATAGAGATTACTTAAGTGTTTTTAAAATTTATTTTTAACATTTTTATTCCTCGCCCTGTGATATGTTTTATATTGATTTTTGAGAGAGAGGAAAGAGAGAGAGAGAGAGAGAAAGACATCGATGTGAGAGAGAAACATCGATCGGCTGCCTCCCCCCTCAGGGGGATCTTATCTGCAGCCTAGGTATGTGCCCTGACCAGGAACTAAACCCCAGATCTTTTTGGTGTATGGAATGATGCTCCAACTAACTGAGCCACCCGGCCAGGGCCCTAAGTGGCTTTTATAAAGATATTGTGATATTATATTTGAAGAGGTACAGTGACCCTCAAGCAGAATTTATCAAATAATTCATTTATTAACAGTTAATGTATACATCAAATGTGTATATACACGTATTTGAGATACACACACACACAAATTTGACACACACATAATTGTTTATTTTATTTTTTTGCTTTGCAAAGACTGGGGTGACTGACCTGGTGAACTGAAAAGCGGACATCCTTGCATTTCAGTCTTTGAAAGCAATAGATTCTATCAACGGGAACGACTAAGTTTTCTTTGGTGTTTGGAAACTAAGAGCTGGTCATTCTTGGTTTTAATTTTGCTACTATGAGCAGGTGGAGTGTGTGTGTGTGTGTGTGTGTGTCTGTGTGTGTTTGGCAGCAAGTCACTCAACTGACCCTTTTTTATAATCAACTAACTACAGTAAGAGAAGTGTGTGTGTATGCATGTGCGCCTGCACTTTTGGTGTGATGGACAGGTTGCTTAAATATATGGGAAAAGTTAATCCCTCTGCCCCTGACCTTTGGCACAGGAACCTTGCACTTCCACTAGAAAGTGTGGTAAATGCCAAGTCCTTTGGGCAGAGGATGTTTGCATTAATGTTTTCTGTGCTGGAGCCTGAGCCATAGATTTCCTGTCAGCCGGCCTTTGCACTGCTGATATGGAATAGGTTGAGCCGTATATAGAATATAGTGCCTGATGCCATCTGTTTTGACATCCAGAATATTTTAACCCCGGCCAGTGCATTAAAGAAGAAAGCTTTTCACTCCCTCTCATGCATGTGATTACCATGTAGCAAGGAAGGTGGAAAAAGTCATGCAGCTTAATGTGATTGTCAAAGGGTCAGTTGTCATGTTAATTATCAAGAGCTGAGTGATTATAATATGACACCAAGAGGGAGGAGGGTGGGTATAGGACACACCAAGCTTGTAAGTACAGTTAACTCTTGATTTTCTTGGAATTCTAGGGTGGTGATGATCTCGCACAACAGCCACGCACCTCGGCACATGCTGCTCTCTCTGTCTGAATGTCTGGGCTATAGGACAGGTTTCCAACGGGGTGAGGCGGCCTTATGACCATGCTTTAGGAGATGCAAAGTTGTCCAGCCTGGTGGCTGGATGTAGCAATTTAGGAGCAATCCTTGACTCCTCTATCACATTACTTCCTTCAAAGAGATATCTGCCCCACTGATCCTAACACGTGAATACCATCCACATCTATCCCTTCCTCTCCATTTGCATTTCCATTGCCTTAACTTCCCCTTATTTCTTGCCTAGATTTTTTGCCAGAAATTTAGAAGCTGCCCAATTTTCATTTTTAGCTTCTCCAATTCATTCTTCAGTGTGATTTTTAAAAATGCAGATCTACCACATCCTCTGAACTGAGTCTTGCTCTCAGATGCACCATGCTCCCGTACCCCTTGTTATTTTATATTGCTCTCTTTACAGTTCCTACATCTGTTCCTTCAAGTGAACAGAAAAGTTAGTACTAGGTGTGAGTGGTTGAATGCAGAAGTAAGGAATGAGAAGGTCTGTGTGTGCGGGAAGGGTAAGATGAGACCAAACATGGAGATAAAATAGATTGTAGAAATCAGTAATCCAACCAAGAAAACTTAGCGAAATCCAGGGAAAGATTTTGGACAAAAGGCTATCATATGTGGAATCTAATGAACAAAATAAACTGATGAACAAAATAGATCCAGAGACATAGAAGCATGGAACAGACTGAGGAATCTCAGAGGGAAGGTGGGGGTGGGTGAGTAGGGAGAGATTAATCAAAGAACTTATATGCAGACATGTGTAACCCACGGAACAGACAATAGTGTGGTGAAAGTCGGGGGAGGGGTATGGGGTAGAAGGGGTCAATGGGGGAAAAATGGGACATCTGTAATACTTTCAACAATAAAGATAAACTTTAAAAAAGGCTATACTAGTTGCAAGAAAGAACTTTAGGATTGAAAAATATCTTCCATGTCATCAAACCCATCTACACACTCATTATTTAAATTATGTACCCCAAATTGTCACTCTACAATATCAGTTCCATGTAGTATCCCCCTATTTCCAGTGACAGAACCCTCACTGCATATTAACCCAATACATCCATTCTCTCTTTGGATATCTCTAACTGTTCCGCTTGGAGTGAAATCTATTTCTTTTGATCAATCCCTAACCATATCTTATGAACTTTGATATAGC
Organism: Miniopterus natalensis; assembly: GCF_054644295.1. Classification (NCBI taxonomy): domain Eukaryota; kingdom Metazoa; phylum Chordata; class Mammalia; order Chiroptera; family Miniopteridae; genus Miniopterus; species Miniopterus natalensis. The sequence goes on along the minus strand of NC_142092.1, from coordinate 16,413,955 downwards.
TAATCCATGGAATTTTATGGTTGAAAGGAACACAAAATGGTATCTTTTTCTGCCATAATACCTAGAAGGAGAAATGTTCTCCTAAACATAGATGGCATGGTTTTATTGTCCCATAGTAGGAGTGGCCTTAAAAAGGAATTGGTCTTGGTATCTGCCTCCTTACAGAAAATACGGCTCCATAGTCACAAGGTTAAGATTCTTGTCTTTGGCAGACATTCACCAATTTGCTTGTTTAATATAAAGGGACAAGTCAAGTCCTTTAGTTACCTGGGGATCACTTTTGCAGTTAACTCGTTCTGGCAGATGCCATGGTTGTCCCTTCTGTTTAGACCCAGCTGTTCTGTTTGAGTGTAATGGAGTCACTCCCATGGCCACAGCAGGTGACAGATAATATATATGAGGAAGTGTTTTCAGACCAAAAAATAAGTCCATCTATCTCACGATCTTGGTGAGTACTCCTGAAACTCTATCAAGCACTTGTTTAAATGCTTGGCTCTAACAGTTCAAAGATGAGAAAAAGTCCTGCAAAAACATTTTAAAGATACACTCTTTCTATCTGTTATAATGGAGAACTGGGACAGCCTTTCGTTGTAGAGGAAATACTGGTTAAGTGATTCAATATTTTTTAATTGGAAGAATAACAACTGTATTACCTTCTTATTTTAAAAAAACAAATAGCTCGTCTGGCATGGCTCAGTGGTTGAGCATCGACCTGTGATCTAGGAGATCGAGGTTCTATTCCTGGTCAGGGCACATGCCCGGGTTGCGGGCTTAATCCCCTGTGGGGGGCGTGCAGGAGGCAGCCGATCAATGACCCTCTCTCATCATTGATGTTTCTATTTCTCTCCCTCTCCCTGCCTCTCTCTGAAATCAATAAAGATATATTTAAGAAAAACAACAAAACAAGTAGATTTTATTCATCCCATCCAATCTCTTTAAATGTAAGCTCTCACTCAAGCAAATGCCAGTGGGATGCAAAATTGCAGCCCTGTCTTACCTCCCACTCTCATGTTCCTCCCTGCCATCTCCTTCTCATAATTTCTGACAAATTTCTTCCACTTAGTCCCATCCCTTCTGTATTATGAGTCCGTTTTGGATGGGTTTGGCCTCCTTCCTCTGTCGTCTTTTGGACAGGTTTCTGCTTTAGCTCTCTTTCTCTAAGAGCTTGACCTCTGGCTCTCTGGATTAGAATCACCACTTACCTGGCACGCGCTCATTCACTGACCTTGCGCGAGAGAGGAATTTGACAGATAGGACCTCAGTCTGCTCCAGAGTGCCATCACTACCGGCTTGGGAATTCTTCATTTCTCCCCAACTGCCTTCTTGAAAGGAGTGATATGTAGGGATGCTGCGTAAGAATTTTACTGTCATCTACTGTTATTTACTACATTACTATATATGCATTGCTTTCATTTTCCTTATGTCAGACCATTAAATGTTTATGTGCTTGGACTAGTTATCTTACCCTCTCATAGAGATACCTTGGAGGAGTTATGCTTTAAAGTTACAGCCTCGGTTGTGATTGAGGCCCACGACAAGAAACAACCTTCTTTGGCCCGGCTGGGCGTGGCTCAGTGGTTGAGCATCAACCTAGGATCCAGGAGATCGAGGTTCAATTCCCAGTCAGGGCGCATGCCCAGGTTGTGGGCTCGATCCCCAGTCTGGGGTGTGCAGGAGGCAGCCGATCAATGACTCTCTCATTATTGATGTTTCTCTCTCTCTCCCTTCCTCTCTCTGAAATCAATTAAGATATATACATATATATTTTAAAAAAGAGACAACTGTCTTTGGACTTTTGTTGTAAAACATTTATTGAAGATATTGTCCACTAAATCATTTATCTCATGTATAAATCTTCAAAAAAATACACCTTTTAGAATTTAGCAGAAAAAATTGCTTTCTCTTTCCATGAATGCTTTTCCCTTTCTATAATGAGAAATTCATATTTACAGTAATGTAACTCATTACATTTTCATTTATTTCACCCTGGTTGTCAGGAAACTCAGGGTCAAAAAATGTAATGGTTAAATATAGCATTTGAAATTCTAGTTAATACAGATACATTTTCCTTTTATCTTAGCTTTCTATTTCAGTTTTATTAAGTTGTTTTGTATGTGTATGTGTGTTTGTATGTCAATAATCTTAAATATATTTTTGAAAGAGTCAAGATATTAAATAGATTTATAGCTCTAATATCTTCTCTTAAAAACCCTTTCTTGCTTGGCAAAGATGTGATAAGTCTTTAGGGACCTACTCCTAGAGTTTCTAGAGCATCTCTGAGGCATCCCAGAATATCAGGCCTATTCTGAATTCTTGCATTCTTGAGTGTACATGGCATGTCGCTAGATACACTGTAAGTCACGCCCGAGGTAACCAAACCCAAAACAATCCCTTCCTCAGTTTCATGTTGTTGAGGAAATAAGCAGTGGGACTTTAAGGACAGATAAGAAGTTTACAGAGACTTTCAGAGGCTGGCAGAAGTACACATTAAGTGACCAGCAAAGGCCTCAAGGAGAGAATTCCATTTGATCTGGATCCAATATATGATATGGAGAGACGAGGGCAATGGTGTGCAGGTAAACTGGCTTTCCCTTCCCGCTTCCACAAAGGCCCAATTTGTAATGTTTTCCAGTTCCCGTGGTTAAGTACTTCTGCATGGCCAACTTAACGCTATCAATGATTTAACAACTGGCTTGAAAAATTCCTTAATATTTAAAAATTGGCTGCCATGTATCTGTTTGAGCTAAGTCTTGCTACTGCTGAATGAAAACTTTACAGAGTGTGATATTATGAGCAAGGGTTCAGGTTTGTGAGGTTCCATTAAGGGACAGAAACAGTCCCAACTGGTTGCTTCAGGAGTTTCTTTTTGAGGGAAGATGATGGCAAGATGTAAGAGATAAGTTGAGGCAGAGTTTGTAGCCTTTCCTCTGTGGTCGCTCTTTATTCCTTAGTCTGTGGGGAGCTCTTGAATAATTTTCAGTAGAGAAAAGACAGGATAAAATAAATGTTTTAGGAGGCTTGATCTGTTATTAGGTATATGTTCGGCAGTTTTAGGGGAGTAAAAGAAAGCAAAAGACATAGGAGCTTTTTGAAATGCTGTAAATGTGAAATGATAAATAACTAAATTTAAGGAAGTGGCTAGCATGGGAAGGAAAGGATGGAGCAAGGAAGGACAGTGGGGACAGTGTGTTCCTGCTCCATATGGCACTGTTTGGGTTAGTGTGAAAGCTTGGACTGTAATCGGCTCAGGGTTCATTTACTCGTTTGTTTGGGGATTGATGTTGGCTGTTACTGGCGCCTTCACTGGGGCTGTGGTGAGAACACCTATACACAGTCTCTCCATGATTCTGGTTGGCTTCACTACAGCACAATGGCTGGGTACCAAAAGTAGGCACCCCACGAGATGGCCAGATAAAAGCCACATTGCTTCCCATGATCTAGCCTAACAGCCATGCAGTATTTCTTCTGCTGCATTCAGTTGTTGAATCAATGACAAGAATGCAGTCACTTTCACGGTGAGAGGAAATAAGACTCACCCTTGATGGGGGAGTAGCAAAGTTCTGAAAGACCACAGGGGAGTGGCACACAGGGTTTCTCAATAAGTGATCGCTTTTCTTCTTCAAAATTTGCCATCTCCATTGTGTGTTTTCCTTTTTCTTACTTATTTACTTATTTATTGAGGTATAATTGATGTGCAACATTATGTTAGTTTCAGTTGCACAGCGTACTGATTGGCGATATTTGTATGTTCTGTGAAATGATCACCACAGTAAGTCCAGTTACCATCTGTCACCATACAGTTAACAGAATTTTTTCCTTGTGATGAGAACTTTTAAGAGTTCTCTTACAAGTTTCAAATATGCTGTACAGTATTATTAACTATAGTTGTCATGCTTTACATTATATCCTAGGACTTATTTTACAACTGGAAGAAGTTTGTACTCCACCCTTTTATTCTTATTAAATGGGTTTAAGTGTCTTCAAGTAAACCAGTTTCCTCTGAAATATGATGACTATTTCCAGGAAATGCCTGGTATAGGTCAAGTAACAACCAGGAGATAGTAGTTATGTAGCTTTTGTTAAGGGTATGGTACTATCGTACTAGAGTGAAGAAAATACCATTGTCCAATAGGGGGCATAAGATCTCACCTCTATCATAAGTTTGTTTTTGGGTTAATCAACTGGGGAAAAGTAATATCATAGTAAGTTGAAAACTCTCATTTAAAGCTTATCTTGTATGAAACTCAGTAAATACTTTTATCCATGATCTCATTGAAGACTTGTGAATTAAACTTAGCGGTAAATATTATTAGCCCCATTTACAGAAGATAAAACTGAGGTTCAGAGAAGTGAGATAATTTCCCTGGGGTCAAACTGTTAAGTAATGAGACCTGGATTCAATATTGGGTCTATATTCTTAACTACTATCTTTTACTTCCTCTTCATAAAATAGGGAGAAATTGGAATGGAAACAAGAGTCATTTCCACTGCAAAGAAGTAAGTTTCTAGAAGTGGGACTGTTGATGTTGCACATGAAATGATAGACTGTGAAGGTGGACTGGGATCCAGGAAGTGATGGGCTTAGGCAGGTCCCTGCAAATTTTGAATTAAAATGTAGATCTCAAGTTATAATGTTGAATGAGGTAGAACAGAGAACCTTGAAGCATGCTTATAGAGGAATACAATCATCTTCACACATCTGTCTCAGCACCAACAATATTAGATGTTAAAAATCTCTTCGTATCTCTGCTTTCCCAACTAGGCCCCGAGCTCTTGGAAACCTGAATACAGTACATAGAGGCAGTTAATATATCTCTATAAAACTACATAGAAAGGAATTGCACTGTATCTGTCTTTGATTCTATGAATATTTCCATATTGTTTTCCCTAATTTTCCTTTGTAAAGATTCTTCAGAGTTTCAGTGTGTTCTAAATGAAACCAAAGTATGGAGTGTGGGATCTCTCCCTTTTATCATTCTTAGTCTGGTGTATCAAAGAGGGAGAAGCACGTTTTTGAATCTTCATTTCATGGTTGTAATGATTTGGTGGGAGAATCCTAACAGGAAGATGAATCACAGGCGAATGGAGACAATATGCTCTGATGGTCCCTAGAGAGAGTCATAATCTTTGTCCAAAATACTACGTAGGTATATTTCTATGATAAGAATTTGGAAAGAGGAGTGTAGCCATTCATCTGGATAGTTAGAAAACTGTTAGAAACTTTATGACTTTATGTTCTTTAAGGTAATCAATTTATTATATTGTTGAGACACTTTATCTGCTCTACATTTGACATCTATGTGATTAACACCTCTGGTGATGGTTGAAATTAAACATAGACTAAAAGGGCTCAGGTAGAACATTATTAAAAAGTATATTTTACCCATATTTCATTAAATCTATGGTGCCATTGCTTGAAAGACACATGTGATAGCTAATCCCTTTTTTCTCATGTTTTTAAAAAAATCATTTTTTATTTTTCAATTATAGTTAACATACAACGTTATGTTAGTTTTAGATGTACTACCCCCAGTGAGTAGACATTATATAACTTACTAAGTGATCATCCTGATAAATCTAGTACCCATCTGACACCACTGATTGTTATTAGAATATTATTGACTATAATCCCTATGTTGTACTTTACATCCCCATGACTATTCTGTAACTAACAATTTGTAGTTCTTAATACCATCACTTTTTCCACCCATCCCCTCAACCCCAATTCCATCTGGCAACCATCAAAATGTTCTCTGTATCTATGAGTGTGTCTCTGCTCTGCTTCTTTGTTTAATTTTTTAAGATATGTATTTATTGCCATTTTATTGTTCATATTTTTTATCTTTATTTTCTCTTCTTAAAAAAGTCGCTTTAACTAATACTGGTTTGGTGATGATTAGGTCCTTCAGCTTTTCCTTGTCTGGGAAGCTGTTTATATGTCATTTATTCTAAATGATAGCTTTGCTTTGCAGAGTAATCTTGGTTGTAGATTCTTACTTTTCATTACTTAGAATATTTTGTGCCAAGCCCCTCTGACCTGCAAAGTTTCTGTTGAGAAATCAGCTGACAGTCTTATGGGAGCTCCCTTGTAGGTATCCAACTGTCTTTCTCTTTTGGCTTTTAAGATCCTCTCTTTGCCTTTAACCTTTGGCATTTTAATTATGGTGTATCTTGTTGTGGGCCTCTTTTGGTTCATCTTTTTTTTTTTTTTAAATATGTCTATTGATTTCAGAGAGAGGAAGGGAGAGGGAGAGAGAGATAGAAACATCAATGATGAGAGAGTCATTGATTGGCTGCCTTCTGCATGCCCCCTACTGGGGATGAGCCTGCAACCCTGGCATGTGCCCTGACCAAGAATTGAACCACCATCTCCTGGATCATAGATTGATCCCCAACTACTGAGCCATGTCCAGCTGGACCTCTTTGGGTTTATCTTGATTGAGACTCTCTGTACTTCCTGGACTTGTATGTCTCTTTCCTTTACCAGGTTAGGAAAATTTTCTATCACTTTTTCAAATAGGTTTTCAATTTCTTGCCCTCTATCTTCTCTTTCTGTTATCCTCATGATGCAAATGTTGGTACGCTTGGAATTGTCACAGAGACTCCTTGCACTATCCTCAATTTTTTAAAGAATCTTTTTACTTTTTGCTGTTCTGATTGGATGTTTTTGCTTCCTTATATTCCAAATCACTGATTCAGTTCTCACCTTCATTTACTCTACTGTTGATTCCCTGTAAATTATTCTTTATTTCAGTTAGTGTATCCTTCATTTCTGACTGGTTCTTTTTTATGCTGTTGTTCTCACTAAGTTCATTGAGCATCCTAATAACCAGTGTTTTGAACTCTGCATCTAGTAGATTGCTTGTCTTTGTTTTATTTAATTCTTTTTTCTGGAGTTTTGTTCTGTTCTTTCATTTGTGACATGTTTCTTTGTCTCCTCATTTTGGCAGCCTCCCTGTGTTTGCTTCTAATGTTTTAAGTAGAGCTGCTACATCTCTTGGGCGTGGTAGAGTGGTCTAATGAGTCAAGCCGCACAACCTCCCTGTTTACCCAAGCTGGGCAAAAACCTGATACAGCTTCATCTACTTCTGATATTTTCCATTTTTAGGTTCTATAAAACACATGATTATTGTTTTGTAAGGAAATATGGGACTGTAGTCATTTCTGATATAATGAATATTTGTTTTACTAAATCAAATATTCCTCGTGTTCTATTTCTATATGTTTTTGCAGATATAGTGATTTCTGCTTTAATACCAAATCATAGTGTAATCCTATAGAACAATTTAAAATGGCAATTAAACTCGGCACTTGCAGCACCCAAAATACTCAAAACTCAATGAAAATATGCCAATGTGAATATTTGTAATCAAGACAATGACAACCACATCAAAACTGTCATCTCTACAGTAGTGAGTGCTACATGCTACTGAAGCTAAGACATCCCAATTTTAGACATTTACAAACGTGAAAAACTTTTCTTCTTAGAATCAGTGAAATAAAGAAATATTGAATATGCTTTCAGATAGCCTCTGTTTTTTGCTTCTCAGATATTGATCAGGTCTCAGCTCTTTTATTCTTGAGGCATCCCCTCTCCCCACACAGCTCAGTATGCAGAGAAATGCTGCTGTTCATGTGCCTCTGTCCACTAGGATGCGTTCCTTCCTTAACTATCAGCTGCATTTTAGCATTTCCCCCAAGCCTGTTATGAATGTTCAAAAAATTAAATTTTTATTTTCTCCTTAGGGAGAGAAAAGCTAACTCTATTTCCAATTTTGGCAGCATACGTTCCCCATTTCCATTGTACTGTGGTAATATGTAGCCCTTTGCTGATAGATGTAATGAGCGTAAAGTGATTTAATTCACATTAGTTGATTTAACTCAGGACTAAACTTTTTAAAGAACTCTACAATTTGTTCCTGGCCAGTGTGGCTAACTGGTCGGAGCATCAGCCTGTGCAGTGAAGGGTTGTGGGTTCAATTCCTGGTCAATGGTGTGTACCTTGGTTGCAGGTTTGATACCCAGCCCCGGTTGGGGGCATGTGGGGGAGGCAGCCAGTCACTGTCTCTCTCTCTCTTTCTCTCTCACCCTCCTTCCCTTCCACTCTCCCTAAAAATCAATGGAAAAAAATGTCTTCAGGTGAGCATTAACAAACAAAACAAAAAAAAAAAAAAAGAAAAGAAAAAGGAAAAAAAAGAACTCTACAATTTGTATATATAAATTATTTTCCATTATTAAACATATTTTTGGAAACATTTTCATATGTAACTAATGAACATTTTTATTTTTGTACCTTGAGAAAAGTATCTATGCAGTAGCTGATTTTTAACTTTTATTACACATTCATTTTTCTCTTTTGCCTCCATTCTTTATATTTTCAATTACTTGAAATATGATCATATCTGCTTATTGTACCAACCCAAACAGAATGTAGTCAAAACTGAAACTGATGGTGTCTGACTTTCTCTTTCTGATCACATTCTCTACTGTGACCTCTGTAAACTACTATTTCCTTTGTTATGTATAAATATATACATGTTTTTACATATATATTTTAATTATTTACATGGGATCCTAACAAAGATCTGCTATTCTTGGGTAATAGTATGTTGTAGGCCTTTTCCTAAGTTAATGCATAATGATCTATAGTGCTCTTATAATAGCTATTTAGTATTTCATAGTATTAATATATAAGGATTTAGGCAACTATTTTCCTATACATGGACATTTTCGTTGTTTACAGAGATTGTTATTATAAACCTTTTGGATGTATTTTTTGGGTAAGACTTTGAGAGTATTAGATATTGCTGATTTTTCTTTTTTCTGTTTGCACTATTGGTTAGACTCTGAAAAATAAAAATACTCCGTCAGGGTGTATGCATATTAGAAAAATTAGTATTACTTATTTGATTTCCAAAATATTATAAAAATATGCACTTTCATCAATAGTAAATGATAGTGCCGGTTTCTTTAGGTTTTTATTAGCATTGAATGGTATCAGACTTTTACACTGTCATAAGGAGGCAGTAAAAAATTAGCATCTTGTTTTAATTTGCATTTCCCCATTTGCTTTTGAGGTGGTATATTTCTATTGTTTTTTTGATCATTTGTGTTTCCTCTTGTGATGTGCCTACTTCTATTTTCGACATATTTTAGACTGTCTTCTTATTGACTTGAAATAACTCTTTATATGTTTAATATTAATAAATACTGAGTGCTTATTATTCAAATTGACTCTGACTTTAAGTACTTTATACATATTAACATATCTAATAACCTTATAAAGTAGGCACAATTTTATAGGTGAGGAAATTGAGGCAGAGAAAGGTTAAATAATATGTCCCAAGGTCACACAGCTATACTATGGGCTGCTCAGCAGGAAGGGCAGGCCAGTGTGTGCTAAGCACAGAGACATGCCATTGCTGGGTTCATCACAGCTTGTGACAGGCATTTTTCAGAGGATATTGGAAGACAAATATTTGTGTCTAGAGTCTGAGAAGAATGATACTTCTCTTTAAACACACACACACACACAATTATACTATTTCAGAGTAGATACTTGATGATGTGTTTTGTTGAAAGTGAACCAGAGGGGATACTGAGAAAGCTTACAAGGCAGAAACTGAACAATGAAAGCAAAGGAGCAGAGGGGGATTTATTTTTTTTACTTACACTAGGCATTGAATTCTTTAATGAAGTAAGATTAAAACATAAGAACTACTTTGTTATTTGTATTTTAAGTAAATTGTATGTAGTTTTCATTATATTAGCTACTCTTAATTAATCCCTTTGTAGTCTATATAAAGTTCTCAATTAAAGAAGACTAACATCTCCTCCCAACTAAGGATCGTTAAAAAAACAGATAGATTTATAACTGTTATGATGCTTGTTTTAATTTATTCAGATGTGCTAGAGTTATAACATTTTTAAAATTTCTCCACTGAGTTTTATTTTTGGAGCCCTCATCTTGCTTGATTACAATAAAAATCTTAATCAATTCAAGATAAACCCAGGTATCTCAGTTTAAAACTCATTTATTTTAAGATTTTCCCCTCTAACCTTTTCTTTCCCTTTGCCAAGAATTGTTCAAAGTTCCAGGGGCTTTGGAGCATGGGAGTTGGGAAATAGATCTGGTTCAGGGCCATTTTTCTTCTAAGTGGGAATACATAAGATACTACAACCCCCTCTAATCCTTGTACATGGCCAAGCCTTCTCACAGCCAAATCTTCTGGGACATTTGTTATGGGTTGAATTTGAGTCCCAAAAAGATATGTTGAAGCTCTAACCCCCAGTACCTCAGAATGTGACCTTATTTAGAAGTAGGGTCATTGCAGATGTAATAGTTAAGATGATGTCATACTGGAGTAGAGTGGACCCTTAATTCAATATGACTGGTGTCTCCTTATAAGCAGACAATGTGAAGACAGGAGGGGAGAAAGCCAGGTGCCAATGGAGGTAAAGATTGGAGTTATGCACCTATAAGTTATGCATATAAGGAATATCAAGGATTACTGATGACACCGGCAACTGAGAGAAAGACATAGGACAGATTCCCCCCTAGAGACTCTGTGAGAGGGTAGACCTATGACATCTTGGTTTTGGACTTTCAGTCTCCAGAATTTTCAAAGAATAGATTTCTGTTGTTTTAAGCTACTGGGGTTGTGGAACTTTGTTATGGCAGCCTTAGGAAACTAATATAGCATTGAAATTCATGCTACTTCTGTGGTGTCTTCTTAGCTTACCAGTTCACTTGCATTCAGAGCTATATCCGCCCTGCTCTGGTTCACTTGGGAACATGTTTGGCTGTTTGCAGTGTCCTTCAAAACCTCCCATCTGCCAGAACACTTCATGTAGCTTCTCCACACAACTCCAGGGCCAGCGTGTCATGGACACTTCCTATAGTGCTTGCCAATTTTCAGGGCAACCAGATAGGAAACCAGGCTTACATACTCTGTTCCTGGATCCCAAGACCCTTCTGAGGGTACCATAATTCTCTTATGCCTTGGAGCTCACCTTGGGTTGGGGATATGGGGCAGGATTTCTTGCATGAAACCCATAGTAGTGTCTCCATATTGCTCTTCTTGCTAAGCCTCCCCCATCTCTACTTATAATTCCTACTCAGTTCTCATTTCCCTGCCCTCTCAAACTCCTGGGGTTTTTGTGGGATTTTTATCTAGTCTGGGTAAACAGAAAAGAACTGCCTCCACAAACTGGGTCTATAGTACTCATCCATGAATCTTCTTTTTGACATCTGAAGGTGTAAAAGTCTAGAATTTTCCATCTTTTTTCTCTGTTCTTTTATGGTCCTTTATAACATTCCCTGTTTGGACAGTGGGGACTTCAGCTTTGTGGTTTATTGGGAGAGAATCATCACTAAAAGAAAAGTGCAGATACATGCAAATACATGTAAAATAAACAAGTGGGACTACATCAAAATAAAACCTGAAACTGTAAAACTCTTAGAAGAAAACAGGGGGAAGCTTCTTGACAATGACTTCATGGAAATGATACCAAAAGCACAGAAAACAACAACAGAAATAAACAAGTGGGATTACATCAAAATAAAAAATAGCTTTCTGTGCAACAAAGAAAACAACAGAGTAAAGAGTCAACCTATGGAATGGGAAAAAATGTTTGCAAACTATGTATTTGATGAGGGGCTAATATCCAAAATATATAAGGAACTCCTATAATTCAACAGCATCAGAATAAAACAAAACTCAAAACCAAAATTGATGACAATTAAAAAATGGTCTAAGGATTTGAAAAGACATTTCTTAAGTAATATATACAAATTGTCAGTAGGTATATGAAAAATCCTCAAGGCCACCAATCATTAGGAAAATGCAAATCAAAACCAAAATGAGATATTGCCCCACACCTATCAAGATAATTATTATTGAAAAACTGAAAGACGAGTGTTGATGACCATGTGGAGAAGTTTGAACCTATATGCACTGTTGGTTGGAATATAAACTGGTACAGCCACTTGGAAAACTGAATGGAGGTTTCCCCCCAAATTAAAAATGGAACGCCACATGATCCAGCAAGCTCACTTCTCGGAATTTTTCCAAAAGAATTGAAATCAGGATCTCAGAGAGGTATTAGTACTCCCATGTTCACTGCAGCACTCACTGTTCACAGTAGCTGACATGTGGAAACAAATGTCTGGCAGATGAATGGAGAGAGGAAATGTATACACAATGGACTATTATTATTCAGCCTTAAGAAGAAGACCATTCTGCAATATGTGACAACATAGATGAACTTTGAGGACATAATGCTAAGTGAATAAGCCAGTCACAGAAAGGTAAATATTTCAAGATTTCACTTACATGAGTTATTTTAAGTAGTAAAATTCATAGAATCAAAGAATGGAGTGTTGGTTGCCAGGGGCTGAGAGATGGGGAAACGGGAGGTTACTAATCAACATACATAATGTTTCAGTTGAGCAAGATGAATGAGATCTGCTGAACAATGTTGTACCTACAGGCAACAATCGTGTATTATTATTACCATAATAAAGTAAAAATAAAAAGCAGGAGGGCAGGAAAATCTCATCTACTAATATTTCACAATATAATTCTGATTCAGACAGCTAAGGTGGATTCACAAGTCTTAGCTGAAAATTGGGGTCAACTTCTAAAGCTCAGAATGGGTGCAGAAGCCCAAACTGCATCCCTTATAGAATGCTCTTTTAAGGATTATACCTGCCCACTTAGGGTTGTCTATAGTGAGGAGAAGAGGTGGGAGATGAGGCAGACACTGTGACTCCACCTTAATGTTTAAATACCAGCTGCACACGGTATTGGCTAATGTTTTCATGGATCTCGTTTCCTTGTCAGCAAACATGTAAGTTTCTTCCGAGCACTTTTGAGGGCTTTTGCATATTTGATGTGTCAATTTTGCTCCTGCTCACTTCCAAATGAATTTCAAAATTTATTCTTTTAGCAAACCAAACACCTCCTTGAGTTAATTTATAGCTAGAATGTAAATCAATCTAAAACCTGACACTTTCTTCAAATATTAAGACACAAAGATAGAAATATAGCTAAATGTAATAGAACAACTAAGTAAGGGTGTTCAACCCACATTGTATCTAAAAATCATGATGAAAAGAAGAGAAAGGAGTGCAGGAAAGTATTCCAAAAAGAAGGAACATGTAACAGACTGACTTACTTCATAGAGGGAAGAGTGGGGGTGGGGAATGGGCTGGGGGTGAGGGGGGCGGGAAGAGATTAACTAAAGAATTTCTATGCATATATGCATAGCTCACGGAAAAACAATAGTGCAGAGAAGGCCTGGGGGGATGTGTGGGGGGGGAAGAGGGGACATCTGTAATACTTTCAACAATAAAGATTAAAAAAAAGAAGGAACAGAATGTTAAAACTTGGGGTGGCAAGAAAACATATAGCAAATTGGTGGAACTCAAAGTAGTTCGGACTCAAGCACAGGAAGCTGTCGGCAGTGGGAGGCGGGCGGGCAGATACGGGGGTGTCAGATCATGGGGGGCCTTTAGCTTGTGAAGACGTTTCCCCGTTTCCCCGAGGAAAGGGTTGAGAAAAGAATGTGCAGGGATGGAGAAGGCTGTCTGCGAGAGGGCAGAGAGAACTAGGGACATAGCCCGAAGGAGGCGTTTCTGTCAGTCGGTTTATTTAGAAATACAGGAGGAATCTGGGCCAGTCCAAACGCTAAGGGTGGGAGGTGACCACAAAAAAGGAAATGTTAATTCTGAATGACCGATATTAGGGAACTTGAGTTCTAGTTTCTTGATTAACTGGACATCGAAGTCAGTTTAGCTGCATAGAAGAGTTTGGTTACCTTAAACTATTACTTTTTAGCTCTTTTTAGTTTTCTGGAATTTACATTGAGTCAAAAGAAGTCAAATGCATTAAAATGCTTAGATATGTAACTCCCCCTTGCCTTTTGAGGTGTCCAGTTAAGAATAGTTTAAATTAAAATGTTTCCAAATAGAGGCAAAAATGTTTAAATTAAGGGGAAATATTTTGCAAGTATATTGTCTTAGGAAGGTAAACACACACTACATATAAAATATGCGTCCTTGCACTTGACATAGTTATTCAACAAGTGTTGCAAACATAGAAAAATGAATTTACATCAAAGAGCAGAGAATGTAGAGATGGAAGCAAGAGAGCAGCTGTATTTAAGACGTCTGATGCTGCCGCATGTCCTTATTAATAATGAAACATCCTTAGGCACCGTTTCTCCTGGTGGAAAGCCCTGCTGTCCCTACCCACATACAGACAAAGCTGAAGGGGGCTCTGGATGCCTCTGCGCCTCCCAGAAGCTTCTGCCGGAACTGATTTGATGAGAACATTTACACTTTTTAACCATGCTTTTCTACAGACACGCTCCTCACTCTTTCGACCCCCTGAGTCCTGGAATTCCAGCGGTTTTGATGGAGTAGATCAGACGCACATGTTTGTTCCAGAGCGTTTAAACATACATTATTGATTCTATCTTTTGAAGGTAAAAATGCTTTCAGAAGAAACTTGGAAAACAAGTCTAAATCGATGGAGTTGAAAGACCAACCGAAGTCCCTAGATACGGTTTCCACAGCAACAATTTGGCTGTTGAATATTTCTTTGCACGTAACAGGTAATTAATGGCTCCACTGACTCAACAAAAAGTTTTGGAACCTACTATGTGCTAGGTAAGCTGAGAAGCAAAAGCAATTAGGCCAAGCTAGGTCTTGTTCCCAGCCCTTCCTCTCTCCTCTGCTGCCACCGGGGACTTCACCGCCTACTCAGGGTGCCAGGCAACTAAAGACTTATAAGAATAATGTGATATGTGCCCTAATAAAGGTGGGCAAAATGTACTTTGAAAGCACAGAAAGAAGAAACTAAATTTGTCTATTGGGAATGAATGTGGAGGAGAGAGATTTTATCACTTGGTAAGGCAGCGGGGAAAAAAGGCGTGGGAGTTTGATCAACCGGAATGAGAACCCTTTGCAGGAGGGACGGAGGCTCCGCAGGGAGGGAGGAGGGAAGCAGGTCCTTTTCAGAGGAGAGGAGCCGGGGTAGGCCTCGCTGGTTTGGGAGTGCTCCCGTGGCCTCCTGCCTGGCCTGACGGAAGCACAGGTCGTGTTGAGGGATTGGCGAGTTATGCTGGAAGGGTAGGCGGAGATGGGTAAACGTCTCTGCGACGTCATAAGGAGTTTGAACTGTACACTGAAGTTGGTGGGGAAGGTTGAATGACCAATGATTTCCATCAAACATAAGCATTCACAGCAGGAAAATTGCAGCAAGGGAAACAGGACTTTTATGACAGAAGGTGACCGTTGTGTCTCGCTGCCTTCAAAAAGAGTGGTCATCGCAGAAGGCACTGCAGGGACTGTTCCCTTCTGTAGGAGTCTGGGCGACGCCCCCTTGGAACTCGTTGTGGCATTTCATAGTTTGACCACCAGGACATCACTGTGCCTGCTCAAGCTCACAGTGTGTAATTAAATTTTATGCCTCTCCTTGCATCCTCTTGGAGATGAGGACCTCCCTTCAGCAGCTTTTAATGCGCTCGAAGCCCATGTTCAAGTTCTCTCTTGTACTTTCCACTTTAGACTGCAGAGTTCTATCTCATTTACTTTCCCCCCCAGGACTTCTATGTTAAATCTCTTTACGCCGTTATAGTTGTTATTTTTCTGGATCTTTTCCAGTTTCTTGACATCTTCCATACATGTGGTAAAATAAAAAGGTAGCATAGTTGTTTTAGGAAGATTCTAGGTGATGTTCCACCTGGTATAAAGGATTATTCTCAGCCATGTTACATTATGTTGCTACTAGGCTCTGCTTAGTATCATGTTTGGAGTTTTTAAAGGCAGCTCCCCATTGGTGGAAGATACAATTATTTTTTGATGCTTTGTCACCCTTTTGCCTTTTCTATATATACAGTGTTAAAAATATTTTTAAAGCAGTCCTGTTCAATTGTTTCTAGTAGTTGATGGATGATCTCTCTAGCAGTCTTTAAACTCTATTCTCCCCCCCTCCCAGCTTTATTAAGGTATAATTGAGAGTAAAATTATGAGATGTTTAAAATATACAACCTGATGATTTTGAGACATGTATACATTGTAAAAGATTCTCCCCTTCCATCGTTTAAACTCAATTCTTATCTCAATCAATGATGTGTAATAGAAAGGAGATTGGGAGATCTGAACTCCAGTCGTGTCTCTGTATGATGTGTTGGAAAAGAGCAAAGTTAGGCTAAAAAAGTTGTCCCAGAATAATTTCGGGACATTCTCAAACATATCCTAATTGGGACGGTGACCTTGATGGTTACCTTGGGCTCCGTCAGTTACTAGTGTGTGGCTCTTTGACTCTCAGCTTCCTAATTGATAAAAAGGGACACCAATATCTAGCCAATACAATTGTTTGGAAATGCAAATATTAAAAATAAAGTTTCTAGCATGAAGCCTGATACATAGTTAAATAGGTCCCTTCCTCTTCTCCGTTCCCTTTAAAAAAACTAATGCTCTCCTGCAGGACCCTGTACACTTAAATTATCTAAATATCTGAGATAAATCAAGGATTCACATTCAACTGCCTACTGGCATCTTTAAGGATTAACTTCACAAGCATGTTATTATATATAACATCCTTAAAGGCGCCAGTAGGCAGTTGAATGAGCATCCGCGCCATATTCACAACCCAAGTCATCACTAGAGACGCTGAATACTGCAGACTTGCATGGACAATGGCTTGAGTTGTCCTGCAGCTCCATATACGACCAATAAAAATGACACCATATTGAGTCGGGCCTCCAGTTCTTGGGTTGAAGCCCATTAAGATAGGATTCCGCCATATGTATTCTGAGGAGCACCGTTCTCCGGCTCTCTGTGGGTAGCTGATTACTATGGATGGGCGAGAAGTGTTGTGATCAAGTAAACTGTGGAAATGGGAAGTGCCGTAATAAACAAAGCTAAAAAGGTTTCTACGTTGCAGGGAAGAGTATGCTGTGGTATGCAGCATTTATAAAATAACTAATTAAACTTGGATCTCTCTTTCCTTGGAGCTCCTCAAGAGCTAATAGGAAACATTTGGAAAATACCAAGTTCCTGATAACTCCGTTGACCATGTATTCCAGTCTTGGTAGAATATCCATTCATTCATTCATTCATTCATTCATTCATTCATTCATTCATTATTTATTCATTCATTCAGCCACCATGGCTTTGGCCCAAGTGGTTTATTGACTGAGGGCTTCATATCTAAGTAGCATTTCAAACCAGATTATATGACACACTTAGAGTTTAGTATTCTAGCAGTGGTCTCCACATTTTTTGAAATTGTGCCCTCAGTTCACACATCAAATAGGCTTATTTATTTATAAATTATATGCATTTATTAACCAGCTAATCCATCGTGTGTTACAAATCATGCACAGAATTCAGGATGAGATGAAAGAGAAATAATAGAAATAGAAATTGTGATATCACTTTGCCGGACTTCAGTGTGCCCCCCTCTAGCCTGCCCGTCCCTCCCTCGGTTGGTTTTTGTGCTCCTCTTTGGAGACCACTGTCCTCCTGGCAAAGGGGCAGAGAAGGAGGCAGATGTAGCCATGCTCCAGGCTTGGAGGAGGTGCTCTTTTCATCCGTCGTATTTGTCGTGATTCATTAAAGAGCACACTTAGGCCTGACATTACTGTATGCGGTTAAGGCAAAAAGGATGGAACAAACATTAAAAAAAGGGAGCTTACTCGGAAGGAAATGCACGACAATAGAGCACTATTGGTCCGGAAGGTGGGATTCCTGGATCGATTCCACCAAGCTTACCGACTGCTTGTGGAGCATCTATCGCATGCTGAGGTCAGGCGTCAGGAGCAGGCCACGGCTGCTTCCTTGAGAAGCTTATGCTCCAAGAGATGCCCATTCTCACAGTGTTTTCAGGACAGAAAGGACTGTTACCCTGGAAAACCACTTCTTAACATTATACGTATTACGTTTTGAGTAGGACCTCTTTTTACCAAAGGATTGCTAGGAGGGACCGCAGAGCTCTCTTCCTGCCCATGACTCTTTTTGTTCCCGATTTTATTTTATTTTTATATTTCAATTACAGTTGACATTGAATATTATTTTATAATAATTTCAGGTGTACAGAGTAGTGGTCAGACATTTTATGTAATTTACAGTTAACCCCCCCCCCCCCGATAAGTGTAGTACCCACCTGGCACCAGGCACATGATTCTTACTTGAGGCATGTCCCCATGAGTTCCAGTTACCTCTGGGTACCCCTTTCTTCTTTGCATTCTTCTTTGCACCTCTGTTAGTGTGCAAGGCCCCTGCTACCCTGTACGATGCTGTTGCTGCTAGTGATTGCTAAGCTCCTCCGCCTCCTCACCTGCTCTTTGGTCTCAGTGGATTAGTCATTCAAACTTGTGTCCCTGTCAACTGCTGCCCAATTGTTCACTCACCAGTGGTCTCCCTTGTCATCTTTTGTGATGATTCTCCCAGTATATTATTTAGATACATTTTATTTCACCGAAACTCTCAATTCTAACAAATGTCCCTTTACACTTCCGTCACATATAGCCTTCATTAGAATTACTTAAATGCATGTGACTTTAGAATTTTTCAAAATGTATTTGATGTCTTTGTGTGATTGTGCACCCACATTTGTACACATATAAAAGCTTTGCTCTCTGAGGGATGGATGTAACCTGTAGAAGGATCTCTCAGGTTTTGAGTCTTGTTTTGCTGAAACATTTCACTTCAAATAGAGTTTTAATTGTATTGGCTCTAAGTGAATGTAAACCAAGTTAGTATTGAACCAGCAGATGGAAAAATCCTTATCATTGAACAACTTGAATCCCTTTTTCCCCCTTTTGCCATCTGGTATCTGTGCTCATAGTTGAAACATAAACCATTCAGGAAAAAGTGGTTTTCTGTATCCAATAGTCACCAGCTTTCTCTGAAGACTGGTGCTTATCTTTTCAGAAAAATGGAAATGATAAAATGCTACAAACACACATGGAGCCCTGAACTCATAGTTGACAGTCACATAAAAGCTTAAGAGAATGCGGAGTACAAAGTCAGAATAAGGAGATGCCATTTCCAATTTATTTCATAATCTAATTCTGCATAGCTCGTAAAGGTTGATCTAGGCCCAGCAGGACAAAGCCCGTGCACTGTGTGCATGGATAGGCTCTGCGGCATCGTCCCGCCTGCAGCCAAGGGAACGTAGTCCTCGCTCACAACTTACTGCTATTTCCCCCCCTGAATTTTAGCAGATATGATTTTTTTCATGCTGCCCTCAAAAGATGTCTGTAGTGGTAAAATGCTTCTAAGAAAACATCTAGGAAAGAACTTAGAAGATTCGCTTTGAAAATAAAGACACAGTACATTAACCTCCAGCAGTGTTTTCATCACCTTGGTGAGGGATGAAAGCCGAAGGAACTCACATAGGTTAAGTATTATTTTATTATTTTATTTTTATTTATTTTTTTGTTAATTCTCATGTTAGGATATTTTTTCCATTACTTTCTAGAGACAGTGGGAGGCAGGGAGGGAGTGGGGGAGAGAGAAAGAGAGAGACATCGATGTGGGAGAGACACATTGGTTGGTTGCCTCCTACGGGGGCTTGATTTGGGAGGGAATCAAACCAGCAACCCAGGTATGTGCTCTTGACTGGGAATCGAACCCACGACCCCTCCATACATGGGCCAACACTCTAACCACTGTGCCATACCAGCCAGGGCTAAGTATTATTTTAAATATAGCCCAAGGGAATAGCTATGTAACATTCAAAATTTTAGCCGCTAAGAGTCAGGTATTATATTATCTGGTAGCAATGGCTTTTGGATTTTCTGGTGTTTTTTATTAGATATAAAACTGCTTATCTCTATTCTTTCATGGGTTTTTCTCATATAAACAAAGCATAAATAATTAATAGGGTAGGTTTATTGTACGTCCAGGCAAATCCTTGGTCTAAGTCTAGATTTTTTAGTATGTGGGGTACTTACTGTCACTTTTCAGATCGGCTTACCTTTGGGTAGACTTGAAGACTATTTCTTTCTACCTGTGGTTGTGTTTTCCGTTTGGATACCGACCAGCACTGTATTGGTTGGTGGCTGCATGGACCAGTTTCAGAAGTTTACTTTCTGTGAACAGCTAAGACAATCCTACAAATTATTCTTTAGATTTAGAAATAATTTTTCACTGGATAATCACTCTGATTGGCAAGTTTAAGAAGATTACAAGTAACACTAAAAATGCCTCTTTTTTTGGGTATAAACTTGGACCTTTATCCTGCTTAATCTAATTCTGGTTTACTTGGCCTTAAGCAGGCACTTTCTCTCCTAACTGGCCTTGCAGGTGTTGAAGAGCTTTTGGGTGGGAAGATGTCCTTGGCTCATGCGATGGGCAGGGGGCTGCCATGACCTACAGAGGAGGCCTCGCGGGGAACCGGGGTCTGGTTCCGTCGGAACCCTGCTCTCCCCACACAGCAGCTCTGATTGCTGGGAGCCTGAGAACTCTTTTCTCAGAAATGATGTCGGGTGCTCACTACTTTTGTGCCCTTTCGGGCCTGTTACCTTCATCATCATCTCTCAGTTTCTTTGTTCCATGCGGCCAACAAAGTTTTCTCTGCTCCTTCCTGCCCTTCATGGTCTCTGCCTACTCAGTTCCTACCACTTTATGGACTCTTCCTCCTTAGGAAGGATTTTCAGCTCCCACCTCACCGATTTCCGCTCTCTCCACACCTCGCATCCACGCTCAGAGAGTGTGTCGCTGGGCCCACCTGTCACTCTGCAGGAGAGAGCGCCTCCGTGGCTGGGCTCCTCATGCTGGGCCCCTGGTCTTCATGTATCTTCTAGTCAAAGACTCACCTGGCCTTAGAACAACAAAAACAAAAACAGTACCAAGAACATTATTTACCTGTCTCTTAACTCACTGGATGTCAGGAACACAGGTTACTGGTCATCCCAGCTCTGAAAGGCACGTATGGTTCTTGTCCCTGTTCTATAGCTATGAAGACAAAGACTCAGAGAAGTTAAATGCTGACAGAGCTAGGACTCGAAGTCAGCCAGCTCTCAGTTCAAACCCATGCTTTCAACCACTAAAACATAGCAGGGCCAGGCCACAAGTCATGGTATTTAAAGCCCAGAGACTTTGCAGATGGATGCCCCAGGAGGAGCCTGCAGGGATGGTAGATGCCTTGTGGCTTTTCAGGAGGGCGTTTTCACCAGCAGCCTTCCTGCACACACGGTTTCTTGGCAGCACAGTGGAGACTAGCATACCTATCCAATTAAACACAAATTGTTGGTGAGTTTAAGATGTGCAGCAAAACTCTACACTTCAAAGCAGTTGTGTAATGATAGAAATAGTCCTGAGCATGGTGCTCATACACCCGTCCTGGAACTCATTGACCTTTAGATTTTGGACAGATCACTTGATCTCTTATTTTATTCATCTTTAAAACTGGTCGATCTCAATTTTATCTGTCTATCTATCTATCTATCTATCTATCTATCTATCTATCTATCTATCTATCTATCTATCTACCATCTATCATCTATCTATCTATCATCTATCTATCATCTATCTACCTATTTATCTATTTACCTATTTATCTATTTATTTATTGTTAATCCTCAACAGAGGATTTTTTTCCATTGATTTTTAGAGAGTGGAAAGCGGGGGATGGGGGTGGAGAGAGACAGACAGAAGGACACATGGATTGGTTACCTCTCTCATACTCCCTGACCAGGGCTGGGAATAGAACCTGCAACCCAGGTTCATGCCCTTGACTGGGCATCAACCCCTCAACCCCTGGGTGCATGGCTGAAGCTCTAACCACTTAGCAACACCAACCAGAGCTGATCTTAATTTTAAAAGAACAATTGCACAGACTTAAGTTTTAAGGAAGATTTATATTATTTTGATGAATACTCTGTATTTGATAGGAATTGAATATATTAATAGTTTGTTTCTTATTTCTCCAAAGAAAGGCTGCATCTGGCCACTTAAAAAAAAAAGAGAAACCCTCTTAAAGTATAACACACACAGAAAAGTGCAGAAATAATGTGTTCAGCTGAATTAATTTTCTCAAAATGAACTCACTGCTGAAACCGCCTCCCCACTCAAGAAGTAGAGCACTGCCAGCACCCTAGGGGCCCCACCCATGGCCCTCGGGATCACTGAGCTCTCCCTCCTCCCCAGAGGTAACTACTGTTGTGACTTCTATCACCCCACATTGGTTTTGGTTCCTTTTGTTTTTCTTCAGCTTGTGTAGTGAATTTATATATAATGTATTCTTTTGTGTCTGGCTTCTTTTGCTAAATTATGTTTGCAGGATTGTAATTGCATGTAGGTGTTGCTTGTTCCTTTTGAAGGCTGTAGTGTGTTTCATTATATGAATGTATCATTTTATTTATTTTATAGTGGATGGGCATTTGGGTTGTTCCCACTTGTCAGCAATTACCAATATATCGCTATGAATGTTCTTACGTATGCCTTTTGATTAATATGTGCACATGTTGAGTTGCTGGGTCACTAGGTATATTTTTAACTGTAGACAATGTGAAGCAGGTATCCAGAATGTTTTTCCATTTCTGCCAGCAGTGTGTGACTGCCTGTTGCTCCTTAATATTTTAAGTAATTTGAGTTGTGATGAGTTTGTAGAGGTCTGTCTTTACCTCTCCTCACTACTAATGTGGTTGAGCCCCTTTCCTGTGTTTGCTGGACATTTGGATATCCTTGTTGATAAAATTTTTTGTCTACAGTCTCTTGTTCACCTTGTTGATTGACTTCCGGCCTTTTCTTATTTGGGTTTCTTTATTTATTCTCTATAATAGCCCTTTGTTGACGATATGTGTTGGAAATATTATCTCCCAGTGTTTGGCTTGACTTTTCACTTTCTTAATAATATGATTTAATGAAAAGAAGTTCTTAATTTGAATGTAGCCCAATTTATTTATTTACTTTGATTGGTGCCTTTTGTTCTCTGTTGAGGAAATATTTCTTAACCTCTAAAGCATCTAGAAGATACCCACTTGCATTACCTTCTAGAAGCGTTGCTGTTTTTATTTTCCTATTTACCACTACAATCCCCGAGGGATGGGTACATATGGTGTGAGATAAGAGTCTAGTCCAGTTTTCAACCGTTTTTTGACTCCATGCCCTGTCTCCTTAATGGAAAACAAATGAGGCTATGGCCTGAGGAAGACATGACCCTCTCTTCATACATTCGTGCTCTTTTAACTGTCCTTCCATCCAGTACCACATTTCTCCCAACTTACACTCCATTTCTCTAGACTTTATTTGAGACATAAGATGAGATTCTTAAATAACGATTTAGTACTCTCGCTTCTGAAGGAGATTAGGACAAAAACATTCCACAATGCCCTTGAAGAGAACAGAGCAGTTACAAAAGACACACACAGTGATTTGTTCACGGAGATGCAGATGCTTTCTTCTCTTCAAAATTCCTCTTACTACTCTCTGATAAGGCCCTCTGAGCCTCCTATCACTCTCAGTTCCTGAACTGAACCAGGAATCTCCTCTCTCCTGTGTGATGGTGAGCAATAGGAAAGAAAGCAGATTTCCCCATATTTTATAACGGGATTGACAGGCGCTGTGAAAGCACAACGGTGCTTCCCGACGGTGTGCAAGAGTGTGGCTACTCGGTGCTTTTCTGTTCCATGAAGAGTTTTTTCCACAGCTGGTTAAGAAGAATCACGACAAAGGCTCTGTTATTGGCAAATGCTCCATCATCAAATAGGCATCCTTTAGGTTTTTCTTGGTGCTGCTACTTGACTTTCCAAATTAAACACTGTTCTGGGCTCACACCTTTGGTTCATCAATGAAAATGTACTAGAGAATGCACAAATGGGAGCTTGCACAGATGTCTTGCACACATTTCTCACAGGCCGTATTGTTATTCCTGCCATATTCTGGGCCCTTGCTACAGTAATTTTAACGTTAACATTTTTGTGTTTCCTTGAACAGTGGAATTTTTTAAATTGTAGGTCAAAAATACTAATATATATATAGATTTTTAAATTTTGCTTTCTAGAGTTGACAAAAACGAAGAGCTACCCAAGGAACAAGGTGTGAGTGAGTCTACCAGAGGCTAGATCCATCAGGATTTACATCCGTTTCTAACGCTTTAGGAGATCCCTGTTTTCATGTCTCTGTGCAGTTTGCAGCTTTTGAAGGGCATGTTAATAAAGGTGCACTCGAAAGAAGACAGGGAAAGGTCAACTAGTGCTTCCTAACTAGTTTTAAAGAACTTCTGACTTCTAGAGTTGTGAGGGCATGTTCATAGACATAATTGTTAAGAGCTCACCCTGCAATGTAGACAAAAATAATGTGCTTTTTCTCTAGCATTGGCCTTTTAAAATGTCAGTAACTTTGTTAATTCCAAACTAATTATTTTCACACTTTTCAAAGCATAGACTCACACTTGTCATATGTATCTTTATATTGGGATATAATAAAAAGTGTGTATGCATATACACTCACACATACACAGATGCATACATTTACTTATTACTTTCATTGCTAAGAACAGTCCCATTTTGTCATTACTTTAATGTGTTCCAGATTGGTCAGTGTTAAATGCTGTTGGTAAAAAGATAAGACAGGGATCCTGGCTTTAGAGGGATTCTTAACTGATAGAATATGTATGCCAATCAAAAGGTAAGCATGACCTACAGTATTTTCACTTTGAATATTCAGAAAGTACTCTTTAGGATCTCAAAATTATGGTGGGGAGGGTGCTCCGAAACACCCCCTCCGCCTAGGGTCCAGCTCCGTAAGGCCATGTCCTGGGTGTAAATTTGTGATAGAACAAAGAGAAGATCTCTGCTCTCAAGGTGCTCACAGTCCATGTGCTACGCTTTCTTGCTTGGCATAGATTCAAAATCATGAGGCTACGGAGGCAGAACAGGCAATTTTTATTCTTATCTGCCTGGGCTTAATCTCGCTGGTTTGATTTATTATTTCCCTTTATAACTTCTCAGAGCTAAAATGCCATTGTATCCTGGACTTTAAATATTTTCTCTTCTGGTATTGAGGAAGTAGACCCCCCTTTATCGGGAGTGAAAGTAAATGCTCGTAGACAGTCACTCTGGACCTGAAAGGACGCCGGGTGGGAGGCCCTTGCCCCCCCTGACTCCTGCGCAGGTGCGGCTGGGCCCGCGTGGCCAGGATTAGGCCTTCCGCATCGCCGCGTGTCCGGTACAGCTTCTGAGGCAGTGATATAAAATGAAAGGGGGGTCACTATTTTGATGCAGTGATCCCCCCCTTTCTTTGTTTTTTGGCTGAGCAGTGATCAGCTGTGTGGATTGTTCATGTTCATATTTTGTAGGACATGGCGATTTGAAGACACTAAGAAGCAGCATGGGCAAGAGCAGAGTGTCCCCGAGCGTTACTGTTCAGGGCCTCACGCTTGACTGTGGATGGGGAACTCAGTGGGCTGGATGTCATTCTCTTCAAAATCTCTACATGTTTTCTGGAACGTGATGAAATCATATTAAAATTCACCTGGAAGAGGGAAAAACGCAAGTAGAACTCAGGCAATCTTGACGAGGTGGCGCAGAGTAGGTGGATGTTGCACTCATGTCCTCCCAGGACCAGGCTGGGATTACAGCTGAAACATGGGGTCTCCCACTGAGTAACCAGCTGAGGCCAGCTGGAGGGAGGCCCCGTGACAGGGTGACAGAAGCGCCGCGGAGGCTGGTAGGAAAGGCGGGGATGCGGGAGGGCTGACCCCGCTCCCCGGTGGTGGCTGAGGTGCTGCGGGGACGTCTAGCCGCAGAGGGTCCCCAGACAAGCGCGGGGCTTTGGCCCCACCCGGGCTCCCGGGCCCAGAGGGCCAGAGCCGGGAAGAGGTGCCCACGTAACATCGGGCTGTGAAAATAGGCCGGGGCTCTGTCTGCCAGGGAGAGACGGGGTCTGCTAGAGACACAGGCACCCTCTTCAAGGGACAACACAAAACCTCATTCACAGCCACCCACCTGGGCTCCCGCACAGGGAGAATGGAAGGGCCTGGGGTCACACGATGATACACAGGGCTCTGTGGCTCTGGGGGAGAGCTGAGGGGACAGAGCTGTGCGGAGTCACTGCCCCGCACCGCAGGTGCCGTCTTTCTAGGGAGAATCGTGTCCCACCACATGGCATCAGCCTGAGGGAAAGCAACAGCCCCTTGCCCTGGACTCCCTGTTGCCCTACCCTGTGGTGCCTGTGGCCTGCTGAAGTGTCTGATGCCTGGGCCTGGGTTCAGAGGCCTGAGCAGACTCAGGGGGTGCCAGTGACTGAGTTGGGTGATTTTGGGATGGGGGCCATTCCCCCCACTTTCCCGTGGACCTGACTGGTGCCCCCTCTGCACAGGAGATCTGCTAGCCCCACTCTCCCAGCTTCTGGTGGCACCACCCTCACATTCCTGGTGGCTCTGCCCTGCCGAAGTTCGGGCAGAATCTGGGACAGACTGAATTGTATGAAAATACTAGAAGGAAACGCAGGAAGTAAAATCTTAGACAATTTTTACAGCAATATTTTTTCTGATATATCTTCTTGGCAAGGAAAATAAAAGAAATCATAAACAAATGGGACTACATCAAACTGAAAAGTTTTTGCACAGCAAAGGAAACCAGTAGCAAAATGAAAAGACAACCCGCTGAATTGGAGAACATATTAGCCTATAATACATATGATAAGGGGTTAATATCCAAAATTAATAAAGAACTTATACAATTCAACACCAAAAAAAAAGGAAAAAAAAGAAAAAAGGAAAAGATAAATAATTCAATTAAAAAATGGGCAAAGGGCCTGAATAGCTACTTCTCCAAAGTGGACATACAGATGGCCAATAGACATATGAAAGGATGTTCACTGTCACTAATCATCAGAGATGCAAATTAAAACCACAATTAAATACCACCTCCCACCTGTCAGAATGGCTATCATCAATAAATCAACAAACAACACGTGTTGGTGAGGGTGTGGAGAAAAGGAGACCCTAGGACACTGCTGGTGGGAATGCAGACTGGGGCAGCCACTGTGGAAAGCACTATGGAGGTTCCTCAAAAAATTAAAAATGGAGCTGCCTTATGACCCAGTGTTTCCACTTCTGGGAATATAGCTGAAGAAACCCCAAACCCTAATTTAAAAGGATATATGCATCCCTATGTTCATTGCAGCGTTATTTACAATAGCCAATATTTGAAAGCTACCTAAGTGCTCATCAGTAGATGAGTGATAAAAAAGAAGTGGCATGTTTACACCATGGAATACTACTTGGTCATAAAAAAGGAAATCTTATCTTATGTGACAGAATGGATAGACCTGGAGAGTATTATACTAAGTGACATAAGCCAGTCAGAGGAAGACAAATAGCATATAATTTTACTTAAATATGGAATCTAATAAACAAAATAAACAAAATAGAAACAGACTTATAGAGACAGAGAACAGACTGAGAGCTTCCAGAGTGGAGGGGTTTGGAGGGCTGGGTGAAAATGGTAAAGGAATTAAGAGAAATAAACCACAAACAATAGAAAACTCACAGACAGACAACAGTATGATTATTACCAGAGGGAAAGGGGGTAGGGGAGGTAGGAGTGGGTAAAAGGGGGGATAAATGTTGATGGAAGGAGACTTGACTTGGGGTAGTAAACACATAATACTGTATACAGATAATGTATTATAGAATTGTACACCTGAAACCTATGTAATTTTATTAACCAATGTCACCTCAATAAATTCAATAAAGAGAAAATATTGACAGTAGAAGTAATGGATGGAAAGCTCTCCCCATGAGCTATTAAAAACTACACTAACTCAATGGTTAAAAAATGTGTTGTAAGCCCGGCCGGGCGTGGCTCAGTGGTT
Source organism: Miniopterus natalensis (assembly GCF_054644295.1). Classification (NCBI taxonomy): domain Eukaryota; kingdom Metazoa; phylum Chordata; class Mammalia; order Chiroptera; family Miniopteridae; genus Miniopterus; species Miniopterus natalensis. Next base: position 16,386,114 of record NC_142092.1, on the reverse strand, counting down.
GAGCGTCGACCTAGGATCCAGGCGATCGGGGTTTGATTCCGGGTCAGGGCACATGCCCTGGTTGTGGGCTGCAGCCGATCAATGACTCTCATCATTGACATTTCTGTCTGTCTCCCTCTCCTTTCGTCTCTCTGAAATCAATAAAGATATATTAAAAAAAAAAATGTGTTGTAAGTTGGTCAACCTAATTTATGTATAAGATTTTAATAAGTATGTATATGGATATAATATTTATCTACCTATTTACCTACCTAAATCTAATCCTAACATTCAAATCTGTTTCAATCTATACATCTATATATAATCTATGTATATTTGAAGCATTTACCAAGAAAATATGCAGGAGCCATATAAAAATATCTACAGAATTACTGAGTGGTATAAAACATTATTAAATTATGTCCCTACATAGAAAAAGACTTGTAGGGCAATATTAAAATGTTAATGTACCTTGTAGTACACTGCCTAGCATGTAAAGTATTCAGTGAATGTTTCTTGAATGAATATAAAAAAGTTTGTGGTGCTTTGTAATCAGTTATTGAAAGGCTTATAGCAGCATGAATGTAATCTAAATAATTATTAATATACAGAAAGTAATGGTCAAGATAATTGGGGAGAACATTTTATCTTAGTTACCTGGTAAGAGTCTGTTTGGAGGAAGTATGGAAATATGGATGAGGAACAACTTTGAAGTTTGCCCAAACATTACATCTTGGTAAATGAGTAAAATAATAATAATTTTAAAAAAACTATAAAAAAATAGTAGCTTGGGGAAAGGGAAAAGACCATCTGTTTTTAGTGCCTGTATTTAACACTTTTTGTATATTCTCACTATTTGGTAGGAAGGGCAATGTCAGCTAGGAAAAGTCTGGCATATCAGGTATTACATTCAAAGCAACAGGAAACTGAGAAGAAATGCAGATTTCTAAGGGAGAAATTTAGAGTAGGATTTAATGACTATTCCCCTGATAGATGATTCAACAAAATTTTTTTTCAGTGTAATTACTCACGAATATGGGAATTCAACTGCAGTTTCTTTCCAGGAATCAATTCGTATTTTCCTGTTAGATCCGTCCCCCATGGGTTGGATCACTATGCCTGAATTTGCCCCAGTGATGCAGAGTGCATCATTATTCATTCATGTATTCTTTCATAAATAGATATTTAATATTTATGCAATGCCTACTAAGTGGCACAATAGTGCTAAGTGCTGCTGATTTAACAGGAAACACAACTTGGTTTCTGCTCTTTCCGGAAGAGAGGATGGCAAGTACTGGGGCGACGCATTTTGGTATGTCCAGAGAACACGATATAAGGGCTTATAGTAGCTGGAGAAGTTGTGTGTAGATCATAAAATTTGTGTCGACGGCATAACATTTAAGTCACGATAAGTAGTTGAGACTAAATCATAAGAGAAACATGGCGCCGTTGGAGATTGTTGAGTAATGCAAGAACAAGACTGTATTTGTGTTTTTCTAGAGCACTTCATCTGCAGTGCTGAGCGGAGACTGCAGTAGGACAAGCTTGGAAGCTGGAAGATCGTTGGGGACTTTTGCTGTAATTTAGGAGGCAGAAGATACAGCTTTAGTAGGGCAAGTTGTATAGTTTGGGGTCCTTTTTAAGAAAAAGAATAGAAAAATTCGAATCCAAAATTAGACACAAGGCTGTAGAAGGGGACCTAAGACTCATGAGTTCTTTCCAAGATCCATCCCTAGATCCAGGGAAGTGACTTTGGTGGTCTGAACTATGGTGGTGGCAGTGGGGATGAAGGGAAATGAATGAATGAGGAAATTTGAAAGACTAGTGTTTGGATGTTCAAGATGAGAGGCAGAAACCATAGAAGATAATGCATAGGCCCTAGCCTAGTGGCTCAGTTGGTTAGAACTTTTTCCGGATATGCCAAGGTTGAGGTTCGATCCCCAGCCAGGGTACATACAAGAAGCAACCAATGAATGCGTAAGTAAGTGGAACAACAAATCGATATTACCCTCTCTCTCTCTCAAAATTAATACACACATTTTAAAAGAGAAGATGATGCTTAGTTTTCTGGCTTGAGCAACCAACTGCGTAGCTAGAGGGTCTATTTGCTGAGACTGGAAACACAGGAGGAAGAGCAGATTTGGGTGGCAATATGCTAAGTTAAGTTTTAGACCCAGCGATTGTGAAACATTTGGGTGTGAAGCTCAAGTTAGTTGACATTATCCTGCTTCTGATGTGGCTCAATTAATTTTGACAACTTGGGCGTTCAACATCTGAGGGGGAAAACAATGCCTCATCAAACGTGATTCCTGAAATAGTTGTGGAATTAAACCTGCATGATGAATAGTTAAATGATCATGGCCATGCACCACTATTGCCTAGGCCTGAAAACGAAAGCTGGGTTGTGTAGGACTCTGATCGTTTCTCTCGCCTTCAATGTAGCGATTTTCAGGAGGATGTTTTCCTGGTCTCCAGCACTATAACATTGGGACCTGTGCTGCTTAGCCAGCAGGTTCCCTGGAAGGTTTTCAGCCCTGTGGGGATGATGATTCTTGGTGGTGTGTGTAGGGTTTCTCTAATGTAGGTCAGTGTCTGAGCTTCCTTTGATTGTTAATCCATATCTTGAACCGATTATGCAATGCACTGAGGACCTGCTAAATATAATGTTTTAAAGTTCAACAGCAAATTTCCTTCTCCAATGTCCTTTAATTTGAAAATGGCTGAACAAATTATTCTTACACTTTTCATGAAAATAAAGAAAAAGTATAGCCTCCAAAGAATATAAAAATCACCCTGTTGGGAAAGTTTTAGACAGTTATCAAATAACTTAATACAGGAGATAATAATAGAGACTGTTGTGCCACCTCAAATACAGCGTTTTCTACTATGGACACTGTAATTACTATTTACAGCTAGCTGATAGGGAAATCTGTGGGTGTCATGGAATTCAGTGTCAGAATTATGGAAGCTCTGTTTGCATAATTAAAGAGCTAGTTAGTAAATTCCCTCCTATTTTCTAACCTATTTAAGCAGATCATATATGTGCGAGTATTTCATTGCTAACTACGGTGAAGGAGACAACCAACTTTAAATCTTCTATTGCTGAATAATACCCATAATAACTGTGTGGAATATATGGTTTATAATTAGTGAATATGCCGAGGTTTTTCAAGGAGTGCATTAGATATGGCATAGATACAAATTTCTGCTTCATTAAATGACTTTATAGACTATATTTTGCTGCTTTTGCATATGCGATTTTTCCCCCCTGTTTGATAGCAGGATTACTTTACAGCTTCCTAATGAGAATACCTTTTTTTTTTCTTCATTAGAACCTTTTCTCAAGTTTTATTGAAGCTCTCGGTGACCTATTTCTAATGATTTTAGAGCTCTAAAATGTTCTCTCCCTTATTTAAGGAACTTCAACTTATGTTTGATTAGTGGCTTTGGAAGTAGACTCACAATCTAATTTTAGGAAGGCAGTCTTCTCTTACAGGAGAAACAAATTCAAAAATAACCTTGCACATCACAGGATGCCCATGAATTATGGAAATGGCTCACTTTCCCACACCACTTATTAGGGGAAGGGAGGGCGAGAGTGGGAGATGACTCCCCTTCACTGCATTTGTTCTCAGCTGCATCTGTGCAGGGAAGTGTCTCATTAATATCCTTTAATGAACACCGAGGACTCAGATGGGTAAGTTCAGTGGTGGCCTGAGAAATGATTGTAGTACAGTGTAAAGTGCCCTCATTTCATAGTATGTAGAAGCACAGATGAGATGCGGGTATTGTGGGAGGTTCCCAGGCATCCAAGCGCCCCGTGGATCTGATCTGAAGCGTGGAGTAGCCGTAACTTATTCATCAAGAAATCCTGCGATGCTTGAGCTGGGCCCTGAAAAGTGTACGGATTTCACTTACCAGAAGGCTCTCCAACTGGAACAAAGAGTCAGGCATCCTTATTATCATTGTATTTCCAGTTAGAATAAATTTTAACTTTGAAGAAAGGCATGCACATTAACAAACTTAAACACTTTAGAATATAAGAAAAAGCAAATACCCGCTCTATGTTCTGTGTTCTCTCCCCCACCTCTAGCACCTATCATGCCTCTCTTCACGTTTGATGTTAATTCTCTGAGAGCTTTTCCTGTGCATTTGCATCTCTACCCACCCTACCCATTTACACCTCCCTCCCTCCCTCTCTCTCTCTCTCTCTCTCTCTCTCCCTCTCTCATTAGCTTCATTCTTATGTAACTGGCATCACTTACGGACACTTTCGTGGCAGTGCATTTCAGCCGACCTATTCATTTTAACAGCCACCTCTCATTTAATATGACTGTATCCTGATTCCTTTAACCATGACCATATGTAGGCTCTTTCTAATTTTCTACATTACAAACAGTGCTGCCGTGAACACCTGTATCCATAGCGTCCTTACCTAGCCCCCTACTGTCCTGTGCTCTCTCCTTCCCTCCGGCGGCCCAGCCATCTAGCCTGGGTCTCTGTGCCTAAGTGTGTTCCCGTAGGATAGATCCTGGATGTGGAATTGTTAAGTCAGCTTGAATATTGACATAGTCCAGATTTCCCTTCCCCAAACGGTACCAGCTTATACTTCCACTAAGAATTTAGGGGTTTATTTAATCATTAACCATGGATATGTTTTAGTCTTTTGATGGGAAAAACTGATAAGTCATCTTCTTCTTATTATTTTTTCCTGTGTTGTTCCTGGAGTGGTGAGCTTGGATATCTGTGAACATCTTTTCAAGTGTTTCTTGGTTCAGTGGATTTCCTCTATTTTTCTTGCTGATTTTTGTAAGGTTTATTTTTTCTTCCTGATTTGTATGGCATGGCCTCTTTATTCAGTTGTGCTATTATATTTTTATCTGTTATATGTTTTGCAGATATTTCTTCTCAGGGTGCTATTTGTTTTCTAGATCTGTCTTTTGTATTAGAAAAATGTAATTTTTTTTTTGGCTTAAAAAAAATTTAATCTCTCACAGTTCTGGAGACTAGACGTCGGCAGTCAAGGTGTCAGAAGGGCCATGGTCCCTGCAAACTCTGAGAAGAACCCTTCCTTGCCTCTTGCTAAGTTTTAGTGGCTGTCAGTGACCCTTAGTGTGCTCTGGTATGTAGCTCAGTGGCTCTAGTCTTTCTCCTCTATTTTCAAATCTCTCTCCTCTTATAAGAATTCCAGTCATTGGATTTAGGGCTCACCCTCACCAGTATGACTTCATCTTAATTTGATTACATCTGCAAAGGCACTATTTTCCTTTTTTAAAAAAATAAATGTAAAATTTTGATGTAGTCAAACCTGTTATTCTTTTGCTTTGTGGTTTCTGCATTATGTCTTTTGCCTAAGAAGGCCTTTGCCAGATCAAGGCTATAAAAATATTCTTTTAAACTCTCTTTTGGCATTTTTACAGTTCTTTATATTAGATTTTTAATACTTGCAAATTTTAATTTTGCATAAGATGTAAGTTATGACTCAGATTTCTGGGCAATCTCCACACCTATACTTTCTTTTGTAAAAATGTTTTTTTAAACTTGATTTTAGAGAGAAAGGGAGGGAGATAGAGCAAGAGAGAAAAAAAACATTGGTGAGCCTGACCAGGCATGGCTCAGCGGTTGAGTGTTGACCTAGGATCCAGGTGATCGAGGTTTGATTCCTGGTCAGGGCACATGCCCGGGTTGCGGGCTCAATCCCCAGTCGGGGGTGTGCAGGAGGCAGCCGATCAATGACTCTCTCATCATGGATGTTTCTATCTCTCTCTCTCTCTCCTTTCCTCTCTCTGAAGTTAATAAAGATATATTTTAAAAAAACCCAACACACTGATGAGAGAGAGAAACATCCATCGATTGCCTTCTACACTCCCCCTTACCAGGGATCATTCCCACAACTCTGGCATGTGACCTGACCAGGAACTGAATCAGCGACCTCTTGGTCTGATACATATCCCTGAGCCTCGCCGGGCAGGGCTAGATCATCTTTCCATTTACATAGTTAGATTCTATTTCCAGCCTCCTGTGCAGCTGTGTGAGGCCATATGACTGAACTGCAGCCACTAGAATGAGAGTTGAAGTGATGACCATCACTAACAGTCTTGACTTATAACAATCTTCCAAGAGAGAACCTCTTCCAAAATGCCTTGGAGGACATGTGTTGAAGATGGTGAAGTCAATCTGGAAAATGTTTAAATCCAAGAATCACCACTTAGAGGATAACCGCCCATCAATTTTAGGCTCTATGTGAGCAAGAAATGAAATTCCCTCTATAGATTTAAGTCACTGAGATTTTAGGGTTTATTTTTTATAGCAGCTATATAATCAATACACCAAGTAAGATCATAACTTTTCCCCAGCTGTAAGGTCAATAGTTCCAACACACTTTATTCAACAATATGCCCTTTACCCTCTAATTTGAAATTCAATCTTTAGCATTTTCTAAATTTCCATAATTATAAGAATTACTCTGGACTCAATTTTATTTTATTGGGCTACTTGCATATTCCTAAATCGATACCATATATTATTTACTACAGCTTGTAATTATTCTTGGTGTCTGGTAGCAGAGTGATGTTTTAACTTGAAGCCTGTCTTATACCTTCAAAGTTTTTCTGTAACTTTTAGATGGTAATGCAACATCTCTAACTCAGTGTATAAAGTCCTGGATGATTTGGCCACTGTCTGTCTTTCTACCTGTATCCCTCCTTCCTTGCTGCTCACTAAGCTTCAGCTTATTTAATTTTTTAAAAAATGCAGAGTATCAAAGTATTATCTTGTGGACCTTCATTATTGTTATTCCATTTGCCTGAAAGAGCTCCTACTCATCTTTTATGTCTTAGATTTAAAAATGATTCTTTAGAAGAGATTTTTCCTGACCTATCAAGAAAGCATCCCATGACTAGACAGTTTTGAAGCTGTCTTGCATTGCAGTTATAATTTGAATATTTATTTGTAGTATTACTATTATGATTTTAATATTTTCTCCTTTCCTAGATTTAAGATCCATGAAGTTAGAATAGCATTTTTCATTATTATGTATCCATAACACCTAGCATAATACTTGACACATACGGAATACTCGATTAATATTTGTTGAATAACTTATGAATCTGAAGAATAATTTGACAGGCATGTTCATACACTATAGGTTTATAACTGGGACTGGTTTCAGTGTATCCAGATAAACTCTTGTTCCTTTATGACTTTGGTTTGTTATGTAAATGGAGAGAAGTGATTACAGATTTCATTTAGACATGAAAACATTCCTAAATATAAGTAATTTAAGGACATGCTAGATCATTTGGAAGAGAAGAGCTTGAATTGGAGGGTTCCTTTTTCCTTCTTTGATCTCAAGATGAACCGGTTCTCCTGCCATCCCATGATTCTCACCATGTAAATAATGAAATGATGAAAATCGAAGTTTTATTGAGGTTACTATAGAGGTATTGGTTTTGTATAAAGTAAGTATGACATTTAATGGACCTTTGATGAGTATGCCTTGCAAATGAATATTCCTATGTTGTCCAAATACTATTTCATTAACTGTAGACCTCTTCAGGAGCAAGGATGATACTGTGTACATGTTTTGTATAAAACTACCACCTTTTCTACCTAAGGGAACTAACTGTCTCAAACTTCTGTACATCTCTGTGTGAGAGTGTTGGGAGCAAACAGCTCCCTCAAACAGTGTAATTTCAGGGTGTTTTTATAGGAATCTTGAAATAGTGTGGGTAGTATTTTAAAAAACCAGTAACGGATTGTGACATGTCCCAGGGTTAGTACCAATGGAGTCTTGTAACCAGCCCCAGACATGAGGAGGTAAAGGCAGAGAAAAGTTTTTAGAACTTAAGAGATTGAGCCACTTGACAGGGGCCATGCCTCTGGCTGGAAGGGTGCAGCTAACATGTGGTGACGTGGCAGAGGGAGAGACAGGGGATACAGTCTTCCTCGTGTTTTTTTACTTTGTGACCTGCTGGAATCTTTCATTAGTTGAACCCAACTAAAAGCTAGAGGTGAAGGTTGTCTCTGGATGTCATTCATAGAGGTCATAAAGGTCTTGGGGCCCAAAGTTGGGTGGTGAGAGGTAGAGAGATGATTTGGAGGATGAGGGTGAACAAAAAATATCTGGCATGCTCTGATGAAGCTAGAATTCATTTTTTAGTGTGTGTGTATGTATGTGAATATTAACTTCACTTATTTTCAAGTTCCACTCCAATACTTCCAGCACCATCTATAGAACCTTGACTTTCCCTTCCACTTTGTGAATCCACTTAAATGATCATGTGTAATAGAGGCTGTTCTGGGATGTGTTCTAGGTTATTTTCTTCACTGTTTATAGCAGTGCGTAAAATGCTTACTAGTTGATTTGAAAGCTTTATTATATTCCTTCTGATTTAAGAGTTTCTTATTTAGCATTTGTGGATTTAAACAACATTTTAATATAGACTTAGACCACTAAAAGTTTTGAAGCTGTGTGGAGGAAAAGACCATGTTTCTCTCATTATACATAACACCTTTTACAAATATGTGGAACACAATATCTAATATGTTATAAGCATACATAAAGAATAAAGGATGTCTGAGTAAATTAGTATAAATTTATTTAACAATGTACTGAAGTATATATATTCTGAAAAAGTAGAATAAAGCAATATGTACTACAGGTAAGACTTGAAGACATTTAATGATATTTACTTCAATAGGAAAAGATAGATTTATATTTTCAAATATCAAGGCAAATAGACTTCATGTGACTAGAAAAGCCCAAACAAAACACAATATTGGTCAATTTGTCATTATAAAATTGATCATGCAAGAGGTTCTTACCCAAATATAAGAGGATGGAAATCTAGGGACATATGTAAATTGGATCCTGTATCCAGATACAGGGGTCTCTCAAGGTGTCTGGGGGTTTCCCCAGACATCACGTCAGAGGTGATTCAGGTCTAAACTGCTCAGCGTATGGGGTGAAGTCTTGAAACATCTGTCTAGGACATCTGTCTAGGACATTTCTATCTTCTCCCTAACTCTTTATCTTACTGAGTTATTTTCATTTTTAACCTTTAAAAATTTAGCTGAGATTTATGTTTCTTACAAGAAAGCTTCCTTTTACCTACCCTTTTCTAATCTCCATTGTGTGTCCTCAGTGTGCCCGTAAATTCTTGGGATGGGGCATAATCAACATCATCATCATCATCATCAGAGTCGTCATAATCATCTGATACTAGTATTTATTTAAATTACTATGTGCCAGGAATTTTGCTAAACAATTTATATATATTACCTCATTTAATTCTTAAAATTAAAAGGTAATAGAATTGTAAGTATTTCTAGTTTAGAGATACACATAATATACCGTTTCTAATTTTTTTAACTTGCTTCCCCTCTGCACTGTGAGTTCATCGAGGGCTTAGACAGTATATCTTTTATCTTGTATCTCTGCATCCGTGCCACTAAGTATAGAGATCATTATATGTAGCTATACTCCAAATATTTGAATGAATCTTGGTTGAGTCTAGGTTGATCTAATTTCTAGTTGTGGCTCTGATACGATCATTTTGAAATAAAGTAACACTTGATTCTTATGCAAAGCCAGTGCATTTCTGGCATAATAATTTATTTTATTAAATCCACTAAAATATTTGTCAAATTTAAATAAAATTTCCCTTGGGTTTTAGTTTTCTGTTCCGTATGTGTGTTTAATTCAAATGGGATAAAAGACTGATAATCATGGATTTTTGCTATTGAAGAAAATGGAATAAAAGACTTCTTGGTGAAATAGTCCCAGTTTTTCAACTTGCAAATTAAATTATACTGTAGATTTGCTATCTTGCCCCCATTAACTTCTTGCCCTCTTTGGCTTTCTGAGCACCTTGGGGATCAGATTTCCTGTGGCCCTGTGTAACAGGCTATTGATCACCCCTCTGCCTTGCCACCCTTACCTCTCAGTACAAATTGGCTGTGTCAGTTGGAGGTGGAAGATAATTTATATCACATTGAAATTAGATGCATTCTAAAAGGAGGCAATCACTTGGGCTTAGATCCCTGAGCTCTACCAATCTGGGGATGTGAATTCCTGAGTTAACTTTCTAAAGTAGTAAAAATACATACACACACACATGCACACACACACACATGTGTATATTGGGGTGGGAAGGATTGGAAAGTACCTTAAAATAAATTCTAGTTGTGACCTTTCTAAAGTTTTTACACAGATTTAATCATACTGAGTCTCAAAGCTGAAATTATACACTCCTATTTTTTTGAAGGGAAGAGATTAAACTATCTTCATTCATAAATTACATGATCTTGTATATGGAAACTTCTAAAGAATTCACCCCCTCCATCCAAAAAAGGACCAGCTATTAGACCTAACACCTTCAGCAAGTTTTCAGGATCCAAGATCAACATAAAAAAGTATTGTATTTTTATACACTAGCAATGAATAATTGAAAAATTATATTATGAACACAATTCCATTTACAATAGCATAAAAAAAAATAAGTAGGAATACATTTCACAAATTTAACCAAAGGGTATAAGACTTGTAACCTGAAAACTACAAAACACTATTGAAAGACATTTTAAAAACCTAAAGAAATATAAAGGTATTATTTGCTTGTGGGTTGGTAGATATTCTGTTGTAAATATGCCAACACCCCCCCAGTTGAAATAAAAGATTCTTTATAATTCCTATCAAAAACTTTGCTGGATTTTTTGTTATTGCAGAGATTGCCAAGCTGATCCTGAAATTCAAATAGAAATGCAAAGGACCCACCACAGCCAAAACAATCTTGCAAAAAGAGAACAAAATTGGAAGATCTATACTTTCCAATTTTAAAACTTACTAGGAAGTTACAGTAATGACTGAGAGGCACTGACATAAAGGTATATATAATCTATGGAAATTAGACACTTAAAATATTGGAAACTTCTTCGAAACTATGAAAACAGTGTGTGAGACGTGAGATGACTGGACAGGAGAGTGAGTCTTTTCAATTATCACTGTATGTTTTCCTTGCCTTTACAGTATCTATAAGTGTATGTTCATAAGTCACTTCCAGTTATAGCCTTGAGGACATCACTGCTTCAGAATGAAAGATGTTATTATGAAATAAAGTATAAGTCATGGAACTATTTATAATTTGTGAATAAACAAGTGTTTTTTCTCTACTAATTACAGTTTTACTTTCAAGCTAAATAATGTATTGGAAGCACTGAGTCAGTAATCTTCTTGAGCAGAATGACAGGATCCTCCAAGAAATAGGCAAGGCCGTTCCACTCCCCTGCTGCCTTCCAGAATGCTCGTCACGGCAATCCGGGGAAATTACCAAGCAGTGAAGCTTCCAGGGGAAGTGATAGCATTCCCAGACTAACAGAGGAGTGAGTAGCTGTAATTCTTTCAGTGGGTTTATCTCTTAATTCATTCTGATTACAGCAATGAGAATACTTTCAGAGGGGAATGGATGTACCATTTCTCCAGAAACTTGTAGCAATCCTCTGAACATATGCTTGGGGTGAGTCCCTAAAGTTTAAAAGACTTGCTGAGAGCGATGGGAGAGGATTTATGTTCATTATTGAAAAGCAGTAACTTGTGCATCAGGAGTCCACTAGTGTTTTGGCCTTGTATCTAAGTTCTGTTTATCACAGCAAATTCTTGGCTAAACGATGTTTTTGTTACTCAATTAGCATGAATAGTAAAGACTATAGTATTGGTCAACTTTTTCAGAAGGGAAGAAGTGAAATGGATAGACGAATTTTTCTTAGATGGGTGGTTTATTAATTTAGAGTAAAAGGTATGTCACACGTAATTCTAGAACTTTTCCATTGCTGACACTTACAGATTATTTAAAAGGTGCTCAAAAATTTATTTTAAACATGAAAAAACTTGTATTAAGATCTGAATCAGTTCAGGTGATCTCCAGGAATCAATTACTTTAGGTCAAATTTCTCCCAAGATGTGATAAAAAGTATGCATATAATGGGCAAATTCAATCACCAATTCATGGAGCACCTGCTGTGTGCCAGGCACATTGAAGGTAATGAAATAAAGAAACCTGACCGTAGGTATTTTTATTTAAATACACGAGCTGGACAAATCTTACTTGAAGGAGAGAATTCAAGGTAAGCTTTTTGATTTTTTAAAATAGGAGGCTCAGGGACAGAAGGAAGCTTATAGAGAGATTATTGTTGGCTTAATGGCTGCCAGAAAGAAAAAGAGATTTTTGCCCAATGTGCCTGTGATAGGTGCGGTGTGTTTGAGCAGGCAGCTGAGAAACAGGTTGCTGAGAAACCCTGGGTGGTGCGGGCTGGCCTGTTTAGGAAGTGGCATTGTTACAAAGAAGTCTTGATGTGATGGTTTCATTTCCTTTGAACTGTTGTCATATTTTCTCTGGGGCCAGCGCAGCCTAGTGACAGGATACAGCAGACTTTTCTTGCGCCTAAATGTGTTGGTAAAGAAATGCTTTTCCAAAACCCAGATGGGAAGGTTTTGTGTTCATAATTTCTGGAGGAAGAAGTTAACTGAAAATCTGAACCTATCCAATCTGTTGAACTAGTCTTTTGATTTTGTTTTTTTTCCCTTAAATGCCTTAGATAACCACATTAAACAATACAAAACATCTCTAACAATCTGGATACTAACCTGAGAAAGGTCCATATGCTGCTCTTATCCTTCAGGGTCAACTAATATAAGTTAATAGCAAGTCCTCAAAGCTTCTGGCAGGCTGTTTATTCATATTGATCAGCATTTTGACTAATGATGTATTAAAATGAAAATCCTAGAAGGCTGGATCCCAAGGAAGAAAAGAATGGAAATCTAACAACTTTCATGTAGAATTTTAAGCTATAAGCATAATTTTTTGAATAAAGGGAAATATATTAAATGAGTATTTATTTGTATGTTTACATATATATGTATCTCCAAATGGTGAGAAAAGGAACTTTGTCATTTCTCTCTTCATCTTCAGCCCTTGGCGGAGTGCTGGCCCATGGAGGGCCTCGGTCAGTGCGAACCATTAGGTGAATGAGTGAATAAATAAATGAACGAATAACGCCAGGTTTGGTTTAAGTCCCTCTAAATTCCATATGTAAATAAAATTAGCTGTTTTCCTGCAAGAGGAAAGACCGGTGAGCACACTAATTAACTGAAGTTCTCTTTGTTTGCCAACTTTTTAATTAATTGAAATCAGTACGATTCCTAGTACCTTGAACAATCGTTGCATATAATAGTGCTCATTACTTGTATGAGTGAATGAATGTTCTAGTGAGACTGGACAGTCTCCCGTTTGCATTCACTACACTCTAATTCCTCTCTTGTTATCTATATTCAACTCCCTCATTCTCTGTGAAGGCAGGTTTCATCTGATTCTTTAACTCACTGTGGTTCTCCTTCTTTGCACTTCGGTACATACCATCTTTACAACTTATTTGGCTTTACATTTTTTATTGACATCTAGAAATTACAGTATTCTACCTTCATCTGTTTCTGGGAATTTATCATGAAGGCAGATTTAAAAATTTTGGGTGAACTATTTTGGAAGATGCTCATTTTATTGTTTTTCTGTTTTTTTAAAGTGTAGCTGCTATATCCTGCTTTAAGGGTACTCAGTTTAGGAGTACAAAGTAAGGTCAGGTTTCCTTTTAACATTCAAATCCAGTGAATCTGAGCAGCTGCCCTGCTTTCTCATCCCAGAATTCTCCCAAGTTAAGTTCAAGGTCTCAGGGATATTTATTTGGCCCAAAGAATTTATTATAAAGTCACTGAAAAAGATCTGTTAAAAAAAATTATTCACCTTATGAAAGGGCTTGTTCCTTGTGGCTGATATGGCTGTTACTGTGACATGGAGTTATTTCTGAAAATATGAAGTCCAAAATCAGGGTCTTTAACACCCCTGGAATCACCGTGGCAAACAACGAACCGAGCTATTGTCATTTTGGCAATTGTTTCTTTTTTTCTTTTTAATTTTTTTGAAAAGGAATGTCTATCTATAGTATACTTTTAAAATATATTTTAATTTCATTTTATTGATTTCAGAGAGAGGAAGGGAGAGGGAGAGAGAGGTGGAAGCATCAATGATGAGAATCATCGATCAGCTGCCTCCTGCAGGCCCCCTACTGGGAATCAATCCAGCAACCCCAGCATGTGCCCTGGCTGGGAATCAAACCCTGACCTCCAGGTTCATGGGCCAAAGCTCAACCACTGAGCAACACTGGCTGGGCTGGCAATTGTTTCTTTGTGTGCAGGGAGAGCAGACACTTTTCCCTATAACATGTTTGCTTCACATCAATGTAGATGTTGGCCCCCAGACGTTACAGTTCTTAGTGACTGGCTCATTCAGTGCACACACCAGCTACTAGGCTCAGGGCACATGAGGAGTGGCTCCAGTGTCAGCCAAATGCTGCAGAACCAGCCTTTCTTTCCAACACCCTAGAGCTTGTGGCGGGGCCCATTTGCCAGTCCAGAGTATCATATAATTTTTCTGTGGGTTTTTTCTTGGGGCACTTGTACTTTCCCATGATCTGACTTTAGGAAGATTCCACTAGCATTAAACATCCTAGGGGATATGTTCTTCTTTTAGAAGACTCATTGGCCACACACAAATTTTTAGAGCACCTGGCTTTGTGGGAGAGGAGTTTCGCCTAAATTCCACTTGTATTTTATGTCCTAGACACATATTTTTAAAATTTGCTATAGTCTTGGGTAGATGCTTACTGTTTTATATTATAAACCAAAGTGTCATTCATTTTACTCTCCCCAAACCAAAGGTCTGTCTAAGAGAACTGCCATCTTCACCAAGGAGCTGCTAGCAACTTTACAGGATGCTTTTCTCTCTTAACAATTGTAGTCTGCTTCCCTGGGCGCACTGCACATGGCGTAGCAAATGGAAATACTGCAAAGGCCCACAAATAGAATAAGTGAACTGGTTGGTATTCTTATTTAATTGGATATTATGCGGGCATTAAAATTGAGGCTAAGAAGAATACTTAATGACATTCAATATGCTTATGAGTTACTATAACGGCAGACACAGAGACAGGTCACAAACTTGTACATACACGTCTATGTTTAATATATATGTGTATGTCTATATCTACATCTAGTCTCTAAGATATATTATATAATCACTTTGCCGTGCCCTTAATTTTTAGAAGGGCATTCAGTCCATTACTGGAAAGTCTTAGACGATCGAACGCACACACAGTGGCCAGGAAACGGTGCAATACCACTCTGCTTTTTTCCTCAAGTCACTCTGAGGTCTATTATGAGTCCATTTGGATGGAGATCAGGGAGGCTCTTCTGGCTGGGCTCCTACCTCTCTCCCTCCCTTAATGTACCTTTGTTTTTACCCTTCAGCTCTTCTTTCAGGGTCAGGCTTCTCTTTCCCCATGGCCATCAGGTGCCACTCAGTTTGCTTTTCCTAACGCTGGCCTGTGCGTGTGTGTAAATGACGCATCTCTGTCCCCTCCATGGATAAGCATCCCCAAGACAGACAGACTTTCCAAATAGTGAGACGAAGGCGCCTCAGGAAATGTAATCATTCTTTGTTTCTCTTCCCATGTTATTTTGCTAACATGGTCTGGGTCCCGTCATGAAATGGCCACTGATTATCTACAAAAATGAGTGAGACGAGAAGGAAACCCTGCCTTCCTGTATTTAGGGAGATGACACTGGAAAGGAAACTTATCAAAAGGTGTATGGTGCTTTCATTAGAGTGGCATACTGCATTTCATGGTTTTTTCTCCCTTTTTTTTTTTTTAAATCCCAAAGTGTATATAATGGGTTATATTACTTTTACAATAAGGAAAATATAATAGAAAATTATAAAACATTAGTAGATGAAGAGACTATTTTATTGATTAAGAAGTTGAATTCCAGGTGAGTTAAGTGAGGTGTCCAAGAACAGCTAGTGGGTGGCAGAACCAGGACTAATACCAAGGAGGAAACATATTCTTTTGCAGAAAGGTAAGTGTTGATGACAAACCTAATTTCTTAAAATGGCCCTACCATATTCCAGCTGCATTGCATAGGGTCGTCTTTTGCTCTCATTGAGCCTCAGTTTCCTCACTTATAAAATGGAGATAACTGATTGGATTGTGATTTCCTTGTGCTTTATACATGATGACACATGGAAGGTATCTAGCAGAGATACTATCACATAATGGAGAATCAGTAAATATTTTTTCCCTCCCTGTGCAGTTGTTCTGATACCTGGTGCAGGGCCTTCCCAGTAAATCAGCCAGTATCTTATCTTGAGTCAGTGTAATATGTTATGCTTTATTATACCTGACACACAACACCTTGGTTTATGGGGTGAGTTGTGTCTCCCCCTGAAATTCATATGTTGAAGCTCTAATAGCCACGACCTCAAAATGGACTTTATTTGGAGAAAGGGACTTTAAGGAGGTAATTAAGTTAAATTGAAGCTTTTAGGCTGGGCCTTAATCCAAACTGACTTGTGTGCTCCTAAGAAAAGGAAGTTTGGACACACAGGAAGACACCAGGGATGCTTGCCCACAGAGGAAAGAACTTGCGAGGACACAGAGAGAAGACGGCCATCCCAAAACCAAGGAGAGAGGCCTCAGTTAAAAAGCTAACCTGCCGACAGCTTGACCTTGGACTTCTAGCCTCCATAACTGTGAGGAAATAAGTCCCTGTTGTTTAAGACCCCCAGTCTGTGGTGTTTTATTATGGCAGCTCTAGCA
The DNA here is from genome assembly GCF_054644295.1 of Miniopterus natalensis. Lineage (NCBI taxonomy): Eukaryota > Metazoa > Chordata > Mammalia > Chiroptera > Miniopteridae > Miniopterus > Miniopterus natalensis. Next base: position 16,369,431 of record NC_142092.1, on the reverse strand, counting down.
AAGTAATGAGCCTTCCGTCTTTAAACAGAAGCTGAGCTGCTGGAGGGAATGCTGCTTCGCATTCCTTTGTAAGCAGCAGATGATCAATAACTTCTTGATGAATACTATGATTTTTATTAAGGATAGAAACTTTGTTTTGTATTTCTTTTATGTCTCCTGTGGAGGTCCTGCTTTTGAGGTTACTGAGAACTATAATGTGATAATGAGGATTATATACAATCTTTTTTTTCTTTTGCAAATAGCAACTAGAATTGTCTTTTATGAAGTCACTGGAATAAATGCAATTAAAGCTGGAAAGATTATTCCTCATTGCCTGTCTAGACATAGTAAGGGAGAATTAAATCTTCAAATGTAATTTCTGAAATTAAGATTAATGACCTGGAGCATATGATTCCCTCATACGCTGATGACCTCATGTTGTTTGAGACCAAACGTGGGGGCTTCTCACTATCTTTGTATTAATATAATGAGCTTGATTAAGTTATTTTAAATATAGTCAGGATATAACATTAACATGTCTGTGTTGGCAGTTTTCCTTGTATATTTCAGAGGATCTAAAACAGGCGGTCGTAAAAGAGAAAGTCAAAGGATTTTTTACTGAATTTTAAAATTACATTTGATTCTAATTTTCTGGATTATGGGAAATGTGGGAGAAAATGAGTTATCTTAATTAACTTACAGAAGGGACATCAAGGGATTAAAAAATTTTGCAGGATTTTCAATGTTTGCCAAGTCTAAGAGCTCAAAGGAGAATCTAGTGATAAATGAGAAATGCTTTGAACAATAGGATGGCAAGTTTATTACTGGGAAAAAATATAGAAAATAGTGTTTAAGGTAGTGGAGGGCTGCTTCTTTTTGAGCCAACATGGCCTTTGCATTTCCCCTCAGCACATCCATGTACACACATGTGCATTCACCCAAGGACTATTTTTTTAAATGTCTTGTTATTATCATAATTTGCTGAATAATCTTTGGATGTTAATGAAAACCTCTGGCCCTAGTTCACACATCTATCAATAAAAGGCATTAGAGTAGATAACCTAGATAAACTCTAACATACCTTCCAATTCTAGCATTCTGTGATTCTGCTCTGTCTGTAGATAGGAAAAAAAAGGGAGGGGGGTGAAAGTGATGCCACTTAGGGAGGCCAGTGGTCCTACTGGTTCCATTTGTCTCCTAAAGATAATCTTGCAGAGGGGCAGTGACTGGCTCTTGAGCTCAAACACGAAGCTTTATGCTTCAGGACAATGGGGGTGCTGTTCAGTGCTGAATCTCCAGAGCCAGGAGGGTGCCTGCCGCATACAAGGCAGTTAATGCATCTGTTGGATGAAGGGATGGATTAGTGTTTCCAGTGCTGCTTGCATCTTTATGATCAATTATGGTGTAGCCTATCCATATTTTTAGGGTCATGGTGACGTCCGTCTACTCATTTATTAGACATGTGATTAGAGAATTAAAGAATCACAATCACATGTTGCTGCTAAACGGAGCAAAATAATCTGAAAGAGCAGCAACATCTTAAAGGGTATTTTACTGCTTTCTTCCAATATAGAAATGGAAGTTTTGTCCAATATGGAAATGCGATAAACTTTGTTTTGCCCTTCCTTTCCATCCTTTCCTTTTTCTTATTTTTAAATTTTTATCACAAGCTGCTGTCATTAGGGAAAATATATCTTCTCTGAATGTAAATTGCAGGACGGCAGGGGCACACTGTCTTTTTCATGCAAGCAGCAATAATGACATACAAAGGTATTTATTAAATAAATGAATGAATGCTGACATTTATAAGCAGAGAAAGGGCAAACAATATTTATTTGACTTACTTTTTTAATATTAGTGAAGAAAGGTAGCCTGGAAGGGATGAAGTGATGCATGCATGTATATATGTCTATTTATGTGTATGTATTTATATTTATAACACATCAAGAGATATAGACTGATACTTTTGTTTTAACAAAAAATAAAAGCTCTGTGTGGTGATTTTCTCGGTCAAGTTCAAGGGAAGATGCCAATGAGTGAAAAAAGACAAAATTAAAAAGATTTCAATTTCTAGCCATTTTCCAAAAAGCCTAGTTGATCTAAAGAGAATATTCCATATATTAGCCATATGACGAAAATAAACTAGAGACAACAGAATTATTTTAACGTATGGTTTGCCTACAACATGAGTGTTCCAGCAGTTAGCTTAGCGTTGCCCTTCTCTCCCAACTCATTATCTCAGCATTTCACCGCGTGTCTGAATGTGGTGCTCACTGTCTGGGACTTAGGAGCCTGACGTAGCTGAAAAGCTATGTAAGAACAATCATCAGAATGAGAGCCAGCCCAGCATTCTGACTCAACAGGAATAAAGAGGAAATCAGCTGCCTAATGAAGCTCTTTCTGTGCCCCCTGCCATTGTGAAAACTAGAGGCTACAGTCTTTCATTATGAACCTGCGTGCTTCACTTCTCACTCTCCTTTGGTCTAAAAATCAAAGGCCTTTTCTGTGAGATCTCACCCTTGGAGTTCTCATCTTCACTCTTGCCTTCAACTATCACCTCTGTGCCGATATCTCCCCAAATCTGTGTTTCAAGTTGCGTCTCCTTCAACCCTTGCTACAACCTGCATCTCAATGAAACTATATATTTTTTAATTTTCCCTATTTTGACCTCATGATTGCATATTTGAAGAGAGGCAAAGTCACATACAATATTTCATTCTGTTTTTTCCCTCCTCAAATCATTAAACCTCATGAACTGGACTTTTACATTTTTCTTCTTAACAGATTTACAAGGGATTAAATATTTAAAAATTTTTTTTTTTTTTTTTTTTTTAGGGGGAGGGAGTACCAGCCATTTGCTGGTTTCCTTTTTTATTTTCTGTGTAAAAGCACTGATGTGTATGTATGTCGCTTCATTGTGGAGACTGTAGCGTAAAACTTCAGAGGTTTCTTCTCTCCTCGAATTTGACTCAGAAAATAACTTGTATTGACATCGGGGACTTGGCCTCTGCATCATTGTAATCACATGGCTGCCATAAATTTAAGACATAGAAGTGGTTGCAATTGGAAAACGTTTTTTTAAGAATGTAAAAAAAGAGTAGTTCTTTTTAAGACTGTTCAGTGATACATTTTAGTTTGTATTCAAAGAGCATGTTTTTGATCAAGTATATCTAGGCACTATTTTTATATCTTAGAAAATCTTAAATATTTATATATGTCTCAGAAATTCTTAAGTTTTATAAACTACAATTTAGTCATTCCAACCTTGTATCAAGACTCACTGAGATATCTCCCTGACTTACCAAATCCCAGATTTGAAATCAGGTTTCATCTATGCATCAGTGATCTATGAGGTTTGAATGATATATGATCCAAGGTGCTGGAACTCTGCTTCTGCCAGGAATGATGTCCTTCTGAAAAGGCCTATCTCATTTGCACGGTGGTCATCTCCACTATAGCTGTCGACTCTCCATTAGCCTTGTGGTAAGACTGGCAAAGGAGGCCATGAGTTTGTTTTGTAGCAAAGGAGGCCATGAGTTTGTTTTGTAGCAAAGGAGGCCATGAGTTTGTTTTGTAGACTAGCAGTGCATTTCCTCTCCTGTAGCCATATGAAGATCATCTCCATCATCATCTCTATACCATGAGCATTCAAGATTCCAGGTTTATTTTTGTCTCACTGTATGGTTCCTCTCTACTTGACTACGGTTGATTGCATGGTCTGTTTCTTTATGCAATATGTCACTCTGGCATGTCTCCATGAAGTACTGGCTTTGCGTCTATGGAGAATGAATCCCTCTTACCATGTAGTTTGACCCTTGTGACCACCAGAAACTTACAAAACTTGCCTATGGGTTAGCCTAACAACTTACAGATTTTAACTATAAAATATATCTTTGAAAACGATTATATTTTGAAACAAAAATCATTAAAATGTATTAAAACCAATTTTAGAATAATTCATGAAGCTGTTTGACAAGAATGTTTGGCAATATACCCGGTGAGAGACCAAAGTAAAGCATTCCTCTATGTTGCTTTCTTCGGAACCTCAGTCTTTCTCTCTCCTGCTATGTTTCGATGTGTGGCATGTCTGATTGTCCGCTTCTGTGCCTCTCTGTGCTTCTAGTGCTTATGGTAAATCCAGCTAAAGTGTCAGGCCAGCGTGAGGAGAACCCGAAGCTCTGACCTGAGTAAGCCAACTTACAGTAGCGTGAGACCCTCTGTGCTGGGTCCCTCATCCTGCCTTTCACCCATGCATTCCTGACATTGTACACAGAAGCCAATAAGACTTTTTTTTCTCAGTAAAGTCGTTTTTAAAACTTAACCCAGAAGTGTTTCTTGAATTAAGCAAACCTGGAAGTGACTGGGATGTTGGTGATGTAACCAGGTTGATCAGATGGCAACAGCTGCCAATTAAATTTAAATAAATTCAATTCAGGTCAGCCAATTCAATCCATTTAAGGCCATTTCAACACACATCTACCAAGCACCACACAGCCAAATACTGCATTAGGTTCTGAGTCTACAGAGATAGATAAAATACATTCACTATGTACAATCTAACAATGAGAGTTAGCACACACAAAAAACAAGTGCTGTGTTGTTCAGTAAGTAGTATAATTCAGTTACGCATACAGTGCTGAAGCAACCAGAGTGGGATGTCATTAACTTTGCAGTGGGAGTTGAGGTGAAGGGATTCTCAGCAATGCTCCCTGGAAGCAATGATACACCAAATAGGATTTTGAAAATGACCAAGAGTACATTAAGTGTCAGGATGGGGTCAAGTTTAGGCTGTTATGCATACAATACTACTGATTTCGGCTGTTTTCAAACATTTTTTTCACTTTAGCTATTCAAAGATGAATATTTTCCTGTAATTATATCAAATGCATAAACCAAGAGTTAAAGGGTTGATCTGTGATACTGTACTGCACTACGAACAGTATCCCCTGGATCTGTGAAATGTGCTAAAGTTGATTTTCACCATCATTTAAAAAGACAGCAAGGAAACCGGTGGGAAATCGTAAAAATGCAAAAGTATGAGTTAAGAAACTGGAGTTTAATTCCTCCTCTGACACCATGAAGCTTTTGATTTGGGTTAAGTTATAAATCCTCTGAGGGTCTAAATTTTCTCATGTGTAAACTGAAGTGTTACCTAGGAAATCTCTATGGTTCCCTGTAGCTTTTAAAGCATTTTCCGATTCTACGGAACGGTCAGACAGTGAAAATAACCCAAGGGAGGCAGATTGAGTAGTGAAATGAGCATAGTCTTTGGAGCCGGCAAATCTCAGCTTGAACCCTGGCTGAACTTTGCTCAAGTTGAGAGATCCAGGGAGCAAGGGCATCACTTCATTAGTAATTCTCATTTGCAGAACACCTACTTTATAGCATTATGAGAATTAATGCAATAACATGAACAAAATGCCTGTACAGTTTCTGGCACATTGAATAAATGTTAATTTCTATTTTCATCTTCTTTTATTCTGATTAGCAGAAGCTAGTCAACATCTCTTAAGGGATCCTCAAATATTCAGGTGTTGTGTAATCATTCTCAAACCATACCATGGCCAAGACGCACAAGATGGAGTGAGCAAAGAAACAGATTAAGGCATCACATAGCCAAGATATTTTATATTTGGTAACAGTGTTTGTATGTTTGTTTTTTTATCAAAAAGCAAGTCATTTCATAAATTCTTGCCTACGTGTCCTCAGCTGCTTTTCTAACTCTCATGACCTTTCAGTTGTGCCTAATTATTAACACTGATACTATGCAACATGCTTCAGCACCTTTGCTAACAAAGGGACATTTCTGATACAGTTCCCTTGCATTTCACTTCACAGCCAAGGCTTATTAATCAGGCTCCGTAGGGAGCAGTCCTCATATGAAGACTTCGATGCTTTTATGAGGACATAATATACTCCATTTACAGAAAGATAGTACCATATAAATAATACTTAAGAGGCAGGGTAGCTCAGTTGGCTCTAAAACAAGCTGAGTATGAAGTCTCTAAGATCTAATGGCTGTCACTCCAATTCTGTTCACCCTGGGGACTTTCTGTTTTACTTCATTCTCTTTATCCAGCACTTCTAGCCCAGTTTCACAGAAGTTCAAATCCTTTGCTTGTTTTTTAACCCTAACTGGAGGATATGTTTTTATTGATTTTTGATTGAGAGAGAGAGAGGAATATTGATGTGAGAGAGAAACATTGACTGGTCACCACTTGCACATGCCTCGGCTGGGGATTGAACCCACAACCCAGGTATATGCCTTGACCAGGAATCGGACCCCTGACCTTTTGGTGTATGGGGCAATGCTCCAATCAACTGAGCTACTTGGCCAGGGTGATCCTTTGCTTTTTGGTAAAAGATGCCAAGAATGGCACCTGTGGCTGGACTGGGAAAGATCTTCCATTTCTGATCGTTGCTATGATAACATGTAATCATTATTTTACTAAGGGGCTGTCAAGAATTATGACTTAGAGATTGTCTACATGGTATCCCGGGAAGATCAGAGACTTAAAAATCTGACAGATACAGGCTCAAAACTCAGCTCATCAATTAATAACTGGGACTTTTGGTGATGAACTTACTTTCTCTGAGACTCCTTTTCCCCACCTATAAGATGAGGTTAATAATCTCTGTGTGGAATGTTCTAAGGATAAACTGGGACGACATGTATAAAGTGCTGAGCAATATCTCTTGCATAAAGTGGGTGCCCATTAGCAGGAGGGCACCATAAAAATCCTAAGTGCAGTCAAAGTGACAAGTAAGTACAGTGTCGGCCACTTCAGCGATGGTTCCATTTCTCAAGCATATGAACATCACATACATCCTGTAGGAACAAATTCTTATTTCCAAATGGGCTACATATACATATTTGTAACATATGTGCCCCGATTGGGGATCGAACCAGCAACTCATGTATGTGCCCTGACCGAGAATCAAACCTGCAGCCTTTTTGGTGTACAGGAGACTCTCCAACCAATTGAGCCACCTGGTCAGGGCCAAATCGATGACATTGTAACTCTCAATCTTGTTTTTTAAATAAACAACAACAAAATGTATGGCAAAATAGCCCACCCCCCTTTTTTTTAAGAGAATCAGTGAATCAGTGAGCGATGTCCCCCCCCCCAAGTAAAACAGAATTTGGCAAAAGCTCTCTGGTCATTATATGAAAGGAACTACTGAGAGAAGGAAGGAAGATTTATGGGATATAAGTAATAATCTTTCAGCACGGTAATAGTATGTTGCAAACAAAAGTAAGAGAAGCCATTATAAAAATTGAAAAGGATGTTACTTTTCATGTGTAGGGTGTATTTTCAGGAGAACATGTTGGCGTGAGTAGCCAGCATGAATATCTGTGATTATATGAATATACTGCGATTACCTTCTGATAGTGAGCACGCTAATGTGACTGACGGGCGGAGAGTGACAGTGTGGAAAGGTAGGGATAAAATTGCAGTCACCGAGACAGTATTTCTTTACCTGCTGTATATTTCCCACAAAGTCAAATAACTGGTGATGTTGGTCTTTGGAAAACAGCTAGTGACTTTCTATGCTAATAATCACAACCCCAAGCCTACAAAATTGTTACATACACTCCTTAGAATAGTAGTCAAAGGCATTTCCTGAAGGAAAAAAAGCTTCCATTGTCAAATAAGTTTGGAAGTGCTAAATATTATATCCCACCATGTATAATCACAATATATATTAGCATATAAAAAACTCTGAGAAGTTCTCCAGTCAAAGAAAGCTAAATAATTAAGGAATAGTTTAATGATTCTCTCATTTTAACAATAGCATTCTTTATCAAGAAAAAAATTTTAAAACATCCTATTCCTTCCCAATTCGGATGCTTTTATTTCTTCTCCTTGTCTGATCGCTGTGGCTAGGATGTCCAGGAATATGTTGAGTAAGAGTGGTGAAAGCGGACATCCCTGTCTTGTTCCTGATCTTAAGGAAAATGCCTTTAGTCTTTGCCCATTGAGTATGATGTTGGCTGTGGATTTTCATATGTTCCCACTATTCCCACTGTGCTGAGAGTTTTTATCACAAATGGGCACTGGATTTTATCAAATGCTTTTTCTACATCTCTTGATATGATTACGTGATTTTTATTCTTCATTTTGTTTATGTGGTTGTAGCATGTTTATTGATTTGCAGATGTTACACCAACCTTGCATCCCTGGAATGAAATCCCACTTGATCGTGGTCTATGATCTTTTAAAATATATTGCTGGATCTGATTTGCTAATATTTTGTTGAGGATTTTATCATCTATGTTCATCAAGGATATTGGTCTGTAATTTTTTTTCTTTGTAGTGTTTTTATCTAGTTTTGGAATCAGGATAGTGCTGGTCTCTTAAAATGAGCTTGCGAGTTTTCCCTCCTCTTGAATTTTTCAGGATAGTTTGAGAAGGATTGGTGTTATTTCTTCTTTGAAAGTTTGGTAAAATTCACCTGTGAAGCCGTCCGGTCCAGGGCTTTTGTTTGTTGGGAAATTTTTGGTTACTGCTTCGATTTCATTAGTTGTAATTGTTCTATACAGATTTTCTGATTCTTTCTGATTCAGTTCTGGAGCATTGTATGTTACTAGGAATTTATTCATTTTGTCCAAATTGTCCAATTTGATGGCATATAGTTGTTTGTGATGTTTTCTTACAGTCCTTTGCTTTTCTGTGGTGTCCGTTGTTACTTCTCTTTCATTTCTGATTTTATTTATTTGGGTCCTGTCTCTTTTTTTCCTGAAAAATTTTAAAACATCCTGTTCCTTTCCAGTTTGGATGCTTTTATTTCTTCTCCTTGTCTGATTGCTATGGCTAGCATGTCCAGTAAGTCTGGTTAAAGGTTCATTGATCTTGTTTATCCAGCTCTAGGTTTATCAACTTTTGTATTTTTGTACTCTATTCAGTTTATTTCTGCTCTAAACTTTATTAGTTCCTTTATTCTACTCACTTTGGGCATTGTTTGTTGTTCTTTTCCTAGTCCCTTAAGTGTATAGCTAGTTCATTTGAGATTTCTCCTGTTCTTTGAGGTAGGCTTATAATGCTATGAATTTCCCTCTTAGGGCTGCTTTCACTGTGTCCAGTAGATTTGGGGTTGCTGTGTCCTCATTTTCATTTGTGTAAAGGTATCTTTTCATTTCTTCCTTGAGCTCAGTGTTACCCCATTCATTGTATAGCAACATGTTACTTAGCCTCCATGTGTTTGTGTGTTTTCAATTATTTTTCTTGTGATCTGTTTCTAGTTTCATATTACTGTGGTCAGAGAAGATGCTTGATATGATTTTAATCTTCTTAAATTTATTGGGACTTGTTTTGTGTCCTAACATGTGGCAGCCTATCCTAGAAAATGTGCCATGTGCACTTGAAAATAATATATATTCTGCTGTTTTGGGGTAAAATGCTCTGAAGATATCAATTAAATCCATCTCACCAGGTGTGTCATTGAAGGACACTGTGCCCTTTTAGATTTCCTGTCTGTGGGATCTATCCTTTGATGTCAATAGAGTGTTAAAATCCCCTACTACAGCTCTAGTACTGTCGATCTCTCAATTTATGTTCATCAAAATTTGCTTTATACATTTAGGTGCTTCTGTCTTGGGCTCATAAATGTTTACAAGGGTTATATCCGCTGGTTGGACTGCTCTCTTTATCATTATGTAGTGTCTTTTTTTGTCTCTTACTATATCCTTTGATTTAAAGTCTGTTTTGTCTGATATAAGTATTGCTACACCAGCTATTCTTTTTCATTTCCATTTGCATGAAATATTGTTTTCTATCCCTTTACTTTTAGTCTGTGTGTATCTTTCATTCTGAGTTTGGTCTGAGGCAGGAATGGGAGAGATAAAAATACCTGGGAGTGACACGCCCAGCTGGATGATCCCATCCATCCTGCCTCTGCCCTGCCCCAAGCCCTAGCATTCTCCAGCCCCACCCCATAACTCAAAACTCAGCTGAGCTAAGCTGCCTGGCCCTGCCATCCAGGATACAGGAAAGTGGCTGTCTCTATATTTGTTCCTGTGTATTAGATAGATGTGCTATGTCTCCCAGTCTTGGTATGGTGGCCTTATGTAGTAGGTGTCCTGTGGGGCTTAGTGGTTCATTCTCCCTGAACACCTGAGCTCGGTGCTCCAGAAATGTTCCTTATATGGGTTATGTGAGTCCTGCTGTTGTAGTTGAGTCTTGATTGCTGTTGGCCTATCCATGGATAGGATTCACCCTCAGGCTGGCTGACTGGCAATCGATTCTGATCACAGTGTACAAGCTGCAGTGAGGGGACTGACCTCACAAGGCAGAATTTGCCTCACACATTCAGGTGACTGCTAAGATGTCCCTTTCGTGCACTGCTATGGAGCTGACTGGGTTGTGCTCTAATGTAGTTTGAAGCCTGCCACCAGGTGTGTCAGTTCTGGGGCCTTTTAGGAGGAACTCAGTTGCAGGTCAATGTCAAATGCTGCCTGTGACTGTCCCTGGGCTACATGTTTGGAGATAAAAAGCAATCCAGTTTGTGGCTCCCTCTGCTGAGCCTGGGTGTGTGGAGGAGGAACCAAGCTGTGTACCAAGGCCAGTTTCCACCAGTAAGGAACCTGGGTTTCCTAACCTGAGCTTTTCCCCAGATAAGAGCAGTGACCACACTTCCTGATGATGGAGCCCAACAGAACTTGGGACCCTGGTATCCACGCAGCACATTCTAAACCTGCTCCTCCCAGCTCATTGGACTGGAGACAGTTGCACTGAAAGGATGTTCCGTTGAGTTGCTGCATGCCCCTGTCCCAAGGCCACGGCCACCAACGAGCAAGTCTTGACGGTCTGTTCTGCCACTGCTGCCCTTGGGTCCCGACTCAGCCTCGGTGTCTGTGGCCCTTTTCATAGGGACACACGCATACACACAGAGGTAACACGGGGAGGCCTAGTGTGGTTTTGTTCAGGCCAGGCCACCACTCTGATCTCACCTAAGCAGCCACATGTCCCCTCCCTGTGTATGTGTGTGTGTATGTGTGTGTGTGTGTTTAAGAGTCATGTGGGAACAGCCTGCCCTAAACAAGAAAAGGCAAAGGGCGGGGGTTTAAGTCAGAAGCCTGATGGGCCTGTCAGCTTCATAGCCCAGGTTAAGGCTGGCTGAGTGGGCATGGAGTGGGGGCATCCTCTGCCTGAGATTTATCCCGAGCCCTGGAGGTGAATCTCATTTCCCCTGGGTGGAGGTCTGGGCAGACACAGGGCTGGGCCTGATCCAGGGACAGAAGGTCCAGTGGGCAGAAGCAACCAAGACTAGGGCCAGGCAGGGCTTGAGGCCTCAGGACCGGCTGCCACTAATTGTCATTGCAGAGCTCAACCCAGAACATCAGAGAGCGGCTGGCCCACAGAGACCCCCACCCCATGCCCACCAGTGAGGGGCAGGTGAGCCACACCACACAGGGCCAGAGCAGGGCCGAAGTGAGTGAGGCCTACTGGGGGTCTGCGAAACCACGACCCATGGATGGTCAGAGCAGGGCTCCACAGGCAGCTCTGGGGTTCTGACTCCAACCTTGAGCATCGTGTCCAAGTCCAAACAACCTGGACCCGCGACCTGGAGCCCATGGAGTCAGAGCTCAAGGGTGAGAAGTTGCAGGAGGTGGTGGTGGGATGGGGGTGGAGATGCATGCAAGATTATTGGGAGGGGTCAGTGCCCGACACACAGGGAGCTCCTCCCAGAGGCTGACTAGGAGCAAGGACTGGCCTCAGACCTCCCATCTGCTGCACTGCAGGCAGGAGGACATCCTGTGGGGGGTCCTGGGCTGAGGCTGGGGTCTGTCTTTGCAGAGGGGTGGAGGGGAAGCACATGGAAATGCAGGCGTGTGGGTGATCTTTTCTCCTCTCAACTCCAGCACCAGCCCAGGAGTCAGAGCCCGCTCCCGCTGCAACACCTGTCATCCAGCACCAGGAGCCTGATGCGGGGGCAGAGCTGGACTGTGCCCCAGACCTGGAGGGGTGTCCACCTCCCGCAGCCGCTCCAGCTGCAGTCCTGGACCTGGGGCCCTGCTGTGCGGCCTCGCCTGACCCACCTGAGGCCCCAGCACCCCTGCCTGAGGAGCCCTCCTCCGAACCTGCCCTGGATCCTGACACAGAGGACCAGCTGCCTCTGGAAGATGTGTGGCCAGCCCCAGAGCTGCCTTTTAAATCTGAATTCTCTGTGCCATCAGAAGAATTTGTCTTACTCCCACCTTTTACCCTTTTCTTTTATTTTCTGGAATTATTACCTATTTCTTTTCTTCGTGGCATCATGCAGTTTATTTATTTTTTTACATGTATTATTTGGTGGTTTTTTTGGTTTTCTTAATTTCTTTTTTTATTCTTCATTGTTTAATGGTGTGATTCATGTTAAGTAATAATAAACTGTTTATATTTTAAGTTGTGCCATTCCTGAGCATGAAGTACATTCCCAGTGTTGTGCAACCAACACCACTGTCTAGTTGCAGGATGATCCACCACCCAAAAAGAAACCCTGGGCCAGCAGTGCTCACTCCCCGCTCCTCCTGCCCCTGGCAACCCTGGGTCTGTCTTCTGTCTCTGCTCCTTTACCGATTCTGGGCATTTCCTATAAATGGAATCTTATAATAGGTGTTTTTCTGTGTCTGCTCACATACTTTTGTTTGTTTTTATCTCAGAGAGCATATTTGTTATTTCAAAGGGAAATCCCAGGTGGATCAGAGATCAGATGTAAGAAAAGAAGCTCTTTTAGTAAGTGTGAGGATTCTCCTGGGGTAGAGACCACTGTGCTAAGTGTGACCCCAGGGCCAGAAGCCCGTAAGGCAATGTCTGGCTCTTCCTGTGCCCAAAACAAAATGAGAAAAATGCAGAAAGCTGGAAAGACAGACAAGTTGGAAAGCTTTCCTCACAACCAAGGCCAGAGAGAGGTCACATCCCTGTGGTGCAGAAAACTCTCAAAAGCTGGTGTTTCTTAAGGGGACAGAGGGCAAACACCTGCACTTCCAAGGAGAGGCAGTGCACAGGCCAGTACATGTCAAAGATGCGACCTCCCCGATGGGGACACATGCACTGTCATCCCTGGGGAGAGAGCACTGTTGCCTCAGACTGGCAGGCTTCTAGTCTGGGGGTGACCAGCCCTGGGGACAAAGTGAGGAAGCTGCAGCCCCAGGAGATCCCCTGGAGAGATGGGGGAAAGGCCCCCCTCTGGGAGAACAGGGCACAGGACCCCTCAAAGTTCCACAGGTGCCCCCTTCACCTGGCGGAGCTCACCCTAGGAGGTCACCCCACAGGAGTTCTTGCAAATATTTCAAAGTTGCATTTTCAAGGCTACTCACCAGAGCTCTGATGAAATAGCTGGGAACTGGGAAGAACACTAATGTCCATGGAGAGAGGATGGGATCCACTGATCCTGGTCCACATGGAGGAGGGAAACTGAGCAGCAGCTCTAAAGTGGGTGCAGGGGTCTCTGTGTGCCAACAGATAAAGACCTCAGGGGTCCTCTCATGTGAGACATGAGGTCCAGCTGTTAGACCTCTACCTGTGATTTCAGCAGGCGGACAAGCAGATGTGACAATGTGTCTGTCTGTGACAGAGAGAGACAGAATGAGAGAGGTGGAGCCTGAGAGGCACCCGTATCAGGCTTCTCATGACCATCCTTTCTGGGGTGGGACTTGCAAAACCTCTTATCTTTTCTTTGAGGGGATGTTTAACCTTTAATAATGTGTGTATGAGTTTAATAGTTCTAAAAATATTGAAGTCATGTTCAGTATTATCTATTTATCACTCATCTATGAGGTAAATTACATTTTTTACCTCATAATGTAAGGCAACTTGGCCCCTCTTACACACACCCAGGCCTCACGGAGTCAGCCACAAACTATGGATCGCTTTGTAGCTCCAGCAGGTAGCCCAGGGCTGGTCGCAATAAGCGTCTGACATTGTCCAGCAATGGAGTCCTTCCCAAGAGTCCCCAAAACCAACACACATGGTGGCAGTATGGAGTTTCCTCAAAGAATTAAAGATGGAACTGCCTTATGACCCAGTGTTTCTATTTCTGGGAATATATTCGAAAAAACACAAAACACTCATTTGAAAGAATATATGCACCCCTATGTTCATTGCAGCACTATTGACAATAGCCAAGAGTTGGAAGCAGCCCAAGTGCCATCAGTAGATGAGTGGACAAAAAAGTAGTGGTATATTTACACCATGGAATACTACTCTGCCATAGAAAAGGAGGGAAATCTTACCTTTATGTTAGAACAGGAATGAACTGGAAGAGTATTATGCTAAGTGAAATAAGCCAGTCAGAGAAAGACAAATACATTGTGACTTCCCTATATGTGGATTTTAAATAATAAAATAAACTAACAAAATAGAAGTAGACTCATAGATACAGAGAACAGACTGGCAGTAATCATAAGGGATGGAGATCAAGGGGCTGAGTGAAAAAGGTGATGGGATTAAGCAAAAAAAAAAATCCCGCAAAAACTCATAGACACAGACAATATTATGGTGATTACCAGAGGGCAAGAGGGGTGGTGGGAGGTTGAAGAGGTTAAGGGGGGTTAAATGGTGACTGAAGGAGACTTGACTTTGGGCAGTGAGCATGCAATACAACATACAGTTGATGTATCATAGAAATGTACACTTGAAACCTTTATAATTTTATTAACTAATATCATTCCAATAAATTCAATAAAAATAAAAATAAAAACACTGTAAAAGGAAATATCCTTCTGTATGTAATCTGGAAAACATACTTTTGGAAATCCTGCAATTGGTACTTCAGAAAAAAAGAATTATATGTGGCAATAAGAAGGAGTGAGTTGTTTTGGGAAGATGGACAGGTACCATTTCACATCTCCAAAAATGTGCTCCTGCTCTCTCAGTGCTGATATTTTAGTCATCAGTGAAGAATTCATTGGACTCTTTGGGTTCTGTCTTATGACAAGATGAAATCATTGTTTTGTACTATAGTGTTAAGCAAAAACCAGTTATTTCATAGTTTTATTTTGCAGGTTAAGGCACAAGAGCTAGATCTCACTGGCGATTTTTTTTCCTCTTTCCATGTTTTGTTCTATAATTTTCAAGTTCTGATGTAGCTTTCTTTTTTTAACTAAAACTATTTTCTTAATTTGAGCAAGTCTCCAGGTTGAAGAAAACATGAAGTACTGTTAGTACTTGTCAGGACTAAATGGCGCTCTGGAGAGTTCTCTGAAATGGGAAACATTTGAACAGAAGATCACTGTGCTGTCAGCTGTTTGTATGGATGCGCTTTCCGCAATTCTTTACCTCGCAGCTCTAATTCCTCTTCGTCTCGTCTCAGGCTTCCATCAATAATCCTTGTGCTGAAACACACTTGACAAGAGAGGTGGAGCAGACGCCCTTGCAATGTCTTCTGAATGTTGCTCAGCAGTGATTTGTAATCAGGTCCATACGTAAAGGAAGAAAAACGTAAAACTAAAGAGGATATTCAATCTATACAAATCTAGATTGGACAAGTAGCGTGTTATAAAATCATCTTTTGATTAGACTGGAGATTTTTGTAAAACATAAAAAATTCAGTGATTATGAATTCCTGTTGTAGATATTTATCTATAAAATAAAACCTCCCTGCAATGTACCTTAATGTATAAATGAATGGGCTGTTTTCTGGATCCAATGATATTCACTGTGATTTCTAATAGATCTCAGACTAGAAACTCTACAATACAGTTGTGCTCACTTCTCATAACGTCAGTATTGGGGAAAAGGGCCTAATCTTTATGCGTTAAATAAGGCTCTGGAGTCCTGTCACCCTTCTGAAATTCAGGAGAAATCTGCACTATAGCCTAAAATTATTAATTATTAAAAATTGAGTAAGAAAAAAAACCATGAAAGACATTCATTTTGGATGGCGAAAAATGTTAAATTAATTTTATTGATTTAGACCTTGGTGTTTTCTTGGTGAAAGTTGTAAAAAAAACCCACTCTTCTAATTATTTTTGAATAAATACCAAAAAATATATTTTCAAAGCCATGTGATATATTTTTCTTTCAATTTATAGGGGAACTATATACTCTAATAACTTTTCATTATTTGTTTATGGAGCTGCACTAGAATTTTATGGGAAATATACTATTCACATGTATATTTATGCTGGATTGTTTTTCCCTCAACTCCAATATGTTTATGTTCCCTTTACCTTTTTACAAAAAAATAGCATACTGTGTGTTAAGCATTGTTTGGAAAAAAGGAATGATGAATTTATAATAATCTTTGTTTAAATAAAAGGATTAGAGAAGTTGAGGCATACGACCATCAGCTATCACTCTACTTTCTGGAGAGTAAGTGGCACTGTTTGAGGACTTCCTTTAAGAAGTTCACAATCGTCACAGACAGGCATTATACAAAATCACAAGAAGATCCATATGGATTAATTAAAAGAAGTTGCTTTAAAAGTGGCCACAGTGATGAGACCTAATGCCTGTTTAACGTGAACTTTCCATTTCCTTCTGTTGAATTTGCAGCCATTCCTTTATTCAGCTCCTCGGGGATTAGAGAAGTCCAACCTGTTCTGGGGGAGTCACTGTCGGAGTGAAAGGCTACTCAGCTCCCTGTGTCCGTTTAGCCTTCGGCTGCCCTGCGAGCCTGCCAGGTTTCAATCAGGGCTCTTTGGACACCTGTGCCCAGGCCACACGACAAGAACTCACCTCACCGAGGTCATCAGACCATCTCCAGATGGCAAAGAACTTCTGCAGTTATGAGCTGACTTGCTTGTGATGCAAATTAGTGACCTGGGGCAAGATGCTTCATTCAGTGCTCCCTCTCCCCTGAGTCACAAGGTTTTGGGAGTGGGACTGCTTACTCTCACAGTTTTTCTTTTATAATATAGGTTAACCATTTATTCTTATAGAAAAGGTCCAATCAATTGCTTGTGGCTAGTTGTTAAACCACCAAAGCAAAAATGAAAATTAGATTCCATTTAGAAAAAAACACAAGATTTACCTTTTCCCATGGAAATGTGTAAAAAAGCTTCCGAAAATTCTGTTAGCATATGAGGACTCAGAAGAGACTGTGATTAAAAATAATAAAAAGGAGTTTCAATCCAGGTCACTATTTTTTTTAAAATCTAATAGATGATAAAAGTTATGCGAACCCATGCATTTGCCCTGAGTTATGATTGTATTGTATTAACCTCAGCTGACAATATCCTACTCTGTCTTTGGCTCACTTAAAATTCTGCCTCTTGGGTATAAACACACATCTAAAATGGACTCAGCTCATTTCTTTCTTGCTGAGGTCGCTTTACCAGCTACTCTCAAGTGCTGAACTTTATTATTCTCTTTTTTCCAAAACCACATTCTCAAATTTTTGGCATCTATGAATTTCCCTGTGATGGTTTTATTACTGAATTCAGGATTTGTATTTTGTGATAAGCTCTTATGGTTAATAAGATGCTAAGATGAACCAGTAAGGTTTTGCTTCTTTGCTTAATATTAATGAAAGGGTCCTGATTACTGTGGGCACGGTGCAGGTATTCATCAGTAAAGTGGGCCCATAAAGAATGGGTTATATTTGTCCATAAATTATCTCAGCAGAGAAAAAATGCCTGACAGTTCACTATAGCTGTGATCTCTGACTCCAAGTTGCTCATCTGAAAGAAGTAGTGATCTCAACAGCTTCTAAGAAAGATACTCCAAAATTTCACTATTAATCAATACATGGAAACAGTAAATATTTGAGTATCTATTTTATGTCCAATGCCATGTGGATCATTTGTTCAGTTGAATTGCTTTTCAATAAAATACATTAGGTCATTTAGTTCTGGAGTGTGAAACCCTGGAGTGTATTTTCTATAGAAAACGGAAGGCTCACTTTCTGCTCACATTTACGGAATAAGCTATTTCCAGCAGATATTCAAGTCCTGTGAAATTATCCTTTATTGTGTATCAGGTGGATGACAAAGAGAGGATTCAGAGAGGAGGCGTGAGCCATTATGTGAGTTTTGGGAAGTGTGAATGCTGGCTGATTCCTTATTCTAGCATGAGCAGTACTTTGAAAGATTAATTTAAGACTAATCCTCTTCAAAACTTCATGATAGTAGAGGTTGGGGTAGAGCCTATAAAAGATAAATCATTTTTGTGTAGTTTAAAAATTGCCAACTTACAATCTGAAAATCATAAAAACAGCAGTTTAACTAGAATCTATGGGTGAATTCAATATGTTATCAGATATATGTTTCTTTTTATTTTCTTGACTTATCAATCATGAGAAGTGTACTTTCCAATTGTTATGAATAAATTATTATATTATACTGCTGATGCAATTTCTACAACTAAATTTATCAAATACACCAAATTAAGTACAACTTCAGGTATACAAAAATATTTATTTCATTGAGAGACATTTGGATATTAAAATATTCCCTAAAAGTGATTTGAATATTTAGTTTTATAAGCTTCCTATTTAGCATGGAGGACTGTGAGGGTCAGATTCTTTTGATATTCATAAGGATCAGTGAAAATTTGATATAATTCTGGATTACTATAGTGGAAGAAACACTTTTACTGGAAGCATCGAAATAATCCGAGTTTTAAAATTTTGAATTAAATATGTAAACAATCTGAGTCCTTGTTAATTTTAAATCAACTTAAAGTATGTGCACTCTGTGGAGTTTCTACAAGTATCAATTTCATTTAGGAAAAATTTAGCTTCACTTAGAGCAGAAAATGAGGACTTTTAAGAATAAAAATCTATAACATGGAAAAAAACTATTACTTTAGCTTATAGTATATATTTCATGGCAAACGCTTTATTACAGCCTTGATGATGCTACTACATCATTGTTAAAGATTCTCGCTTCTACCAGTTAGGGAAGAAAAGGGTGAGCAAGCCATTTTAATACAGCAATGTGTCTGATAGGAGGCCCCTAAGGGAGCTCATAATTTTAAAGGATGTGTTGGAAGGCAGGACAAATAACTAAGAATGAAGTTGGAATAATAGCGCCATGGCCAAGTGGTAATTAACCATGGGTGAAGATTAGAAAAGAGCATAAAAATGATTATTGGTTTGTTGACTAAGAAAAATAACTGTCTAGGGTAAGTAAACAGTTGAAGAGAGGGCAGGTGGACTCTTACTTACAGAGTCTCTACTATGTTTAAAGGCTTTAGTCTGTTCTTTCATTTAATCCCTCAGAGCAATACACTTAAGGTGCGCATTTAATAGATGAGAAGGCAGAGGCTCAGCAAGATCAATAATTTGCCTTAGTTAATATACTGAGGATGTGGAATCCAGGTTTGTTTGGCTCCGGGCTCATGTTCTTATTCATGATGCATAAAATTAGGTACATGATCAAAAAACTGTTGCTACTCAACTTCTAAAAGTTTTGTTTTGCTTGAATTATTTTTACTTTATTCATCTTCTCTTTTAGGAGTTACTACTGAATTTTTCACTTGGGTTTACTGTAATTTCAGTAACTTTTTAGACATCATTGTTTAAATAGTAGCACTGTCTTCTACCCCCAGGTTCTTTGTGGTTGAGCTCTTTCCTTTGGTTCTTGGTCAGATGGAGTGTGTCCTGAGTGACTCTTCTAATAAGAGTAGTTAGATAATATATTTTGAACCTTGGTATATTCAACTATATATTTCTGTTGTCTTCCCAAACAAACATCAGCCTGATGGCAAGAGGCTCCATGGAAAATAATCTTCCTTCTACTCCCTCTGCAAGTCTGAGGTTATTGACTCACCCTCTTCTAGACTTTCATGTTGTCTAGAAGCCTGAGGCCAATCTGATTTCTGTACCTTATAGATAATCTTTTAATTTTCTTTCTAATCTTCCTGGATATTTACATACCCCTCCCCATCCTTTAAACTAGAAAATGTCAGTAGATGTTTGAATTTTTGCCTCAATTTCTGCCCCCCCCGAAACATAGTGACTCAGTCAGAGTCAACCTGCAGACCCTGATTTTTATTTATATTCGTTTAATCTTTAAGTTTTATCCAGTTGTATTTTTAGTTATTGCTATAACCTAGGTTTAGTTTTGACTTTATATTTTTTAAAAGTATTTACATTGGAATTTTTTTTTGAATTGCCACTAACCTTTGATAAAGCAAAAAACAACAGAAAGAGGCATCACAAAAAACTGCAAGTAATTTACAGAACAGCAAGAAGAGTCTGTAGAAATTATTGATAAACTTAATGTAGATCACTCTTTGCCAATTTCTTTGAGAGTGGGAAGAAACTGATTATTAAAGAGAAAGTGATTTTTATCAAAGAAATGAATTATTAAACAGATACTTTATATGCACTTAAGAAAAAATAGGTTGTTCACGTCTATCTACCAGCATAAGCCCATTTTAACAAGTCATGCCAAAATTACATGTTAAGAATCAATTTACTAGCCGAGCTTAGTAGATTTTGAAATAAGGATTTTAGTATACGTTTTTCATTAAAGTATGACATTCATGTAGAAAAGTGCAGCCATTATAAATCTTTACATGATCACAAATATTCAGGTCCAGAAAGAGAATGTTGGTGACTTTTCTTTGTCACCACCTCCATTCTATTCCAAATTAACTATCCTTCTGACTGACATCGATCAGTTTTGTTTGCTTTCCAGCTTTTCAAACAAATGTATGCATTCCTTAGTACGTGGTTTCCTTCATTCAATACTGTGTTTGTGGTGTTCTCTTTTCTTGTATGTAATAGAAGTTTATTAATTTTTGTTGCTATACACAATATTCTATTGTATGAATTGATTACGATTTATTTATTGATTGATAAATGTTGGGTTTCTTCTAGTTTGGAGTTATTATGAATAATCCTGACATAAATGTTCTTATACATATCTGTTGGTGCATATATATCTATGTATATTCCTTGCTTTAGTATGCACGTGGGTTAGATACTTTTAAATTTAGTGCATAATGCCAAATAGTTTTCCCAAGTGGATTACCAGTTTATATATCCTGCAGCAAGGTATGAGAGGTTTATTTGTTTCACATCTGCTATGGTCTGAATGTTTGTGTACCCCGACCCCAAATTCATATATTGAAATCCTAATGCCTAATGTGATGGTATTAGGAGGCGGGCCTTTGGGAGATGACTGGGTCATGAGGGTGGAGCCCTCATGGATGGAATTGATGCTTTTAGAAAAGAGGCTCCACACAGCCCTGTCCACCCGCCCGCCTTGTGAGGACGCTGGGAGAAGGCGCTGGCCATGAGCCAGGACGAAGGCCCTCACCAAATGGGACCATGCTAGCATCTCCGTCTTGGAATTTCCAGCCTCCAGCGAACTGTGAGAAATAAATGTTCGGAGTTTATAAGTCACCCCGTCTGTGGATTTTGGTTAGCAGCCCACACAGATGAAGACAATCTCGTTGTGAACACTTGATATTGTCAATGTTTTTAATTTAGCTATCTCATGATTTTAACTTGTAGCACCTTAACTAATGAAGCTTGCAACTTTTCATACGTTTTAGCCATTGTGAATACCCTCTTTTCTAAGTGGCTGCTGAAATATTTTGATTATTTTAAAAATTGGGTTGGTGCCCGGCCCGCGTGGCCCAGTGGTTGAGCGTCGACCTAGGATCCAGGCGATCGGGGTTCGATTCCCGGTCAGGGCACATGCCCCGGTTGCGGGCTCGATCAATGGCTCTCTCATCATTGATGTTTCTCTTTCTCTCTCTCTCTCCCTCTCCTTTCCTCTCTCTGAAACCAATAAAGATATATTTAAAAAAAATTGGGTTGGCTAGTATTTTCTTATTGATATTTAGAGTTCTGTATGACATCTGTATAGTATCCTGAATATTACACCCACTCTGTGGCTTGTATTTTCACTCTTAATGGTGATTTTGCTTAAGCAGAAGTAGCTCATTTAACCTTGTCTGATATACTCATCCTTTCCTCTATGGCTTGACCTTTTCCCTCCCATTTAAAACCCTTTTCATATCTTAATATCATAAAAATATTGCAGGTGTTCTGTATTACATTACCTCTTAGGTCACATTTAAATAAATGATCTACTTGGAATCAATCTCTATGTTTAGTGTAAAAAGAGTGTCAGGTTATTTATTTGGCCTTTATATAGTGAACAACTGAACCAGCACCATTTTTAAAAAAGTCTTTTCTTCCCCCCAGTCCTCTGCACTGCTATTTTTGTCACAAATCAAGTGTCTAAATATGTCTTTATTTGGATTCTCTTTTGCTTTATTTTCTGATTGTATATCCTTATACCTGTTCCAAATTCTCTTACTATTATAGCTTTATCCTAACTCTTGATATACTGTGGTGTAAGTTGTCTCATGCTGTTTTCCTTCAAGATTCCTGGCTATTTGGACCTTTTGTGTTTACATGCCTCTTATTATTTATCATCTATCTATCATCTATCTATCATCTATCTATCATCTATCTATCTATCTATCATCTATCTATCTATCTATCTATCTATCTATCTATCTATCTATCTATCTATCTATCTATCATCTATCTATATCTATCATCTATGTATCTATTTATTATTTTTAAAACATGTTTTCATTTTTTATTACACTATATTAAAATGAAGGAGAAGAAAGAAAAGAAAGTGGGAAAAGGAATAACAGTGAAAAAAATTCCAAATCTTTCCAAAACAGTCTTTGAAAAATATCTTGACTTTAAAAACGGATAGATAGCCACTTCCTGAGCTTGTCTGAAATTCCACACGACATCTGGCGGGGACCTTGCCTGGGGTTGCCTGGAGTGTACGAATCAGCTTGGGGAAATGGGCATTTTTTAAAACATATTCTAATGCATGGACAAGGTTATATACCTCCATTCATTTCAACCTTCTTCAATTTCATTTCTATTTTAATTTTTAATTAATTTTTTTAGAGGAGTTTTAGGTTCCGAGCAAAATTCTGTGCGAATTACAGAGAACTCCCGTCCAGCCCTGCCCCTGTGCTCAGCCCGCCGTCTCCGCGGCCAGCCTCCTGCACCGTCGTTGCTCCGGCAGAGAAGCCGCCGCTGACGCAGCTCAGGCGTCTGCAGTGCGCGGCTCACTCTGGGCTTCACTATCTCCGCACCTCTGAGCCGGCGCAGGCGTGCCCGCCTTACCCTGGGTGCTCCTAAACGTCCGCAGGCGCCTGAAAGAGAGCGTCCCTGCAGTTGTTGAATTCAGTTTGGCCATAAGGTCATGTTCTTAAATCATTTTGTTCAAACTGTTCGTATCCATACTTCCTTTTCCTGGCCTGACTGTTCTCAGTGACTGAGTGTGTTAAACAGTGACGTGTGTTACACCAGCTATGATTACAGATGTGCCTATTTCTCCTCTCAGTTCTTCTGTATATTTTGAGGCGATGTGATTAAGAGCATAGAAATTTAGAAGTGCTTTATTTTCTTGGTGAATGCCATTTCTGTCATGATAAAATGCCCTTTTATCTTCAGCAATGCTTCTTGAATTTTATTTTCTTCTCCAGGAAGTTATTTTCCCCCCTACAATTTGAAGATCATTTTACTATCTACTTGCTTCTATTGTTTCTAGTGAGAAATGAGTTATCAAACTTATTGCTTCTTCTGCGAAAGTAGTATATCTCTTCAGCTGTTTAAAGATATTTGTCTTTAGTTTGTAGGAGGTTTACTATAATGTATTTATGTGTGATTTTTAAAAATCTTGCTTGCACTACTTGAGTTTCTGACTTCCTGTATTTTTTAGTTTTAGAAAGGTTTTTGTTCATTTTACTTACATGTAAGTTAGAATTTTTTTTTACCATATTCTCACTACTTATCATTTTCCCCTTATAGTCTTTTTCATTTTTCACCTTTATTTTCTCTCTGGCTTTTGTTTCTGTATTTCCTTTTTACTTATTTTTACTGTTCACTAATATTCTCTTCAGTTACATCTAATCTGCTATTAACCTCATCTTTTGAGATTTTAATTTCAATAATTATTTTTACATTTCTACCATTTCTATTTATTATATTTTGTGTTTTCAAGTTCTCTTTGTTTTAATTCTCTATTTATTCACATCAGGAAGGTAATTTGAAATAAGTTAGCCCTCCATTTTTAGAAATAAAATGTCCCAAATAGGGATTTAAAAATAGTTAGCTAATCTTCATTTAAGCACATAATTTGATATTGAGGCTAATAATAAGCTCTTGAAAATTATATAGAAATATAATCTTAATTAATAGTTAGATTTTAGAAACTTACTGAAAGAGGGCATGTTAATAAGTCCCTGTCATTCATGTGAGAGAATTCCAGTGCTTCCCTTGTCCCTCTTCTATTCAACACATTATTGGTCACTTTTATATAAAACATTACCAGATATAGATGCCTTAATATAGGAAAAGAAAATTCATGCATTGAGTTACAGAATTATTATAAAAAATAGAACAATGGCTTGTGATGATCAGATAAAAGTAGCAGCCTAAAATTTAATGGCAATAAATACAAAACCTTGATTTTCAGCAATAACTAGCATAGCAACGCTTCAATTAAAACATTGTGGAACTCTTATTAGCTTGCATAATTATTTTTAACTCTAAGGGCCAATACTGTGAACTTTTCATTCATTTAAAAATAATAATTAAAGATGTACTAGAGACAAAGCAGAGTCTTTAACTCAGCAAATGATGTAAAGGTATGACAAATATCATACCCTAAACAAAATTGCATTTTAGCAGGGAATACCATCATTTACCCAAAATAACTAAAATAGAAGGCTAATAAGCTATGAGTCTATAGAAAGAGATGGAGACATACATACATTGCTGTTGTGTTTTATGAGGGAGAGATGACTCCCCGTCATGTAAATAAGAGAAGACTCCATTAAGGAGGCAGGATTTTACCCAGTGTTGAAAATGTAAAAATTGGAAATGAAGGGCTGGAAGACAGGACATCCTAGGCAGTGTGGTAAAATGCAAAGAGGATATGCTTAGAGTCAGAATGAGTCTGGCGTTCAGTGCTCGGTTTCACTAACTAGCTAGGAGTGATTTGACTCAGATGTTAAGAGCATGTTTTACATCATCATCTAACTCTCTTACACCACATCACTTTTCACAGCCAAAATCAAAGAACATACAAACTCTGAGTATAATGTAGTGTTTTAAGAAACCATGAAAAACCCTTCATGTCTAACTTTGATAGAGTGATGATCTTATTTTATATTTAAAAAACTATAAACATAAGCACCTCCTTTCTATATTGCAATGACATATTTTCTTTGGTTAAAAATGGCCAAGTAGTTGTCTTGTTCTTGGAAGGGAATCAAGGAAATTAAAAAAAATTCATAAATCTATCAAATTCTTGTAGTGAGAACCTCTTTATTTTCTTTATGTTTCTTGTATTATTAAAAGATGATTATTTATTTTATTAGAGATCAGAGAAATAATTATTTCTGCCCCATTAATTCTGCACAGTTATGTGTAATAGTGACATCATAAATATGTGAAGGAGGTTCTCCTAGTTTCTTTTTCATACAGTTAGATTTTAATTCCAAATATTTTTTGATATTTGCAATCCCATAGTATCATTTTTCTTAAACTAACCTTTTTTGGAGCAATATTTCCTTTCCTTTGTGGGATCTCTCTGCCTTCAATGTTAGATGCCCACAATAAACAGCGATCGCTTATATCTAGGTTGGCTTCATGAAACACGAGTTATAGTGATAGCAAAACTTTCTAAAATACGGATTGCAGTATTTGTGCTCCTTTATAAGCATGGACTTGGGTGGCTTAGGGATACATTTCTCTGCCTTAAACAGGGAGGAGCAAGAAGAGAGAAGGTAAAACTCAGTGCCGCCCATGCATGAAATTGGCTTTGGTAATCGGCTTTGGCTGCACCAAGGCACTAAACTGCATCGCTCACGGAGTGTGAGGCGGGGTGGGGCACACGCAGTAATTAGTCAGCCAGTCACTTTGACTTCTCGACACGGGTTAGCATTTATTACTGTTTCCCTCATTGCTCTGACCTAAGTCAATGACCTTTAAACTCGAATATATTTCATTGTACCCCCTTATTGCCCCTTCCTTTACAACTTCTATTGCACCAAACAAAAAGAAGAAAGAAAAAGAAAAAAGAGAAAAGATTAAGTGATTCAAAATATGGAAGACACCTACCCATCCATAGAAGAGTGACTATTTTTAACTTTACTAAAACATTGAAAATCAGTCATTATGAAAAAAAATGTGCCTCATTTAACTTAAGAAGTATAAAGTGGGGCCATTTATGATCAAGGCGAGTGGTATAACCTCATTTCTTATGTTTTATTAGATATAATTTATTCTTAAATCAATTTTCCTTAAGCTAATTAAATAAACTAAATAAAAAATAGAAAGTTTAAGAAGAAAGGAAAAAAGATTCTTTTAATAAGGCAATCTTTTTCTCTCATTTTGTGGTAAGGCAGGGAGTTTGGAACCTGTCAGTTTTTAAAAACCAGTCACTATGAGGTGCAATTTATAGTGTATAGAGTTATCCAAAAGCATGTTTAATGAAAAGGTAAGTTACAGAATTTTACATATATTAAGATGCCCACAAAAAAATTTTAAACAACACTATATATTATGCTTACACACATGTAGAACAGCTTAAAGTATACATGCTAGTGATAAACACTAACTTCAGGATATTATATATCTATATATATCTACATATCTATATATCTATATGTCTATATAGCTATATATCTATATCTTGAGATGGAAGGTGTAAAAGAATTTGGATCATAGATAGAGACCCAAGTGTGGCAGGTAAAATAACGACCCCTCAAAAGTGTCTCTGTCCTAATTCCTAATCCCCAAACCTGTGAATAGGTTATATTACCTGGCAAAGGGGAATCAAGGTTTCAGATTAAGATTGCTTATCAGGTGACTTTAAATAGAAGATTATCCTGGAGTACCTGGGTAAGCCCAATGTAGTCACAGAGGTCCTTAAAGTGAAAGAGGGAGGCAGAAGGGTCAGCCTCAGGATGGTGCCGTGTGAGATAGACTTGATCAGCTGTTGCTGGCTTTGAACATGGAAGGGGTCATGAACCAAGGAATGGAGGCAGCCTCTGAAAGCTGGAAAACACAAGAAAAAGGGATTCTCCTCTAAGCCTCCAGAAAGAATTCAGCCCCATGAACACTTTGATTTTAGCCCAGGGAGACCTGTGTCAAATTTCAGTGTTGTTTTAAGCAGAATAATTTTGATAACTAGTTAAAATCATAATAGAAGACTAATTATACTGGGATAATTCATTTGTTTTTTATAATACTTTATTACATCAAAAAATAAAACTGCAGTGTATAAATCCTGTGTTTTCTGTTATATCAGCTTGCACAACGCTTTCCTTCTTGTTCTCGTATTGGAAGGGACTTTATAATGATAGAAGCCGGACTGAGACGACCAACTATCCTGTGCAACATTCAGCGCCTGTGGTGTTTCAGATCTTGTGGATGCTTGTGATAGTGTCCAGAAAGTAGCAATTGCTGTTATGATCATATCTCTAAATTGTTATATGTTAAGAGTCATAGCTTGCTTAGGTCTTTAAAGGATCAACATTTTTCTTAATATGAGAAATTATTCTTTTGTGGAGCACATCTCTCCAGTTGCCTTTGGCATAAAACATTCATCACTAAGAACAGATATAATATGCTCTTAGGTTTTGTTAAGACACACGGATGATCTGAACAAAACAACAGAAGATGCTCACAAACAGGAGCCTTTCTTTCCGCTGTAGCTACTCTCTCCACGAACACCAAATACTGCTAATGGTCACCACGTACTGCTCAGACATTGAACCTTTATGTCTGGTTATGCTTTGATTATTACTGATAACATTTTATTTCCCTTCCTTGAACTCTCTGCAGTTGGAGTTCAACAATTTTTAGCCAATTTTGGGATGTAAACAACTGATAGCTTATTACCCTTTTCCACAATTATCCTCCATGTAACCAAATGTATTTTAAATTGCTTTAAGATCAATTTCTTTATATTGTCCTCTCAATGTCTTCTTTTTGCGGACCCTGTTAACCTTAAGCATTTGCTTGATATCTGGCGTTAAACTCTCAGAATTCTGCTCTTGATCTCTTCTGTCTGTTATGAGTATAAACCCCGAGTATTCACATTACAATACTCTGTAAATTCTTTGTCTGATCCTGTTAAGGACATAGGCAATTGTTCCCCGTCAGGAAAAGGGGCACAACACACCTCCAAGACTTTCTTCTCACTGAAGGAACCATTAATTTGCTCTGTACTATCAGACAATGAAAAGAAGGGAACTTGGAAAAACTACTCCTAGTATTTTCTAATTTCCCTCATGGTATCTTGGAGAATGGGGACTGTGCTTTTTAAAAAATGTAGTTGAGGAATATTATTTGGTGATTACTCTAACATGAAATTGAGATGACTACTACTTCCTCTTAAGCATAATTTTTCAAATTGAATTTATTAGAGGCATTGGTTAATAAAACCATACAGGGTTCAAGTGTACAACTCAAAGCACGTCATCTACATACTGCATCGGGTGCTCACCACCCCAAGTCAAGTCTCTTTCACCACCGTGTGTCCTTCCTTTGCCCTCTTTCCCTCCCCCACACCCCTTTCCCTCTGGTAATCACCGCATTGTTGTCTGTGTCTATGTTTTTATTTTCTTCTACTTAATCCTTTCATCTTTTTTGCCCAGTCCCCCAACCCCCCTCCCCTCTGACAGCTGCCAGTCTGTTCTCTGTATCTATGATTCTGTTTCTATTTTGTTTGTTAGTTCATTTTGTTCATTAGATTCCACATATAAGTGAGATCATATGGTATCTGTCTTTCTCTGACTGGCTTATTTCACTTAGCATAATACTCTCCAGGTCCACGCATGCTGTGGCAATAGGCAAATTTCCTCCTTTTAGATGACTGCTATTTTTATTCAAGGCAAGTTCCTGTAGAGTGTAGCATATGGCTGTAAGTTCCTCCCCTCCTTCTCTCCTCCGCCCTTCCTTTCTCCCTCCCTTCTTTCTCCCACTCCTTCCCCTCCCCTTCCCTCTCCTTTCCTCTTTCCACCTCTTCCCTCCTTCTTTCCTTTGAATTTTCTCTCTCTCATCTTTTTCAGATCATTTTCCTTTCAGAACTGTCCTTTCTTTCTTTAGCCTTTTAATATGCCTTTATTTTTCTTTTATCTCTGCCCAGTCCCCTTCCCTTGCGATCTCATTTCCTTACTCACATGCTTTTTCCCAAAACTCAAGATATTTCCAAGATATTTCTACAGAAACAATGCTGTTTCAGGCTCCAAATACTACAGAGGTACAATAAAAGTGGTTTATGTCATCCTCAATAAGGCAAATTCAGATCTAATGCAGTTGTTGATTGGCGACCATCTTCCACTTAGCCCCCACCTCTTCTATCAAAGAGAACAGGGTGAAGTTATTACCTGCTGGTGGTGGCGGGTGTTTGTAGGCCAACAGGGAAAGCTGAGGGCAACCCATCTAAGTTATCGAGAGAGCAGAGGGTGAGTCCGCACCTCCCCAGGATTCTTTTGGCCCAGTCTCCCTGAAGAGCTAACAAAAGGACAGCTCCTAACTGGGAAGTTCCTGGAATAATAGTCCCTGTCCTGAAGGTCATGGGCACTCTCCAGTACCCAGAATCTTCCCCAATTCTAATTAAGTCAGAGGAACAATTACCAGCAAGGGACGAGTGGTACCAAATGGCAGTTAGACCTGAGCAAATTTGTAAAGGGCAGCCAGAACCAGAATCTCTAAATTTTACTTAACTTAATATTTTGGATCCCACGTGTACCCTCATGGTAGAATTTTACTATGCTTTTATATTATCTTCCTTGCTTTATATTATTCCCCTTCTTGCTTAATAGTTGATGACTGAATTAACTTGAGGAGTATCTGATCATGCCCTGTCTTTGCTTATAACCTTTTGTAGGTTCCTATAGTTTTCTTTTCAACTGTGATTCTGAGAGTCTCGAAATATTCTCATTCTGCTCTATAATCTACCCTTAATCTAACTATCCTCTCTACCCATTCAAAACCCATAATGACCACTATTTTCATATGAAGGGTTTTAGAACTTCCTCTACTTATCCAACTTACATTTTTGAGTTGAGAACTCACATACCTTTTCATCTTATCCTGTTGTTATTGATATAAACTTATTCTACTTTAACAACTTTTTTCTCATATTGATGAAATTACGTCTTACGTGCTTCCCCAGAGGATTGCCTCAAGTTTCTTGCGCTAAGTCTATCAGTGAAGTGCCCTTCCTCTGAAACTCTGGGATGATGTTTCTTTTCCTAGATGTGCAATATTTTTCCTCACCTTCAATTTCAATTTATTTATTTTCTTTTAAAAACATTTTATTTTTCAATTCCATTTAACATTTAATATTATTTTGTATTAGTTTTAGGTGTACAGCATGGTGGTTAGACATTTATGTAATTTACAAAGTGATCCCCCTGATATTTTAAGTACCTGCCTGACACTATTCATAATCATCACAATATTATTGACTATAGCCCGGCCGGGCGTGGCTCAGCGGTTGAGCATCGACCTAGGATCCAGGAGATCACGGTTTGATTCCCGGTCAGGGCACATGCCCGGGCTGCAGGCTTGATCAAACATCTCTCACCATTGATGTTTCTGTCCTTCTCTCTCTTCCTTCCTCTCTGTGAAATCAATAAAGATATATTTAAAAAAAATATTATTGACTATATTCCTTATGCTGTACATTTATATCCCCGTAATTATTGTGTAAATATACCAATCTGTACTTCTTAATTCCTTCATTTTTCTCACCCAGTCCCACACTTCCTCCCCTCTTGCAACCATCTGTGAGTATTTCTCTGCATCTCTGAGTGTTTCTATCTTCTTTGTTAATTTATTTTGTTCTTTAGATTTCACATATAAGTGAATAACTTGGTATTTGTCTTTCTCTAACTTATTTCACTTAGCATAATACCCCTAGGTCCATCCATGCTTTTGCAAACAGTAAGGTTTCATTCTTTTTTATGGCAAAGTAATCTTCCATTGTATATATGTTCCACTGCATTTTTGTCCATTTGTCTACTGATAGGTACTTGGGTTGCTTCCATATTTTGCTTATTGTAAATAATTCTGCAATTAATATAGGGTGCATATATCTTTTGAAATTAGTGTTTTGGCTTTCTTTAGATATATACCCAGAAGTGGAATCTCTGGGTCACTAGGCAATTCCATTTTTAATTTTTGAGGACCCTCCATACTGTTTTCCACAGTGGCTGCACCAATGTCATGCCCCCCAGTGGTGCTTGAAGGATCCTTCTCCACATCCTCGCCAACAGTTGTTGTTTGTTGACTTATCGATGATAGCCATTCTGACTAGTTTGAGGTGATGTCTTATGGTTTCTATTCTAGTTGAGCAGCATTTAAAAATTTTCTTTTTAACTTCCATTTACTCATCTCTAGGAGAAGAGGAAACCTATTGACATCTAGTGTTTGTTGACAAAATGGGTATGGAATTTGTCCATTGTTCATGTAGCTCCATTGGGCTACCGGAGAAATTACGTTCTCAACCGTCAGGTTCGGGGTTGATGTGACAGGCTTCTGATGCCAGTAGATAGCAGATTTTTATTTAGTGAATCTTCCAGCTTAACTAGAATACAAGATGTAACCTCTCTGGCTCTATTTGAATTTTTAACAAAATTATTCAAAATTGTTAATGTTTTAATTTTAAAATTTATTCTTACTCGTGTCACATATATGCAGCAAAGTCTTAAATTTTAAGTGTACAGCTTAATATAGCTAACTGTCTCCCACATCAAAATATAGAACATTTATTGCACCACATGCAATTTCCTTGGGCATTTTCCTAATCAGTAATATCCCCACTGCTCCACAGAGATATCCAATGTTTTGATGACTATCAAAAGTAATTAACTGAGCAATTCCTGAATTTCTTATGAGTCATGACCTCTTTTGTATCTGGCTTATTGCAGGTGGTGGTAGTTCCTTTTAAAAAATTTGTGAGTGGTATCCCATATCAAAATTTATGTTTTCATTTTAATGTTGATATTTTGGTTGTTTCTAACATTTGCTTATAATAAGTAAAAGAAGTAGGAACATTCTTGAACATGTCTCCTAGTGTACAAATACACACATTTTTCTTGGATATGTACTTAGGAGTGGAATTGCTAGGTCAAGAGATCAGCAATACAAAGTTTTCCAAAGTAGTTTTAGCAATTTACCACAGTTAGCAACATATGGGAATTCCTGTTGCTCTGTATCTTTACCAACACTTGCTATGATAAGTCATTTTTAACTTTAGCGATTGTGATGGATGTGTGGAAGTATTTCACTGTTGTTTTAATTTCAAGTTCCTTGATAACTAATTATGTACCTTTCCATATATGTACACAGTCATTTGGTATCCTTTCTTGTGGTTAACACTTTAAGAGTTGTGCCCATTAAAAACTGGTAATCTGTCTTTCTTAATGATTTTTAGGAATTCTTGAGCCCTTTTACCAGTAATGTATTTTTCCCTCTCTGTAGCTTACATGTTCACTTTCTTAATTATGCTTTGGATGGCTAGAATAGCTTAACTTCAAGAAAATTAAATTTTCAACTTTAAAAAAATGGTCAGGACTTTCTGTGTTCTTTTAAGAAAGCTCTGTATAGCCCAAGGTCATGATGATATTTCCTGTTTTCCTCTAGAAGATTTATTGTTTAGCATTTAGGTCAATGATTCATATCAAATTAATTTGTATATGGTTTAAAGTATCCATGGTTCATTCTTTTCCATTTATACATCCAATTGCTCTAACACCATTTATGTCAAAGACCATTCTTTGTGTATTAAAAGGTACAGGTACCTTTAAAATAAACTGGATGATCATGTGTTTGTGAATGTGTTCTTGGACTCTAGTGTGTTCCATTGGTGCATTTGTATATCCTTTTGCCAGTGCCACATTATCTTAATTACAGTTACTTCCTATACACCTTCAAGCCTGGTAGATCTTGAGATCTCCAATTCTGTTCTTTTAAAGGTTGCTTTGGCTATTTTAGGTTTTTAAAATTTTCATATAAATTTTAGCATCAACTTTTCATTTCTCTCTCACAATAAACATGCTGGTATTTTTTTTTTTTTTTTAAATTAGAATTGCACTGACTCTGTAGATCAATTTGAAAAGAATTGACATTTTAACAACATTCAGCAACTTTATCCATGAGTATTGCATATTTCTGCATTTTAAAAATTCCTCTCAATGATGTTTCATTGATTTGCATTGTAGAGATTTTATAGAGATTCTATTAGAGTTACTCCTATATATTTGATATTTAATTAATTAATTTTTTATATATAATCCTCACCTGAGGATATTTATATTTTTAAATTTATCTTTATTGTTGAGAGTATTACAGGTGTCCCATTTTCCCCCCCAACTGACCCCCTCCACTTCGCTGCCATCCCCTCCCCAGGCCTTCACCCCATTATTAACTGTGTCCATGGGTTATGCATATATGCATATAACGTATTTGGTTAATCTCTTCCCACCCTCCACCCCCCTTCCCTCTTTCCTCTGAAATATGATCATCTGTTGCCTGCATCAATGTCTCTGGATCTATTTAGTTTGTCAGATTCTTTTCTTCATTAGCTTCTTCTTAAAGAAGACTTCAACTTTTGCTGTAGTGCTGGTCTGGTGGTGATGAACTCCTTTAGCTTTTTCTTATCTGTGAAGCTCTTTACCTAACCTTCAATTCTAAATGATAGCTTTGCTGGGTAGAGCAATCTTGGTTGTAGTTCCATGTTTTTCATCACTTTGAATATTTCTTGCCACTCCCTTTTGGTGTGCAAAGTTTCTGTTGAGAAATCAGCTGACAGTCGTATGGGTGCTCTCTTGTAGGTAACAAACTGCTTTTCTCTTGCTGCTTTTAAGATTCTCTCTTTGTCTTTAACCTTTGGCATTTTAATTATGATGTGTCTTGCTGTGGGCCTCTTTGGGTTCCTCTTGTTTGGGACCCGCTGTGCTTCTTGGACTTGTAAGTCTATTTTTTTCCCCAGGTAGGGGAAGTTTTCTGTAATTATTTTTTCAAATAGGTTTGCACTTTCTCAGTCTCTTTCTTCCCCTTCTGGCACCCCAATAATACGAATATTTGGCCTCTTGAAATTGTCCCAGAGGCTCCTTATACTATTTTCATATTTCTGGATTCTTTTTTCTTTTTGCTCTTCTGGTTGGGTGTTTTTTGTTTCCTCATGTTCCAAACTGCTGATTTGATTCTCAGCATCCTCTACTCTACTGTTGATTCCCTGTAAAT
Source organism: Miniopterus natalensis (assembly GCF_054644295.1). Classification (NCBI taxonomy): domain Eukaryota; kingdom Metazoa; phylum Chordata; class Mammalia; order Chiroptera; family Miniopteridae; genus Miniopterus; species Miniopterus natalensis. Next base: position 16,335,264 of record NC_142092.1, on the reverse strand, counting down.
TATTCTTCATTTCAGTTCCTGTAGCTTTCATTTCAAATTGGTACTTTATTATGTTATTGATTTTCTGTTATTTCCCTAATAGTCTGCTTAAACATCCTTATAAACAAAATTCTGAACTCTGTATTAGTTAGCTTGCTTGGATCTGTTTCATTTAGTTCCTCTTCTAGAGATTTCTTCTGTTCTTTCCTCTGTGACATTCTTCTTTGCCTCTACATTTTGTCTGCTTCCTGGTGTTTGTTTCTACGTATTAGGTAGAGCTGCTATGTCTCCTGGACTATGTAGAGTGGCTTTGTGTAGTAGGTGACCTATAGGGTCCAGTGCCTCAGGCTCCCCAGTCACCTGAGCTGGGCCTTCTAGGTGCTCCCCTGTGTGGGCTGTGTGCACTGTCCTGTTGTAGTTGAGCTTTAGTTGCTGTTGGCGTCACCAGGAGGAACTGACCCCCAGGCCAATCAGCTGTGAGGACCAGCTGCAACTACAGCCAGAGAGCTGATGTGCTGGAGACACCCCTATGGAGCAGGATTTACTTCAGTGGAGCTTTGGTGTTCACCAAGTGCGCCCCTTGAGTGACACCCGTGGCTGTGGTAGGGTTGTAATCCAGCGTGGTCAAGTCTGACCTCCAGGTGCACTGTCTCTGGGGCCTCCGGGGAGGTGCAAAGTCAGCCTGTGCCTGTGCCTTGCCCAGGGCCACCCAGCATGAGCTACACAGCAAACCGTAGTTGGCTGCTACTTGTGCTGGGCTTGGAGGTGCCCAGGAGAGGCCAAGCTATGAGCCAATGCAGCTGCCGCTAGTGCCAGGCCTGGGGCTGCTTATCAAGCCGTATGGGGCCCGCTGCTGCTTGTTTGAGGGATTTTAGGAAAGTCCTAAGCATGAGGCTCCAGAGGCCACTTGCACAGAAAAGCCCCTGGAAATGGCCTGGATGAGCTGCAGGTGGGGAGGGGCGGGGCCTCCGGGAATCACGGGGCGGGGCCAAAGGTGAGAGTCAGGTGCTGGCGACTCAAACATGGCGCCTGCCTGCCGGCTGTGTGCGGGAGGACTCGCCACAGGAGCCATGGCCTCCGCCAGCCCTTCTGCCCGGGAGGAAGCGGCCCCTCCGCCCCTCGCCCGGATCTCAGGCAGGTTAGTTCCTCCCAAGTGTCCCGGGTCCTTTCAGGCCGCTGCCCGGCGCTGGGCTCAGAGGGAGCGTCCCAGCGAGTCCGTGCCGGGCCCTTTAGAGGAGCTGCTGGGGCTCCCGCAGCCCCCGCGACCCTCAGGGACAGTCCCCGCTGGTTTCACAGCCCGGAGTTGTGGGGACCTCTCTTTCCGGCCCTGGAGGCCTGGGCTGGGGGCCTGCTGTGGGGCTGGGACCCCTCCCTCCTCCCTCCTCCGGGTAACCTCCCCCATGGAGATTCCCTCCCGGGTTTACCCCTGGCCCCGGGTGTGGGCCCCCAGCTGCGTCTCTGATTCAGCCCCGACCCGCCCGCGTCTCCGCCCCTCCTCCCAGTCTCGGTGCTTCTTCAGTTCCCTGGCTGTGGGGCTTCTGTGCAGCCGGATCTCAGGCTCTGAGTGACGGTGGTTCTGTAGTTTAGTTGTGATGTTGATGTGGTTGCGGGAGGTGGCGGGTGCAGCTGTGACCTACGTACGCCGCCAGCTTGTTTCTCTCTATATTTGATATTTTAGATGCCAAGTGAAAGTATTCTTTTTAAAATTACATTTTCCAATTGTTTCTTGCAAGTGTATAAAAATACATTTTGTATATTGGACTAGTATCCACAGTCCATCAATGCACTGTGTTTAATTATTAATTTCCTTACTTATTCTGTTTTGTAGATTCCCTTAGACTCTTTACGTACACAATCATCATCTATGACTATTGACAATATGATTTCTTCCCTTTTTTATGTCTTCCTTTTCAATTTTAAAATCTTTTATTTATTTGTCCTACATTATTGAAAGCATAATGTTGAATAGAAATTGTGGTTTGGCCCAGCCGGGCGTGGCTCAGCGGTTGAGCGTTGACCTAGGATCCAGGTGATCCGGGTTCAATTCCTGGTCGGGGCACATGCCCGGTTGCGGGTTTGATCAATGACTCTCTCATCATTGATGTTTCTATCTCTCTCTCTCTCCCTCTCCCTTCCTCTCTCTGAAATCAATAAAGATATATTAAAAAAAAAAGATTTAACTTTAAAAAAAAAAGAAAAAAAAAGAAATTGTGGTTTGGATAGCCTTATCATGTGTCTTTAAAATTTTTTTTCATTGTTGACACTCTTGCAGCTGTCCCACATTTCTCCCTCCACCTTAGCCCACCTTCAGCCAGCCCCTTACCCCCACTCCCATGGCCCTCGCCACACTATTGTCCTTGTCCGTGGGCTATGCATACATGTTCTTTAGCTACTCCCTTCACATTCCTTTATCCAGTCCCCACCCCTGCCACCCTCCCCTCTGACATTTGTCAATCTATTCCATGTATCCATGCCTCTGGTTCTATTTTGTTCATCAATTTATTTTGTTCATTAGATTCCACATATGAGCGAGATCATGTGGTACTTATCTTTCTCTAGCTGGCTTATTTTGCTTAGCATAATACTCTCCAGGGCCATCCCTGCTGTTGTGAAGGGTAAGAGGTCCTTCTTCTTTACAGCTGCACAGTACTCCATGGTGTGAATGTCCCACAGCTTTTTTATCCACTCACCTACTGATGGGCACTTGGGCTGTTTCCAGATCTTAGCTATTGAAAATAATGCTGCTGTGACCATAGGGGTGCATATGTTCTTTCTGATTAGTGTTTCAGGTTTCTTAGGATATTTACACAAAAGTGGGATTGCTGGATCAAAAGGTAGTTCCATTGTTAATTTTTGGAGGAAACTCCACACTGCTTTCCACAGAGGCTGCGCCAGTCTGCATTCCCACCAACAGTGCACTGGAGTGCCCTTTTCTCCTCATTTTCACCAACGCTTGTTGTTTGTTGTCTTTTTGATAGTAGTCCTTCTGGCAGGTGCCAGGTGATATTTCATTGTAGTTTGATTTGCATTTCCCTGATGAATAGTGATGTTGAGCATCTATTCATCTGTCTTTGGACATTTGTATGTCTTTTGAGAAATGACTTTTCATATCCTCACATTTTTAAATCAGGTTGTTTATTTTTCTAATGCTGACTTATGCAAGTTTTTATATACTTTGGATATTAACCCTTTATCAGTGATATCATTTACAAATATCTAAGAACTTTTCCATTTCTTCTAGGTTATTGAATTTGGTAGCATATAGCCTTTCATAATATTCTTGTATGGTCCTTTGTATTTTAGTGGCAGATGTTGTCACTTCTCTTTTTTCATTTCTGATTTTGTTTATTTGAATCTTTCTCTTTTTTCCTTAGTGAGTCCAGCCAGAGGTTTGGCAATTTTATTATCTTTTCAAAGAACCAACTGTTTGTTGCATTAATTTTTTGATTGTCTTTTTGTTGTCTATTTTGTTTAATTCTGCTCTAATTTTATTATTTCCTTCCTCTACTGAATTTGGGATTTATTTGTTCTTTTTGTAGTTCTTTTTAAAAAATTTATCATTATTGTTGAAAGTATTACATGTCCCCTCTTTTTCCCCATTGCCCCCTTGCACCCCTCTCCTGCCCTCGTCATCACCCTCTTGGCCTTCACCACACTATTGTAGGGTGAAATGATGGTTATTTGAGATATTGCTTGTTTCTTGAGGTCGGCCTATAATGATATAAACTTCTCTCTAATTACCACTTTTGCTGCATCCCAAATATTTTGATATGTCATATTTGCATTTGCATTTGTCTCTATGTATCATTTGATCTCTTATTTCTTATTTGACCCAGTCCTTATTTAGTATTGTGTTAATTTCCACATATTTATGTTTTTTACTACTTTGTTTTTGCAGTTTATTTCTGATCATATAATTTCATTTTATTGTTTTTTTAATGTGATATATTACATTAACTGATTTTTGGATATTGAACAACTCTTGCATCCCTGGAATATATCCCTTCATCATATGTATGATACTTTTAATGTATTGTTAAATTTGATCTGCTAGTATTTTTTGAGGATTATTACATTTGTGTTTATCAGGGTTATTGGGTGGTAATTTTCCTTCATATATTGTCTTTGTCTGCTTTTGGTAACAGGATAATGCTGGCCATGAAAAATGAGTTTGGAAGTGGTCTTCTTCACTTTTTGGAATCGTTTGAGGAGTATAGGTATTAAATCTCCCTGAAATGTTTGGTAGAATGCATCTATGAGGCCATCTGCTTCTGGACTTTTGATTTTGGGATATTTTTAAATTACTGATTCAATTTCATTACTAATAATTGGTCTTTTCAGATTTTCTGTTTCTTCCTAATTCAGTCTTAAAAGATTGCATGTTTGTTGGAATTAATCTGCTTGTAGGTTGTCCAATTTGTTGGTGTATAATTGTTCATAGTCCTTTCTTATGATCGGTTATAACCTCTCTTTCATTTCTGATTTTATTGGGTAAAGGTTTATCAATTTTGTTTATCTTTTAAAGAACAAGGGAACTAATTCCCTTGTTCTCTTTCATTGCCCTTTTGGCCCCAATTTCATTTCTTTCCATTCTGATCTTTATAATTTTCTTCCTTGTGCTAACTTTGGGCTTTGTTCTTTTTCTAGCTTCTTTAGAGGTAAAGTTAGATTGTTTATTTGATTTTTTTTGTTTATTTCTTGAGGTCAGCCTTTATCAATATTAATTTTCCTATTTGAACTGCTTTTGCTGTGTTCCATAGGTTATGGAACATTATGTTTATAATTTCCTTTGTCTCAAAGTATTTTTAAAAAATTTCTTCTTTGACCCATTGGTTGTTTAGTATCATGTTGTCTAGCTCCACATGTTTTTTATACAATTTTCTTATTGTAATTGATTTCTAGATTCATAGTATTGTGGTCAGAAAATATGCTTGATATGATTTCAATTTTAAATTTATTGACACTTGTTGCCCAACATGTGATCTATCCTGGAGAACACTCCATGTGCACTTGTAAAGAATGTATTCTACTATTTTGGGATGGAATATTCCGTTTTTATCTATTAAGTCAATCTGTTGCAAAGTGTAAAGCCATTGTTTCCTTGCTGATTCTTTTCTGGATGATCTACCCATTTATGTAAGTGGGGGTGCTAAAGCCTCTACTAATATCTTAATACTGTTTCAATCTCTTCCTTATGTCTGTTAATATTTGTTTTTTGTATTTATGTGCTCCTATATTGGGTTTATAGATGTTTGCAAGTGCTATAGCGTGTTGTTGGATTGATCCCTCTATCATTATGCAATGTCTTTGTCTCTTTGTGCAGTCTTTGTTTTAAAGTCTGTTTATCTATATTTTTCTACTTGTTGCCACCTGCAAAGTACTATATCCATTCAGATGCAAATGTCAATTGATATTTTTCGATCCAGCTTTATAACCTTTTTATTTAGTGTAAATTCATTCCAGATTTTGAAATAGTTTGATTCTTAGTTCAGTTTTCAATTTTTGTATTTTTCTGTACTTTCATGAACATTTTAGTAGAACATGTGGTAGAGGTCCCAAAAAGGTCAATTGCTGATTTATAGTAGCTGGTATTAGAGTGCTTTTTATGTTTTATACACATTGTATTAAACATTTAAAATACAGTATATCATTCAATTTGCACAACAAGCTTATGAAAATGTTACATCCATCATATGCATTTTAATTATGGTTGTAATGATAATTATAGGACATATTAAAACATTCACTTAGTAGTTGGATACGAAGACACAAAATTCTGTTTCTCCTGTGTTACAAAATTAAAGATGGCACATAGGATTATTGGAGTTATGTTTACAAGTTCAGTGCTTATCTTATTGTATTAGCTATTTAAATTTGTATGTTTCCCACTAGAATATGAGCTATTTTAAGACAAAGACAAAATCTTTTCCATTTTTATGTTACCAATAGCTAGCATCACATAATAGCTATAGTGCTTGTTGGATAAAGATGGAAAACATATAATATTTTAATTATATTATAATAGTGTATTTGTTTGACAATCTGAATAAATTTTATTGAGGATAAAATGTAAGCGTACACATGGAAAATATTGAACACGCTTGCCATCATCTTCATTCTTATGTCCATAGCAGTTATTACTAATCAGTTAAGGAACCCTTTCCTCTAAACATGGATACAGCCAACAATTGCCCCTTTAACCCCGTAGTTCATGCAGCCACTACCAAATTATGTGAGTTTGCCTGTAGAGTGTTGCTTACTACTTCTGGTATTAGTGAGAACGTTGGACTAGGTATCTGGAGACATAGTATAGAGCCTGGCTTTGAACCTTATTAAGTACAGGATTTTGAGCTTAGTATATAATTATCAGGCCTCTATTGCTATATCTGTAAAATGGGAATAATAGTAGCTATGTTGTCTAGAGGACTGAAAAAGAGCAGAAGGGCATGCTGGATACTCAAGACAGCTTATGAGTAAGGGACTCCGGTCAGGCTCTTAAAAGTTAGTGACTTTGGACAAGTGTGTAAGCCCCACAATGACAGCATCTGCATATATTTTGTTTTCTCCCCTGTCCCCAGCATAGCACTTATTTAGTAAGTGTGCAGTGGTGTTTACTGAATGTAATGCTTTGTCAAATAACAGGAGTTTAGAAGACTATCCTTGAGGTCTCTTTTTTGTGTGTATAATTCTTGGTAATGGGTGTGTAAGTGCTTTGATAGATAAAAAGGGCACATTTGTAAGGAAGTGTTGTTTTAAAATTTTGGCTTGGTTATCACTGTGAAACTGCTGAAGCAGAACTGAGAGACATTTATTGATATTAACGCTAGATAATCGGCGTCAGGTTTAGATTTTTCAATAGGGAATCTAAAGCCAGAGTAAGAACTAGAGAATTCCGATGGACTAAATAACACCATTTACAGATGAGTATTAGATAGAGCATTCCCACCCAGTGCATTTTAAAAGTGCTTGCTTAATGGTTCTAAGACAAATATAGCAAACTTACCTGACAGTAATACCTTGGGTCTTCCCCCGACACCCCATTCCTTTTGAATATTGATAAGGTGATACTTGGTTCTCACCTAACAAGAAATACTCCTTTGCTGCTACTTTGTAGGAATGATTTGTCTAAAATTGGTATCCAATAGACAATTAATTATTTATAGGTCTCTGGGTGTAGGCAATAATAGTCTTAAATAATGCATTTTATGGTTATTTTTTCTACAACATTATGGTTTATATCTGTTGCAAATAGATTAAGTTAATTTTCAGGCTCCTTTATATCTTCCAAAGTCAGGCCACTAAAATGTGTATTTTTTGATAAAGTGCCTCCCTTACACTTTGAATCTTACACCTGCATATTAAAAAATCAGGTAGCATAGTAATGATACTGGTAAACCTGAACAAGTTTTAAAGCTTTTCTTCTGTTAATGGAGGACATTACCTGCTTTCCCTCTGACTGTAAAAGATCCAGGTCAGCAAACATAGAGCAGGATGCTTATCGCTGTAAATTTCCTGTATTGTCACCTGTTGCTGGGGGCATTGTCAGATATGAAAAAAAAAATGACTGCTTCTTTTAATTTCCTCTTCCCATCTTTTAAAATAAGAAGCCTGTCTGGTGTGTGTTTGTGTCAAAAATCATTCATGGTGTGTGTGTCTATATGCATTTAATAGGCACAAGGAGAGAGAAAGCTGGAAGGTAGATTTATTGACTTACTTTTGCTTTCCTTAGGCAAACATTTTTCCTATTTGGTCTCAGTTCTGCTCAGTGTTAACAGCATGTTCTAAATCATGACTTTTGGATTGATACATTTTCAAACAGAATCTATGCTATAAGTTCCTGTTAGAATGTTCTGGTTTTATGGACTAATGTCTTCTGTATGTCTGTCCTCAGGAGTTTTGGGGCTTGTAGACTTGTGGACATTCAAGAACTGTGTTATATTAAAAACTATAGGCACTTTATCAGTATGTTAAATTCTAATTTCTCTATATAATGACACAATACATATAGTCTTTGGTAGAATATTAGGGTTATTAGGGTTACAACTTTTAAGATAGTTTGTTTAAAGCTTCTATTTTTACAATGAGGAAACTGTGGATGAGAGAGCACATGACTGAGTCAAAGATCTCTGTTTTAGAAGTAACAAGGCCCCTATGAAATGTTGGATCTCATTTTAATTTGTTGTGTTTTTGGCTGTATCACATATAGCATCATAGGATTTCCATAAACATCTCCAGAAATTAGCCTTAGGTTTTCCCTGCCACTCACCCACCCCCCAACTTCCATAATTGGATGTAGCTTGCACTTCCCTGAGTTTGGTGTTTAAAAATATCTCGCTTCTTCCTCCATGATGCAGTGGAAAGAGCATTGGTTTGCAGTCACTTATTCATGCACATTTATTGAATGCCTTCTCTTTACCAAGCACAAGACTAGGACCTGGGAATATGAAAGTGAATGAGAACATAATCTGGTGTTTGCAATCTGTTTGAATATCTAGTCTTGCCACTTACACATTGTCTATCTGAGGCAAATCTTAGGAATTTCTCCTCTCTGAGACTCTGCTTTCTGGTCTTTAAAATAAGGGTAAATTCTATTTTTTAAAGTTGTGAGGATTAATTAAGATGAAAAAAAGATAAATGTCTTGGCACATTTTTGACTAACAGTTGGCATTTACTCAAGAAATGTTAATGACTTCCCTCTATATCTAAGGGTTACTGTTACTGTGAAAATCAACTAAGATAATGGACATGAAAATGCTTCATGAATTGGAAACCTGTAGTTATAGACAAAGTTGGAGTTTTATAGAGTCAACAACTTACTACCTCTTCCTTCACTTTGCCAGTTCAAGTCAAATGAGAAGAGGCAGACATCTCAAGGTTAAAGTAGCAACTTAATTACAGATTAAATCTGTATAGGGGATTGCAGTTTTGATGCGCTTATCGATGCTTTACTACAGAATTCCCTGCTCAGGTACTGCCAGGCGTGGGCAGGCACAGGTCTCACCCACTGGGACAGGAAGCTTACTGTTGGGGGCAGAAGCAAAAAGAGTGGATGCTTCCTGCACGGAGCCAGCGAGAGCCCTGACGGAGCACAGCTGCACATGGATGATTTTGTTTCAAACTCTCCAATCAGATGAGTCGCTCCACCTCACATGGGGATGAAGCTGGAAGTGCTATTTTTTGGAAGCCTTTCTGCAGGGAAAGGAAACACAAGGACAGAAAATATGTTTCCCTAACTGACACATACACATGGCTGTGAAGAAATTAAAATTCACTTTTCTTCCCCCAACCTTTCATTATTACTTAACTTACACTGAAATGCCCTTATATAGCCTTCAAAACTGTTTAAAACTCTTTTCCCAGCCTATAGTATTTTCAGTAAAAAGTGCAGATTAGAAAATTCTGCAGTCACTTATTCATGCACATTTATTGAATGTGTATTAAAGTGTATAATATATTCTGTATACATAATATATATTATATATATGGTGTGTGTGTGTATTAAAAGAACCTATATTTATATAGAAAGGGAAATAAAATTACAATATTAAATGGGACCATCTTAAGGTGTGATTATGGGTGTTTGATATTGGGTTTTGTATATTTCAGAATTTGTTAATGATGTGTTTTTAAAAAGTTGATGTTGCCCACCTCCTCTGCACCGCCCACCCAAAATCTAACTATAAAAAAGGTCAAAGCAAGGACCAAACCCAGTCATATTATATTGTTTCTTCTTCCCCAATTCTGGCAAAGTTTTCTAATTTTTTTCATCTCAGCTATTTTATAAAAGTGATCTAACCATCTCACTCTGTCCACTAAACAATGACAGAAGAAAAATTCACCTGAAGCCTAATCAAACATTATCTAATCGCAAGTTGCAAATGCTACAGGTGACACATCCCTAAAGACTCACCTTTTAATTATTTGTGAATAATTAGTCTGAAGGTAAGGCCAACAATTGTAATTCCTTTTTGTTCACCAGCGTCTTTTCACGTTTTTGGGAGCCATCTTTATTTACAAGTCTCTGAAATATATGTTACTATTCTTTGCCTATATTTTCTATTTTTTGACATTATTCTTGTCAAGATGCAGATGCTCCTGTTTTATTAGAGAAATATCAGTCCATTAGTCCATTGTGTATAATATTAATTAGAAACACTTTCTCACTGTTATTTTTCTGATAATATTTTGACATAATTTTTGATTTTTTTTATAATAAGTATTTTATCTTTTAAAATTAGGTACAATTTATTCATCTTTTCTTTTATAGCTTTTCTGTTTTGTCGTATTTAGAAAGGCTTCCACTCCTGAGCTATGAAATTTCTTTCCCATGTTTTCTTCTGAACTATCATGGTTTCATTTTTCCATTTAAATATTGATGCTTTGGAATGTTTACTGGAATAAGGTATGGATTATCAATAAAATTACATTTCCCCTAGATGGCTATTCAGTTTTCCTACACCATTTATGACATTATCAGTCATTTCCTCATCTACATCATATACTAAATTTTTGTATGTATATCTATTTCTTGACTTCTATTTTGTTTCAAGTGTCTATATATTTCTGAGAGTACCATACTTTTAAAATTATATTGTTATAGTATGTACTTTAAAATATGGTTAGTTAAATCCCATCTCTTTTTTCCCAGAATATAGCCTAAAATTGAACTTCACTGTTGGTGTTTTGCTGGAAAGATCACACATAGATCTATCACCCTTTATTCCACCAGCTTCAGCAGTTTCTTTGTATCGGTCAATATTATAGTTTTTGCCATCCCGGAAATGTGCCATTTGAAATGACATGTAGTCAAGCCTAAGACAGAACTGATCTTTCAATCATTAGCAAGCTGGAATGCGGCAGGATTTCAAGTAGAAGGAAACATCGTGGACAGACAACTTGGAGAATGTTCTAATTACAGCTAGAAGAAGAAATCTCCAGAAATGTAGCTCAACAAGTTCTCTAATTCAGCATGTATTTTGCCTCTAGTGTATATGATTCACCATGACTTAAGAATTCATCTTCCGTGAACAGAAAAAAAGATACACGTGTAATTTTTATTATTGCAATCCTACTTAAAATTAACCAAATTAGAACAATTGAAGTGTTCTCATTTCGGGGAATGGTTATGTAACTTAACAGCATTTACAGCTGTGGCATGTTCACCTTAAAATACATTTACAAAGAGGTTTTCAGGATGAGGCTGATAATGAAATGTTAAGTAGTAAAAAACAGGAACACGGAAGGTAAACCCAGCTAGTAATATTACATTAGAATTATGAAAATGATAGTAGTGGTTCTCCGAGTGTTGGGATTATTGGTTTTCAACATTTTTAGCTCTCTAATTTTTGTGTTCTTTCTCTATTTTTTACAAGGAGTACAAATGCAAAACCTTCTACACCCTTAGCAAATTTCAGGGGTATAATTCAGGGTTATTAACTATGTTCTAGATTAGACCCTCAGAACTTGCTTTGTTGTAACTGAAAGTATGCCCTTTCACCACCTCTCCCTATTCCCGCCCTCCCCCGCTCCTGACAACCACTTTTCTAATCTCTGTTTCTATGAGTACACTTTTCCTCTCACAGGTTCATCAATGATGTCACAAATGTCAGGATTTCCTTCTTTTTAAAATCTAAATAATATTCTATTTTGAATATGTGTATACCACATTTGCAGGATTGCAGAGTAGTTCTACTTTTAATAGTTTCAGGGCCCTCTCTGCTGTAGAGGTTGTACCCATTTACGTCCCATGAACAGTGCACTAAGGTTCCCTTTCCCCACATCTTTGCCAGGATTGTCCTCTGCTGTCTTTTGATGATTGACATTCTAACAGGTGTGAGGTGATAGCTCAAGGCTGTTTGACTCGAGTTTCCCTGACGGTTAGTGATGCCGAGCGTCTTTTCATGCACCTGTTGGGCATGTATATGTCTTCTTTGGAAAAATTATCTAGTTAGGTCCTTTGTCTATTTTCTAATTGTATTATTTTTTTATGTTTGATTTTAATGAGTTCCTTATGTATTCTGAATATTAGCCTCCTATGGGCTATATTATCTGGAAATATTTTCTCCTATTCCAAAGGGTGCCTTTTCATTTTGTTGATGGTTGCTTTTCTTAAGGAGCCTTTTAATGTGATATCATCTTATTTGTTCATTTTTGCTTTTGTTGCCTTTGCTTTTGACGTCATATCCAAAAAGTCTTTGCCCAGACCAATGCCTGGGAGGTTTCTCCCAGTATTTTCTTCCAGGAGTTTTATGGTTTCAAGTCTTACTTTTAATTCTTTAATCCATTTTAAATTAATTTTAATAACTGCTATAAGGGGTTTGATTTTATTTTTTTTGCATGTGACTATCCAGTTTTCCCAGTACCACTACATAAATTTATTTTTGAATGTTGAACCGGTCTTGAATACCACTTGGAATATCTGTATAATTATTTTTATACATTGTTGGATTTGATTTTCTAATATTTTGTTGAGGAGTTTTGCATCTACATCCATGAGTCATTGGTCTGTGGTCTCCCCACCCCCTCCTGCAATGTCTTTATCTGGTTTTGTTTTTAGGGTAATGCTGTCCTCACAGAATGAGTATAGAAGTTGCTGTTACTAAATTCTTAATCTCCACTCTTTTTTTCACCTCTTGTGCACACTGCTCCCTTTCTCCCTTATATTACCCTGCTACACACCACCCTGATTAACTTCCAAGTCAACATTTTTTTAAAGGCTTTGCATTTAGCAACCCTTACTAAAGATTTGGCACCCAAGAGGGGGATTAACATGTAATGCAGCACAGCACAGCATACAATTCAAATTTATATTGATATCCTTTCTTACATACACCTCTGCCATTCCAAATAATGTGAACTTTTCACTAATGGTTTCATTTCCTCTATTCCTACACTTTAATTGTATTGCAAGAGCTCTCTTTTCAAAAGTCATCTGATTTTGTAATATAAGCAATTCAATAAGTTTTGGGCTTTTGTTGTGTATTAGCCAGAATAGGCTGATGTCAGCTGTTTAATAAAATAAACGAATGTTTATGCCAGCTTGCTGCAGGTCCACATAGAGGCTCTGCTCCATGTAGTCATTCAGGGCACCAGTCTTTTTTTATGTAGTAGCTCTACCATTTTCTTGGACAAAGGAACGAAAGAACTTGAAGTGTAGCTCAAGAGATGTTGGAAGTGTCATTTATCACTTCCACATTCTGCTGTTGAGAACTCATTCACATGTCCCCACCTAACTGCAAGAGAGGGTGAAAATGCTGCCTAGCTGTGTGTCCCAGAGGAAATGAAATATTCCTTGATGAACATATAGGGGTCTTTCTGTCACACTTTAAAAAAAGCTAAGTTGATCTGTTAAGTAGAACCCAAATCTGGGCCTCCACTCCCTTACCAGCCTTTTAGTGAAAATTTCTCACACGTGAGCTCTCCGTCTCAAGCAGGACTTTTTGTCTGATATGATAATTCTGCATTCCTTAGGAAGAAGAGGCTACCATCGGTTTTGTTTCTTTGTTTTATTGTCTTTTTACTTAAGTGTCTTAAACTGTCCTTTTTACTGCTTCTATATTTACTTAGCCTGGCTCACGCAGTGTCCATATATAATTTGTACCTTTATAGTTTTCACTAATGATACTCTAGGGAATTTTTTCTTATGGATTAATGTTATCTCCTGGACTCTGAGATAATACCAGCTGCATTTTGTTCTGATTTTAACTAATAGGCTAAATGTTAATGCCTCTGGAGCTCTTTGATTGAAGCTGAAATCTGTCCCCATATTTTGTGAAAAGTCCATTTTCCTTCATTGTCCCCCAAGGATTCTCCAGCAACCTTTTTTCAGTTTTTCAGCCTCTTTATTTTTATTTCTTACCTGTTTCCAAGTTGCCCTCTTCAGCTACCTTGATTTCTTGCTCCTTTTTTGTTTGTAACTTGGATCGCTCCCCATGTTCCCATAATCAGCTGGGTGGTGGTTTTTCACTGCTGAAATATTCAGCCCCCAAAGAGAAAGGAATTGCTGAGTGCCTCACCTACTTCTGTTTGCTCCTGGTGCCCTGACCTTTCCATTAATTTCAGTTTTCCAGTGCATTTTATACATTAGAGTTGTATTTTGTTTTCTAGAAATTCAATTAGTAAATCAGACTGACTCTTGAATCCACTTTTTATGGACTATTTTGTGGTAGTTTTTATCAAGCACTTTTGGAATCAGCCAGTGCTTTGCAAATAAAAACTGGTTAAACTGAGCTCAGAACAGAATTTCTATGAACATGGTATGAGTTGAAGAGATCATAATTCCATTACTCTAGTAGAAACAATAAAACATTTAAATTGGGATTTTGTAGTGTAAAAACATCATTCAAATACAGCCATTTAAAAAAAAAAAGTATCTTTATTGATTTCAGAGAGAGGAAGGGAAAGGGAGAGAGAGGTAGAAACATCAATGGTGAGAGAGTAATTGATCGGCTGCCTCCTGCACACCCCCAACTGCGGATCAAGCCCACAACCCAGAGATGTGCCCTGACCAGGAATCAAACCTCGATCTCCTGGATCCTAGGTCGATGCTCAACTGCTGAGCCATGCCCAGCTGGGCTAAATATAGCCATTTTAATGCATATTATTAGTTTGGAGCCTGGCTATTAGCCTGCTGCTTTTGCAGGTGGGATTGTCTCTCTCATTTTTTTAAAATATGCATCCAAGGATATTTTTTCCATTGCTTTTCAGAGAAAGTGGAAGAGAGAGAGAGAAACATCAACATCGACGTGAGACACATCAATTGGTTGCCTCCCACACATGGCCCAATGGGGCCTGGGGAATCAAGCCTGCAAGTGAGGTACATGCCCTTGGCTGATGCTCTAACCACTTAGCAAACCCTGCTAGGATGGGCTTGTCTTTTTTTTGAACAAGAGGTTGAATGTAGTGGCTGAGTTTAGTAGAGTTATTAGTGCAACAAATGATTTAAACTAAGATGTAAAAACATCTTTCTTGGCAGTAGTGATCATTTTTGATTGCAAAATTCTTCGAGGGATATGGTTAGATAACTGTTTGTTGCCTGGTTCGTTTATAGAATAGCTAACACTTTTATTTTCTTGACAGAAATAGGTATATGGTTCATTGGCAAGCTTCCCCTTCCCTAATGCTCTAGGAAATACCACCACCTCCCATTGCAGGGAGGAGCTGGGAGCACC
The DNA here is from genome assembly GCF_054644295.1 of Miniopterus natalensis. NCBI lineage: Eukaryota > Metazoa > Chordata > Mammalia > Chiroptera > Miniopteridae > Miniopterus > Miniopterus natalensis. The sequence continues at coordinate 16,320,115 of NC_142092.1, read as the reverse complement.
TTACCAAGGAATGACCAGTGAGTTTGACTATTTAGATTGGTTTAGAGATGATTGTGTATCCCAGGCATAGCCAATGAGCGCTCCACCGGAAATGTTTGTTGAAATTTTCAGAAAAATTGATTACCCCACCCCTTAGTTTCTGTTAATGTATAAGTTGGAGCTGCTGGGAGCTCTTGTTGCCATCCTGTGGGAGATCTCTGCCTACGAACAAAACAGAATGAGGAAAGCAGAACCAAAAGGGAGAGGATTCCCTAAGGGCGTTTTTGAGCCCCGGATCTCAGCGTCTAAAGTCGGTCACCTCTTAGACTTCTCAGGAATGTAAGCCATGAAGCTACCTTTTAATTTGAACTGGTTTTGGTTGAGTTACTTTCATTGACAAGTAAAAGCATAACAACCAAGAAGCTGACTACCTAGAGTTTATATATATATATATATATATATATGTATGTATGTATGTATGTATGTATGTATGTATGTATATACTCACCAAATTAGAATATTCATTCTCGGAGGGCAAGGAAGGGACCTCCCTATAGTGTTTACCATTTTACCTCTATCATCTCTCTAGCACAGAGATGTGCTTCATAAATATTTATGGAATGAATAAATGATTAACCTAATTAGTTCAATTTAATTTAATAATTTAGTACAAGTTGTTGGGCTCCTATTTTATGCAAGGCCTTATCTCTGGAGATAATAATGTAATAAAAGAAATAAGAGAGACAGAGACTCTGTTCTCCAGTTTCTGATTTTGTGCAGGCAATGAGGTATAATAATAATTTAAGGTGGAGTAAGAGAAGGGACTAACAGGAGTGAAAGAAGTTGTAGGTTAAAGAGTAGTTAAGTCATCAACGTCTCTAGAGTTAGACTATCTGGATTTGAATCAATACTCTACACTTGTTCACTGAGTGACCTTGGGTACATTAGTTAAACTCAGTTTTCTTATCTCTAAAATGGGGGTGATATTTGTAGGTCCTTTATAGATTTGTCATGAGGATACATTAAGATTTTTCTACTTAAAATGACTGAAATGCCTAGGATATGTTAATTGCTCAGTAACTTATAGCTATTTTTATTTCAGCAAGCAGAGATTGTTGGGACATGATTTAAATATTGAAGAAGAGAGAATTGGAATTAAAGTCACCCTTGGAAGCTGAATATTTATTGTATTGCTAGTCAATATCAACTATCAACAAAACCTCACATACATGGTTTAAAATACAAAGTGATCCAGAAAAATCTTACTTCACTCTTAAATGGGTTAGATTTAGATGATGATAAATTTATTTTAGAGGAGATGAGTTAAGACATGCATCTTTGGTAAATATGAGAAAGGCCTCATATATTATATTTTTAAGAATTTGAATAAGAAATAATTTGGCATTTTAAACTTGGACTGCTAATGACAATGTTGGAATTTTACCAGATAGTCTGCAGGAGAAAAGAAAGAAAAGAGATTTTCCAGAGTATGTTTAATTGCCTGCTATATGGTAGATATGCAGCTGATTAAGTATTAAATAGCTAGATGGAGATGGACTTCTGGATTCATTAATATACAATGCTTAAAGCTCACAGAATTTGATGAAATTTTATAGTCTCATTCAGGAATAAATGTCCTTCTTTGTCTTGGAATGCCTTTTATAATTATACTTCCTTTTTTACTTTAATCTGTAACTGATGGTAAAGTAGTAGTTTCCTGAGGGTCTCTGGGTTCAAAGGAAAATGGAGCCCCATTAATGGAAAAAAGTTGCTTCAAATATGCCTAATACTGCTGGCCTACCTATTTCAGAAACATGGGGAGGGGCGCTTTTCTACGTGATTCAGCGGTTGATAAAGAGAATGAAACTGCATGGTGTAGTAGAAGAAAGAATACAGGCTTTGGAAATCTTAACAAAAATAAATTAAAGCTGTGTGGCCTTGGGCAAAATAACCTTGTTGAGCCCTAGGCTCCTCATGAGTAGAAAGAAGATAACATTAACATCATAGTGTTTTCGTGAAGATTAAAGGCAATATTTATAGGTGGCAGTCATGTTTTTGGCATATGGTAGATGATCAGTGTATGACAGCTATTCTTATTATAAATATATGTTATCTCCAGTTATTAATAATAAAACATATCAATAAGGATTCTATTTCAGATTTCACATAGTAATGGGAAATCTTATAAACCCATCAAAATAAAAATAAATGAATGGATGACTTCTGGAAATTCTAAGGAAGAAAGATAAATAAAACTCCAGAGATAAATGTTAAGTAGTAACTTGAAAGATTTGGGTGGATGCTTATTGAATCTCAGCTGATCATCTCATAGCTCATGGTTAGCCAGCCACTTTCTGCTCTGTGCCTTAACTCTTCCACTGCTCCAGCCTCCTCCAAAGGTAAAATGGTTGGAGGTTTTCCAGACAAAGATTATGATGATTTAATACCTGTTCTCCACTTTCTCTTTTTCTCAGGCTGTATGCTTTTCTTATTTAGCATACAAGTAAGCGTAAGTCTAGTTTCTTCCAGGAACCAAGGTCCTGACTTAACATTCTCTGTACAACTTTCCTGCCCTTGTTCCTACAGTCTTTTCTGGCCTCTCCCAACCTTTCTTGTTTGTTTAATGAAAAGCCCTATTTCTTTCTCAAAACTAGGTTCCTCGGGGGCATTCTCATTCCACCTGACACCATAGAAAGACACAGCTCTCCTTAAGAATTATGTAATACACATTGGGTTGTCAAAATCAGTTTCTTTCTGGCCCTAAGGACTCTTCACTGTCTTAGATTTAAACTGATCATATCCCCAGATTTATATTTTAACATACATTATTTTATCCACAGGCCTGCGGTTATCCTTAAAAAGTTCTTTCCCCAGTTTTTTAATGGACCGCTTCACAAATTTGCATCTCATCTTTGTATGGGGGCCATGCTTATCTTCTTTGATCATTTCAATTTTAGTATATGCGGTGCTGAGGAAAGTGCTCTTTTTTTTGGTTGATTTGTTTTCTAGAAGGGGATCTCTTGCTATGTATATGGTCTATGTACAATAGTTTAAACTTCTTTTTACTTTAGCCAGATACACATTTTCCCCCTCTATTGTTTTCTCTGTTTTCCCCCTTTAAACCTCCTGCAAAGCAGTCAAAACAAAACAAACCAACAACAACAACAAAAAAAAACCCACCATAAATTAAAGCTGCTTTTGTTTAGGAGTGAGTGGATCTAGAGCTCTGATTGTTTCCATGCCCCTGTAGCACCCCTGGGAAACCTTGGGGTAAACTCAGGCCTGAGGAAACACATTTGAAAACCCTTGGGTTAGTGGAATGAGTTATTAACTGGAATTCTGAAGGCTTAAGTTTTAGCTTTAGTTCTAACATAAAATTTGTGTGTGTCACTGATAGGGTTAATTGTCTCATCTGTAAAACAAGGGTTTAGAACAGTGGTTCTCAATTTTGGCTGCATATTAGAATCATCTGGGGAGCTTTTAAAAATCCTGATGCTTAGGCTTTCACTCTATACCAATTAAATTAGAATCTCTGGGGCGTGACCCAGGCGACAGCATTTTTTAAAGCTCCCCAGGTGATTCCAATGTGCAATCAAGTTTCAAAACCTCCAAAGAATTTTTGAGCAATAGTGTTCCACAAGACCATGGGTCTGTGCTGCTTGTTTTGGTCAATGTAGTTAAAATGTGCAGAATCTTTTTATTTATAGATAGTACTCAGGAGGGGGGATGACGGTGGACATAAAGATTGGAAGCTAGGAAAAAAGTTTCTTGATTATTTTAATAGCTCAGAGTGGGCAAAACACTTAACTTTTTGTTATATCCCTAATGGCAGTGATTTTAACTTCCTGCAAAATGAGGCTTTCAACTGAGAAATCATATTTAAATGCAATGTTATTATTTTTCTACCAATAATGACACCATTTGTTAACGTGATCAGCCAAGAATTACAACTAAATATTTTATTCACAAAATAAACAGAAAAGGCAGATTGACTACTGAAATGTAAAATATGGTTAATACCCTTCAGTTGGTGGTGTAGGTTGAAGGCAGATTGAAACTGCATGTTGATAACAATGGCAATCTCTTATACTGAGATGCTGCTTTAAAAGTGTCTCTATCAAAAAGTTAAAAAAAAAAAGGCCACCCAGGATTACTGATACGTGCTTTTTATTGATTATGGAAAGTGATTGTGTCAGCAGAGTTTTCAAATTAGGAAAAAAATTCATAGTTTTGGTAAGCAGTTGATCCTAAAAGATAGAAACTGGAATGCAATATTCAGACTATAATCTCCAAATGTCAAATGAATGTATTATGATCGGATAAAATTTCAATGAATACTCAATAGGTTAAAAATGATAGCACAGTTAGAGCGAAGTGATTGATATTCATTTTCTTATTACCAATGCCATTTACATAATTTCTCTCATGTTTGTACAGCTAATAGGTATTCAAGATTTATGTGCTTTAATGTCCCCTCTAAACAAAGTAGTTCTTTTCTGGAAGTACAGCTATCACTAGTGGCAGGGTAGTATATTTATAATTTTATTACCTTGTCTGTAGGATTTTTGCTAAACTAGATTTATCAACAACAGAATAACAAAATAATTTTACACATTTCCTGGACAGAAAGTTCAGCCGGTCCTTTGTGTTTTTGTGTTCTAGCCCTCGTTACCCCAAGAAAAGTTTACACCAGCCTTTTGATGTGGAATTTCCCCAAGAGGTTGGGTGAAACCTCAACACTGAGTTGACAGACTAGGTGAACTTGCATAGAGACAATTTGACAACATGGAACTGAGCTGGTGTCAGCACTGGCCGTGTCTGAATGAACAATGTTTACAAAGACAATGAGTGCTTTTACTAGTGGCCATGAGTGACTCATGCTTGAGAACTTTCCCTAGTTTTCTTGGACTTCGTAAGTTCTGATGTCTTGGTACAATATAAAATTAATGAGTGAGTGAGGAGAATAGGACAGTGGAGGGGAGCGGGGAGGGAGGTGTGGAGGGCAGTGAAATGTGGTAATGAAACAACAAAAAATTATTGATGTTGGTCTTTTCATCAAAGTTGGTCAGTGGAGACTGGGAACTAAATATAATTTGGTTTAGATAAATTAAAGGCATATAACATATCCTGTACTTTATGTGTAATTTGGCACAATTCTTAATTGTCACATACCTTTGGAAATGTATAATTGGTACAACTAAAGCTTAATATTTGGTTGTTAGAAAGTTACATCATTTTAGAGAACGCCTCTCTCAAACACCTCCATGAAGTCTTCTTAGTTTGCCCAGTTCCATAGTGATCCCTTCCTCCTCTGAACTTAAAGTACTGAACTGTCTATACCACTTATTTCATGGCTCATTAATATGCTGCTTGGTGACAATTTTTTGTTTGGTTGCCTCATTATTTAGCTCACATTTTACTAACATATCTAAGAATTAAGCTTCTACTGTGATGGGAGTAGCCTTAAAAAAGTTGACCAAGTGCTTGCATAAATACTACTCTAGACTGAGCTGTCTAAAGGCAGGAACTAACAATACTATTTTATCCATGTGTCTTCAGCAAAAAGTATAGTACAGGCACATAAGAGCCCTTGGTTGTTGAAGAGATGAATGGACTAATACAGAAAGAGGGCACGCATGCATATATCCACTGGAAGAGTTGATTCTTTCATATCTCATGAAGGATTAGTCTGTTACACTCAGAAATGAATTTCTAATCCAGCACAATATATGTTTTACTAATATTTCGAGGCAACTAGTCTGAAAAATGTCAATAATAGAAGAAACTTTGATTAGATCCCACAAGTTAAAAAGTCTCTTCTTAATTTTTCAGCCACGTCCCATATTTTTTTTTTCTTTTTTTTCCTACAAAAATGAAGATAGCAATCCCCTCACCAACACCCAAATTTCTCTCAAGCTCTGTCATTTTTTCCCCCTGAGACTTCAGATCTGAGTTATCCCAAATCATGCCACCGCCTTCTATCTCATATGGTTCTGAGAGGTGAGATCCAGAGGTTCTTTTGGTGGAGAAAATATTAGGAACTTGTGAAGTATTTCTGTGGCAGTTAAAATTAAGTCTTTGCCAATTCTTCCACTGAGATATTTGGTCTATGCCCACTCTCCTTGTATCTGGATGAGCTTCTGAGTGCTGAAACCAAGAAAATATGGCAGAGTGACACTTTGTGACTTCTGAGAGCAGATCTTAAAAGGCTGTGGGTGTTCTGACTTGTTTGTTGGAACAATGAGCTGTGACATGAGGAATCTGACTATGCCAGGGTCCCTAAGCTGGAGAGGCCATGTGCAGATGTGCTCAGCTAATCGTCTCAGCTGAGGCCAGCTTTCCTGCCATTCTTCCCAAGGTGCCACGTCTGTGTTTGCAGAAGCCATCCTCAAAGTGGGTCCCCAAGCCTCCCCTGTTTCAGCTCAAACTGTTTGAGTCACTGCCAAGTAAGGTCAAAAACATCAAAGAGCAGAAACAAGCTGTATTCTGATGAATTCGTGACCCACCGTCTCGGTGAGCTTAATAAATATGCTTGTTTTATGCCACTAAGTTATGGGGTGATTATTTTAATTGCAAGAATGGTAACTTGAATATTTATTTTAAGACCAAATTTTGTATACTGAAGGATATATTTTATTTAAAAAATTATAACCAAATGATTTTTGCATTTTTGCCTTTTATAAGTAATATCATTATAGATTTAATTTAATCTGGAAATCTTTCAATTTACTTTACCATTTAAAAGTTTGAGATCACTAAATAATAAGCTCAGTGGCTTGTTTCAATGTGTTTGAGCACATTTGGAAAATATCTCAATGTTATTTGTAGCTGGTACCTTCTTTTGGGGGTGGTGGTAAATATAAGTGCCTATAGAGTGCTGCTTTCTGCTTTCACTGTACTGGAGTAGTCACTGTGAAGACCTCACTTCGTCCAGATTTCCTTGAACACATTGTTCCTGGCTTGGGTGTCTTTTCCACTGGACTCATTTCTGCTATCTGCCATCATATATATATATAACCTTTATATATATATAAAGGTTTCCATGGTTAAAAAATTGGGAAATATTATATACTATGTGCTCTTCTTGGAGAGTCATTGTGAACATTAGTGTATAGAATAATCTGAGTGCTCATAAGAAAATCTTTTTGACTGTGTTTAGCCCAGGTCATTTGGCCACAGGACACTCTATGGAATACATCTTTTAGTATTCAGTGTTCTACATTGCCAGTTTAAAAAATGCTGATTGATCTAGATGGAGTAGTAATTAGTGGATATTCAAAGAGCTTGCTTCATTTTTTTCTTTCATTTGTATACAATTCTTCAAATTTATGAAGTGTGTAAGAATACAAATAATGGTCTTTAGAACTCCAAAGAATAAATGAATGATAAATGTGAAGAGAAGTTGTAGGAGGTAGTAACAGAAAGGAAGGCACTAACACCAATTAAAAGCTATTATAAAGAATCTAGGTCTGTTATTGTTAACTAACATTCCTTCCCTAGCTCTGTTCCTCCTACTTGGTTCCAAAATTGTTTTTCAGAATTTTCAGGAGAAGCACAAAACGTGTTGTTTGAAATAGGCATGCTTAACATTATGATTATTTAAATTTGCTTTTAGTTGTATCATTTACTTCTTTTAATATTTCAAATAATAATAGAGGGGGGTGTGAGCATGAGCATAAAACAGTTGAGAGCTCCAGGTCTGGGTAGAACAGAAAAGGTGTCTGACAACGTTGGGCAGTGAGGTCGCACCTTGGCATCCCAGCCTAGTGAGGGAATGGTATGTTCTGGTCACACGTGTTTCCAGCGACTTCATTTTTGACACTGAAACTGACATTACAGCATAAGTGTGAGCGCTGAACTGTAGAACTCTCTGTATTTTTCAGGTGGTGTATACATTTTAGAACAGCAGCACTTTAACAGCTATGGATCTTTAATAGAGTTGCTCGCCCATCAACTGACATGTCAACACACCTTGAAAGAGGCTTCATCAAATGCAAAGGTAAAGTGCTGTCAAGTGATGTTAGCAAAGCAAAATAAGCTCATAGGGAGATGGAAATACTTCTAAATACCCTAGTGTTATAAAATAGAATTCTATAAAAGCCCTTGAGAAGGTGTTTCAAATATGAAGTCTGAGAATGTAAGAGATTGAAAAGGCAATAAGGTAAATGAAAGCACTTCTCAAAGGATTAAAATGGGGAGTAAAAAAAGTCATAGGGAATCTTCATTTAATAATGAGGGAAAAACCCAGAACTCCAGAGTTACTTTAAGTTGAATGAACTGTGGATTCCATAGGGCTTGGGGAAATGAAAGATATATTGTTAATTCTAACTTAGATTAGGCCAGACATGGCTTATATAGTTTCTGACAAAAAGGTTCCTATGGTCAAAGGGGTTCAGGGAAGTTGGATCAAAAACTGAGATACTTGGACTCCAAGGTTCCTGGGGCTTTAACACTAGTGTATACTGTGAATCATTCTGATGTGCATTTATTACACGGTGTTTCCTACTTGCACCTGACTACGGATGTTTTTTTAGGAGACAATCTCTTTGGGGACTTGGGTTACAAAGGGGGCAAATTTTGGGAACCCATGATTTAGTCTGACAATGATCTTACTGACCTTATTATGAGACTAGCCAGCGTGTCTGTAGGTACCTCGTGGTTTCTGCTCTCTGTACTAGTCACTCTCATTATCACATCTAGTTTAGCCTTGTGCATTTTCCTGGATCGAATCACTGACTTAATTCTCTCACTTTATGAGATTGGGATCATTACCTTCGGGAGAAGAGAAAAAAATGGGTTAAAGAAAGGTGAGCAGACTCTCAAGGTCACACAATATATATGTTAGTATCTTAGGTTTTGAAATGTATACTTCTTATCTCCACTCTGCTGAGTGCTGCCTTCTCATTTTGGTTTAAAGATCTGGTTTTGGTTAATAAGTAAGTCTGGCTTGGATTGAGCCCCTCCTCTCTGAATGGGACTCTGGGTTTGACTTGAATTTTAAGTTTTTGATGAAAGGTTGCATGTATTCCTAAAAGAGGGTCCACTTATTGGATACTAGGGCTCATGCAAATAACAACAGAGAAAAGAAGGAAAACCAATTTCCTGTTCTGAACAAAATAAAGAAGTCTTAAAAGTGAGAGTATTTTCTTTTTTTAAAAAAATATATCTTTATTGATTTTAGAGAGAGGAAGGGATAGGGAGAGAGAGAGAAACATCAATGATGAGAGAGTCATTGATCGGCTGCCTCCTGCAAGCCCCCGACTGGGGATCAAGCCCACAACCCGGGCATGTGCCCTGACCAGGAATCGGACCCTGGTCACCTGGATCCTAGGTCGATGCTCAACCGCTGGGCCACGCCCGGCCGGGCAAGAGTCTATTTTCTTAATTGAATATTCCTAGTGTGTCCAAAACTGAGATCTTCAGTCTGCTTCTGACAGTTTCCCCACCTCATTCAATGCCACCTGGACCCTCCAGTTACTCAAATCAAAGACCCTGGGGTCTCCATGGCTTCTTCTTTTATCTTTTGCACTCTACATCTAATCATTAGCAAATCAGTTGCTTCTATATTCAAAACAATTTCAGAACCTAAATCTTTCTCTTGACTTCCATCACTACCACTGTGGGTCAGTCTACTACCATCTCTCCCCGGGTTGCTATAACACAATCCTACATTGTCTTTTTGTTTGCACACTTCATTCCATTTGCATGGGAACAACCCATTCTCCCTCTTCATGGGAGTTACAATGATCCTGCTAAAATATATGCTACATCATGACAGTCTGCTTAAAACCCTCCAAAGGCTCCCATCTCACTGTAAATCGCCTACAGGCCCTACATAATGTGTTCTCACCATTTTTTCATGTCATCTCCTTGTTTACTCAATTCAGGACACTCTTGCCTCCTTGCTGTGCCTTGAGAAGACTAAGTGTCCTCCTGCCTGAGGACCTTTATGCTCACCATTGCCTCTCTATGAAAAATCCTTCCCTGACTTCCTTCAGGTCCACGCTCTAATGTCTGCTTCTCAGTGAGACTCTCTGACTACACTATTTAACATTAAGTCCTACATAGTCTTCATATACTTTAATTTTTCTCCATAGCACATATGTACATATTTCACTTACCTATTGTCTACCCTTTATAATAGAAGTGCCATGAGAACATGAACTTTTGTTTATTTTTGTCCACTGCTCTATCATAGTACCTATAAGAGTACCTGACATCTGGTAGATACATAAAAAATATCTGAAGAAGAATGAATTGTATACATTAACTCTGTTAACCTGAGGTTTTGTAGGCTTATCTTCTCATATTTGCTAGAGTTTTGTATTTTTGTTTGAACATTGTATATTTACAAATTGGGTGGACTTGGGCAAAGGAATTATTTGGATTAGCATGAGCTCTGGCAGTGGTGGGCTGCAGCTGGTTTGCACAGGTTTTCCAGATTATATACAGATGATTACACACATCTCTTTGCCGTTGCACATTTGGTGACATCATGTCAGTAGCCATGGTGGATTTTGGCAAAAATGATGGGTCAGGGCTTCTTTTCCTCAGAGGCTGGGTTGTTAAACTATTTTAGCATACCCCTCTTCGTTGGATAATGTGTGGAAGGGTGAGGAGATACCTAACTCATTCAGCTACAGGCTGTAGCCAGGTCCTTTGCTGTAAAAAGCTCAAGGATTTCATTTAGTTTGTCATGATTAAGGAAATCACTGCTATGTAAGGGATAAGAAACCAGGAGAATGTGCACCCTTAGAAGTTCAGGTAGTGATGAGATGGAAAGGGCAAAAGGGGGATTGGTAGTTGTTATCAGAGGCAGTTAGTATATTCAAGACTTTGTTCCAGCTGGTGATTGAATGAATAAAGGTGGAGCATCTACATCCTTGAAAATACAGGAGTGATAAAGGCTGAATAGTGACAGGCAGAATCTCAGCCACAATGGGAAAGCGATGAAGACTGGGTTCCATTTCTAACGAGGAACTGGAAATCTAGGCAGGGACATTGTGCAGAATAGTAGTCAGGAATAGAATAATACCTGTAGCATGGGGCCTTGGGAGCTAATAATTTAACATGCATTAATTTTGTCTATCACCCTTCAATTTTGATCCGACCCTTAGAGCAATGTTTTGGAGGTTGGAGATTGCATCAGTATAATCTGAAGGACTTGTTAGAACACAGATTGCTGGGTCCCATCCTGGAATATTTTATTTAGTAGGTCTGGGGAAAGCCCTGAGAGCATGCAAGTCTAACAAGATTTCAGGAGACACCGATACTGCAGGTCTGGAAATTTCACTTTGAGACACAGTGATTGAAAGGGAAATCAACTGGCAGGCAGGGAAGGCAGAGACTGAGAACTAATGGTAAGTCAGACTCCCTAACATGGTTCTGAGCAGTCAGCCGGACCCTTAGTCTTTGGAAAGCAGTTTAACTTTCTCGATGGTTTCATTCCTCCTTCCTTCTAAGGTGGCTTGTTCCTACCAGTGGAACATACCACTCTTCTTGAGAAGAGTTCTGATGAATCAGTTTTCTCATTACATTTTCAGCAATAATTTTGATTCTTGCAATATTTTATTATCTCTGGCTGGCACGTCCCTCAGCCTCACTCCGAGTTTAATCCATGATGATGAGGCAGTGTACAGTCTCAGTGATGATGAAGGTGCCAGCTCTCATTTCTAGCCCAGTGGATATCAGGTACTTGGGAACAAGACTAATTATAGGCTCTGCTAATTAAGGAGTTGAGCTGCTGACACATCTACCTTTTCAAAGATTGTGTGTGTGTGTGTGTGTGAGAGAGAGAGAGAGAGAGAGAGAGAGAGAGAGGAAGCTGGGATGAGAAAGGAGATGAGGGAGTATGCAACTAAGTCTACAGGTAGAAGAAAGTATCACAACTGTACTCTGTACTTGGTAAGAATTAGAAAAATAGGGGCTACTGCAAATGTTATATTTGTCTCCTGTTATAAGGTCACTGTCATCTAATCATTAATAAGAATGCATTAACATCTTCTCTGTATATGAACAACTGGTACAACTTGCTAATTACACATATTTTAGAAATCTATTCATTGAAAGAAATCTCTTAAGGACCTTTGCAAGTCTCACTTGATGAATGAAAGGGACCTTGGTTGAACTTGCAAGCCTTTGTTTAGATAAAAATGGTATTTTGAGGCAGAAAACTACATTTCTTTTGAAAGTATTCTAATATGCTGAATTTTCATTAATTTAGATAGACTTTTCCAATTAGTCCAAATTGAGAAAGTTTTTCTCTCTCCACTAATCCTTTGGCCTTCCATGCTCTATTAGGTGATATAATGATTAGGAGGCTAGTGGAAAACTGCGCATAGAAAGAAGTGTAAAGTTTAGGAAGGTGTTTGCATCACACCTAGAGCAATGCCTAGCTTTCATTTGTTAGCTCCAGGCTTCTAGTTTATTGTTATAAAAGCATTTGCACTCCATTAGTGGTTCTCTGCCCTAACCACACTTTGAAGCACCCTTTGAAAATAGCAATTTCTGAGTTCCACCCCTAGATCTTCTAGTTTAATTGTTCTAGGATAGAATCGGAAATTGAAAAAATTTTTAAAAAGCTCCCTAGATGATTTTAATGTGCATCCAGGTTGAGGACCATTGCATTAGAGGAAAGCAAAAATCACGTTAATTTAGAATAACGGAACGAATACCTTTTGACAGCTTTTCAAGACCAGGAGCCAAATCTAATGATTCTATAGTGATTTACAATTCATTTCAGCTCTTTAACATCTTGTGACAATAGTAAGGGAGATGATGATATACTCATTTTATGAAAGAAAATGCTAAGACCTTATATTAATTCCATACATTTTATTTGGTACTTACGTCAGTCATTTTCAGAAGATTTGTGTTGGGTCAAATGTTGCTGAACACTGGGCAGAAAATTGTTCCTTTCCTGGCACGGAGATAGTATAGTTGACTTTGTAGCATGAGCATAATGAACCTTCATTTTTAATTCAGTACTTTCCTTTTCATTTACAAATTTGACCCTCAGTGGATACAACCTTAGCTCAGGTTTCCTCCCTCTTTTTTCAGCCTGTATTAGCTGTAAAGAATTTCAGATACAGTTTGCTTTTATCATACTTGTTTATTTTAACTTATTCATCACATTCAGGATGTTTACAGTGCCTTCCTAACTCCGGGGCCATTATTAAACTTGGAAGTGACATTAACCTTCCCAGAGAGAATTGTCGACACAGGAAGGCTGACAACCTGATCCTCTAATATGAAATCACAGGTCTGAAAGGTGAGGAAATTGACCTTGAAGTCTTCCCTTTGCCGCCTACTGAACTCTGAGCAGTCAAAGTCATTCTGACTGAAGGGCAAGCTGGGCCAATTGCTCTTTGCTTTTCACTATGCTTCTTGTGTCAGACCAGACCTCTATTAGCAGACTATTGAAAACTGCCGTGAGCGCAGCTGCAGGAAAGTTTTGCTTGTGTTAGCACATAAGCACAGTAGTTTCCAGGCTGGCTTGTTGGAATGCCACGATGAGACCTTGTATAGGCCAGGTCACGTCTTCAGAACAAACTGGCCTCAGAGACAGAATTTGAACTCAGTTACTGAGGCCCAGGCTTGTGTTTAGACCAGCAGGCCATGCTGCTACTCAGGTGTTCGCTATTGTATGGTTGGGCTGAGCAGCAAATCAAAAGAGAGCATGGCCTACGAAATAACATGGTTGGTTCACCAGCACCAAATATGTGGATCAGGAGCTCGATGCTTCTGCCAATGACAAATGAATAAAAGGAGAATTATCAGTGGCTATTTTAATAAATACATTGATGAAAGGATGGAAGTGTAGAAAGAGTGCAGTGGAATATTTACTCAGGCCGGTTTTCTACAGTCTGTCAAATGACAGGGCGAGAGAGATTTTTCAGAAGCCGTAGCTGGGAGCATTAGATCTTGCAGGGAGAATACTCCATGGAAAGAAACTGAAGCCATTTCTCAAGTGAGAATTGTGGATTGGCCTGCGGAAACTACTTTGGCCCATTGGCCCTTTCCAGCATGGGTGGGTACTTGCAGGAAGGGCAGAAGTTTGGGTCTGTTTAATCTCTGTATGCACTGCAGGTATAGCCAGGACATCATTAATTAAACATGAGTTCCAATTCAACCAATCCACGTATAATGTGGGCTCTGTTCCTTCATCCATAATCCTATGTCATTATATCAGTGTTGAAAACCATCTAGAGGACTGTTGCTAATCCTACTCTCACAAAAACATGAAGTCAATTAAAAAAATGTTCATCAGAGTATTTGCAAAGGACAAATCCCCGAAGCTTTGTATAATTAACCCTGAAGTTCAATGGTTCCAAGTCTCCACCATGCGTTGTTAAATGAGATATGGTTTTTATGGGATAACCTTCCCAGGATTTGGGGGACTTCTTGGAGGATGCTTATGCAGTATACAGATTTGCTCTTGGGATAATGCTCCACTCCACCCATGAGCCAAATATATTTTCCAAGTCTCCTTCTGCAATTTCTGGATGAGAGGTTTCCCTTGGGCTCATACGTTTCCCACACAGAGAGGCATAGGTAATTTACATTGATTTCTTTCACTGAGAGTGGCAACAGGTTACAATTTAAGTAAAAGTTAATGAAATTTTAGGGGTAACTTAAGAAAAGTATTTATAATGAATGCATAATATGTATTTACACATGTATGAATATATGAGGCATTTGTTGATGTACACATACACCCTTAATATCGCCTCCACTACTTCAGTTCAAGCTCCTTTATGCCATTTTTAAATTTATTTGGCATACATTGGTAAGATGCCACTTGGAATCATGAATAGTGTAGCTGGAAACCATGGTGGAGTGCTTATAGTACTAACCTCCTCTGTGCAGGTGAAAGATCAGAGGCCCACAAGGTGAAATGCCCACTTTTGGAGAACTGAGTTAGTTAGGGGCCCAGAGAGAAGTAGAAGCCAGACAACCCCTAAGCCGTGGTTATTTATGCCTTGCCTACCCTCTCTAAAATGTGTGGGCAAATTAGGGAGCTGCTGATTTATTGTAAAATGATACCCTGATTTAGCAAATCTGTTGGTAAATTGCATAAATCCCAGGGAAATCCATATGAAAATGATAAAGTAATACTTTCACTTTCCTTTCATTCCTCCTCCTACCCTCCTTTCCTATTTCCTCCCAACCCCGTGTGCAGGAGCTCATGTTCACTTGCAGACGTTGGTTCTGTCAATAAATCTGACTGTTGTCTCAGACTCAGGCTTAAGATTCATCACTTTTCTGTTACTGTTAATTCACAAATACTTCATTTGCCTTTGTAAGTTATTCCAGAATTCTATGCTCGTCTTAGCATAGTGTGGAAATGTTCTAGGTATTGAAGGCAATTTTTACTGAATTAATTTCTTGGGGAATATATGTATGTACGCACATATGTATGTATGCGTACATATACACAGCTCTTTGTCAAATTTTATTGTGCGTGTAAGTTTACCCAGAGACCTCATTAAAATGCTAACTCTGATATAGTAGGTCTGGATGGGGACTGATTTTCTGCGTCTGTCTGTTATTTTTGAGGGGAAGCCTGATGCTTCTGGCCTGTTGGCCACACTTAACAAGACAATAGTTATAATAGTTAAATTAGTTGCATTTTAACAGAGGACCTCAATATTTTAACCTGAAAAGTGATTTAACATAGGAATTTCAGGGTGTGATTTTTACAACCCTTTTCTCAGAACATAGAGGCAGGTAGTTACTGCCTCTGTATCAGGTCCATTCTGGTAAGCACATCTCATGAAAAGAGAGTCTAGAAGATCAAATCAATTTATTCTTTACTGCTCACCAATTTCAACCATAAGTGGCTGACTTCTTTCTCTTGCTTTCCTCCCCTCTCTTACTTCCATCCTCACAGAGACATTTTAAGAGTTTCCCATGAACACCATTCTGGTTTTGTTTTACCTGCCTTAAAAACACACAGATCTGTTTATTGAATGTTCTTTATTTCTTAGTTGATAGGAGCATTGGGTTCTAATTTTAATTTGGGAGATTGCTTTTCTGTCTCCTTTTCTCTCCAGTCCCCATGGCCATCTATTTCTCTAAGGATATCTTGTACTCTTCCCGTCTCCCCTTAATTGCCTTTTCAAAACCAGAGTTGAAAATTTTCTTCCTTGCACAATATTATCGAATGTGTCTAGCAGTATGGCTTAATTTTGCCCCAACATCTATTATGGTGCTTTGTATATTAACACGTGCAATAAAGTCTCAAGGAATAAATACACACTTCACAAGTGTTCCTTGTATTTAATCACCTTGGTTCATTGAGATAACTCTCCTCCATCATGGTTTTCAGTGACCTAAGGATAATATTTGTAGACTCCCCCCCACCCCACCCCAGACTCTGATGCAATTATTCTTTTTTCTTTGTGTATTTGTTTACTTTTCAATTAGAACAGCAACACTATTTTTGCAAATAATATCTCTACTCCTACCAGTCCAGCCTGCAAAGTTGCAAATATCCCCTCTTTGAAATGCCCGATGTAGAATATACTTATATTCATGCTTTTCTCTATGTTTCATTGAGTTCTGATGCAACTAGGAAAGGTAAGTAGAGGTTCCTGATTGATAATTCTTTCTAAATTGGAAGCTCTCTTGTTTGGGTGAAGTCGTGGTGAGAATGCAGATAATAGAATTACCGGGCCAGAGTACAGGCCTTCTGAGTGATTGTGATGTAAGTGGCAATCAGCACTCATTCTTTTAATCATTCGCTCAGGACCTGTGAGCGCTGCAGCGTGCCAGGCATTGATGCAATACGGTCTCTGCCTTCCTGGAGCCAAATTCTGTCTGTGTGTGTATCTATGCACACATGTGTTTTATAAAGCTAGCAAGTAAAATATTTAGAACACAGTTTCTATTAGTGATAAGAATAGTGAAACTATATATAAAGCAAGCTAAGAGGGCAAAGAAAGTGGGGATAGGCTAGGCCTGAAGTTTGGGTTTTTAGGAAAGGTTTGTTTGAGAGGACACATGAGCAGAGACCTAAGGTGAAGTGAGGGTGAGGCATGTGGACATTGGCGAAGAGAGTTCTAGGCAGGGGGGCACCGCAAATGAAAAGACCCTGAATTGAGAGTAAGTCTTGCACACTGGATGCAAAGTAAAGCTCACGGGGCAGATGCGTGGGCAGGGTGAGTGTGGAGGTGAGTGTGGACAGATGGGCTGGCCCATCAAGGTGGGTGCTCAGTAAATGGAGATCACGCTACTCTTATGCTTAATACTTCCAAGGGGTTGTATTGCTCTTAAAGCCTGAATGAAAGCCTATCCTCCAGCCTCATTAGGCAGGCCGGACTCTCCCCAATTCTCTCTGTTCCAGCCACTCCCCACCCCCACCCCCATCCCCGCCTTCTTTTGCTCCTACCCTCTCACTGTTCTCACCACAGGGCCTTTGTGTATGCCAGTCCCACTGCCTAGAGGGCTCTCCACCTGCACCCTCCAACTTATACTCACTTGATCTCAGTTTCATTATCAGTTCCTTAGAGAAGACTTCCCAGTATAGCTTCTGTTATGTACACTTGGAGTATCATGTACTCCCTTTTTCAAAACACTCATCAGAATTTCAATTTTGCATTTCTTTGTGTGGTTGTTTAATTAATGTCTTTTTCTGCTACCAAGTTATAAGATCCATGAGGCCAGAAACCATGACTGCCCCCCATTATCTCTGTTGCCTTGTGCAATATCTGTCATACAGTAGTTACTCAGCAAGTATTAGAATAGGGTTTTTTTCTTTAATTTTCCCACCATTTTTTTTTTTTTAATCTCTTATTTATCTTCTCTTTTTCAGCCCCTTTTCTTCCTTTGTTCCTTGGCGCTCTTTCTTCAGTCCTCGTTTTTCCCTTCTGTCCTCTTACTTTCTGAAGACTTTCACTGCTGAGCTCAAGATTCTGTGTGCAAGTGAACATGTCCTAATGACTAAAGGAAAACGCTAGGAAAGGGCTGGTGGCGTTTAACAGCATGATGCCATTCGGCCTGAAACCAAAGGAGCCCCTTCATATGAGGACAGGGCTATTGCAGCGGTACCCCCTTACCTGCAGTTTCTCTTTCCACAGTTTTGGTTACCTACAGTCAACTGAGGTCTGAATATATTAAAAGGAAAATTCCAGAAATAAACAATTCATAAATTTTAACTTGCACAGCATTCCGAGTGGCGTAATGAGATCTCATGCTGTCCTGCCCCGTGACAACTGGGACAGGAATCCTCCCTTTGTCCCGCGTCTCCACACTGCACATGCCCCACCGGTTAGTCACTTAGCATCTGGTTGACAGACCCACTATTGTGGTATCACAGTGCTTGCCTTCAGGTCACCCTGCTTTTACTAATGGCCCCAAAGTGCAAGAGTAGTGATGCTGACAATTGGGATGTGCCAAAGAGAAGCCGTAAGGGGCTTCCTTTAAGTGAAAAGCTGAGTACAGTAAGATATTTTGAGAGAGAGACCAAATTGCACCCAACTTTTATTACAATATATTGCTATAATTGTTCCATTATTGATTATTGTTGTTAAT
The DNA here is from genome assembly GCF_054644295.1 of Miniopterus natalensis. Classification (NCBI taxonomy): domain Eukaryota; kingdom Metazoa; phylum Chordata; class Mammalia; order Chiroptera; family Miniopteridae; genus Miniopterus; species Miniopterus natalensis. Next base: position 16,301,602 of record NC_142092.1, on the reverse strand, counting down.
CTCTTACTATGCCTAGTTTATAAATTAATCTTTATGATAGGTATGTATGTATAGGAAAAAGCACAATATATGGGGTTTCCTGAGAAATGCATATACATACTTTGAATAATTATAAAGGCAGCACTTATTAAAATACGTTTCATTTTCAAGATTGAGCTATCAGCTGTTAAAGTGCGTATGCATTTTTATGGGGCGCCCTGTATAAATCTTCCTTAACATGAAGACCTACATCAAACGCCGCAGAAAGGGCATTTTTCCGTTTCTTTTGTTCTGCTCGTGGCTCTACGGAATCCATCTATCATTAACATTTATAATTTAGCACTGTCTTTTGGCACAGTGTGATGCTATCCGTATTGCTGACAGATTTGTCCCAGTCTTGGTCTTGGGCCTTTCAGCTGTCTGGTTTCCCGAATTTTGCTTATCCAAGCATTTCATTTGTCACACTACCTGCCATTGTCGCCACGTTTGTCTTTATCTTCCATCATTAGTTTCCGACGCTGTGTCTTAATTCCATTGCAGGGCTTGTTCTTGCTATTTTTATTTGTCACGGTATCTATTTTAGGAACAGGTGTAGTTGTCAGAACATCTCCTTTACTCCCATTAGCGGTGTCTCTTGTGTATTTGGTGTTCGAGTTTGTCCTGTGTGCTATTCTCGGTCTTTGCAGGTCTACATGCTAGTCCACTTCATTGTTTCAGTTGTACCTTTTCTTCTCCCAGTGATACACAACTGTGGCTCAGTTATTTCTTTTTGCGGATTCTGGATATTGTTAAGCTGCGTTGTCTCTAAGGCAAGCACTGTCAGGAGGCCAGCGAGGTGGTGCAGCAGAAGTGCATGCAAGTCGACGAGTGTTTGCTCCAGCATGTGTGCCCATCAGTCAGCGAGCTGAGCGACGGCCTGTGCCTGTGTCACGCGGAGATGGTGCGGTCATTTGTTAGAGCCTGATTTTCATTACATGCTCTTCACACCCATTTTAATATCACATTAGACAAGGCGGGAGTTCTTTTTTTACTGCTCAAAGTTAGCGTAATTTCATGGTAAACAAAATTTTGAAGGAAAATACACTTTATCTTTCCTCCTTTGGGTGATGGATTAACAAAGCAAAGCAAAACATATGTATTATAAAATTAATTACTTGCTTAAAAAAGCTTGCTAAGCAGTGTTTAACCAAATAATAATAACAATGGAAACATATGGAGAAGTGCAGATATAATAAAAATTAGAATTTTCTTGAGGATGGGTATAAATAGTGTTAGCTCCTCAGAAGTAGCCATATAATATTTACAATTGATTCTTAAATGATTTAAAATAACTCAGGGCATTTGAGGGAGCTTCAGCTTATAAAAGATGGAAAACTCTCTGTTCAGAAGTTGTGAGTACTCCTTCAGTGGAATTAGCTATAGTTCTTCTGAGGTTTAGATCTGACCCATAATTTTTGAAAGAAAAGAATGTACAAATTGTCTAACCTAGGAATTTGATAAAGGTGTAAAATATTTATCACAGGTGGAACAGTGGGAAAAATGTGCCCAATTAACTGATTGGAACCACACCAGCTGAAATTCACATTCTTCCTCTGCCTCATGATTCTCAGTTGCTTTCAAGTTGGTATTTGGACTGTTTTGTCAGCTTCATTCTTCCAAACTGAGACAATTAGAATATTAGCCACTTGGAGGAAAAATTCAATTTCAATGTGGTGGGCTTCACAGGAATAAAAGCATTTAACAGAGAAGGGATTCCTGAAGGTCATGAAACATAGATAGTGTATTCCCCACTTGTCAGGATCTGCCTCCTAATTCTAATTTTTACCAGGCTTAAACTAGCAGAAAAACCCTTTCTCCATTAAATGGTAGGGAAATGGATTTTGCAAGGGAGAGAGAGGTTCATGGGAGTCTGGGTTTTCTACGACCAAAAGACACCAGACACTTATGAATGTGATGGTCCTAGATAGGCTCTTCAAGTGCAAAGGAGAAAAGACTCCACACTGCTTCTGTGAAGTAAGGAAACACCCAATAGCAATTTATGCAGGAGGATGTTGCATGTTCACATAGATATCCTTGCAAAATCTGCTTGCCCATGCTGGATGTCATTTTCCCCACTTTGTGCCTCTGTGCTGCACAGCTCTCTCATTGCATCATGACTGCATATAGTCTACCATCCTGGTTAGAAGCTCGTAGGGTTGGAGCTTACTTATACACTATTTATTATTAACTCAGTGCTTTGTGGGTAATTGGTTTTCAATCCTTGATTCTTAATTAAGGGTCACCATTTTATAATCTATGCCAGGTAATTATTATGGATACATGCTGCAAATCATTTGCTATTATGATCTTAAAATAAGTTATAAGTGACCAAAAAAATCTATTTTGTAATATTTGAGGGCTGGCTTCTAATCCTTGTGTGTCCGTATGTAAAACACTTGAAAAGATGACTGAAAACAAAAGCAGGTCTCTGAACACCACACTATAACATACACTCCACACTGTGCAGAACACCACACTGTGACAAATACTCCACACCATGCAGAACACTGCGCCATGACATCTTATTTGCTCCTGTAACAGTCTAGTGACTGGAATTTGTAATAGATACTTCTTAGGTGAGCTGCTGGCTCAAAGTAATCTCTTTTTTAGGAAAAATGTATGAGCCCTCAGTGATCACATGTCTACTCTTAACCATAAACTTCTGTTGATCTAGGGTTTGTTTGTAATTCAAGCAGGACTAATCAAATTTTATCTTCCAGGAACTGGAAATGTGGGACAGAGAGAGACTGGGAATCATTGGAGCTGAGTCATATTAATGGCAATCAACAGATGTTTGTTTCCTTCAATCATTCACTCAAGAAACATTTGGGGTGGTTATGATGGTATGGATTTTTGTTTCTAGTTTATATAAATAATTAGTTATGTCCATTTTGATATTTAGTGTTTGATAATAAAGAGATTGGCTAGCAAAAGATGATGGCCAGAATTTCTTAATTTTCTAGAACCAAACTTAGAGTTGTGTTTACCCAGAGTGAACCAGAGTGCCACCTAGTGACTATTTACACAAACAGCAGGCACATGTTCCTTGAGGACAAACAACAGCTAACATTTACTGAGAAATTATTATGTACCTGGAACCTGCCCTGAGCATTTATATACAGCATCACATTTATTAACACACTACATCACACTGGAATTTAAATGACCATAGAATGATAATATTTGATATAGATAAAATATATAATCAAATGGCACATGAATGAAATTTTAAGTGTTAAGATTTTAATAAAAATAAAATTAAACATTTTTTAATAGTGTGATAAACTGCCTCTCCCCCAAAGATATATGCACACTCATGTCATCAATTCATCCAGGAGAAAATTTGGAATTAATTCTGCTGTAAGATTTGGTGTCTTTCATCTTAAAGAAATGTGTCATTTATAGCTCTTGTGTCACTCTTTTTTAATGTAAGGCAGGCTTAGAAAAAAGTAAAATGTCCATTTTCACCATCCACCTATTTATTTACTCAACAATTATGGTAATATAATGAGCAACTACTATGATTAGGTGCTATTCTAATGAAGGTGGAACAGTGGGAAAAATGTGTGAGAACCCCTTTTCTTACAGAGTTACCCATGAAGGGAGACAGAAAGTAACTAGTCAAATATATATGTCAGAAAGAGTTAAATGCTTAGGGGGGAAAATAAGCAGAGAAAGGGAATAACTACCGAAGGTACAAGGGTATTGCTATTTTAAATAGATGCCAGATCCAGTGGAACAAAAACTTGAAAAGGGTAAAGATATTGACTATATGGACATTTTGAGGAAGAATATCCAGGTAGGAGAGATGGAAAGTACAAATGTCCTGAGGTTTAAATGTACCCAGTTTATTTAAGTAAAACCATTGGCCAGTGTGACTGGATTAACTCACAGAAAGAGTTAGAAAGCATTCCTTCTGCTTCTGTTTTCTGGAAGAGGTGGTGGAACACTGACATCATTGCTTCCTTTAATATTTGATAGAATTTACAAGGGGAACCATCTGGGCTTGGTCCTTTCTTTATGGAAGACTATTAATTACTGGTTCAATTTTAAAAACTGATAACGTTTCACTCATATTATCTATTTCTTTTTGTATGATTTTGGGGAGATTGTGTCTTTCAAGGAATTGGTTCATTTCATCTGTTATAAAATTGTGATTATAGTGTTGTTTACAATGTTTCTTTACTATTCTCTTAGTGTTAATGTGATAAGTAGTGATGACCCCTCTTCCATTTCTGATATTGATAATTTGTGTCTTCTCTCTTTTTTCTTGGTTAGCCTGACTAGGGGTTTAGCAATTTTATTGATAATTTCAAATAACAACTTTTTGGTTTTGTTGCTATTCTCTATTATTTTTCTGTTTTTCATTGATTTATGCTCTAAATTTTTATTATATCTTTTATTCTGCTGGCTTTAGGCTTAAATTACTCTCCTCTCTCTAGTTTCCTGAGACAAAAATTTAGTTGAACAATTTTGGATTATTCTTCTTTTCTAATATATGCATTTGATGCTATAAATTTCTGTCTAAGCATCTAGGCACTACTTTCATTGTATCCCATAAATTTTGGAAAGTTGTATTTTTATTTTTACTTAGTTCAATTTTTAAAAAGTTTCTCTTGACACTTCTTTGACCAGGTGTTTTTCGAAGTATACTATTTACTCTCCAAATATTTTGAATTTTCCAGCAATCATTCCCAATTCTAGTTCAATTCCATGGTGATCTGTGAATATATTTTGTATGATTTCTATTATTTTAAATTTGTTAAGGTGTGCTTTATGGTCCAGAGTGTTGGTGAATGTTCAGTGTGAGAAAAATGTATTCTGCATTATTGGATGGGCTATCCTATAACTGTCAATTAGATAAAATTAATTGATAGTGCTGTTCAGGAGAACTATGTCCTTGCTGATTTTCCACCTGCTCAATCTATCAATTTCTTGCAAAAAAGGTTTTGAAATCATAAACAGTAATAGTGGATTTGTCTATTTCTCATTGCAGTTCTATCTGTTTTTGCCTCAGATATTTCGATGTTGTACTGTTAGGTTTATACACATTAATGACTGTTATCTTTTCTTAGATAATTGACTCTTTTATCATAATAGTCTTAAGTTATTCTTGAGTAACATTTAAAAAATAACTTTAAACTTTCAATGACATTTCTTTAAAATTATATCTTAGTTTTAGTTGTTTTGTAGAGAATTAAGGAAAAGGCTTGTCCTATATCTAGTAAAAGAATGAAAAGAACCAATTTATAACCATTTAGACCAGTGATTCTTGACTAGGAGTAATTTTGTCACCCAGGGGGCATTTGACTGGAGACATTTTGGGGTATCACAATGTATGATGAGAGAGAGGAGGTTCACTGGTATCTAGTGGGCAGAGATTAGGGATGTTGCTAAACAGTCTACAATACACGGGACAGTCCTTTACAACTAAGGATTATGTGGTCCAAAATATTAATAGTGCTGAGACTGAGAAATCCTGAGTATGAGATATTTTGAGGGGATTTCTATGTGGGCATGGGAAAGCCTGAAGTCAATTTTGATGTATAAGTTTAAAGTAATATATTTTACTCTGCATGTTCCAATCACAAAATAAAACACCTGAACATGCATGCGTGTACACGTGTATGCACACACATACACATCCCAGAAACAAGCTCTCCTGCATTATCTTCTGTGTCATCAGCATGGCAATGACCTGCACAGATTATGCCATATCTAACAGTCCCCCATCACTATATGAAAAGGAACCAGCAAAGCTCAAGTTAAGCTTGTGGTCACTAAGAACAGGACTATCTTTCCTTATGATCTTGTCTGAAGTCAATGCTTTACTTCCCTTTGAAGTTTGTTTTTTTAAAAGTATTGATTAAGTTTTGGCTTTGTATGTGCATTGTGCCTCCATACTTTATGCTATTATTATAAGTGTTGATTTTTTAGTGATTGACTACAGAATACAATGATGCCATCTCTGGACCTTCTATAAATTGGTGATAGATATTTCTGGAACATTTCCCAAATTGGAGATAAATCATTCCCTGGAATAGGGCCTTCTGAAGAAACCCATTCTTCTATGCTGATCAGCAGCCGGGTAAAGTTTTACTTCCCATGAGTGGTGACTGCAAAGGTAGATGTCCGTCTTGGGCTACTAATTCTTTGATGACTTTGGCCTCTCAATAATAAATCAGTTCATTTTATGGTCTAATTTTAAGGCTATTAGAATAGAAATCCAACATTATATGCTGCTTTAATTTCTTTGATTATAGTAATGTTAATATTAGAAAAAGTATTTTATAGTCATTTAGAAATCAAAAAGAAATTCTAAGACTAATAACATTTTTCTTTTTACCTCTCTGGTCTGAAATAGCCTTTTCATAAAGAACAGACCCAAATGCTGTGGCTGTTAAGGAAGTTTAGGGGCCATATTGTGACTCCCCTGGTGGTAAAGAAGCTGTTGTCATATGACAGGTCTCCCATGGATAACCGTTACCTCCTGTCAGTGAGAAATGCGAAGATTAAAAACAGTTTCACCAAACACTGACACCATCCTGTATTTTTTATTTAAGAGCTGCTGAATGACTTCCTGCTGGCTGATCAAATATGTGAACAGCTGGCTCCTGACCATAATCTGTCACTTGCAGCACATTTCAGACTGCCCATTTAAGAGTAACATAACATCCCTGGGACCTCCAAGTAGCCAAAGGGGCAGGAGGACTTTGGAGGAAACTCAAAGCTACCCGAACCTACGAGGAACCCAAAGACCAGTGAGTGTTTTTTTAATATCGAGTGTGATGGGAAAAAGCACAGACTATCAGATATTCAAACTTTTGTCCTAGCATGGATTATAAATTCTAGGATTGGGGTTGAATTGTAAATACTTAATTTTTTTTCAGTTGATTAAAAGAGAATTATATGATAGCTTGTTACCACCCAAATAGCACGAACAGTGGTCTGGTGTATTTGAAAAGAATGTCCTAGATATATTTCTTATTTATCTTACTGTCTAATAACCTATCCTCTCTTTAAGGGATTTATAAATAAAAATGGGAATGGTTGTTTCATTCTTTTCTTATGACCCCAAATTAATCCTACTCTCCTCTATCAATCAGATATTGCAGTGCCATTTGGGCTGATACCCTCTAATAGAAAGTCTCGTTTGAATTGATTGATCATCAGCTGGATAACATAGATAAAATGCAGTATGCTTTTATTCATCTTTCTGTTTAATAATAACCTGTCTGGGATTTCTGCTCCTTTGATGTATGTTTTATTCTAATGAAAAGCAATCAACTGCAGAATTTGCTCAATTCTGTGCTCTTGATTTCTTGATAACATCGAAGCTTCCTTGCTTATTTTTGTGCCGTTAAAATGCTCTCTTTTGTATCAAGTACTAATAAAATATTTCTTTTTAGATGAAAATTTCCAAAATGTTGGGCTTCAGCCAAAAATTTTCAGCCAAAATAGGAGTGACCGTCTTTGGCTGCTTCCTCAAAGTCAACCTAGAAAATTGCCATCTACCTCTGCCCAAAATGGGACTGGAAAGTTAGATAAGAGCTCATTTATAAAAGCCTTATTTTGCCAAGATAGATTGCTTGGATCCTGTCCTAGGTAACAGTGAGCCAGGTGAAGTTTTTAAGGAGGAACTGTTATGATGCATTTATAGTTGGATTAAAAAAAATATTATTATAAAACCAGAAAGCAGCTGTTTCAAGTAGCCTACTAAGGCTTCCTCAGTGATTGAAAGTATTATCTGAAATCCCACCTCCAAATTTGCCAGTAAAATATATTAGCATTTTATTTAAGTACAGAAAATGACAAATACTTAAGAACACAAATGTTTTGAAGGCTTATATTAACTAAACAAATAGAAACTTTTCTGTCTTCCACTTTATCCCACATCCATTTAAAGTCGGTCTCACTGATGGAGAAAACACCCATATTTCAGGACAGGACATGGAGGGATATGGAAAGGATTAATGAGAAATAAAATTTTGATATGATAAGCTCAAAGGAGGAAGTAAAGACACTTAAAGTTCTCTATTATATATGTATATAGATAGATATATATAGATATAGATAGATAGTTATAGTTTAGAATGAAAACTTATGATACAATTAAAATGCCTGAGCATTTTAAAATATTGATGTTGTTACCTTTCCAAGAAGGTTATGGGATTCTTAAAGGCAAGGCTTTTATCTTATAGTTTTAAAAATCCTCCATAGTGCATAAGAATCATGCATAATGCACAGAAGATACTCAGTAATTACATGGTGATTGACAAATTCTTCATTTTCAATTTTTAAAAAATGTACTGATTTTAGAAGCAGGAAGGGGGGAAAGAGAGAGAGAGAGATCAATTTGTGTTTCACTTATTTATGCATTCATTGGTTGTTTCTTGTATATGCCCTGATCAGGGATTGAACCCACAACCTTGGTGTATTGGGATGGCATGCTTACCAACTGCAGTACACAGGGCCCATTTGCAATTATTTTGAGCATGAACTCTGAAATAGGTGCTATAGGGGATTGAAAAAGGCATAAGACATAGCCACTGTTCCATAAGTGTTACAGTTGACTCAAACCAAATAGAACTGAGAGAAACATATGCACTTGAAGGTTACATAGCATAATATACCATCTGTCTCTCTTTTTCTATCTCTAAAGAAAATATGAGGGATATTCACAACAGCCAAAATTTTTAAGAAAGATTATTGTGAAACTAGTGAAATTGTATTACTGTGTAATGCAGTGTATTATCAAATTTCATTAAAAATACATCATTACATTCACTTAGTATTTGATGAAAACATTCGTAATAACATGCACAAAATTAGAATCTGTGTAAGTGGATTGCTTTAAAAATAAACAAAATTCTAATACCCAAAGCAATACACAGATTCAAACAAATTCCTATTAAAATACCAATGGCATATCTCACGAATCTAGGACAAATATTCCAAAAAATTATATGGAACCACCAAAGACCCCAAATAGCCTCAGCAATCTTAAGAAAGAAAAACAAAGTTGGAGGTATTACACTACCTGATACCAAAGTATATTATAAGGACATAGTAATCAAAACAGCATGGTACTGGCATAAGAACAGGCATACAGGTCAATGGAACAGAATAGAGAGCCCAGAAATAAACCCATGCCTTTACGGTCAATTAATATTTGACCAAGGAGGAAAGAACATACAATGGGGTAAAGACAGTCTACTCAATAAATGATGCTGGGGAAATTGGATACATGTAAAAAATGAAACTACACCACCAACTTACACCATACATAAGAATAAACTCAAAATTGATTAAAGACTTAAATATTAGGTCTTGGAACACTAAAAATCCTAGAAGAAAACATGGGTAGTAAGATCTTTGACTTTTCTCATAGCAACATTTTTGCTGACATATCTTCTCAGGCAAGGGAAACAAAGGAAAAATAAACAAATGGGACTACATCAAACTAAAAAGCTTTTGCACAGCCAAAGGAAACCATCAACAATATGAAAAGGCAACCCACTGAAGAGGAGAACTTGTTTACCAATGATACATCTGATAAGGGGTTAATATCTAAAATTTATAAAGAACTCATTCAACTCAACACCAAGAAAACAAATAAACAATCCAATTAAAACATGGGCAAAGGACCTGAATAGACACTTCTTCAAAGAGGACATACAGATGGCCAAGAGACATATGAAAAGATGTTCAACATCATTAATCATCAGAGAGATGCAAATTAAAACCACAATGAGATATCACTTCACACCTGTCAGAATGGCTGCCATCAACAACTCAACAAACAGCAAGTGTTGGTGAGGATGCAGAGAAAAGGGAACCCTTGTTCACTGTTGGTGGGAATGCAGACATTGAAGCCAATGTGGAAAACAGTATGGAGGTTTCTCAAAAAATTAAATATGGAACTGTCTTATGACCCTGTGACTCCACTTCTGGGAATATATCCTAAGAACCTTGAAACACTAATTTGAAAGAACATATACACCCCAATGTTCATTGCAGTGTTATCTACAATAGCCAAGATCTGGAAACAGCCCAAGTGCCCATCAGTAGATGAGTGGATAAAAAGGCTGTGGGACATTTACACCATGGAATACTACTTGGCTATAAAAAAGAAGGAAATCTGGCCTTTTGTGACAGTGTGGATGGACCTGGAAAAATTTATGCTAAGTGAAATAAGCCAGTCAGAGAAAGACAAATAGCATATAACTTCACTTATATGTGAAATCTAATGAACAAAATAATTAAACAAACAAAATAGAAATAGAAGCATAGATACATAGAACAGACTGACAACTATCAGAGGAGAGGGGTTGGGGGGCTGGGTGAAAAAAAGGTCAAGGGAGTTGGCAAAAAACATGTATATATATCATACACACATAGACAGGGGTATGGTGATAGCCGTAGGGAAAGGTGGGTGGGGAGGAGGTGGAAGAGGGAAATGGGGGCATAAATGGGGTGGAAGAAGACTTTACTTTGGGCAGTGGGCACAGATGACGTTTTATTGAGTTGTATACTTAAAACCTGTATGGTTTTATTAAGCAATGTCACCCCAATAAACTCAATAAATAAATAAAACTGATTTCCACGTTGGTAGGTTGGTCACCATGACACCTTCCCCCTATACCAAGTCAACTCAATACACTGAAAAATCCCAAAAGAACTGTTGAGAGGAAGCTTCTACAGGGTTGGCTTCAATTTTCCTGTAGCAGAAGGTTCCCATTTACCATTTGTCAAGAGCAGGAACTCTTTGGGAAATTGTTCTCTTTGCTATTGATGCAGAGCTAGGATGCACGTTGTTAAAGCAAACCTGGGGGGAATTTCAGATCCCTTTTCAAAGTATGCTGGGTTTTTTGCTTTTTTTTCTAACCATATTGGGCTGTGTAATGATAACTTTTAAATGAATTGTTATAATACAGAGACATGTCCTAAAATTTCATAATGGTAACCATGAGCAACAGTACGCAATAAGGTTTCCTCAGCAGGGACATATTCTTTCTGGAAGGGAAATTTAATTTCCTAGCTTGACTACTGTGTAATTCAAACGCTAGCTTTTGTGGCTCTTTACACTACACAATGGTGTTAGTGGCAGACAGAAGAGCGATGGTTACCTCTCCAAAGGCAAACTCAGAGGACTGAACTGCCCAGTGTTTTGCTTTTACTCACTTTTTGAATTAATATCCAGCTCTTTAGGCATTCCTCCCTTATCTACCCCTTATTATAGAAGGAAACAGTGGGGATTTGTATGATGTGCTGATTGTATGCCATCGTTTTTCCTGCATTTCATCATCTACCGTTAGGTAGAGGCAGGGAATCAGAAAGGGAACAGACCATGGAGCCAAACAACTTGTTGTAGGGGGAAAGGTGGGCTCACTACAAACACTCCCTACCATCCTCTTTAAGCAATTACAAAAGTAGTTTGCATTTCTGAAAATACTGAATAAATGCAAAGTTGTTGCTATTACTGTGCCAGTCTTCTGAAGTGTATGATTAGCCTGTTGAAAGGGTGATAATGTCATGGGAGGAGATGATGGAGGGGAAAGGGGTAGGTTGGGGACAAAAGTGCTACTGAGATTGTAGGAAGGGTTGAAAATCTTTGAGGTGTCCTACTTGACCTGACCGTCCTCAGTTGCTGAGAACAAGAACAGATTGGAAAATTTAAGATGAGCTTGCCCAAGCCATTGAAAATTAGTTAGCTTGGCTTCCTGGAATCTTTAGTTATTATAGCAAAGGCTGTGCACAAGTCTATTTTCCATATATGTAATAGTGAGTAGTAGAAATAAATCAATTAACCCAAAGTTGAAGGGCTTGGATTCTAGAACTACTATTTGGAGTCTGCTCTTTCCCACCTGGATGACCTCAGTCTTGCTATATATGAAAAGGGGAGACAAGAGAGTAGGTCCTGCCTAGCCTAGGTTCTTATAGGGATGTTGTATTGGTTATATAAAGTATTAAATTTGAAAGTAATTTATAAAGACCTAAGAAACCTGTAATATTATTATTCTTATTAACTAAGGAGAAAATGATGTCTGGTGTTAAATGAAAACCTATTGACTCTCAGTCCCGTTAGAGAGAATATATATTCTGTGATTCTCTGCTGAGAGGGGGGCAATGGTGCTAATTCACTTACCCTGGCATTTTCTTGTGCACAAATGTCACCCTCTCAATCCAAAAAAAATATGCTTGCTGGCATTTCATGTAAGTTGCTTCTTCCTCCAGCAGCTGAAATGAGATCAAAGAACATGTATATGTAAGTCTGGACTATTTTTGATATTATAAGTGATGTACGATCATTGTACTTTTCTGTGCAGAGGGCCAGGCACAGAGTTAACACACTTGGCCTCAGGTTCTGAGAAGTTGTTCTCTGAGCCTTCTGGCTGAGACAGTCTTCACGGCCAGTCTGTAATGCTGATCAGATCATGCCCTTCCCTGCTTAGAACCTTTCATTGAAAGTCATCAGCTTTAGAGAGTAAAATCAAGTACTGTTTGCACTGCACACAGCTCACAGCTGGAGTTCTTATCTACTGGACACATCCCCTGATTTTTACACATCAGGCTTCATTAATATTTTTTTGTAGTTACCCAAGAAAATTTTGCCGTTTCACTTATGCCTTTGCTCACGCTCTTTCCTTTGCCAAATGTACTGTTGCTACTTGGCCCTTGTTGGAACATCTGCTTATTCTTGGAGAACAAGTTCAAGAGCCACCTACTCTGCTTCTCGTAGGCAGAGAGGTACCCTGCCCTGTACTTGCTTCTGTTATGAAACTACCTTTTTGGTTTGGTCAAAGAAGAATCTCCTGAGTCTGAAGACAAAACTAAGAGCAAGTATTTTGCTCCAAAGAGAGAAAGAACAGAGACTCACATTATAAGAGCAAAACAGAAAACAGGCACTCCCACCTCCCATCTTCCTCCACACAGAGGGGAGGAAGGGTAGAGTTTCCCCCCACTGCAGGCAAGGTTATGCTGATGTTGGGCAGAATGTTGTTGGGGGGCTGAGAAAGGGACAGGTCTTCTATTACCACATTCCTGAATCTGGTCATCAGGACAGAATTGTCTAGCACTAGTCAGGACAGAAGTGCTTCATGCTGTGTTAAGTTGCCCCAGGTAGAGGACCACAAGACTCTCCTCTCTGAAACTAACTGACTATAATTGTTGCTCTTAAGGGAGCAGAGAGGGATTTCAGAGATGGGCTAACATGGTGCAAATAATCCAGGGGTCCTCTCATGGCATATCATCAAAAATATCATCCTCTGATGAATAAATAAGACATCAAATTTGCACCTAAATTCAAATTATTTTATTCCAATGAAATATTTATTTTAGTAATGTAGACCCTCAATAGCTTTTAATTACTGTGGATTAGGAGACTGTCTTGTGAGCAAGCAAAAAGCTGCTTGCTGAAGCATTTCCTAGGACGCCCTGGCTATTGCAGGGAAGTTTTCCCTTGTAGAGAAACTGCAGATGTCTTCATCTCCAGTTGGACTGTGTGTATAATTTAGTATAGTGCCTGAACTGCATTCCTATAATTCCACCTCTGATGATAATGCTAATTTTTCTGGCAAGGGATGTTTCATTTTATTCAAGAGTTGGGTTTCTTTCCAATCCCAGAGGACTACGGAAGACTTCTGGGAAATCATTTCAATATATGTCAGGCATCGCACTGCATTGTCGTGAAGGAGGCCGGGCGGAATCAGGGTTAAGTATTCTGCAGCCCTTTGAAGTCACCTCAGAACTGAGGCTTTCTGAGGGAAGGCACACTCTTTTCCTGACCTCTCAGCTTTTACACTTCATTTTGGCAGCCAAGAGGTTTACTGAGAATAAATATATAGTTACAGGGCTCCTGAGTTGCTGTGGTAAAAGTGAAGAAGCCGGTGTATCCAATTGCTTAAAATAATGATGGATTTCTACATTAAGCAATGACAAGCCCCAAATGATTTTATTTTCATGTGAATTATTTAGGTTAAATTTCCCAATTTCACCTCCTTGAGAAGGTAGAATGGAGAAAGCCCTCCCATAATTTAACCTTGAGAGCTGAGAGCAACTTGAGAAATCTTCATTCTGCAGCCAGTTACCTCTCTGGTTGCAAGCACTACAGCTACCTGCCACTGCTTCATGGGTGATACATGAGTGTGCACAGGAGCATTCCTCTGTGCCACCTAAAACCCTGAGTAAATGACCCCTACCCCAGGAGTATACACTTAAGGCCACCCATGGTGGCCAGAGAGTGAGATTCTTTCTCTAATCTTATATTTCAAAGGTCAGGAAAATAATTCTTCTATCCTCACATGTGAAACAAGCCAGGGAGGAAACATGGAGTACCAAAAATAGGGCTAGTTTGAAATAGGTGGTCTTAGAAAATTTCATGGGAAGAATGTTTGAACAGAGATTTAAAGACTGTGGTGAAGAGAATTACGCAGATAGTTGGGTACAAGGAAGTGTTTCCAGCAGAGGGAAGAGCAAGTACAAAGGCCCTGAGGCTGGAGAGCTTTTAAGAGCTGAAGAGGGAGAGATAATGGAGTCAAATTACATAGCTGATTATAAGGTTTTTGGCTTTTTTTTTTCTTTTCTGAGACATTATAGGTTTGGGGACTTAGGAGTAACACATTATTTGACATATTTAAAATGTATAGTTCTGGCTTCTGAGTCAAGACTAGATAGCAGGGGCATGAATAGAAGTGAGGAGGCTTTTGAAAAGACTTCTTAAATTGGTTAAGGTAAGAGCGGTGGTGACTGCCACCACAAGAGCAACTAGCGATGACCTGGTGAGAAAAGGTCAGATTCTGTATATATTTTGATAATAAAGAAAACAGCATTTGCCAATGGAATGGATGTAGGATTAGGAGAAGAGAGGAGAGAACAGAATAGGAGAGGAGAAGGGAGGGGAAGGGAGAGGACGGGAGGGGAGGGGAGCAGAGGGGAAGGGAGGGATATATGCCTGAGCAACTAGAAAAATGGAGCTTCCCTTAACAGAGGTGAGCAAGCGTGTGAGTGGAACAGGTTTGAGTGGGCATGAGCAGAAATGACGAGTTTTGGACATGGTTTGTCTGAGATGTGTATTCTACATCCAAGTTGAGATGCTGAGTAGGTAGTGAATATACCAGTTCTGAGCTGGGGTGAAGTTTGGGCTGGATATAAAAGGGTTGATGGCAAATTTATAAATTATTGTTAGTATAGTGATGTTTTCCTTCTTTTTCATTTTATTTATCATTTATATATTTATTTAAACGAATACATATTTTTTGTTCTTTCTTTTTCTTTTACTTTTCAATTTAGAGTTTACATTTTATGTTATTCTGTATCCGTTTCAGATGTACAACACAGTGATTAGACAATCGTGTTCTTTACAGAGGTGTCCCCTGGACACTTCAAGAACCCACCTGACTCCATACATAGTTACCATGACACCATGGTAACTATGCTGTAGTTGACACTCTGGGACTGTTTTGTAACCACCAATTTGTACTCCTTAATCCCTTTACCTTTGTCACCCAGTCCCTCAACCTCCCTCTCCTCTGGCAACCATCAGTTTATTCTCCATATCTGTGAATGTTTCTATTTAAACTAATATGTTTTAACCTGGCCAGCATGGGTCAGTAGTTGAACATCAACCTATGACCCAGGAGATCATGGTTCAATTCCTGGTCAGGGCACATGCCTGGGTTGTGGGCTGGATCCCCAGTAGGGGGTGTGCAGGAGGCAGCCGATCAATGACTCTCATTGATGTTTCTATCTCTCTCTCTCCCTCTCCCTTCCTCTCCCTGAAATCAATAAAGATATATTTAAAAAATAAATAAATAAACTAATATATTTTAAACAGGTAATACATGCCCATGAAATAAATTCAGTAAGTACAGAAGGGTGTCGTGAAAATTACTTCAGTAACATTCACCAGCCTTCCCACTATCCAGTTATCTTTCCTTAAGGCAGTCATTATTGCCAATACAATCTGTGATTATTTATCATTGCACAAATTTATGAGTATATATGATAAGTTCCTGGAAATGTATTTGCTATTTCTAAGAGCATATGTGCATTTAAAAATTGTTGATAGAGGGCTGGCCCATGTGGTTGGGCATTGTCCCATGTACCAAATGCAGCTGGTTGGTGTTTTGCTCTCACATCTCCCTTCTTCTCTTTCTAAGAATCAATAAAAAAATTGTTGATAGATACTGCCAAATTGTTCTCCCTTGGTATTGCACCCATTCACAATTCCACCAACAGTTATGATACTGTCTCTTTCTCTACAACTTCATCAACAAGAATAACATTTTTAACCTGATTTTTATACTAATTGTCAGATTAAGCTAATATTTTACTTTTTATTTTATTACTATTTTATAGTCAAACAACTTTAAGAACTATTTCAAATAAATGTCAACATATTTGAAGTGTCAGAACTGCTCTCTTGAAATGAAGGCTGATTATTTGCAGCTATAAAAAGGTCATTGCAACAGTTGTCAGTAGCAACAAAGAAGTAAATTTATAGGGTTGTTGCTCTAGAGCAACATGTTTTTTTCTCCTATCATTTGCTGGGCATATTTGCAAATGCCAAATTATTCTTATCTCACTAAAACATTGTAAGATGTTTTATTTCACACACAAAATATATATGTGGAGAGATGAAAGATACATTTCTGGATAAATAATAATAAACATAAGTTGACAATTCATGTTGGTTTAAACAAATATCTGGTAGAGTTAGATGATAAATGTGTATCAAAAACATTTTCAATATTTTTTAAAAATTGAAAACCATATGAAAGAAATTAGGGACCAAATTTAGTAAACTACACTCCGTATGAATGCTACACAAAAGTTGTATAGCATTCATTGCTTTGTGGCGTGCCAGTCTTCTCAATGTCAAGGTCAAGAAGCTCTGTTTCTGTGAGGCAGAGATTCCCAGAATCTCTCAAAATTTATTTCTGCAGCATGGTGCTACTGCTGAGCAGTCTGACTTAGGAACAGAATTTCCGAGAAGGAGAAAGCCATTTCCTTGAAAGTTTAAAAATTCCTACACTCCATTACTATAAATGGGAGTAGGGGCAGGTGGTGTGCAGAAGAACAGATTCTCTAGACCAGACAGATTCTTCCTTAAAAAGATCTGTTAGAAATATCCACTGTACTGCAAGGCCTTATACAGTACGTACTAGACAGTTAATAAATATTTGTTGAATAAATGAAAGAACTAAATACAGGACAAAATAAAAAATGCTCAGTCACTAATCATCAGAGAGATACAAATTAAAATGACAGTGAGGTATCACTTCACACCTGTCCAAATGGCTCCATCAACAAATCGACAAACGACTCCTGCTGGCGAGGGTGTGGAGAAAGGGGAACCCTGGTACAGTGCTGGTGGGAATGCAGACTGGGGCAGTCACTATGGAAAACAGTGTGGAGGTTCCTAAAAAATGTTAAATATGGAACTGCCATTTGACCCAGTGATTCTACTCCTAGGAATATATCCTAAGAAACCCAAAACACCAATCAGAAAGAATATATGCACCTCTATGTTCATAGCAGCACAGTTTACAATAGCTAAGATCTGGAAACAGCCCAAGTGCCCATCAGTGGATGAGTGGATAAAAAAGCTGTGAGACATTTACACCATGGAGTATTATGCATCTGTAAAAAAGAAAGATCTCTTACCCTTTGAGACAGCAAGGATGGAACTGGAGAGTATCATGCTAAGTGAAATAAGCCAGGCAGAGAAAGACAAGTATCATGTGATCCCACTCATATGTGGAATCTAAAGAACAAAATAAACTGATGAACAAAATAGATCCAGAGACATAGAAGCATGAAACAAAGGTAGGGACCTCAAAGGGAAGGGGGTGGGTGGGTGGGAAAAGATTAACCAAGGAACTTATATGCACATATGCATAACCCAAGGACACAGACAATAGTGTGGTGAAGGCCTGGGGCAGGGGTGGTGTGGGATAGAAGAGGTCAATGAGGAAGAAAGGGGATGTCTGTAATACTTTCAACAATAAAAATAAATTTAAAAAAAGAATATTTCAATAAAAGATCATTTGACAACTGAAAAAACAAAAAAGACATATGGAGTACTTTGGCAAGCTACTTAACTGCTCTGGTCTTCAGTTTCCTCATGAACAATATGGAGGTAATAGTAGTACTTACCTTACAAGAGTTGCTGTGAGCATTACATATATAATGCAGGCAAAATGCATCGTACCTCACCAAGCACATAGTGAAAGCTCAATTTAAATATTAACTACTATGATAATGATTTTCTTTGTAGTAAAGAATTTTATATCTTTCACTAGTACTTTCATTCATAGTTTAAAGGGGAAATAAAATTTTATTAAATAATCAGGACTTTGAAGCAAAGATTTTATTCAAAGAGAACCAGAAACTTTTCATTTGCTTTGCCACATTTCTTTAGTATTTTATTTAATATTGGTTGGCAGACCAGCACCTTGAATATTAAATCATTTAGTTGCTAGCTATGACTTTATCTAGATTCATATCATTAGTATCTGAAGAAGCTACATTATTGGGTGAATTTCACTCAAAATTGACTTGAAGCTTATATATCTATTACCCATGTCAGTGCACTCTTAAATTTCCCAGATACCTTCTTTCATGGACTTTGACTATTTTAACCTAGCTTACCTTTCTAGAGAGCTCGAAATATATAAAATAAAATTTGAGCATACTAAGCCAGATAACTAATTGATTATAAACTTATTTATAATTAAAAATGGCATATGACAAACATGCATTGTCTTTTAATAGGAAGTCTAAATTCTCTATGATTCCAGAATTCCAACCATGTATTTGAAAGGGCAGGTCTGTTTTATGGGTCAGTTCCAGAATCTTAGCTGGGAAGATTATCTCTTATCTTTCAAGACCTTATATCTCCTACAGTGTGTGTTAGTGGCACCAAAACCAAAATGACTGCTCAAAGATGAGAGTCTAACAAACTTCTCTGGTTGGCCAAGAAATTAGAAAAATTAAAACATTGTGGTATGTTCTCCAGCAAAGTTAAATTTCATCAATTTTTATTTAAAAATTGAGACGTCTTATCTCATTTTTAATGTTTGAATATCTATTATAAAAGGAAATAGTGATGATAGTAAACAATAGCAATCATTGTTTGTCAATCCCCCCGAAAGTCCATTAGTCCATTACTCCATGTGTGTCTCCTAACATTTTGTTTTCATAGCTGTCCAGAGAATAACTTCTAATTTCTGTCAGGGTTACACTTTCCATTCAGCTATTTAATGACCATCTCTTTCTGTGGTATGACAGTCTATTAGAAACATGCTACATTTATAGTCCTTATTATTTGAATTCCATTAAATCCACTCCTTCAGTGAATCTCTCTCTTCCTTTCTCTGTCACCCCCCCACACACACACACACTACACTACAGGTCATATAAATATCGTATCCCTACTGTAATATGTATGTAATGACTGGGTATTTGATTCCTATTGTCCAGCGCTATATCTATTTTGACCTATTTTCTTAGTTTGCACCCTTTCCCTTGTCACCTTTTCAATTATCTTCTAGCCCCTGCTACCTTGTTCAAACAAAATAAAGAAAATGTTTTACAAGTATATAGTTGAAGGACACTGAGAAAGCTAAGAAACACTGTGACCATCAGAAAGCAACAGCATGTTGTATATTCACCTAGAAACAAAACAAAAGCAAAGTATACGAAGTACCCAAATTAGAAATGTATCTTTACAGAACCCTGCAAAAGTACTACAGAATAGGAGTTATTTTTCTTAAGAAGAATGAAACCCACACATCAGCGAGCTGCAGATTCGGGGGACAGTTCTAGCCCACTGCTTCTCGGCACTTGAATCTGCTTAGAGGGAATTGTCTGCTGTGCTTGATGGTTTGACAGATCCTGGAAGCTGCTGGATGTTCTGGGCTCAATGGAGTAGAACACCATAGGCTAAAACTGATTCATGATCCACTTAGTGGAGGAAAAAGTTTTTACTGGGGGAGTTATCTTTCCCTCTAACGTTTTTTCCTGGGGTGGCTTGGGATAATTTCACAAAACATTGCCAAGCGGAAACATCTTCCCTGCACTTCCAGGGTAATGGCTGATGCCTTTGGGTGAAAAGCTAGTGCTGCAGACAAACTGTTAATTTTAGGTCTTGTCTTCAAAGCTTTATTTTTTGTTGTTGTTCAGTACTCTTACTTAAAATGTTCTAAAATAAGATTTAGAAGTGTAGGAAAATATCTTCGTCTCTTTTCTAAATTATTAAACTACAAGGGAATTCAGGAAGCCTACAAAGATGCCTTTGACTTTCGTATAACAGAATAGTTTGCAAAATGTTTTCATGTACGCAATCTTACTTGGGAGATGGTGGTCCTGTGAAAGAGACCCAAGAAGGGCCTTGTCTATGTTGGCTCACATCCCAAGTGCTCTCTGACTCCACGTTTTGGATTTTTCTATGAGAACTCACTGCCTCTGATATTATTTCTTTTTTCTAAACTGTTTTTCTGCCCCTGTGTATTTTACCTCCCATCCTGACTTGATGATACAGTTGAAAAAACTATAAGGCGGTCAAACCTCCTTAATTATTTGCTGCACATGCTGAAACTTTTTCAGATATTCATTTAGATATTCATTTCCTTAGATATTCATTATCTTTCACCTTTTTAATTCCTTTCCTGTTGTTTAGAGAAAAATTATGGTTTATGAAAGTCACTGAGAGATAATTTTCTTCCTGCAATTGATGGTAAGTGCTTGGAATTTTCTAGGGAGTATGTGGATTATGGCCGGCCATCACATTAGGATGTGTCTCATGGGGCTCCATCATGCTGTTTGAAAACCAGTGTGAAAAACGGTAGGAAACTGCTCAGAATTTCAACCTAAAATGACCCAAGTGGCTCACTCTGGGTTAGGCCTGATAGTTTTCATTTTTGATACGAAGACTGGGATTTGTGATTTAAATTTGATTTGGTGAAAATTTTTCCTGCTGAAAACTTGAGCTTTATTTTGTCTACTCTTTTATTTCTATGCTCTCTCCCCTTTTATTTTTAGGGAATTAGAATGATTAGAATGCAAAGAGTCACCCCCTCCAGAAAACCTTTCAGATGAGTGCTGGCAACTTCCTTCTCTTGTCTTTGTCCATAGTTTGCCTGACCATGTATTAGCTTTTGTTTTCTGGCTTTAGCATCTTTACACTTGGCGCATTTTCTACCCTTTCCGACCCCAAGTCTTGCTCTCCGTTTAGGTCTTCAGGGATATGGCCTCTACTTTGTTTCCTTAATAGTTATTGTGACAGGATTTTCTAAGTTCTTGGTATGGCAAGATTCAGAAACTATGAATGGGGATAGTAAAATTTAAAAATGTAATTCATATACTATAGTACAGTGCAATGCAAAGGAACACACTATTAGAGAGGTCAATAAAATCCTGAGATATTCCCCAAATCCCCTAACCTAGAGGTTCCATTTCTGCCCAGGCATAATATCAAAAATTCTATTTTATTGTGGATTCAATGGACATATGGAAAAGTGCATGAAGTAAATAATATTCATGCAAAGACTACATCTATGCCAC
This sequence comes from Miniopterus natalensis, assembly GCF_054644295.1. Classification (NCBI taxonomy): domain Eukaryota; kingdom Metazoa; phylum Chordata; class Mammalia; order Chiroptera; family Miniopteridae; genus Miniopterus; species Miniopterus natalensis. The sequence continues at coordinate 16,280,017 of NC_142092.1, read as the reverse complement.
TGCCACCGAGGTGAAGAAATAGAACATTGCCAGAACCCCAGACAACCTCTGCCTCGGCCACGCCAGCTCTGCTGCTTTGGACGCTCTCCACTTCCTAGCCTTCCGTTACATTCTACCTCGGTTATGCAGCCTGTGGTGGATGCTGTTAGTTTCCTACCCTGCCTTGCACATCTCTTTTAACAGATGCTTTGAGTTTTCCTTGGCAGAAGTGAACAGTGGCCTACTTATCTGGAGACTTGCCCTGGGCCAAATGGAATTGCTGCCCTGGAGCCAGCCTCCTCTCTGCAGCCTGGCACCAGGGTGCAAATGGCCAATTCCCTAAGTCAGGGTGGAAACTCTGTGATGCTCCCGGCCTTCCCCTTGGGATCAGAACAAAGCTCGTCTCCAGCTGAGACCTTGCTCTCACAGGTTTCTTTCCCCGGCCTTCCCTTATTTCCCTTCTCTTGGCAGCACTCTGCCAAAAAGGAATCATTTGAACAAGAATCCCTGTCTCCTGATTCTAGGGAGTTGGATCTAAGACGCTTTCTGTATCAGCTTCCTATTGCTGTATAACAAATTACAACAGGCCTCGTGCCTAAAACGACACCTATTGAATACCTCAAGTTTCCATGGGTCAAGTTCCTGCAGGCATGGCTCAGCCAGGTCCTCTGCAAGGCTGCACTGAAGATGTCGGTTGGGATGGGGGTCTAATCTGAATATCTGAGCTTCCGAGCTCACTTAGGCTTTGGGCAGAATTCCTTTCCTTTCAGTAGGAACGAGGGCTCCATTTGCTTGCTGACCGTTTGCTAAAATCGCTTCTAGGAACTGAACTGGAAATCCTTGCCACATGGGCCCCCCATAGTAGGCCTCCGCTTCATCAAGGCCAGCCAGAAAGAGAGAGCCCCTGTCTGACGTAACACAATCACGGATACGCGTAATCATGTGCAGCCCACTGCTTTTGCTGGATCCTGTTCGTTAAAAGAGAATTGCAAGTCCTACCACATGCCAGAGGAGGGGATCATACAGGGGCATGGCCGTCCGGAGGTGGGGATCGTAGGGTCTACCTTAAGAGTTTGCCTGCCATACATTCCTAGCCAATGAAGACTAGTTTTGCCTGTTTTTGAATTTTATGTACTTGGGATCACACACCATGTATCTGCGGTGTCGATTTTATTTTTCCTCTCATTTTTGTTCACTTTTCTCAAATCATTCACTTTATTTTTAAGAGTCATCTATGTTTTGAATGTGGTTGTAGTTTACTCATTTTTATTTCTGTGTCATGCTATTTAATGAAAACCAATACATTATATTTATTCTACTATTGTTGGATGTATTGTTGGTTTTGATTTTTTTTTTTTTTGCTCTTGAGCACTACGCAGTTATGCGTATAATGGTGCATGTGTCCAGATGCACATAATCTCTCTCCTGTGGGACTGTGCTTCATGAACTTTGGCATGCCTAAGAGTCATCTGATGGCCTCCTTAAAACCGAGATTTAAAGCCCAGATTCCAGGACCCAGCCCTAGAGCGTCTGTCTCAGAAGGTCTCGGTGGGGAATTGCATCCCAGCGTGCTCTCAGGGATGCTGATGCTCTTGATCTGTGGGGCACACTCGAGGAACCCCTGCTCTGAAATCCATCCTTAGCTGTGGAACTACTAGGGACTGGGATTTGTTGATACATAGTTCTGCTAAATTTAACATTTTTCCTTATGCACGCCGTTTCTCTAATAATTCTCTCTGCCTTAAAATTTGTTTTGTTTAATATTACTACAGTTATAATAGCTTCGAGGAGGGCTTTGATTTATCTTTTTTAAAAATCATTTTACTTTCAAGCTTTCTGTAAACTCTAATTTCAAAGGGCTTATAGCTAGTTATTATATTTTAAATTAATATAAAAATCATTTCTTTTTAACGTAACCATGTAGTTAATTTACATTTAATGCAATTACTGAAATATTCAGGTTTATGTTTAATATATTTTTATCTGTTTTATCATTGTTTTCATTGTTCTTTAATCCCTTTTTTCCTTTGTTGTTATGCACGCACACACACACACATAAACATAAATATGTGTATATCCACAGTGGATGCCCACACACACATTTTGGAAGTTATAAATTTTTTTGATGCATCTAGTCATAGGTGTATCCTAGAAATATTAATATGCCCCTGCAACTTATCAAGGACTACTATCTTTATATGAATTCGGGTTCTTTGGAAAATACAAGGATTTTAGAACATCTTTTATTCAGTTACCCCCTCCCAACTTATATGCTACGACTTTATGTTTTAATTATCTTTCTATATATTAAACCCCACAAGACTGTTCATTTTATTTTCTGAACCTGATGTTTTCTTAACCCTACCACACGTGCCCCTTCTTTGCCCGCCATGCCCTTCTGCCTTTCGGAGCTTACTCGTCAGGAATGTATTAACAGTGGTTGTCCTGCCCATACTTGATAATTCTAAAATCTGGACTCCCAAAGTGTGTCCTTTAGCTTCCTGCTGTTCCCCCTGATTTGGCTCATCTCGTCGTATGCGTCTCATCATCTCTCTTTGTTGAACACTGCATTCAAAAATTACTTTTAGAAATAATTTGAGGCCTGGAGTGTTGTTTGCGTTTCAGAGAGAATAGAATAGCCAGGGCCTTGGCAGCGGCGGCATCCACTCGAAAGGATGCGGGGCTCTTTACAGGGTGCCGTGGGCCAGGGGACCAGCAAGCGCCGCCGAGTCGCCCCGTGGAAACCTGAAGGAACGGGGGGAGCGGAGGGCCCCCCGGGAAGGGGGGCTTGCAGACGGGTGCAGCCACGGCCAGAACCGCAGCACCCAAGCAGGCCTGGCGCCGGCGAGGCAGTGCCCCCGTTCATCTCTCCTCCCACCCCCTGATCTCCTGCCTGTGCCTCCCTTTTCCCACAACCAGCCAGAAGCCAGAGGACGAGGGAGCCTGAGTGATGCAGTCAGTTAGGGGCCAATGACACTGAAGCGAGGAGCAGGGAAGGGAAGGGTAGGAAGGAGATCTGGAGAGTAAATGTGAAGTGGTAAGTACAGTGGATGTACTTTGCTCTCTTAGGCTCCTTGCTAGGGCCAAGGCTTGAGTTTCCCCAGGACACCTAAGTAACCGCTGGGATTCAGTCCCATCTCTCGGTCGGGGTGTGGAGCCTCCAGGTCTGAACCCAGAGGGCTGGTGACACACCCAAGTCTCCTGTCCTAGTGGGTACTGTTCTCCACGCTCTTCCCAGTGAGTCCACTAAAGGCAGAGCTTCACCTCTCAGGGGCCTTCAGTCAACCTGTAAAGTCTCCAGGTCAGAAGCAGGGCTCGGCTCTAAGGTTCTCTGCTCTCCACCAGGTGACTACCCCCTCCCTTTCGATGCTTTCCCTAGGAATTTTGGAGAGAGGTGAGGAAAACCTAAATATTTCTTTTGTCATCTGTAGGAGGGTTGGACAGGGGTTGGCATGTCACGGTCCATGAGACAGATCCAGCCCAATGCTTATTTTTGTGAATAAAGTTTTACTGGGGAAAAACACAGCTATTTATTACCACGTTGCCTATGGCTGTATTCATGCTGCAATGGTAGAGATGAGTAGTTGTGATGGGGGAGTAGGGCCCACGAAGCCTTAACATTTCCTGTCTAGCCCTTCACGGGAGTTGGCTGAATCCTGCTGTACATCCCCACCAGTTTCTGAAACCAGCCATTCTACAAGAATGTTTAAAACATATATAATTCACTATTTTGAAGCATCTCACTATACCCTCCAATTAAGCTTTAGTGGCAAGCTTGACTGGATTTTCGTTTCCATATTATTACAGATCTATCTAATGATGGTGATATTAATGAGATGTTCAGTGTTCAAATGGAAGTTAATTGGAAGGAAATTAAGTAGAAAGAAGTGGTTCAGATTATTGGGAAAGCTAATCAAACTGCCACTGATAGAGATCAACGCAAAACTATAATTTTAAACTGATTAAAAATCTGATTAAGAGATTTAATTAAATGTACACACAAATACATATGGGCTTATAATCATTTAAACCATATTTTGATAATACCCAGCCCCTACGTGTGGTTGGTAATGTGCTAGAATTTTTATGCGCATTATTCCAATCAACTTCCAATCTCTGTTGTTCATTATAATTCCTCTCATTTTACAGATGGGTAGACTGAGATCCAGAGAGTTTAAGCAATTTGACTGTGATCTCAAGCTTGCAGGTAAGAGTCTTGAGGTTTGGATCCACTTTTGAGTAACAAGCATCAAAGGGCGCAGCTGGGACCATTTCCTGTGCTTTTAGACAACAGGGCCCTGCAGCCCCAAGAGGTTTTGTTCACCTTAAACACAGTAATGATCTGACTTTTGGTTTCTGTGGTAGACTGGGACAAAAAAATCAAATGGCTAAGGCAGCAATGTTTCCTTTTAAGAAACAATGGAACAAATCTGATTGATTTGGGCTGAGGGATACTGACAATTCAACACTAGGCAGCTGAGATTGCCTTTCCAACTGAAGTGGTTAAGCCTGGCCTAGGGCGCTGCAGATGGAGGCTTTGAGGCATCTTGTGACCTGTTCTGTATTTATTATGTTCATGAATATCAAAGAAGTGGACGGAAGGTTTGGGAGCTGCAGCTGACCTGCAGATAGGCTCCGGGAGCTTCCAACTGCATTTTTGGAAGTTGTACTTTATGTGCACTCTCTCAAGCACCCTCCGCCCACCTGCCCCCCGTAAATTCCTAGGGCTATTCCTTAGCCTAGGCTGAAGGACTGGAACGTTTTTGTCTCTTAAAACCCAATTGGTTTTTAGGTTTCCTTGCTTTTCCAATGTCCTCAATTGCTTTCCAAGCAAGATATTTGTACCTAGGACTTTGTTTTGTTTTAACTTTGCCAAAGATTTGCTCTGAGTCTAGGACTAAGAAGGAACAGCTTCAGCCCCCAGGGTGACTTAGTCTTGACTAGTAAGTAATAGAAAATGCGGTTGTTGTAGAAGCCCTCCAGGCTTAACTTCAGCAGCTGTGAACACAGCAATAGATTTAGCATGTTTTTGTTTCTAAAATTATCGAGTAGAAATAAACAAATGCCTAATTAAATTATCCGTAATGTTATGCCAATAGTAGTATTTATATACTGTAATTTGTCGGAGGTAAAAAATGAGCCAAAGAGTGACTGAGCCACTGGAACACTTCCAGTGTTGGTGTGTTTCCTACTTTTAGTCTCTGTTTTCTGCTCCACCCTCCCAATTTTTTACTTTGCAGTATATTTGTCATGTAGAGAAAAATATAGAGGAGGAGAGTGTAGAAAGGCAGAAAGCTTAGTACTCTTTAACAAGGGAGACTATCAAATCATAGCACATCACTGGAGAATCGACTCATTTCGAGATTCGAATACGTAATCTCAACATAATATCGCATGAGCGGTTACTGAGAGTTGACCTCTGTTTTTGGTGATGTGTCTTTTAACAAACATACAGTAAATGTACTATATCTCTAGAAGGACTGACTGGTGCTTGTCCCACATAGCTTGAAAACACTGAAAACTATTTTTGCGAGTTACTTTTACATGTCTTCTGTAGGACAAAAATAAAATGAGGGGGTGGCCTAGAATATTTTTATATGACAATGAAATCGCCTTACATACACTTAGGGGTGGAGAAACAGACTGAAACAAAGAATATCAGTACATTCAGCTTTGAGTTTGCTTGCAATATTTTGTTCAGATTCAAACCCTCCTCTAGTTAAACCTACTCTGCCGCATACACATTCCTACCCAGGGGTTACTGCTACCCTAACGGTTCCACCATCATAGGTTATTGTTGCCTACTTTGGAAATTTATACACATTTCATACAGGCTGTACTCTTTTATGTCTTTCCTCTTAGAACCATGAGATTCATCTGTGTCATTGTGTTTAGTTTTGGTGCATTCATTCTCACTGGCGTTTAGTATTCATTGTGTGACTGTCCTACACATTATTTTTTAATTTTGCTGTTGAAGGATTTTTGATTTGCAGGGCCACCTCTGAGGTATGAGGAGTCCTAGTCAAAGGTTTGTTTTTCCCCCCAGGTCCCTGCCTGTATAAATGATTTGATTAAAAATGAATTACAAAATTTATGGGCCCATATAAATATGGTGCTTTATCAATAAAAATTTAGAATACATAGAGAAGAGGTACTTACATATTTGTTTATTGTCCAATCAATAGACATAACGATCTTCATAATGTCTAAGTAACTTTTTGTTGAGGTCTGGAAAACATGTTCTCATATTCGTTGTTGTCAAATGTCCTATTTCTGGCTAATTTTTTTGTTTTCACCACAAGGGAAAGATTGCAACCCTGTTATTATCCACAGTGTGTTGCCTCTTCAGAACCTGTTGGTATTGAAACAACAGAAATATTCTTGCCTTTGCGTTTCCCTAATATCTCTTATTAAATGCTGGTAACCTCACATTACCTATGATATGCATCAGCCATTTGCTACCTGTGAACGCTGGCGTCCAATGACCCTCTCAGAGATTGTTACTTTACGTCATTGATTATGCTGACAAATGCAAGTCATATCCATAGTATAGAGGAAAGTATTAACAATACTTTCTAACCATGTTAAATTTATAGTTCAAAATTTTATTAAGATAAACATAGAACAAGATATCTTGTAATAATGTCTTCTCTTGAACTCTTTTTTTTTTTTTTTTTTAATATGTCTTTATTGATTTCAGAGAGAGGAAGGGAGAGGAAGAGAGATAGAAGCATTAATGATGAGAGAGTCATTGATCGGCTATGTCCTGCATGCCCCCTACTGGGGATCAAGCCCACAGCCCGGGCATGTGCCCTGACTGGGAATGGAATCACGACCGTCTGGTTCATGGGGCGATGCTCAACCCCTGAGCCACATCAGCCAGGCTTCTCTTGAACTCTTTTGACCATAGTTACTACAGTCCTAGAATGGGATATTTTTCAGTGTTGGTTATAACCCCTGCCTTCTACATCCTCACACTATTGGGGATGACAGGCTAGGGGCCCCTTGGCATAGCGAACACTGTGGTCCTGCTCACACAAGGAAAGTCCTTGCTTTCTTCAGCACACCTGAAGACCAGGCCAGGGAAGCATTGTGTTGCCCTGTGTGTGGGAAGCAAGGAAAGACAGATCAGTAGGCCCCATTAGCACTGTAGAGCATCAGTCCAGATAGCCTCTGGGAAACACAGGCAAGGCCTACCGTGGAGGACCGGCTGACACGTGCTGTGGAGTCTGGAGAGGGTAGGAGATCGCACTGGATGCCTCTGGCAAGGTGTGCTGCCTGCCCCACCATTTCCTCGTGTAACAGGCTAGAGGTGGCACTGAGGCAAGAGCTGATGCGTGGGCCCGCACAGGTAGCTCACGTTCAGTGGCCGGTTGGCAGTGGGCTGTTGGTGTCTATCATGTGTCACCCAAAATCAGTGCATTGGCACCATTCTGGTGACTCAGTCTCATGTGATATTATAAATAAATAAAAAAATTGCCAGCCCAGGGGTCCTGGGCCTCCTTGAGGGATATGGTTAACCTCATGAGTGGGAAGAGGTGGAGAATACATCCTGAAGGTGAGAAACAGTGACCCACACAGGTGCCTTGGCTCAGGAACCCCCTGTGGATGGCAACGCCAGCTTTGGCTGGTCCTACCCACTGGAAAGAGAAGATATTCAGGAAGGCACTCCAAAGCATGGGGGCCCTTGAGGCACTGCTAGGTAGGGCCCAGCTTGCCAGGTACCATTGGGTTGTTTTTAGTTTCAGCTATTACAAATAAGCTAATATGAACATTCTTGGTGCACATATGAACTGATTTCTTCTGAACCTATACTTTGGGTGTAATTACTTGCTTATAATTACTTAGTTATAACTGAACATAACAGGCCTGCTCACTTTAATAGATGCTGACTGTTTTCCAGGGTTTGTGTCAAACCACACCCCCAGTAGCATGATAAAACCTATTCTCCACATCATTGTCAATATTTGGTGAGGCCATTATCTTTTTAAAAAATTTAATTTAGCTCTTCTGGTGGACTTAGTGCTACTTCATAATGGTTTTCATGTGTATTTTCCTGATGAATAATGCCCAGAGTGCCTTTTCATATGCTCATTGGCCGTGTTTATGTCTGTGTTGATGAAGTATCGGTTCATCTTTTTTATTCATTTCTATATGCTTTCTTTCCTTATTGACTTGCAGTTCTCAATATACATCCTTAATATTATTCTTTTATTGGTATTTGTATTGTGCATATTTTTATCCTATGTAAGGCTTCCACTTTTATTCTTGTGATGGTGTGTTTGAGAGATAGAATGCTTTACTTTTTTTTAATCTTTGGGTGAGGATATTTTTTTTAAATGTTTTTTATATGATTTTTTTAGAGAGAGAGGGAGGCGGAGAGAGAGAGAAATAATTAACAACATCTCTGTGAGAGAGAAACATTGATTGGTTGCTTCCTACACGCCCCGACTGGGGGGTCAAACATAAAACCTGGGTTTGTGCCCTGATAGGGAATCAAACCCACAACCTTTTGATGAACAGGACGACGCTCCAGCCAGCTGAGCCACCTGGCCATGGCTAGAATGCTTTACTTTTAATGAAATCCCATTTATCAACATTTTCCTCTATCATGAGTACTTTTTTCTCTTTGGCGGATCTTTGTTTAGCCCAAGGCTATGAATATGCTCTTTTAAATTTTCTTCTAGATGCTTTATTGTTTTATTATCTTTCTCTCCAGTTGTTCTAGAATCAGTTATTGCAAAGAACATTCTTTCTCCCACAACACTGCCCTGGCAATTTTGTGGGAAAGCAAGCGACTGTGTTAGTGTGATTCTGGAGTCTCTTTTCTGTGGCAGTAGATCTTTTTCTTTTAACCGTGAGGCAATAGCACAATGTTTAAATTATTGTAGGTACATAAGATATCTTGATATCTGAGAGTGTACTGCTTCCAAAGTTATTCTTTTAATTAAATATTCCTTTACTATTCTTGACCATTTTGACATCATTAATACCTTTGTGCATTATGAGGATTCATCTAGGTTAATTTTCCTTCTGTCTGAAAACTTCCTTTAGATTTTTATTTCAGTGTATGTATCCTGGCAATAAATAATCTCAGATTTATTTGTCTAAAAATGTTTTTATTTTGCCTTCATTTATGAAGGATATGTTTACTAGGTATTGAATTCCAGACTGGTAGATTTTTAAAACATAGTTTCAAAAAAACAAAAATAAAAAAATAGTTTTAAAGTGTTTTCAAGAAGGTTTTTTTTTTTTTTTTTTTTTTTATCATTGTGTTTCTGATGAAAACTTAGCTATGGGTCTTATTTTTTTTTTTTTGAGGGGAATTTTATGTTTTGTTCTATATTATTTCCCTCTGTAGCTGCTTTTTAATTTTTAAATTTAGAACAGTTTAGATTGGCAGAAAACTTGCAAAGTTAATACAGATAGTTTTCTTATTACCTGTACCCAGTTTTCCCATTAATATCTTGTAGTAGTGTGGTATGCTTGTTAAAACTCCTGAACCAATATTGATACAGTATTAATTAAAGTCCATACTTTATTTAGATTTCCTAATTAAATCCATCTATTACATTTTTAAATTAAATTTATTATGGTGACATTGGTTAATAAGATCAGATAGGTTTCAAGTGTACATTTCTATGATACGTGAGCTGTATATTGCATTGTGTGTGCATCACCCAGTCAAATGATCTCATCTATGAAATTCTTAATCTCAGCTGTTGTTATTTTAGTTTTAGAACTTTTATTTGATTTTTAAAAAATGGATTCTCATTCTCTGGTGAAATTTTACATCTTTACTTCCATTTTCTTTTCTTTTTAAAATATATCTTTATTGATTTCAGAGAGAGGAAGGGAGAGGGAGAGAGAAAGACAGAAACATCAATGATGAGAGAGTCATTGATTGGCTGCCACCTGCACGCCCCCAAACAGGGATGGAGCCCGCAACCTGGGCATGTGCCCTGACCAGGAATTGAACCTCGATCTCCCGGGTCCTAGGTCGATGCTCAACTGCTGAGCCACACCCTGTAGGGCTACTTCCATTTTCTTGACATTTTAATCATGGTTCTTTTTTAAATGCCTCAAAGAATTTTATTATTTTATTTAATTTTTTATTTAATTTATTGGGGTGACATTTGTTAATAAAATTATATTGGTTTCAGGTACAGCCATAGGTTTTAAAAATCCTTATCTAATATCTCCAATTTTTGTTTTACCAGTGGTGCAGTTTCCATTTTATAACTTTCTTTTGGTTTTTGATCATGTGGCCTTCAGTCCTGGCATGTCTTTTGATTGTGTGCTGGACATTGTGTATGAGCGTTTTAGATGATGTTATCTTTTTCCAGAAATATTTCAGTTTTTTTTCTCATAGGCAAATAAAGGAAAAACCGATCACCTTACTAGAGTCAAGTCTTGGTTTCAGCTTTTCTTAGGGTAGCTGGTCCTGTTTTGATTTTAGGGTAGTCTTTTAGGGGTTTACTTGAAAATCTGGGTTGTTTAACAGAAACCTCTGCGTTGGCCGGCCCTGACCGCAGCCTTGTTTGTCCAACACCACAAAACTTCAGGTATCTTTGCTCAGTGCTTTAGCCTCTCAGCCTTACTTTCCACTTTTCTCCTTAGTGTCTTGTATATGGAGCTTAGGTGCCAGCCAATGCCTCATGGGGAAACTGTACATAGAATTTCTAACTCACTTCTGTGCAGTTTCTTCCTCTCTGTGATCTTGACCCTGAAAATCTGAGCATCTCCAAACTCTAACTTCTGCCTCCTGAAGCTGAGGGAACTGCCTGCTGCTCTAGAATCTGCTTCCTGCATCTCTTCCCTGCGTTGCAGATGGGGAAATGCCCCAGAGCAAAAGAGAGGCAAGTGTGAGTTTCCCCTCAGCGAGCTTACTTTCTGTGTGACACTGATCTTTCAAGCTCTGTCTTTTTTTTTTTTTTTTAATACGTTTTTATTGATTTTTAGAGAGAGAGGAAGGGAGAGGGACAGAGAAATAGAAACATAAATGAGAGAGAAACATCATTCATTGGCTGTCTCCTGCACACTCCATACTAGAGATCGAGACCGAAACCCGGGCATGTGCCCTGACCAGGAATCAAACCATTGAGCTCTTGGTTCATGGGTCGATGCTCAATCACTGAGCCACACTGGCTGGGCTAAGCTCTGTCTTCTTTAGATGATTTACGATGCCTTCAAATATTTATTTATTTACTTATTTATTTATCCAAAATAAATCAGTGTTTATTGTTGACCTCAGAGAAGGTAAATGTGATGCATGACACTCCATCATGTCAGAGATGGAAAAAAGTCACAGCTATTCTTTTTAAAATTTTATTGTTATTGATTTTTTTTTGAGAGAGGGAGGGAGAGGGGAAGAGAGAAACATCAATGTGAGAGCAAAACATCGATTGGCAGTCTCCTTCAGGCCCCCTACAGAGGGTTCGAGCCACAGCCCAGGCATATGGCCTCACCGGGAATGGCACCAGCAACTTTTTCGGTGTACAGGATGAACCTGACGAACTGAGCCACACTTTCCAGGGCAAAAGTCATAGTTATTCTTAAAATAATCCTTCGATCATGCCGCACTGGGAGAGTTTCACTGGTCCTACTTGGTATCTAGTCCTGACTTTTCTCCATCATTTTACCCCTCTTTCCTTATTCCTGCTGTTTACGATCCATTTTCCACCCCAAGCCCCTAATTTTCCAAGTGAAGACAGTTTCTACTTTAAGGAGGCTTCTAATTTGGCTGTTAGAGAATATTCTCCCTGCCCTCGCCAAATTTCTACAAATGTATGTATCAGTTTTAATACGAATGATGCCTAATTCCAAAGAGAAACGGAAGCGGCTTAACAGAAGGAAGTCAGAGTTCTTAAACCTATAGAGTATTTTTGTTTTTATCTTGTTCTCAGTTTGAAGAGTAATGTTTCATGTTCTCCACTGTGTTTTAAGATCTTAGAGAATCGTTAAAACTTCAAACTTGGCTTGAAGCTTCTTAAAATGGAAGGAGCTACAGATAAAGGTATAAACATATATATTTTTTTATTTTTAAAATTGACTTCTAAATGAAACATTGCTACCATGAATATTGCCTTTTTAGACCTGGGATCCCCTTCCACTTTATTTTCTGAGGCCAGTGCTCTGGATTCACTTAGACAGCTTATCATGTAAGCAGGTTCTCAGTGTATAGACACCGTTTACTTGTTCCACAAATACTTACAGAATGAATGCTGACTCGGGGCCGGGCACTGTGCTAGGAGCTAGGCATGCAGTGGCGAGCCAAACACTCATGGTTGCTGTCCCAGTGGAGGCTGCAGTTCTGTTGGCGGGAAGAGATATTAGTAAAATAACAAAATGCAAACTACAAACTGAAAATTTTTGAAAAGTAAGTGTGCAGCCTCTGTGAGAACATGTGATAGAGGGACCAGATATTGGCCGGGCCTTACTAAACAAAGCCTCATTATGTTGAAATTTTACCTAAGGTTACACGCAATTTCTGCTGTTACTCGGAACAGTCAGCAAGGTGGATGATTTTCAGTCACAACTGGAGCCTAAGCTTTTTTTCCGAATGTAGCACAAAATTTCTAATCATCACATTAATAAGTTCCAGTGTGTAGGGGGTATCCCACAAGCTTACATGTTATGGGGATAGGATGTCCTTCACTCCAAGAATCACTCTATTTAATGACATAGGTGGGTGGTGTAGGGACAGAGAAAAAGACAGTTCTTTGTTACATAGTTCTAAGTAAATTTAGATATTCAGTGCATTATTTTAAAATTTCATTTAGGTTCCAAGTTGGTGCTGATTGTTGGAAAGAGGAGTATGCTAATATTTTTCATGTCAGGTCACAGTTACTTGAGCATAAACTTAATGTATATGCAAAAATTACAAAAGTTGAATACCGCAGGAGAAAATACCTTCCCAACACTATTGTCACTGGAAATGCCACTAATTTTGTTCTTGCAGCTTAGCCACGGGAACACTGAACAAAGGAATGGAGCCTTGAATGTGTACAGATTTCCTGGGGAGTGGCGAGCACAGGCGTGAGCTCAGGGAGCGCCAGCATGGAGTGAAGAAGACAGACTGTGCCCAGATCGTGGCCTCGGGGCTGTCTTGCTAAGAATCTGTGGATATTCGGGGGGCCACTGAAATGGGTGTGAGTGTGTCAGGGAGAATAACTGTTATTTGGTAATATTGCTCTGAGAAACCTGAGAAAGGAGATTAAAAAGAGGAGGGCTCTGGACTGTGAGGTTCAAGAGTTTCCAAAATATGACATCTAGTTAAAGATCGTCTTTTTGTTGTTTTACTTTTGGAAAAAGCTCAACAGCTGGGGAGTTTTAATGAATCTGATAGGATCAAGAGATACTGGTTGAACACAGGGCCCCTTTTGAACAATTGATCTGTTTTTAATAATTTGGGACTCTCGAGGTGATTTTCCTGTTCCTTTAAGGATTGTATGTTGTGACTTTTTGTGTTTTGACCCCCTTAAACCATGCTGCTCCCTTCCCCCCAGTTTAAGGATATATTAGTGTAAATATATAAGAAATCCTTATCTTTATCATTTGCCACTGAGCCCAGGACAGTTCTAATGGGAATCATTTTTTAGAAGCCCCCTCAATTGAAATGGAAACCCATTGTGTCCATGTGTCTGAAGGAGCTGGAGTAATGCACACTGGAATGTTCGTTTGAATATAGCTTTTAGGCTATTAACAGACATTTGAGACAGAGGCCAAGCTTAGCAGCACGAGTTCAGAGAAAGACCGAAGCCGGGCATGCATATTTACCGGCAGGCGGTTAAGCAACACAGCCACTCTGCTGTTTATCTTTTCACTGTTCTGGATGTTTGCTTCTTATTAATCTTTTAGGATGCATTCTTCCTTTGCTGAATCCATTATTAAACAGGGAGCAGACATTGTATTAGCATCGTTTGTTCGTGCTCAGGTTGATGGAGAAAAAAAAAAAAAAAGGTTAGATATAGTGAAAAGAAGTTATATTACTTTTCTAACTACGTATATTTACAAATAGAACAAATTTAATAAGATACTCTCTATTTCCAATTGTTTTTAGGCGAGAGAAAAATGTATATCTAAACAACAGACTATAAAAAATAATCTCAGGTTTTCTAAAATCTGGCTCCTGATCCTTGGGAGTTTTAATAGAATTATAAAAGCAATTATACAGATGGATTTTTATGATGTAAAAAAGCACTGGGTTTTTTTGTTTCGTAGACCAGCTAAGAATTACTATTCTAGGGTGATTTTGCCATATTAGCTACAGTTTTAATTATTGTCTTATAATAATTAAAAATAATATTATTTAGTTTTATTGATATTAAATATCTATGTATCTGCAATTCTTTCTTTTGACAACCTTTTAGAGATAAAGTGAATGAAGCCCAGAGAGTTTAAGTAACTTGCCCAATATCAACTAACTATAAATAAAGACATTGATGTTCAAATCTGTCTATCTTCAAATATCCTATTTTTAAAAGATATACACCACTGCTTCTTCATAGAGATAAATGTCAGACCAAATTACTTTTCTTCTTCTACTAAGAGGAGGAGGAGGAGTGGAGGGGTGTGTCCTAACAAAGTGAAGCAATCGGCCTCTTTGAAATAAAAAATGGTAGCCAGCCTTCCGCTGGCCTGCTCATTAGTGTCTCAAAACAAAGAGTTCAGTTCTGGTGATGGCAAATTCTTGGCTACTAACAAAATACAAACACTTTGAAATAGGTTTCACCTGTTACTTCTATGGGAGAGATTTATACTTTTGTTTTTTTATTTTCCCAAAGTGTTCGTTTCAGGAAAACCAAAGGCCCGCTCCCGTTTGACCTGCGTGGGCTGGGTGAGGCCCGGTAGCTTACTGCCTGGCAAAGGTTGTCATGGTGAGTGGCAGGTACAAGGATGGAGTCAGTGATCCCAAACTTTCCAAAGCTTGCTTTGTATTTTAAGAATTTATTTGTTTAGCCAAAAGGAAAGATACATTCAGTGGCAAGGAAGCAAATTTGGGCATTTTAAAAGTCCATGTTGTCAAATTGTGCAGTTGGAACCACATCAGGAATTAACAAACTACAGTCACTCCCACCAAATCTCCATCACCTGAGGCTTTTTTTTAATGAGCCCCAAGGTAAGAGTGGCTTTTATATTTTTAAAGAATTGTAAACATAACAAACAAAAAAACAAACAAAACCCACAAGCAATGAAGAATATGTCAGAAACAATATATGGTTCTCAAAGCCCAAAATTACTCTCTGCCCATTCACAGAAAAAGCTTGCCCATCCCTGAACTAAGCAAGTATATTAAGATAGCTAAACAGATACCAATTCTATTCCATGTAGCTTACCTTTAAGAAACAGTAGATTTGGGCTGAGATTCTGCTTACTGCTGGGGTGCACTTGGGCAGCATACACAGTGCTCTTGAGGCCCCCTTACTCATCCTTGCAATAGATATATAAATATTATCTATGGCAAGTTTAGTTGGGAGGATTCTATAGGCAAAGAAATATTTAAGTGTCAAAAGCAGGCTGCAAACTAGCATGCAGCCTATAGTCTCATCTTTGTAAAACTATGTTTACTTAAAAACATTTTTTTATCCTCACCTGAAGATATGTTTATTGATTTGAGAGAGAGAGGGAGGGAGAGAGAAATATCCCCCCCGTGAATGAGAAACACCGATCCGTGGGGATCGAACCCTCAGCCTTCAGGTGTGCAGGATGTTGGTCCAGCCAACCACCCA
Organism: Miniopterus natalensis; assembly: GCF_054644295.1. NCBI lineage: Eukaryota > Metazoa > Chordata > Mammalia > Chiroptera > Miniopteridae > Miniopterus > Miniopterus natalensis. The sequence goes on along the minus strand of NC_142092.1, from coordinate 16,264,307 downwards.
CCCAGCCAGGGCAAACTGCGCTTATTTTGACGATGGTGTTCACATGAAAAATGCCTGGGAACCTAGCCGCTGAATTGTTAACAGTGACAAATCCTGGAGACTGAGGGTAAAATAAAGCTGTTTCCTCTTTATTTCTGTATTAAAAATTGTATCAGGCACACCTTTGTTAATCATAGGCTAAGAATCACTGAAAAGCTTTCGGTGCACAGTAGGAATAGGCTAAGGGTTGACCCCTCCTTGCTCGGTGGCTGATCCTAACTTGTGATCTGGAGCAGCATTGGGGAAAAACCTTCAATATAAACCTGAGGTAGCAGAGCTGATTTGTTTAGGAGAATAAACATGCACTATTTTAAAAAGTACTTTATAGTTTAACAACTCATAATGTCTTGCCTTCTGAAAGGGGAAATCAGATTTAGTACAGTTGCCTGTTGAACAACATGGGTTTGAACAATAAATACCTATACAGTTTTTGATCCCCGGTTGGGAGTCTGTAGATGCAGAGGGCTAACTGTATGTATTTATCCACCCCACTTTATATGAGGGCATGAGCATCTTCAGATTTTGGTATCTGTGGGGGTTCCTGGAACTATTCCTGCACAGATACTGAGGGACAATTTAAATTTTGGGGGGGTCAAAAGATACAAGGATTTTCTACTGCACGGGAGTCAGCGCCCCCACCCCCCACGTTGTTCAAAGGTCTACTGTACTGAATTCATTTCAGGTTTTAGCCTCTAATTAAGTGGCAGAATGGGGTGTCCTCACAATAGGGTGCAATTTTCTCCATGTCCTATGTGGGGGAACATTCCACCACTTATTTGTCTTTCTGTACTTTGTCCCTGAAGTCAAATTCAAAGGTAGCTCAGCCTACCCTCAGTGGCTCGAATACTTGTGTTATTGTAGAATGTTACTGTGACTGAAATTATTTCTGTGATTAACAAGAAATAAGAGAAATAATTAGCCCTGTCATCCTCTTGCAGGCTGACTAGGGCACCCCCAGGCCTATAAACATTCAGGACGCCCTTAGGCTGCTAGGCAGTGCTGCTTGTCTTGGTTTGGCTATGGTAAGCCTTCATCCAGACATGTAACTTGCAAGAGCCCAATTTCACTTGCAGTTGAGAAACGTGTCCATTAGCATTATTCCTAAATTCTATGGCTTCTAACTAACGCTGCCTTGAATGCTGAAGCTCCGAGACTTTCAAAATCCTCTCATTAAGTATCTCAAAATAACCCAAATGTCCTCTAGGCCCCACACACTGCCGGATCCACGGTAAGGCCACTGGAGCAGCTCCTCGCCGATACTGATGGCTGCCCTAGCCCTCCGCAGCGGCCATGCTCTTTTGTTCTTTGCACGATGCACAGGCCCTGCGTATCATTGCCCGTAACTCCCACTCTCCCAGGACCAGTTACCTGCCCCAGATTCCACTCACACCTGAGATTCTGACTACAGTATCTTCCTGAGGTAGGAATCATCCGTTTTCCTACCACCTTTGCCCAGCACTCTCTCCACTACCCCTTAGATCACCATTGTTCATTTATCCTTTTAAGCTGTTTGGGAGAGTCCTTCCCTTTTTATTATTATTTTAAAAAAGTTTATCTTTATTGTTGAAAGTATTACAGATGTGCCCTTTTTCCCTCCCCATCAACCCCCTCCACCCACCTCCTGCCCCCTGCCCAGATCCTCACTGCACTATTGTCTGTGTCCTTGGGTTATGCACATATGCATATAAGTTCTCCCTTCCCTTTTTAGAGATGCTTCTTTGATGAGATGTAATGCAGTTGATTTGATTGTGCTGCTCAGCTCTCTGGAATAAGATTGTCTCAGTGGAGTGGCTCTTTCCTGTCTAAGGTAACATAAGCAGCCTGGGGGGGGGGGGGGGGGAGGAAGCTTGATTGGTTTAAGTTCAAGTACAATTTTACTTTGCTCCCACCCAAAGGGAAGCTAAGGCCTGCTGAATTTCATCCCTTGCCTTTCAGTGCCTGTCCCTGAGAGTGTTGTGTTGTTTCCCTAAATCTGACCGACCACCATTGCTATTCTTTCCCAATCAGACCTTCAGCCATGTCACCATTTGGTCTACAATTGTGAATAGGACTTAAGCCTTTACCCATAGGAAATTTGATTCTCAGGAAAACTTTGGGAGATATCTAGTTGTATGATTAAGTTTCACTCTGTATCCTGTAATTCTTTGTTAAAAAAAATCATTAAAAGCTTTTTATTTCAGAATAGTTTTAGATTTACTGAAAGTTGCACAAAATAGTGCAGAGGTCTCATATGCTCCTTGACCAGTTTTCCTTCTAGTTAATGTCTTACATTAGGATAGAACATTTGTCACAACTAAGGAATCTTAGTATCTTACAATGGTATCCTACTATTAACAAAACTCAATAATTTATTTGGATTTCATAAGTTCTGTGATTTGTAAGGAGATACTTTTGCCAAGACCATAACGGATATATGAGAGAATGTTGCTGGTTATATTTTAGAATCAGCTCTAGTTTTTGAAAAAGAACTGTGGTGACAATTAGTTGCTTGGTTGACAATTAATTACATGGTTTTCTAGGTGTGTTAATTACTGGGGATACTGAATAAAGAAGATTCTGTTCTTGACCTTAAGAACTTATGTCCTGGGTGATGATGATCTTAAACATAACTTAGCAGTTGTTTTTCTTCTTCCAATTTATACTCTGTTTTATCCAGCATGGCAGGAGATACCCAGCTATGACTATTGTCATAAGATTGTCATTTTCTGCTAAGGGAGAAATATAAACACAAATTAAGTATCACCTTCATGAACAAATGCTAAGTTTTTGCTCTCTGTAGCACATTAGTCAGTCATTGGGCAAATAAAAATAATATAAGATATATTCTAACCCTTTTTTAGCTTGTTACCCAGAATATTATAAAGAAAAACAAGGCTATAAGGTAGCCTCAGTTAGTTCCCCCAAAATGCTGCGGACCTGAATTCTCCAGGAGATTAGAAAAGGGGGCAGTAACTCCCAGCTGAAGCTGGCAGGTGAGGCTCCATGGAGGGAAATTTCAACTCATGCCCCTAAGTGACACCCTCCATGCATACGGGCTCTCAAGGGCTGAACTGGACTAGCTCCCTTTACTAGCTGCCTTTCCCTGTCCTGTCTTCGGCATTGCTCGTTTCCTCATTTTCTCGCCTTCCATGTGCCAAGATGACTGACGGCATTATGGTGAGTCATTGTTCATCTGTCATTAGCTGAGTCAGGAGAAATGGTTAAGATGGATGGAGATGGGCAGCTGCGGGCCATGCCGCCCTGAGAGTACCTAAATGTAACACAGCAAGGATGGAAATAATTCTGGTTGCTTCACTTGTCTGAATTCAAATTCAAGCCTTGAAATCTCCCTGTACCAATGATTAACTGACTGGTTATCTGGATCCTGTGCCACAATATACGTTCTTGGCCTGGAGTCTACTTCATGGTAGAAATGAACACTCATTCCGTATACTTCCTTTCTCAGATACCACTTTACTCATAGGATATAAATGGAGAATTTCTGTCAAAATTCTGTCATAATATTCCAAGTTTAGTTTCCTAATTGCCTTTGTCACATGCATTTTTAGTTTTAAAATATAAATGGCATATGATTTATTATGCTATAGTTCTATCTATCTATCTATCTATCTATCATCTATCTATCTATCTATCTATCTATCTATCTATCTATCATCTATCATCTATCATCTATCATCTATCTATCTATCATCTATATATCTATCATCATCTATCTATCTACCTATCATCTATCTATCTATCATCTGTCTATCATCTATCTATCTATCTATCTATCTATCTATCTATCTATCTATCTATCTATCTATCTATCATCTATCTATCATCTATCTATCTATCTATCTATCTATCTATCATCATCTATCTATTATCTATCATCTATCTATCTATCATCTATCTATCTATCTATCTATCTATCTATCTATCTATCTATCTATCTATCATCTATCTATCATCTATCATCTATATATCTATCATCATCTATCTATCTACCTATCATCTATCTGTCTATCATCTGTCTATCATCTATCTATCTATCATCTATCTATCTATCTATCTATCTATCTATCTATCTATCTATCATCTATCTATCTATCATCTATCATCTATATATCTATCATCATCTATCTATCTACCTATCATCTGTCTATCTATCATCTATCTATCTATCTATCTATCTATCTATCTATCTATCTATCTATCTATCATCTATCTATCTATCTATCTATCTATCTATCTATCTATCATCATCTATCTATCTATCTATCTATCTATCTATCTATCTATCTATCTATCATCTATCTATCATCTATCTATCTATCTATCTATCTATCTATCTATCTATCTATCTATCATCTATCTATCCATCTATCTATCTATCATCTATCTATCATCTATCTATCATCTATCTATCATCTATCTATCTATCATCTATCTATCATCATCATCATCTATATCTATCTATATCTATCTATCTATCTATCTATCTATCTATCATCTATCTATCTCATCTATCATCTGTCTATCTATCTATCTATCTATCTATCTATCTATCTATCTATCTATCTCATCTATCATCTGTCTATCTATCTATCTATCTATCTATCTATCTATCTATCTATCTATCTATCATCTATCTATCTATCTATCTATCTATCTATCTATCTATCTATCTATCATCTATCTATCTATCATCTCTATCTGTCTATCTATCTATCTATCTATCTATCTATCTATCTATCTATCTATCTATCTGTCATCTATCTATCATCTATCTATCTATCTATCTATCTATCTATCTATCTATCTATCTATCTATCTATCTATCTATCATCTATCTATCATCTAATTTTTTACCCCCCCCCAAAGGGGTGAATACTTTAAAGGAAATGAAAATAAAAATTTCATAGGGTGTAGGGCAGAGAAAATGCTCATCACAGGCTCATCTGACAAGCCTCTTTCAAGAGCCTGTCCACAGATTGAAGATTCACTCTTTGCTCAGTTTTCATCCTTGGCCCAATAAATGTTTTATGACCTCCTTCTATGAGCACTCACAGCCAGAAGGAGGTAATGCAAAATTGATCTGTATATTAAAACTGCTGAGCCAAGCGGCTTGCTCCTGGAATTACACTGATTATGTATATGTGGGATTCAACAGGCCCTATTGAAACTCTATAGCACTTGAAAAGACACCCATCAGCTGCATTTTTTATACACACAGTTTCTTCTTTTCCTCCCCCTCTAACCCTGTGGACCAACTTCTATATTCACATTTTAACTCCTCTTTGGGCTCATGAATAGCAATAAATGTTTTCAGAAAAGAAGATGCTTCACCATGTGCTCTGCAGTCTGTTTCTAAAATACTAGGAAGGACATGGATGAACCTTGGATTCCAAACATATAGAGGTTGGAATCCCGGCTTCACCATTTATTTGCTATGTGCATTTGGGCAAGTTATTATGTCTCTCTGGGCCTCATATTGGTATTTTAAAGTGGAGATAGTAACATCCAGCTGCCCAAATTGTTGGAAATGTAACCAGCATGGCCAGGCTTTGACTGCCTGTGAATATAAAGAGAGATCCATTTCCTTTAAGGTCCATGTTACAATGGTGAGTTAATACTGGCATGATGGATACCCTTAAAACATGCCTTCTTTACTTCTGGAAACAACACCAGGTTCTCTCACACATGAACTAAGAAGAGATTCATTCGGCTTCTTTATTCTGTCTTTTTTTGACAAGCTCCCAAGATACTCATTTATATAACAACTATTCTTAGTGAGTACCTATTTTGTCCTAGAAACTTCTCTAGCACATGGGTTGTGTGGTGATCAGGAGAGACAAGGTTTTTGTTTTTTTTCTCCATGAAACTTATTGATGATGGCATGTGGGGGTCGAGGGAGTCAGACAAAATAGATAAAAAAAATATATGGACAAGGACAATGCTGTGAGGGAAAACAAGCAGAGAGATCTTGCAGAAATGGCCTGGCAAGCTGGTGTAAGGAGCAGCATCAGAGACGGTGGCGAGGGCAGCCTTCTCTGAGGAGCTGACAGCTGAGCTAAGACCTTGAGAGTGAGCTGGAGCCCACTAACTGAAGGTCAGAAACAGAGGAAGAACATCCCAGAATGAAGGAGCAACACATACACAGTTCTGAGAAAGGACCCCGGAGTTAGAGCAATCACTGGAAGGGGCACATAATCCTGGGCGTCAATTCCAACATGCGGGTCCCCTCCCCACGCCAAGCAATTCTGTGACACCAGCTGAGCATCCTACAATTCAACTCAATTCCAATGAGCAACAGAATTTTCTTAATCCCCACAAAGTCCAGGAATACAGTTTGCAGAAACACAACTTTTATGTAGGGCACTTTACATTGCCAAATAGAATTCATGGCAGTCAATATTTTACATTTTTCCCTAAAGAAATGATGTGTGTCCTGGTTTTACATTTGCAGAATTATGGCTCCTTTAAGAGGCCCTCCACCTCTGCCCACCACATGATTTTCATTTTTTTCCAAAAAGGGGAATTGAGATCTCTGCCTGCGATGATGGATAGCCATTGTAACTTCTAAATAGCAGTTTTCACAGGTCTCAAAAATAGCTTAGGGTTGAGTTGCAGTCTAAGGGCTTTGCTAAATAAATTTTAAAAATCACATATTTAATGTGCCTGGAACATACCAGTGATATAATAGGACCTCTGTCCTATAGATTTTAAATTATATCCCAAGGAGACGTAGACTTTTATTACATGTTAATCAGGTAGTGTTATGATACCTAGAGAACATGTAGAGTCTTTAACCTATAGTAATAATTACTATTTTCAAAATAGAAGACTAAATTATTATAATGTACTTTAGTCTTAGTAAAAGGGCCTACATCTGCATTACATGCTGCATTTCTGCTACATGATTGGCTCCTCTTCAGAAGCTTATTATTCCAATTTATTAAAAATTGGCATTTGGTATAAGATGGATTCATCTTGGAATTTTCCCAATGGATTTCTTTACCAATTTGGCTTAATTTGGCTTCCAGTGTGTATTAAAATAATTAATTATAACAGTAAATTTATATTATACCACTTTATTGAAAATATATTGTTTGTCACAATGAGAATCCAATTTAGTTAAATGTTTACACTGAAGGGGTGATTACAGTAGGGCCTGGGAAAGAGAAAGGGAGAAAAAAGAGATTATGACAAATTGCAGCAAGAAAACAAAACACTAGGGTATGGGCATGTGGGTTAGCAACTATAATCAGAGAAAAAAGAAAAGAAAGATGTCTTAATGATTCAAAACAAGATGTAATTGCTAATAATGCACCAAAAACTCAGGAATGATGCATAAGGAATGTTAACTGTGAAACAGAAAACGTTGGCCTGTTGTAAAAAATGGTAGTCTTTTTTCTGTTCATTCATTTATCCATCAACCCTTTTGTCGTGTTTAGATGAGAGTATGAAGAAAAAATTGATGTCTAAGTGATCTTGTCTTTAAAATACAATAGTCCTTTCAGTATAGTGTCTTAGATTAAAGATGTGGCCTTTAATATCTGTTTGGAAGGAAGATTTTTCAAATCTCTTATTATATGTTTCCTTTTTCGTTTACAGAGGGAACAATGTTTATAATTGTGTGTACAGTGGGGGTCTACAACAAGAAGTGTATATTTTCAAACAGTTTTTTATTGATTTAACAATTTTTGTAAATCATTTTCAGGCTTCTGCAGCTGTAGATTCTGACTGTGAATCCTTTGTTTGCTCATGCATAAGAATATTCACAATACCAAATATACAGGTTTAGTATTGTTGCCTGTTAGTGATTGTTTCACGTGTGTAACGTTTTGGTTGAGATGTTACATGGTGGATGAGTCCTGTGGATGTGAATGTGGGAAGTAATTTTAATCATGTATAATTGGTCACAAGGCTTAAGGTGCAATAACCATTGCTGTTTTATTTAATAATGCCTTGTTGCTTTGTATGCATTAACATTTGGGTGTAAAGATTGTGTGTCTATCCAGTAGGGCACCACAGTTATTTAAATTGACCAATCTAATGTTACAACTACTTAGAGATAGCCAAATGTAAATTAAAAGCCTTAATTAAAGTGGTGCAGTTTTGTATAACTTAGCATCAGTAGTTCAATAAATTCGAATTATCATGAAAAAACCCCCTGATGTCTAAATCCTGAAAAAAGGTGGTGAAATGAACTTATAACATCTGGTTATCTTTTCTTTAGCATTATCTGCATACTTGAGTAGTAATCACAATTAATTCTACCAACATAGAAAGGGCCTGCAAAACTGTAAAACTTTTAGAAGATAATATAGATGAAAACCTAGATGAACTTGGGTATGGTGATGCCTTTTAAGATATAACACCAAAGACATGATCCATGAAAAAAAATAGTTGATAAGCGAGACTCTATTAAAAATAAAAATGCCTGCTCTGTGAAAGACAGTGCCAAGAGATTTAGAACACAAGCCACAGACTGGGATCAGATATTTGCAGAACACACACCTGATAAAGCATTATTATCAAAAAAGGACAAAGAACTCTTAAAACTCAAAGATTAGAAAACAAATAACCTAATTTAAAAGTGGTCCAAAACCTTTAACAGAACCTCACCAAAGCAGATATACAGATGATGGCAAATAAGCATATGAAAAGATGCTCAACATCACATGTCATCAAGGAAATGCCAATTAAAACAATGAGACACCACTGCACACTCATTAAAACGGCCAACACTCAGGGCCCAGAAGCAACCAGATGCTGGTGAGGGGGTGGAGCGCGGGGAACTCTCCCCCATCGCTGGTGGGCATGCAAAACGGGGCAGCCGCTTTGGAAAGCTTGTCAGCTGCTTCTTACAAAACTAAACATACTCTTACCGTAGATCCAGCTGTTGCACCCCTTGGCATTTATGCAAAGGAGATGAAGACTCTGTTCATGCGAAAACCTGCACGCAGCTGTTTATGGCAGCTTTATTCATAATTGACAAATCTTGGGGGCAACCGAGCTGTCCTTTAGCCGGTGAATGGATAAATAAACGGTGGCACATCCAGACAATGAAATAGTCAGAACTAAAAAGAAATGAGCCATCAAGCCATGAAAAGACATAAAGTAAACTTAAAAGCATATTATTAAGTGAAATTAGCCAATCTGAAAAGGTTACATGCTGTATGATTCCAACTGTATGACATTTTGGAAAAGGCAAAACTATGGAGACAATAAAGAGATTAGTGGTTGCCAGGAGTTTTGGGGAGGAGGGAGATGGATATGTAGAGCACAGAAGATTTTTAGGGCAGAGGAAATTCTCCGTATGGTGTATAATAATGGATATGTGATTACACTTTTGTCCAGACCAACAGAATGTACAACACCAAGAGGGAGCCCTAAGGTAATCTATGGACTTTGGGTGATTATGATGCGTCAGTGTGGGTTCATCCTTGGTAAAAGATATATAGTTCTGTTGAGCGATGTTGATAATAGGGGAGGCTATGCATGTGTGGGTCAGGATAGTGAGAAATCTCTATACCTTCCTCTCAATTTTGTAGTAAACCTAAAGCTAATCTAAAGAAAAAAAATCAGTCTTGACACCAAAATTTTTTTTTTAATTTTATTTTTGTTCAAAATATTACAGATGTCCCTTTTTCTCCCCAATGACCCATTCCACTCTTCCTATCCCCCTCCCCAGTCCCTCTCCCCACCATTGTCCGTGTCCTTGGGTTGTGCATATCTGCACATAAATTCTTTGGTTACTCTCTCCCCCTCCACACACCTGCCCTCCTTCCCTCTGACATTCGTCAGTCTGATCTATGCTTCCATGTCATTGAATCTATTCTGCTCATCAGTTTATTAAGTTCTTTAGATTCCACGTATAAGCAAGATCATGTGATGTTTGAGTTTCTCTGTCCGACTTATTTCACTCAGCATAATATTCTCCAGGTCCCTCCATACTGTCCCCAAGGGTACGAGATCCTTCTTCTTTACAGCTGCGTAGTGCTCCATGACACCAAAATTTTATATTATCTTTGTTCTACTTGGTATATGGCTGATGCGGCTGCTGTGAAATTGGTATGTGCTGACTCTCAGACGTACTGGATTTTGAAGTCTTAGTAATAATAAAAATATAAAATATCTCATTAACAATATTTATGTTGCTTATATGTTGAAATAGTATTATTTTGGAAGTATTGGGTTAAATAAAACACGTTGTTAGAATTAGTTTCAGCTGGTTTCTTTCACTTTCTTTCAATGTGGCTACCAGAAATTTAAAATGACAAGTGCAGCTTAAATTATATTCCCATTGGACATTACTGCTCTAGACCACTGTGCACCCAAGTAATTATAATTGCTCAAATAGTCTAAGAAATTAAAACATATATACCTAGGGGGTTATATGACTTCTAAAGTACAATCCACACTTCACAGAACAGAAGATTTTGACCTAAAATCTTATTCCCTCCAGACCTTTTCACCCTGATTTAGTTGATATTTTTGCTTTTCTTTCCTAGTTTATTAACTGTTCTTGTAGAATTTTTCTGATTTTCAGTGTACCTCTCCTTTTCATTTTATTTTCTACTCTCTGACCTGCTCTAAGGGTTTGAAAATGTCCCCATAGGTGACCCTGCGCGTGGTAAGCTCTGAGCGCCCACTGCCCCCCTGAGTTGCTCACGGACCCGCTCGCCGCGGTCTCTTGGGCACTGGGGCTCTGTCTCTCCCCGCCCACCTCCTGCCTCTCCCTCCCTTCACCTTCTCTATTGCACGTGTGTTTGTACTTTGCGTTTGTGGATTTTCACAATGTATGATGTTTAAGAATAGAAACTAATCTAGGCTTTCAAAAAAAGCTTTAATAAGGAACATGTCATCAGGCACATAGTGCAGAGGATTTTGTTGAATACAGTCAGGAACCCTGTTATGTTTGAAACGAAATAGCATCCAGCACTGTTGATGTGTCTGAAGCTGACACTTGGATGCAGAAATTCACTGAATATAAATTTAAATGTTAAAGAACAATGAGGTTATAAGTACCAGGAAACTGCTTTTGCTCACGCCCAGTAGGAACTGTCCTGAGCATGGACTTACCCAACCACTTCTGTGTCTCTGAAACGTTACCAAAGTTTAACTGACAGTTGTATAGTAGGGTGGAAACTTTTGGTGGTTCATTTACTTTCCCTACAGGTTAAAGTATTCACTTATTATCATAAAATGTTTTCATGTATTTGTATAAAATACATACAAAATGAAAATATCACTAACCCCCCAAATATAAGGCAACAGTCAAACTATAAATGCAGAAGGGTGTGTTAAATGTCCAGGAATGTTAAGATTCTTATCTTCTACTAATGTATTTTAGACACAAATATAGTCACAATTTGCAACCACTTGTATTCAGAATATCTACATATTACATGTGTATCTATATGTGTATAATGATCCATAAAATAAATGGCAACATGTTACATCACTGTTGTCGTATCTTCACTTCTACATCTTTATATTTGTGAAATTAGAAGTTAATTTGGGGGTTTAAGGAATAAATATTTACATGCAAATTTGCTATATAGGGTTCCATTTATAAATGTTCTGCTGTCAATGACAAGTCTTCGAGGTATTCTTTTACCATAGTTCTTAGGATAATCACTCATTATACCCAACCTTGGAATAGATATGTTTACATTTTACATCTATTTTCTTCAATGAGATTTGGAAATATTAACAGAATGTCTCATATGCAGGTGCTTCTTTCCTTATGCCTAATGGATCCACTGTTTTTGATGGTTGTCTTTTAGTTATGTATGAAGATGAAAATGTCCTTGCTTTAAAGAATTTAAATGTGATAGGACATCAGGTCGACAACTCTCAATAGTTCAGGAAGGAAACAGCTTTTTGTACTATGCTTATAATTTTTTCTGTAAGTTTGAATGTTTTTTAAAAGTAGAATAAGAAAAAACATTGTCACTCAGTAGCTATTTGAGCTTGGGAAAGTCACTTAAACATTTTGAACTCAATTTTCCCATGTGTAAAATGGGGCTCTAATGTCTTAAAAAGTTGTTTTCAGGATTAAGAATATGAGTCAATTATATATCTATGGTTTTCTATTTTATTAAGTGGTCTAGAATTTGTTTCTGTCATGATTTACTTTGACATTATTTGACATAAATATCCCATATTTGCTGGTGGGAACCCTTCTAATTAAAAGCTTATTTTACTTGGCATCCTTGCAACAATACCATTTTGTGATTTAAAACTCTTTAAATTGTATCAGTACATCATGACAAAAAAAAGTACACATTAGATAAGGGCATTTTCAGACATCTGAGGACAGAGACCCTGACAGTCGTCTGCAGTAACACAAAATTATTTTAAAATCTCTTAAGAACCACCTTCTTGCAGAGGATGCAACACTTGTATGAACTGTCTGGGACGGCGAGCACTGGAGCAATGACCTCAAGTATTGTTTTCTCTATTCATAGGCCGTAGGCAGGGGTAACCCTCTAATTTGAAAAAAAAAAAAAAAAAGTTTCCTTACTTGTTTAAAAAAGTATTACTTCCAGAAAAAAAGAAGAGCATGGTTAGGAAAATAGAAATCTAATTTTTGCTCAGATTCTCAGGAAGCTGAAGTGATGAAATTACCAGAAGGAAACATAGGGGTGGGTGAGTTGTAAATTGCTTCTCTTTTCTACCTCTAGGCAAAATCATACTCAAGCTAGTCTACACACAGGATGTTATTTCTTAGTTTAGAGACCTCCAGGAATAGGAGATTCCATAACCTTCTCAGTAATCCATTTCAACATCTACTGATACAGCTTAAAATTCCACATCTCTAAACTAAGCACCATGTGCTGCTTTCAGATTAAACCCACTATTCTTGTTTTGCACTCAAAATAAAAATTCTGGTCTTCATTCTCTTCAAAGTGTCTGTAAGAGAGTATTTTTCAAATTTATAGTCACCATGTTCTTTCTACACTTCCAAAGGGAAGGGACCTAACATTTCCTGAATTTCTACTCTCTGCCAGAGAGGCAATTTTACTAACATTTATTGAGTACTTATTACATATCAAAGCACTAGCTTAGGTAGTTTTTATATATTTGAATTTGTTCAGTTTCCAGAAGCACTCTCTGTCTTTAGTTTCCTCAGAAGTATCACAGAGGTTGGCTAACTTCCCCCAGTTTGCACAATTAGTGTGATAGTTAATTTTGTGTGTCAACTTGACTGGGCCACTGAGTGCCCAGATATTTGGTTAAATATTATTTCTAGGTGTGTCTGTGAAGGTGTTGCTATATGAGATTCACATTTGAATCAGTAGACTGAGGGCTATAGATTGAATGTTTGTGTTCTATTCCCCCAAATACGTATGTTAAATCTTAACACCCAATGGGATGGTATTTGGAGGTGGGGCTTTTTGGAGATGATTAGGTCATAAGTGTGGAGTCCTCACTAATGGGATTAGTGCCCTTATAAAAAAGACCTCCAAGGACTCCCTTGCCCCTTCCACCCCATGAGGACATAGCAGAAGGATGGCCATGTATGAACCAGGAATTGGATACTCACCAAGCATTGAAATCTGCCAGCGCCTTGATCTTGGACTTCCCAGCCTCCAGAACTGTAAGAAACAAATTTGTTGTTTATAAACCTACCAGTGTGCGGTATTTTTGTTATAGCAGCCTGAACAAACTAAGACATTGAATAAAGAAAATTGTCCTTCCCAATGTGGATGGACCTTATCCAATTCATTGAAGGCTTAAGTAGAATAAAAGGCTGAGTAAGAAAGAATTCCCTCTCTGCCTGTCTTTAAACTGGGACATCAGTCTTCTGCCTTCAGACCCGGACTGAAACTTACACCATTGTGTGGGGGCGGACTTCTCAGTCATTATAATTGTGTGAGCCAATTCCTCATACTTAATTAATTATCTACCTATTGATCTATCTATCTCCTATTGGCTTTTCCACCCCTGTGGAGGACCCTAACACAGCAAGAGGCAGAGCTTGGAGCCCAGGCAGTCTTACTCCAGCATCCTTGCTTTTAACTAATACACTGAGTTGTCCCTGATGTGATAAACATTGTGTAATCTTTACAACTCAGCAAAATTGTTGGGACTTTTATTTTTTTCCATTTTACAGATGAGGAACCCAAGACTTAGAGAGGCTAAGCAATTTACCTGTGATTAAACAGCTAAGCTAGTAAGTGGCAGATACATGTAAATTCAAAATTTAGATAAACGTGGCTCCAAAACCAGTGATATTTTATCATCAAAATTAATTGCATGCAGTTGTTTGGGAGAACGTTACCTACAATAAGGGGCCTGCTCAGAAAACATCAGAATCATTAGTTTGGCTGGGCAATAACTGCATTTGTAAGGCATATTCCATATGCGGGCCCCAAATTAGATTTATAAAAGACTACAGAGGTGAGAAGACTTTAGCTCCCTTCTTTAAAAATAAAGATAATCACTTCTGGGCCTTTGGGCTAAGATCGAGTGGGGGGGAAAAAGATAGTAGTTATTCATCAAGGGCCCATTATGTGCTCAGCACCATCCCAAGGTAAATAATGTATCATTTAATCCCCAACACAGACCTTTAAGGTAGTTTATTTTCTTAGGCTGGCTTTCTCAGAGCGGACCCTAATGTAAGCTTTGAAATGCAAATGATGTATTATGGCATTACTCCCAGGAGGAACCCATCAGGGCATGGGGAAAACAGGGCAGAACAGGAAAGAAGTGAAGCAGGGTGCAATTTCGGGCATGAACCTGTTGCTGTAGGTCATTAGTTATTAACAAAGGAAGGGAGCAAGTGCAATCAGGCATTAAGCCTGATCACTAGGAAGGGGCAGCTTCACGCACACCAAGGGGACAGTGGCATCCTCCACCAAAGGGACCTTAATCCTGGAGCAGGCCATCACCCCAGGGAAACCCTGGCCCATTCGCAGGTTGTGGCGGGAGGGATAAAACAGTCAAGGGGAGATTCCTGTGCCGAGGCGTGTGCAGGAGGAGACGATGGCCTGCAGGACTTGGAGTCTGACTAGGAGTCGAAAGGGTAACCACAGAGGGTGGAGCCTAACCTGGGAAATCTGGGAAAAGGGTCTCCTAGGGTAAGGGCACAAAGCCCTCCAGAGGATCCGGAAAAGGGACTGGATAGGGGAAGGGCCCAGCACATTCCCAGGGAAAACCCAGGGAGCAGGTTGGATAGTTTGAAAGACAGCCTGTTTGTTTCCCGAAGCCAAGAAAATATCTGGAGGAGTAGCAAGGACCTCAGGGCAGCTGCTACCAGAGCCTGCCCCTCTCCACACCCCCAGGGCATAGTGCTGCTTTTCACCCCAATGACTCGCCGCTGAGCTGAAACTTCTCCCACATGTGAGTCCTTGAAATTCTTTTCTCCGACTCCCCAAGGACCTATTTCCTCTGGCAGCAAACTCAGAGATCCTGACTTCAGCCTGATCTCAGGGCGGGCATCTGGAGTGTCAGGAGCCTTCCCTTTGGGTTTATCTCAGCCTGAAGGAGGGCGCCGAGCTGGCCTCAGCCACCCATTCTCCGTTCTTGGTGAGGGCTGTCCCAGGGTTGGGGAAAGGTGGGATATAGAGGCCCAGGAGCTCGGGAAGCTCTGCGCTTGCCTGAGGGCAGCCTCAGGGAGAAGAGTCTCCTGTGGGCAAGTTGGAGATAAAACCAACATCAAAGCTGGGGAGGAGGGCACAGGAAGACTGAAGGGATCTGAGCAGATGTTACAAAGGGCAGACTGTGGATAGAGATCCTCTTATACCAACACGTGTGCTTTTCCACGCCCTCATTTTGCCTCTTGTTTCCCTGTCTCTCATTATTTCTGGCTCCATTAGTAGCCGTGGACCTCAGGGCTGAGTTTCCCAGCAGCTTGGGAACCAATCACACTTAAGGCAGTGAGAGAATAAATACACCCAGTTCCATTTCCTAGAAGATGTAGTAGCCTTCTAGGCTGAAAACTCCAGAGCTGGGGGTTTAGGAAAGTGATTTCACATGTTACTATTTATAAAACTTTTAAGCATTTTGTAATTTTATTTTTAAAAATTAATGATTAAAAATAAACAGAGCCTCTTACAAGCCGGCCAGATCTCTGTCCTCAGGGCAGCTATGCCCTGTATGTGCACTTTGTGGGACCTCCCTTTCCTGGAATTCACTGCATAGGGAGCTCCTACCTGGGTTATTTGTGCTCCTGGTGGGAGCAGGTCCTAGGCAAAGATAAGTCATCTAACTGCCATGGGGACCAGGTACTATGTGGATTTCTGACATATGAATATACAGCATACAACAGATGGAATCTCTGAATTTTGATTTTCTTTCTGGAAGTCTCTTTTATTTTTCTCTGGCAAATCAGATTTATACTTCTCGAAACTTGAATTATCTAAAACTCTGTGGTCTTGTGCAGGCTTCAACTTGACAAGCAGGTAACAGCACAAAATAATGGTGTGAAGAACAACTTTACATTTTTATAGCCCTTTTCACAACCATTGTATCCTGAGGCACTTTGCAGGAAGTAGCAACAGCACCTTTTCCTATGGATCCTATTGGAGTGTGAACACTGAAACCTAATTCTGACCTTCTACAGTTCATTTGATGGTATGGGAGACTAAACATGGGACTCCAGCCTTTTTTTCTTTTTTATATTCTTTTGAATTTTTTCTTTGGTGTTTTATACATCTCTCCTTTAAACAAATCTTGATTCGACATCCAACAATGTACTAAGCAACAGGGGTAAAATGGCAAACAAAACATAATTTTGAATTCCACTTTTGCCACTTATTAGCTTTGTGTCTAGGTTTCATTATCTATAAAAGGGAAATTAAATATCTTTGTGGGGAATGAAATGAAGTTCTGCACATAAAGGCCTTAGAACAATATCTGGCAGTCAGTTAATGATTAGGTATTGGGAATATATGTGTGGGTGTTAGGCACTGTTCTAGGGAATATGAAAATAATATAATACTACTGTCCTCAAAGAGCTTACTTACATTAGGAGATAGACACAATGTAGAAACAAATACAAATATTTTAAATATTGATAAGTATAATGAAAATAAAGTAAAGTGTTAATCAGTTGGAGGTGGGCAGTTTTAAGTGGGGTGGTCAAGAAGGGCCTCTCTGATGAAGTGACCCTTTGAGTTGCAGAGATCTGGGGGTAAGTCATTCCAAACCAACAGTGCAAATGCCCTGAGGTAAGAATGCGTTTACATGTTTAAAACCAAGAAAGAAGGCATGTGGTTGGAGCATAGCGATGGAGGGTGAGTGCAGGAAGAGGAGACTGGAGGAGTAAGCAGGGGCCAGGTCTCGAATGGTGGCCCCCCATTCCATGGAGAGCAGTTGAATTTCATTGTGTTTGCTCTGGGGAGCCACAGGATGATTTTAAACAGGCTGGGGTGGGGGTAGTGTTTGGATTTATATTGGATTGAATTGACTTACTCTCACTTAATAGAGGGAAGACCATACTAGGGTGAAGAATGGAGTAAGGGAGATCAGCTGAGCAATGGTGACGGTGGTCCCGGCGAGAGATGCTGCGATGTTGCTTACTGAATGGAGCTGAAGACAATGGTCAGATTGATAGGGCACTTATAATTTCCAAAGATTGAGCACCTGAATTAATCTGAAATATAATTATATTACTTATAAAATTGTAGAACACATATACTTATGGAAGCAGGGATTTAAGTTTTCCCCCTTAGGCTTCTTTCTCCTAGGCCTTTGCGCCCTGCACTCCCCTTGATCCCAGGCTGAAGCAGTTAAGGAGGTGGCGCAGCTGTGGACAGTGGGTGAAGATATCACTGGATCGAGACCAAGGTGCATGGCTGGGCCGACCTGACCATGAGTCAAGATATCACTTTATCAAGCCATCGCCAGGTGACCAAGATCCAAAGTATGGCTTCCAGGCCTGCACTTAGCTGCCTTCCATCCCAGCCTCAGTTTGCCCCGTAAAGCCCGATCCCTCAGGCCACTCCTAAAGACAGGTGTTGGATGCTCCTATGCTCCCTGTCTTCTTGGTTGGCCGGCCTTCTCAATAAATACCTTATATGATTCAACCCTGCCTCCCTGAATTGGACACAGCCACAGGCAGCCCGATCCCCACCAGGGTTTCCTGGTAACAAGACCTGGGATGCCTTTTGGGGTAGAACTTACTGGGCTGGAAATCCTTTAGAAAATAATATCTACTATTTATTCAGCACCTACCAAATATCAAGTATTGCTAAGTGATGCACATGCATAAATTCTTTATTTAATACGCGTAACAACCCTACAAGATAAGAAATGTGATTATCAGTGTTGCGAAAGGGGAATGGAGGAACAGAGAAGTTAAGTAACTTGCTTAGTCCCATACCTCGTCAGTAAGTGAGAATTTGAGCCCAGGTAATTTGGCCCCAGTTTCCAGGCACTAGAGGAAGAGAAAATAGGATTCAGTTCTAATGCAGTTTAACATTTTGAGGTCAAATCAGAAGCTGGAGTCTGCAAGAGAACAGTGAGGGGCAGTCAATGGAGAGGGAGGGAGTCTAACTGAGGGTGAGTTGTGGATGCCTAGATAAGTAATTTAAATAAGAGGTCAACACATCACATGTTACAAAAGCACCTGCTTTGGCACTACTATATATATTAAAATTAGACCAATCCAAAAAAAAAAAAAAAAAATGAGCCCTTATCTCTGAGCAAAGGTGTTATACAAGTTTTTAAAGTATATTTGGGAGACCTGTATCTTATACTCTACAGAAATATAACATTTATGTGGGTTAAAGATTTAAGTCTGAAATTCAAACTTTAAATCTTCTAGAATAATAAGAGAATACATTATGACCTGGGAAATAAGAAATAATTTCTTAAATAAATGTAGCCAGTTCTTATTAGGGACTTAAAATGTTATGTGCAGTTACAATAAGTTAAATATATTAACACAATTAATCCTCACAACAATCTTATAAGGTTATCCCTACTTTTCTGACTGGGCAACCGAAGCATATAAGCATATCCGGCTAAGTCCCCAAGGTACAGCTGGTGAGGTGTGGAATCAGGGCCCAACCCAAGCAGACCGGGTCTAGGAAACCCGCTCTTCATCATTACGCCATTACTTAGTCTAAGACATGGTGCAAACGTAAGGTCCATAAAGCAAAATATTAACAAGCTTGAGTACATTTAATTAAACTTTTTATTCATTAAAAGTTATCATGGAGAAAAGAAAAAGACCAACTGCAAACCGGGAGTATACATCTATGGCGCATGTAACCAACAGATGATTAGTATCCAGTATATGCAGAGTTCTTTAGAAGATCAATAAGAGAAACAAAGGATTTCACAGAAAAACGAGCCAAAGACCTGAATAGGCATATTTCACAGAGAGACAGCATAAGTCTTCTACAAACTTACTGAAACTTAAGTCCTTAATAATTATGGAAATACCAATTAAATCATAATAAGTAATTATTTAATATTCAGGAAATAGACAAACATTAAAAAAATCTGACAATAAGCTTTGGTGAAAATATAGCAATTTAAACTGTTCTTGAATGTAAACTGTTCAATTACTTAGGAAAACAATTTGGTGCTATCTAGTAAAATTGAAGTTGTGTACAATCTTGGCCCCAGTAATATCACTACGAAGTATTTGTTCTAGAAAAACTTTTATGCACGTTTACCAGAAGACGTGTCTGAAATGTGTATAACAGATTTAAAAAACAAACCAAAAATAAACAAAGAAAGAAAATCTGGAAATAACCCAAATATTCATTGATATAGGAAAGATGAAATGAATTTCCATATATATGTATACGTGGAAGGTTTCTCATTGTCATTGTTGTTGTGGCTATTGTTGCATTGTTATCGTGTGCAGGTTGGACTAGGAGCAGACAGGCGGGTGGACAGCTCTGCAAGTTGTCAATCAGGTGGTGGTGGGGGGCAAGGTATGAAGCTCTAAACTGGAATGCTCGAGCAGAGAAGGAATATCAGGCCTCTGGAAAGGGACCGTAGCTGGTACAATGCTCCTGAGTAACAGAGAGGAAGTGTACCTGGTGCTCACATACAGAGGTATGTGTAGATAGTTTATATGAAGTAAGGTGCAGGTGCAGGTGGGTACATGTGTGCAGATGTGGTGAGGGCTAGATGTTCTCTGTGATTGCCTCCATTCTTTCAATCAAATAGAAAGGAAATTCCACCCCTGAGAGTGAGAAGGGGATGCACGTGTGGAAATGTTGATAACTGGGCTCAGGTATTTAGTTGAGAAGAAACAATTTCAAAGAAAAATAATGTCTCTGATAAAATAAATTTCTGTACAACTCGGAAGTCTAATTTTTGAGTCTTTGTGCCAACCTCCTCAACAGTGTCATATTTTATCAAAATATTATAGTAATTAAGAAAATTCTACTTTACCCTGTGTATAGAGTAAGTAATTAGTATTGAAAAGGTTAAGGTAGATAGGGAGGAAAAAAAACCAAGAACCTTTGGCTAATCCACAGAGATCACTCTCTCCTGACTTCTTTACTTTCCGACGGAAATGACTTTGTACTCTGAAATCGGACTGTGGGACTTGATAAATGGTCAGCTTTTTTTAAAAAAGAAGCTCAAGCATTTTGTCTTGTACTTTCCATTTTTCTCTGAAGTGCGGATACGGCCTAACGTTTATCTGTGTGCAAACATTACTCTCGTAATCCTAGAGGGTTATGGAGACCTTGGTCTATCCATCATATACCTTTCATTTGCCCACGGGTGGCTTTACCTTGTGTATACTCAGTGTTTCCGAGGAGCCCTGCTACTTCTAGGTGGATAATAACCTGTTTTTATTGATCTTCAACCTTGACCCACGTAGCACCTGTCTTTCTGATAAAAAGCTGCCCAGTGTACAATGAAGTATTCATGTGGAAGCACGTCATTCTGGGTTTTGACATTTTAAAACACTAAAACTTTAACTTCCACGGTGCTAAGGTATGGGGAGAATATATTGGGTGCTGAGTCATATCTAGGTAGAAACAAGGAGGAGTGGAGAAATCAAGCCACCCACAGGGATTGCCAGAAATAGATGGGGGAGGTTTTTTCTTTCCTTCCACTTCTGCCTTTCTTTCAGCTTTGTCTATAAGAGTAAGATTTGAAATTTGAGCAGGAAGAGCTATTTGCTACAGTTTCATTGTGAGTTTTGCTCACTCAGGTGAATCTTTTAATCCAAAATAAACTTTCTGGCTTTGTTAACTTTTGGCTGCTTCATTCTTAAAGTCAAGCCTGCCATCTTATTGTTGAGAGACAGAGCGAATTTGCAAAGTACTTTGCCTTAAGTAGATTTTGTTCCAATGATGTATTCATTGCTTTTTTAAAAAAAAGCAATGAATTCTTTCAAGTGTGTGTGTGTGTGTGTGTGTGTACATTTGCATGTTTGTGCATGCCTGTGTGTGTGTACCATTAGCAACTGTAGTATTATTTTTGGTTTGGTGGAGGCCTCTCTCTGGGATATGAGCTGTTTATTTCATGTGACTGTGTATGTTTTGTGTACGTTTATATAAAAAAAGAGACACATAAATACCACACAGGAAATCAGTGGCAATAGCACCTCAGAGTTCTTTGTTGTTATTGATGTTTAATTTTATTTTGCATCACCATTGTTAATAAAAACTGTATAAATCTTGCCAAAATGCATTTCAGCAGAACTGGAAATGGTATCACAAGAAAAAATTGCTTGGTGGGGATCCCCAGGCTTTGTGGCCTGTTTTATAAGTGTGCCTTTTTGTCGTCTACTTTCTAAATCATATATGTAGAAAAAAAGAAAAAGGAATGATGTTTTAAATGTTTATGAGAAACTCTAAGTGCAAGGAGCAGACCATTAGTCCTGGGACTTGTCATTCAGGGGATTGATCACAATGGGAGTCTAAGTGGAGGGAAAACGTGACTTTCTGCACAAGTGAACAGTCAGTATACAGATGAAATAGCCCTAACTTTGGATTCCCTTCCTTCTCCAAAGTTTATTATCACTCAGCTTGCAGCACTGAGACCTTTAGCCTTTGCCTGTGAAGATAAGGATCCCTGGAGGGGGCTGTATCTATCATCTTTTATCAGTTTCCTCGAGGAAGGAAGACATATTTTGGTCTCTTTTCTTACTTCAGAAAAGGCAGGCGTAGGATTAGAGATCTTGTTTGCTGGAAAGAAGAATAACTCTATCAATTTGATTGAAGGTGTCAGAAACGTTTTGGGAAACAGCAGAGCAGAGTGCCGCGGCGGGAAGGGTTTGCTTGGCTTGTGTTTGGAATCAACACGCCCACTGGGTTTTTAAGCATATTGCGCCAGAAGAGCAAATTGCTATTTGCAAACCTAATGAGAGTGTGTTAGGTGGACATTTGCCTATGCTTTACCTCCACGTTCAAATGAGTAAATAAATGTAATTTGAAAATGTTTATGAAGGCCCTGGTAGACATCACCCCCCCTAGTTGAAAATCTCACGTGCTTCTCAGTGGGCTGAAAAGGAAGGAAAGGCGTGTTGCAGGTAACAGATTGCTTTAATAAAAGGCACCCTTTACCCACAGAGGTTCCCTGTTGCATGCATGGCTGCTGCTGGAAGTATTTGGGTTGTGATGGAAATAAAGAGCTACAAACCAGGGCTCACACGAAAGGAAGTGAATCGCACCCATAATTATCCTTGTGTT
Organism: Miniopterus natalensis; assembly: GCF_054644295.1. Taxonomy (NCBI): domain Eukaryota; kingdom Metazoa; phylum Chordata; class Mammalia; order Chiroptera; family Miniopteridae; genus Miniopterus; species Miniopterus natalensis. The sequence continues at coordinate 16,241,655 of NC_142092.1, read as the reverse complement.
CTTAATTTTTTTATTTGTTGACTTCTGTGCATTTTGAGGAGGCACTTCACTTCCCCAGTGCCTTGGTCTTCATATTCACGTAGTGGGGTCCGTAGTGTGCTTTTATAACCACACTGAGAGGATCAGTGCGGTCCGCGTACATGAAGGGGCTTAATAAATAATATGTGATTTGAGCTTTGTGGATGAAAGTTGCTACGTGAGTACAAAATAGAGCAGCCTCCCACAGGTAATGCCTTTGCCTGGATAACGCTGATTACAGGCTTTCTTTATCTCTTCAAAGCAGAGATTTTTCTCCTTGATTCCTCCCTGTATTTTAGTTGCAGAAGCTAAGATGCCTGTTTACTCAGTACCATTTCCTTTGGAGCAGACATACACCAATCAAGGAACACACTTGCAAAAAGATTTGTTTACTTAATGCACACATGGTCAATCACAGAAATGCAAATAGGAAAGAGGAACAGTCTGAAAGGCATGCTCACGGCACATCAGGCCCCCAGATGGCTCTCAGAACCTCTGCCTTCTCCAGAGGAACCAAATTTTAGAACATGTATTGTCAAGTAAAGCCATTGTATCCAAGAATATTGACTAAAGTATTTGCTAGGATTTATTTAAATCTGACATCACTATGTCCCCATTTCCTGTGCAACTCTAGATAAAAGCAGTAACAAGAAATAACTTTATACAGCATTTTAAAGTATTTACAAAACATTTTCACAAAGATTATTTAATTTGTTCCTTGCAGCAACCATGTGAGACAGGAAGGACCTGTGGGCTCAGAAAGGTTATGCAATGTAAAACTTGTCAAAAAATACCCCAGTGCTAAGTGGCAAAATGTAATTTAGAGCAAACATCTCCAGTGCTTTTCCACATTTCCAGGGATGCTGAGTGAGTTCCGCCACTTATTTCACATCTGATTAATAAATAGTAGCTGTAGCCTGGCCAGTGTGGCTCAGCAGTTGAGCATCGACCTTTGATCCAGGAGATTGTGGTTCAATTCCTGGCCAGGGCACATGCCCGGGTTGCGGGCTCGATCCCCAGTAGGGAGCGTGCAGGAGGCAGCCGATCAATGACTCTCTCATCACTGATGTTTCTATCTCTCTCTCTCCCTCTCCCTTCCTCTCTCTGAAATCAATAAAGAAATATTAAAAAAATAAATAAATAAGTAGTGGCTGTCAATAGTGCTGTGCTCAGGATTTTCAGGATATCTCCAGTATCTGAGGGTAAGAGTGCAGTAAGTGATTAGTGATTCCTGTTCTGTATGTGGGCAGAGACCTGGGTCATGGGTGAGGCATATCTGCCAACCCAGTAATGCCCTATAATGTGGGTGTCATGGACTGAAAGTTTGTGTGTGCTCCCTACCCACAAATTCATATATTGGAATCTAACCTTAATGTGATGTTGTTTGGAGGTGGGGACTTTGGAAGGTAATTAGGTCATGAGGGTGGAGCCCTTGTGAATGAGATTAGTGCCCTTAGAAGAAGAGGCCAGAGAATGAGTTCGCTGTTTCTGCTGTGTGAGGACACAGCAAGAAGATGGTTCTCTATTAAAAGGAACAGGTTATTCACCAGAGCCTGACCATGCTGGCACCCCGATCTTGGGCTTCCAGCCTCCAGAACTGTGAGAAATAAATGTCTATTGTTTATAAGCCACTCAGTCTGGCAATTTATTATAGCAGCCTGAATTGACAAAGATTGTGTGTGTGTGTTTTTGAGTAATGATTTTGTCTCTTTAGCACTCAAGTAAAACAAGTGTCTGTGAAACATTTGTGCCAGGGGTATGGACTGGGCCTATGTACAGGCACAACTGCTTGTATCTAGAAGAATTTAATCAAAGTATTCCTTTACCTAAATTTCTGATTTTGAAATGTGGCAGCTGCTTATGATACAGGTATATGTTTCCTTGACCTTTCAATCAGTATTTATTTATTTATTCATTTATTTATTATTTTTACAAAAACTACTCATCCTTTAGAAACTAACACAGTGCTAGGGTTAGGGGACATGTATTTAGAAAAGCTGATGCATGAAAACGAGAATGTCAAGGCCGTGAAGTAACAAACCTCTTTCTGAATATTCATTGGTAAAATGAAGATGAAAAGGGGAGATCATTTCAAATAGAAGTAATAGGGCAGAGAAACGTCTTAGTTTCTTGACACAATATCAGATAGATGACAGTCTGTCCTTAGCATTGGTGAGGATAGCATTGATTGCTGAAGTGAGTTATTTTGGGAGGGCATTCATATTAGGTAAATAATTCAGGCCTATTAACCACAGGAAGTATCCTATCTTAAAAGACACATCAGAAGACATGTCTTTTGGCTTTCAAGAAAATGATATAAGACTCATACAGTTAAAATTATTTTTGAAGCTGACTATCTCTGGGTGCATACCTGTACTGATATTTTCCCATCAGTTTGCAGACAATTGGCCCACTTTGGTGATGAGTCATTCAGTTCTACTTTTAATCCTGGCCTTCAAAATACAAAGATATCTCTAGGGTGAAAGAAGACATTTTCATAGTCTTGCCTTAAAATTACATTTAGAACTATTTGACCTGTTATTTCACCAGAAGGTTTTTGCAATAAAATTTTTATAAAAATTGCTCTAATATATTTTTATAGTTGGGAAGGACCATTTTAAGATATGAATCGAAATTTTTCACTGTATGATTGGCTTCCGAATTTGTATCTTCTGCTAAGTGCCTCCTTTGAGTTTCATACCATATATACTAACATAAAAGGACCTGAAACTAATATAATATTGTATGGTTACTATAATTAAAAAGTAAAAAATGATTAAAAATAACGAAATAAATAAAAAAGGGGATTTGGAGTGAAGCAGGAAAGATGGATGTGATCTGTGATACTTGCTTCTCCCTGCCACTCCTGTAACAACCCATCACTGTATTCCATGACTTTACTCTCTAATTATCTCTAAAGTCTGACCAAACCACTCTGGCTCCATAGTTGGCAAAACTAGGCTTAACCATAGGCCAAGCTCCCAATCTCTCCGGGCGCTTTTAATGATGACATAACTGATTTTCCTATAGTTACCCTTTCCCCTCCCTACTCATTCTCCAGAATGAGCTCTTCCAATGAGGGCAGTATAGATTCTTCTTCACAACCCTGGAGTGTAAGAACATTTTTATTTCTATAACCAAATTGAATCTGCTCTAGGACTCAGCTCCCTTGGGTGCTGGGAAATTCAGTCTCACACAGTACAGTGGATTTAGATCAAGAAGGACAGAGTCAGACTATCTGATCTCAAATACTAAATTTACAAGTCATGTGATATTGAGCAAACTATCTCTTAAAGTCTCATCTTCTTTTCTTCTGTGTGAAATAGAGATAACAATAGCCTTTCACTTAAAATAGTTGTCAACAGCAAATGAAATAAGCGCAGTAAAGCTTTTAGCAGAGTGCTGGGCACCAGGTGGCGGAGATCACGCTCAGAGCCCCCTGGGCAGCCCTCACTGCCTGCCCGGCCTCCATCCTCGGTGCTTGGGCTCGCCCGCAGGACTGTCACCGAGGCTCTCGGCTCAGCGTTCATCTTGTCCACCCACACCGAAAAAACCGAGGCACGGGCCTCTGCTATAATACAAATCCCTTACCTCCACCCCACATAATTTAACCTGACACCACGTGATTGACCTGATGGTGGCTTGGGAAAGTTGGGGAAGAGCAAGTAGATAAAGATAAAATGACTACTGAGCCCTTTGGATAAATAACACTGTTCTCTCTTTCCTTATGTCAGGATGGGAAAGGGGAAGCTATGTTTTATTTTTTATCCTTAATAACCTCTTTTGTTATCCCAGACTCAATTCTTATCATGCCATCTACCTTGACTGAGAATCCCTGAAGGCCAAGATCCCTTCAGGCACAGGACCTGTGCCTGTATTGTTCCTCTCTTTCTTTGCCTGGTGACTTTCTACCGGTCCTTCATATCTCAGACCAGACTTACTCAGAGAAGCCTTCTCTGACCTGCCGGGTGAAGATATATCCACATGTTGCGTATTTTGTATTTCTGTGCGTTCCTCCACCCAGTACCCATCACGATTTGTAGTGATCTTCTTAATGTATATATGGTATTTTTTCCCCATCAGACTGCATTTTAACATTTATTTTTACCTTTAAGGGGTTTAAATTTGCAAAGGACAGCAAATATGCAGCAATCTATTCTTAATTATGTTGTACCTGAAGAACAGTTTTCATGTTTGGGTTTTCCTGTTGCCTTCATGACCAAGCATAGGCATGAGTGACTACGGCTTTCTATTGTCTACATTGTTTATTGCAAGCCACTGGTGTTTAGAATTAGTCTTTTGATAAAACATTATAAGGGTACATATTGATTTACAAACCCACACACACAAAGATAAATAAGAACTTCCTTTATTTTTTTGGACGATGTTAACTATGGATTTTCCAAATCTTCCTTCTCTACTTTTCCTTCTCTATTGTTAAATAAAAAGCCTGTGGCCCGAAAAGTGGCATCACTCATGCTAAAAGTCAGTGCTACCAAACCTAGATTTAATACCTCATCGAACTGCAGTTTCAGCTACTCCTAGAAATGTAGTCTTAACTAACCAGCCTGGAATTATCTGGTCAAGCACCAGTAAGGTAACCTGTTACATGGGCTCTTTTCATCCCCCATAGAAAGAAGAGACAACCTGCAAAGAAACAAAACAACAACTTGCTCTTCCCTTCACCCCAGAAGAAGATGTCCAGGTCTAAAAATAATCTGTTTTCTTTTGTTAATAGCTTCCTTGCCCCACCCTTCTTCCTATAAAAACCTTCCATTTTTTTACAACCCTTTGGAGCAATACTTCTAGTTGCTAGATGGGATGCTGTGTGATTCATGAATCCTTAATAAAACCAATTAGATCTTCAAATTTACTCAGTTGAAGTTTTGTTTTAAACACCCTTCTACTCCCCTCCCATCCCTCGCCCTCCCCCAGTTTTTCCCTATGTCTCTGTCTGTGTCTATGTCTCTCTGTCTCTTTTGCAACTGGATGCAGGCTCACCCACACCACACACACACACACACACACACACACACACACACACACACACACAGAGATCTGAACTTGTAACTGTAAGAAATAATGGAAGAACCCACCCTTAAGTGACCTGGTTAGCTTTCACTTAAGATACATGCAATATTGAAACATTCTGTTTCAACTTACAGCCCCTTAATTGTGATTCAAAAATTTGCATTATCATTTTAAAGGATTAATTTTATTTGGCAGTCCTTACGGGATCCTGCTCTTAAAATCTCTTTGGGAATTAACAAGTGCATTTGGTTTCCAAATCTGCTCAGCTCTGCACCTTCAGCTCCCAAGTGCTCTGAGCTGCTTCTCTCACTCCCTGCCCCCCAGTTAACTCAGGAAAAATAAGTCCTCAGTAGGCTATAAAGGAGGCTGTTCAGAGATCTCGGCTTTTCTCTTCTGAGGGGAGAATTTCATTTGACAAATCTGGCATGAGTGTTATCAGTCAATTAATAATTAATAAAATGTGAACCAGAATAAAATTAATCTTCAGAGCCCTGGCAAATCAGTTGCACTTGTGCTAATACGGATTCAGTGTGCATGGGGGTCTTATTGGAGACTGAATACATCTGTTCATTGGGTGGTTAACCTGCTTGTTTCCAGCTCACTCCACTCACTGACATTAGTAGAATCTGCAGAGCTCAGTCTGAATCGTATGCAAGTCTTTTCCTCCATGGCTGCTAAGAAGGAAATCACAAAAACTATGGATGAGGTGATGCTGGAGAAAATTACCATCCTCCTCAACCTCTCAAACGTTCAGAAGATTCCATAGTCCTCTTATAGGCTGTGAAACTTTAATGTCAGAACCGTGATGTGCAGGTGCTATTTTTAAAATACCAGTTTTAATGTCTTAAGTGTAAAAGTACCGGAGAGATATTAAAGAATGGGAGAAAAAGAGGAAACTTGAAATTAACTTTATACTACTGCTCTAACACAACTGGTATCATTCTGATGTGGACTCTTCTAAAGTAATTTTTACATGTATTTTTAAATACTTATATTCATAATTTTGTTTGCTGAGTTTTCCTTGATACTACTTCGGAAATACTCCCACATTACAATTTAGAGTTTTCAAAGTATTAATATTATCTAGCTAATAAATATAGCATAATTTTCTTAAACATGTCCTATTATAGGGCATTTGGGCTGCTTGCAACTCCTCAACATTTTAAATAACATTGTAATGAATAGTTTTATATATAGATATTTATTTACTTAAAACGGATTCACAAAGTGGTATTATCACTGCTTGACTTTTGAAGGGTTGAGACTAATAACATTTGTCCTTTTGAACTGACATGGAGTTTCAGAAAGAGAACTGTGAGTTTACATGATAATTCTATTAAGAGCTTTATTCAATTAAATAGTTTCAAATGCCCTTTCAACAGTCTTTTGTATTTTTTCTTTCTTGGAGCTAAGTGAGTCAACTTCATCTGTAGATATATCAACAGCAGCAGCAACTCCATACTGAGTATTTATGCCAATAGGCCAAGCCCTTCATTTACATTATGGTAATTATTCTCACAACAATCTCATCAAATTGATATTATTATTGCATCTACTTTGCAGACAAAGAAAGGAAAGTTTAGGATGGTCAGTTAACTTGCCTAAGGTCACGGCAGGTAAAGAACTGGGATTCAAGCCCTGCTCTGGTGATGCACTTCATAGCCTCATTATATGGATTCCGAAATCATGGACACAGTTTTTCATAATGTTCCTGAGAAGAACCAAAGTTTCCTGCTCTGTACATTTTAAATATCACTCTCACTGTTTGTTGAAATTAATAAATGCTATTTCATCAGGTGAGTAAGAGCTCTGCAGAAATAGTAATTACTTAAGAAGGAGCATTAGATGCAATTAAATAATGGATCATATATTTCTGGGTATCTAAATAGCTAGGTTGAGAACTTCATGACCAAAAAACCATGTTTTTGTGTTCACTGCTACATATCTAATCTCAAGCCTAGCATTCAGACAGAGTGAATACTCCCTATGTGTTGAATGAAGGAAGAGTCAACTTCAAACACTTCTGCCTTGCAAAGGAAGCCATCAATAAAATAAAAAGGGAGCCCACTGTGTGGGAGAACACATTTTCCAACGACATATCTGAAAAGGGGTTAATTTCCAAAATATATAAAGAACTTCTATAACTCAACACCAGGAAGACAAAACAATCCAATAAAAAAAAAGGGCAAAGGACCTGAATTGACACTTCTCCAAAGAGGACATACAGGTGGCCAAGAGGCATATGAAAAGATCCACAAAGTCACTAATCATCAGAGAGATGCAAATTAAAATGACACTGAGATATCACCTTATACCTGCCAGAGTGGCTGCCATCAACAAATCAACAAACGACAAGTGCTGGCGAGGGTGTGGAGAAAGGGGAACCTAGCACACTGCTGGTGGGAATGCAGACTGGTGCAGCCACTATGGAAAACAGTATGGAGGTTCCTCAAAAAATTAAAAATGGAATTTCCTTTTCACCCAGCAATCCCACTTCTGGGAATATATCCTAAGAATCCTGAAACACCAATCAGAAAAAATATATGCACCCCTATGTTCATAGAAGCATTATTTCCAATAGTCAAAATCTGGAAATGGCCCATGTTTCCATCAGTGGATGAGTGGATAGAAAAGCTGTAGTACCTTTACAAAATGGAATACTATGAGGCTGTAAAAAAGGAGCTCTTTCCCTTTGTAACAGCATGGATGAACCTACAGAGTATTATGCTAAGCAAAAAAAGCCAGTGAGAGAAAGACAAATACCATATGATCTCATTTATATGTGGAATTTAATGAACACAATAAATTGACAAACAAAATAAAACCAGAAGCATGGAGGCATGGAACAGACTGAGAAATGTCAGAGGGGAGAGGGTAAGATAATTGGATGAAAGAAGGTGAAGAGATTAGCCAAAGAACATATATGCATAGGCCATGGACACACACAACAGAGTGATGAAGCCAGGGGAGAGGTGGCGGGGCTTGGGTGGAGGTGGGCAAAGGGCAGGGGAAATGGGGGACATCTGTAATATTGCCAGCAATAAAAACAAAGTGCAAAAAAATAAAAATAAAAATACTCAATTCCAAATGCTAACCAATTATTTCGAAGCTACTAACTATCCACAGTATCTGAGTGGTTATTGAGTCTAGACCAAGGGTACCTATAAGTTGCTCAGAGTCCTTTTCATCTATTAAATCTTCTACTGGTGTAAAATTAAAACACCTCCTTGGGGAACTGCAAAAACTTACTACATAGTAAAACAAAACAAAGCAAACAAACTCACAAGAAACAAAGTCACCACGCCCAGAGCTTACACATAGTACTTGCAATTAGAAAATAAACCCAGCTGAAAATAATTGTAAAATCTATAGAATCAAAATTAATAAATATTTCAATAGAAATCTAAACTGTAACAGAGGTCAAATGCAATGTCACTCAGCTCTTAAAGTGTTATAAATTTTATTTATGGTAATCTATGGGTATGTTTTATGTTTAAAATTATGAGCGGAGCCTCCTATAGTAAGAGTTTCTAAAGCTGCTAAAGTCCTAACACTCTATACCACTGCTCCTTGGTCTGAATAAAGAGAGCTCATGAGCCCCACATTCATCCCGCCGGCTGTTGATGGCCAGGCTCCAGAACAGCAGGCCTAAGTCTGTCTTGCTGCTAGTGCTTGGGGTCGGCCCTTGGTATCCCAGTGGAATACTATGGGCCTTCTTTCTCCTGTTTCACTCTTCCTGTAGCCTAGTAGTCTTTCTCTTTTTTCTCGTATTTGGTGAAATATGTGTGCACATTTATATTGCCTGAAATTATTTTCTGCCTAGGGATTATGTTTTAGATACTGTGTAAGATACCTCCCGGGCTTCCTGGAGGCCCTCCGTCCCATTGCATGCTGCTCCATGCATGCCTTTACCTCTGAAACAAATTTCCCTGGCGTCGGGAACCTTATACTTTGGGGTCCAGAGCTCATGTTCTCAGCCTTGAGCCAGCTCTGCTTCTGGGTTTGGCTCTGTGTCCCTTAGCTGGGCTTCGCTGCTGCTCTTCGGTCGCCGCGGTTGGGTGACACCGGGAGTGGCTAAATCCCCAGCAGCGCTCTGTCTGTCTGATGTCGCTTCTGCCGCTGCCCCTCGGAGTTGCCTGGCGGTAAACTGCTCAGGAGCAGGGCTCCCCGACCCTTTACTTCTAGGCCTCTCTAAAGCTCCCCGCCTGTGCGAGGAGCCTCTTTCCCAGCCAGCCGGTCCTGCTGTTAGCTTGCTGCTGGGCTTCTCCTAAAGCCTCCCATTCGGCCAGCGCGGCCCCGGGGGGACAGCCTAACTTCCTGGTGCCGCCTCCTCCAGGCTGGCCATTTGAGTTGCTGACAAAATCCCTGGTCCTGAAGCAAAAGACAATGGTATACAATTGACATGTGTGAGAAGCCGAAAGGCAGAGTATATAATATTTAAGTAAAACCAAAATTTTTTTCTATTTTATGTTATTTTAAACCACACTGAGACAGAGTGGTTTTCTTAAAAAATGACAGTCCTGCCCAGCTGGCGTGGCTCAGCGGCTGAGCATCGACCTGGGGTCCAGGCGATCGGGGTTCGATTCCCGGTCAGGGCACATGCCCGGGTTGCGGGCTCCATCCCCATAGGGGGGGTGTGGGAGGCAGCCGATCAGTGACTCTCTCATCACTGATGTTTGTATATCTTTGTCCCTCTCCCTTCCTCTCTCTGAAATCAATAAAGATATATTTAAAAATAAATAAATAAATAAATAAATAAATAAATAAATAAATAAATAAAGATAATCCCTATCCAAATGTTTTCATTTATGTTCTGTATAGAAATCTTTGGTTCCAGGAAAATGGAGTCAGAATACAATTGGATTATTTTTTTGGCGGGGGGTGGTGATGTGTTGGAAGGTGTGGTGCTTAGTTACCAAAATACGTAACTTATGATTGGAGGAGTTTTACAGATTTAAATATGGAAACTTTTTTTTCAAAAATATTTTTTGTACCTTAGTTTGAACTTTTAAGAAATCGCCTTCAATGACTCCCCCCCCCCCCCCCCCCCCATTCTTGACTTAGACTTGCTTTCTCTTTCTGGTAGGAGAAGTTGCTTCCTCCCTTGCTCCCTTTCTGGTTAGCTGGTTACCCATGTTGATTCTGGATGTTTGCTTTCTCTTCTGGAAGTGGAGACCCCTGTGTGGACCCAGCCAGCCACCCTATAAATAAGTGTAGTGCAATGCAGTGGGACCGGGCTAGAGAGCAGGGCTGGATTTTACGGAACACACATGGGTAGTGCTTCTGATGGAAGGTCAGTGACATCGGAGCTATATGAAGAAAAGCTTTATTTTTTCTTAATGAAACCATGTTCCTGGCTTTTTCTCCTTCCTTTTTTTGTTCTGATGGCAGATTTATCAATTGGATGATATGTTTGTGAGGGTGGAATTTCTTTGCTCCTATACTTACTTGGTGTTTGGCTTATCCGAGGAGAGAGAATAATTTTCCTCTTACATTCATATGTGCACCTTCCTCATTTCCAGGGTTCATATGAAGGAAGAAACACAACCATGACAATCTACAATATATGGTGAGCTACTGGCTACTTGTGGAATTTTTCTGCCATCTAATAACGCTCAGGCTCCAACCAGCTACTTTTTTTTTTTAAACCCTGGGATGGGAATGAGACCAAATAAACTGAAGTACAAATATTATGCCTTCTTAGAATTGCCTAAAACTATGGTTTCCCAAATGGTTAGCTGGTATTCTGTTATCCAAACATCAATTACTCAGCCCAAAAGGATTATAGCTTTAAAGCAGAAGTCATACCCTTCTATAATTATGGCTATTTGATCAATGTTCCTGACATTTTTACATTTTCAATATTGTGAGGGAGAAAATCTGGTTTTAAGATTTGCCCTTTAAGAAATTAAAAAATTAAAAATTAATCTGATTGAATATGGCACGTTTGCAAAAAAGAAAATTGCAGATGTCCTTCCAGCTATTTAAGGACAGGTCTTCCCTTTCCAATACCAGACATACCCAGTTTATACCAGCTTTGATATTTTGATAACACCTTGGGATAAAAAGTTAAAAAATCTTGTCAAATATTTTCAAATAATTTCACACAGCTAATGGGCTTGAAAAACCAGGCAAACGCTGATGAATGGGCATTGCCAATTAAAAAGATTTCTCTGAAGTGCTTTATGCTTCATGAAATTTTCATTGGCATGTTATATATTAGGCAGTGAATCCTAATTTTCTAATCCAGTATTTGAATTATAATTTTTACATATGGAATGTTGTGTAATTTATAAAGAGTCTATTTGATAAATGGTATCTAGGCTCAGACTTAGAGCAAAACAAACTATCTTCTAATTAAATGCTAATTTGGGGCTCATTTGAAGACTCCCGTGATCTCACTTTCATTTTCATTATTTGGGTTCTCATTCCACACTCTAGAGACTTGACAGTGGTTCCCCTCCACTGAGAAGTGAAACATGAAATGTTAGAGGACAGACTTTGAAATTATAAGACTATGAAGTTGAATTTTATCTTTGATTCTTATTAAAGAATGTGATTGTGGGCAGTTTAACATTCTTTCATAGCAAAAATTTTCTCACAATGTTGCTGTAACTTAACGAGAAGTTAATATATGCCAGTTCCTTGAAGGTGAGTTATAAGTGTTATCTCATTTAATTTTCACAACACCACCATAAGATAGATGTTGCCATCTACATATTACATATGAAGAAATAGAGTCTTAGAGAGGCTAAGTAATTCTCCAAGTTTCATAAAGTAGGTGCCAAGAGTCAATATTCAAAGTTAGACCACTATTTCCCTTTGTGAGAAATGATATTAAATTCCCTTGCAAGGTTGTTGTGAGGATTTACTGATAGTGTAGTTTATTTCCATGTTCTGTAAATGCTTCCTCTTCTTAATTCTCTGTTTCTAGTCATTTCTAATTTCTGCTTTTTAAAAATCTCTTTTAGCTTGGCCGGTGTGGCTCAGTGGCTGAGCATTGACCCAGGAACCAAGAGGTCACCCGTTTGATTCCAGGTCAGGGCACATGCCCAGGTTGCAGGCTCCATCCCCAGGGAGGGCTGTGCAGGAGCAAACATGCCTCCCATCCATGTTTCTATCTCTCTATCCCTCTCCCTCCCTCTCTCTCTAAAAACTCAATAAAAACATATTTTTTTTAAAAAAATCTCTTTTAGCCTTCCTTTCCTCTTATTTTCCCCAGTGTTACTAACCTGATTCAGGACATTATTACTTTTTCTTTGAATTTTTTTCCCTGGCCTTGCTTCTTGGCATTTCATCTCCTTTCCCTTACCCTATATATCCTAAGATATCGATTGGGTCATATGACCATCTTGACACCCTTCTTCTCATAAGTTATTCATAAACCTAGACTAAGTCCTCATGACTTACAAAGCAAAGTTTTAATTGCTTAGCATGACCTTTGGCCACGTACTCCCTCTCTTAGCTTAGTTATGCTTCATGGCAGCAAACTTGAGTCCCCCTCTCCCTGAGCAAGGCATGTGTGTGTCTGTTTCTTGCTTCTCTGGTGCCGCTCATGCTGTGCTTGCCTCTGAGATGCCTTTCCTTCCATCTCCTCCCTGCTCCCACGGTTGCCTGTCGTTTCCACCCACAAATCGTATAAGGCTAGTTCAAAACGACTTCTATTATAAAAGCCTTTCCTACCTTTAGCCAGAACCTTCCTCCTGTCTTTCATTCCTAGAACCTCAGAAATCTGTTACATGACTTAGGTTTTCCTTGTACTAGAATTAGTTGTGTCCACGCACCTTCTTCCAGTGTTAACTTTGTCCCCCTTAAAGACAGAGACCATTCCTTATTCATCTTTTTGCTCTAAGAAGCACCACATACAGGTTTCTACATTTAGTAGAAACTTGAGAGGTTGAATTTCATTAAATAAAGCTCAGAAGAGAGCCACTCTAAGGTAGGGCAAAGAGCAAAAGCTTTGGAAATAGGCAGAACCAGTTTAAACAAAACATCTGCCAATTAAGGGCTTCGTCTTCAGCTTCATATCTGTCAAGTGGGCTGATATTATCTATCTCAGATGGTTGTTGGGAAGACTGAGGTAGAAAAAAACCAATAGCTAACACTGGTGTGTGATATGTGTCAGGCCCTGTTCCAAGCATTTTACATGTATTGATTTATTGAATCCCTGAAACAGCCCTGTGCAGTAAGTGCTATTATGGTCTTATTTTTAGAGTGAGCAAACTGAGGCACAGAGGTAATAAGTGTCTTGGCCAAGGTTGCACAGCTAGTAACTGGAGGAGCTGGGATTGAGACCCAGTCAGGCTAGAGCAAGCATGTACCTGATTAGATTTTTCCCTCTCTAACATGAGGATTACTTTTCCTAAATCGAAGGGGAATTACTTACTGATTCTGCAGTGCTTGTACTCGTGCCAGTGTGCCAGGCAGGATGTGGGCCGCCCTCAAGGAGCCTCAGGGTCACGGGGGAGGCAGACGGCCGGTGAGCAGTGTGACAAGTCCTGCGGCGGCAGCGGGCACAGCACGCCCTGGGAGAGCAAACGTTTCCTCTTCGCTCCGGCTTTTCTTTTCAGATCATTCTTACTTTTAAAGGGAAACTTCTTCTCTCTCTGTTTGGTGCCATAGCAATTAAGTGGTTTAGAGAAGTCCCGATAGGAGGTTTAGGGCTCTAGGCCCTAAACAGCCCATGCTATCAAAAGCCTCATATTTATATTCTTTTCTCTGTTACTTAGATCTTTGACTTTTAAAAGTCAGATGGGCTGCGACCGTGGTCTGCAGATCAAAGGTAACGTTAGGGAAGGTAGTTTGACGCTCTCCTGTCAGAGCATAATGAGGAAGGTTCTCTGTGCTTGAAACAAAATGTGAGTGAATGAGTTTTACTCCTTCGTTTTATGTACTAAATGGAATAATGTCGAACAAGGGGAGAGAAATAGCCACATAGTTATTAGATGATGTGTGACAGAAGTTAATGTCTTTAATGGTTTATATTAAGATTTTTTCACCACTCTATCCCCACCAACTATCCCAAATAAACCAAAGCAAATACAGACAAAGAGAAATATATTCCAATAGGACTTGTTCAGTCTACTTTAAGGTAAAATCATAGATATAGATAGATATAGATGATATAGATATAGATATAGATATAGATATAGATATAGATATAGATATAGATATAGATATAGATATATAGATATAGATACAGATATAATATTTTCTGGCAACCAGCCAGCTGCTGATAACTTGTTTGGCAGGATAGCTCATTTCTTTTCAGAATGTGGTATTTACAAAAATAAACTTTGGAAGGAGGAGGTGAGAGATGGGAAAGAGACTAGCTAAAGAAACAGGTGTTGTTTAGTGGAGGTATATCCCTCAGTGCTTGTCATCCATGCTTTTTTTTTTTTTTTTTTTTTTAATACCACCAGTTTGCATACTTACGGCTCTAGGAATGTGGATTTGCAATTTTTATGCTCAGTCTTTTGCATTTTCTCAGTCTGTAGGTGTTCTTGTTAGAGCAAGGGGAATTCTACTTGTTGAATAGGTTTCTGAGAATAGGCTGCACTGAGCACTTGGTGGTGTCCCAAGAGCATGAGTTTAGAGTCTTCAGCACCACTGCGAGTCAGAATTAATCCAAAGACTGCCTCAGGAGGGGTGAAAGTCCTTCCCAAGCAGGTAGTCCTTATATCTAAATATGTTCTGTTTTTACCTTAGCCATCCAAAAGAATATCAAAGAAAATGAAAGAAAAAGATGTCTTTTCTCCCGTCTTAATGACTTTCTTTTGCTCTTCGTTTCCCTAATTCCAAGTTCAAGAGTTAGATATGACCCGATGAGGTGAGGTGAAGGCCAGCATCGTGTGTCTCAACACAACAGTCGCATCTAAACTAAGACGAATATGAGAATTATTATAGGTATTTCTGAAAACAAAAAACATAGGGCCCCCCAAGTACACTGATTCTGTTGGTCAGGGGTTAGAATATGTAGTTTTGCACAGCTTACCTGGTGATTTTTAATAATCAGGCACATTTTAAAACCATGCTAATCATGAGTTTGGTATTTATTAAAGCTGTAGATGATTCTACTGTGCAGCTGGAAATGAGAACTTCTGTTATAGCAGTTGCGAAGGTATGAAGTATAGACTAGTATAGAGTATTGGACTAACCTAAATAGAGCTATCTAAAGACCAGAGAAAGAATGTAACATTTGAAATCAGCAATGTAGGAAGCCCTTTCCATCTTTAAAACTCTAAGCAGCGTTGAGATCAGTAACCCTAGAATATTTCATTTATCACCTGTCTGTCAATATTTGCTATACATTTGAGTTCTGGTATAACTATATTCGTACAGTTGTCAGAGATGGGGAATGCGCCACACTGTGCAGGTGGAGGAGAGGCTATGGGAGGCCTATATTTGTCTAAAATTGGATGAGGGACAGAGGTGATCGGAAAGCAGGGTGGAACTGTCTTTTATTTAATAGCTACTATGTGACAAGTATTTTACTGCCTTATATAACACTGCTATTAATAAAAATCGCAGTCGTAGCTAACACTTTTATGGTGCTTTTTATGTGCCAGACACTGTTCTTAAATACTTCATATATATAACTCATTCGGTCCTTAAAAAATCCTTAAGAAGTTGAGACTATTATGATCCTCATTTACAGGCGAAGCAAATGAGGCCCCAAAAGGTTATGCAACTTGCTCCCACATCACAGAACTAGATAGTGGCCAAGTTTAGATTCAGCCCAGAAATACACTTTCCCTGAGTCCCTGCTTTCAGCTCTTCTCTCATAAATGGACTGGGTGAAGGCTCTAGAATTTGTGTATAAATTAATGAAAGAAAGATCCAACTGCTTTCTGGGGGAAAGCATAGAGTTCTGGACACTGGTGATCATGCGACTCATTAGTGTGCCTCTCGGCTGAGTTCCTTTGTTAAAACAGAGCAAAGGCAGGCCGAACACATTAGTCATGGATAGAATGGCAAGGCCCTTATTAATTGTGAGGTCAGGGTTTTACATTTATTAGTGGTCTGACTTATTTTCTGTAACCCTCATTCTTAGTCTATATACAAATCTCCTTTTCTTGTTCCATTTTCCCCTCCCGTGTGCTATTTTTCTACCTATTACCTCAGGCAAAAATATAAAAATGTCAAACAAACAAACAAACAGCACCTTGTGTGACATCCAGTCAAAGCAATGCAACAAAAGAGATCCATCTTCCTTGCTCCTTTATGGCACGTAATATATTTATTTTAAAGATCTCCAGCTTGGCCGCCTGTCTCCCGCCCTTGTGGACTTGCTGCTGTTTTACGTGCATTCTCCCAGCATAAGTTGGCTGGGTGTCCTGTGCCCTTTAATGTTATGAGCAATCAGCAAACCAGCCAATAAACAAAAATTCTGCTGTCACCATCACCCACTGACTGATGTGTGCGTCTTGGTGGAAATCCCATTCTTTACCCCTCACCCCCTAAGAACTGTCGAAAGACTTCAGTTTCTCTTAGCCACCTTTGCTTTGATATCTTATTTTCCTCTGAATTTTAAAATCTCTCTGGTGTATCCCATTTCCCACAATTTTTCTTTTTATCTGTATTAAGCCTATTCTTGCACTTTTGCCAAAGTAACATTAGCAAAGGCACTGCTGTACTTGAAGGTTTTATTGAGGGTTTGGGGGCATCAGACGTTGGTTATGTTCCTGCCAGCCCTGCAAATGAGAGACATTTGCTTCTTAGACATGCCCATTTTCCAAGTCCCCAGGCATCCCCACTGCAGGTATTTCTCAATGATCATCTTTCTCTCAGGGGCTTCAACCTTCTGCTCTCTGGATAGACAGCTTCTGTTCTCCTGAGATTCTGCCAGAGCTACGGAAATTCTCATTCTCTTCTCTTTTTGTGTGTGAAAAGCAGGCTGTGAGGGTTTATGATATGACAAAGCTCCCTTCATCTGCAAACAGACGGCTGGCTCTCCTGTCATTAACGCTCCTAGGACAGGAAGGGTCCATTTCCAAAAGACAAGATTACATAAGTCCCAGCCGAGGCGAGAGTGCAAGCATGAAGTCCCGGCCAATGTTCCCTCCTCCTGGAGGCTGTGAGAAATTACAGAGCCTTGCTATTTTGAACGATTTCTTTTAGAGAAAGGAGAAAGCGTGTCTCTCCCTCAGTGGCCCACGGAGAAATGAAAAGCTGTAAGTGCAAGTTAGTTCCCACAGCTATCCTGGTTATAAAACTCAGTACTGAGTCACCTCACCACCCGGGAAGGTTATGCGCGTGGGCCCTGCCTGTGGAGTGACCTCTCTCTGCTTTTCTTCATTCAGAAGGGAGAGGCCTTCACTATTAGGACTTTCGTAACTAAAAGGAAGAACTTTACCGGCATATTACTGTGGCAGCTACACAGGTAATATCTGATTATGCTTTTTTTAAAAAAAATATGTCTGTATTGATTTTAGAAAGAGGAAGGGAGAGAAAGAGAGATAGAAACATCAATGATGAGAGAGTCATTGATCCGCTGCCTCCTGCATGCCCCCTGCTGGGGATTGAGCCCGAAACCCGGGCATGTGCCCTGACCGGGAATCGAACCCCAGTCTCCTGGATCCTAGGTCGATGCTCAACCACTGAGCCACACTGGCTGGGCTCTGATTATTCTTTCATAGTTTTTTTGAGTAGAAAATTATAGAGACTTCATTGAAAAACCTTTTTGACTGGTGTCTGTGTCTTGGAGTTCTAAATCTTTTACAAAGTGTTTTATAAAAAGAACCAATTAATTATATAGGGCATCGGCAAGGAGAAACCATCCTTATACTTGGCTAAGAATTCCTAAAACTTAGCAAAAAAATCCCTAAAGTTTCCCCCAAGCTTCAAACTCCAAATCCAGCTTCTTTTTATCAGCAAAGTAACTCAAATTTCCCTCATTTACCTCCCTCTTTCTTGCCTTCCACTCATTTTCCAGGGCTAATTGCTTCACATCAAAATCACCCATCAAGATGTTTTGTAAAACAAAAATAAAGGATCACCTTTGGATTCTTTATGAGGCTGCTTCCTATAGATGATGTTTCTGTCCCTGAGTGCTAAGGATCAGGCCACAAGGGCTGCATATTTACCCTGGACACCCAGGCCCTTGGGGCCCACTTTGTGCTATATTAGATGTAAATCTCCTCTTCCTCTCCTTCCTCCTTTAGATTATCCACTTTTATCACTTTCCTAACTGTGTTTAAATATTCTCATGTGAAATATATGAAGTCCACATTAGGGTATTTTAAGAAATAGTTGCTTTAATAAGCCCAAAGGAAAAAATACAATATTTAGGCTTCCAAGATGGAATTGAGGAAGACAGGCAAGGCCCCTGCGACCTGCGACCTGCTCAGTGCTGCCCGACCAACGCGCTTCATGTTGTGAAACACACTGTTGTTGAGGCGGCAGGAGCAGCGATGCGTTTTAAATAATGAAATATTAGCATTACAAATTTTGCTGTGGCGCATGAGGCTCATGGTTTGGAAAAATATTTTATTTTAATCATAGTAGATAAAAAACATACTCTTAAAATAACCACTCCTGTGAACATTTTTCGTAGAATTTGGTTAATAAGAAGTATTCCTTCAAATGAAAGGAGGAGTTTTACTATTTTCTTTCTTTATTTTACCGTTAAAATGACGAACAGCATGCTAGGAAGCATTTGTTATCAGCACTTATTCTTCTGGCTCATTGATGTCCTAAAAAGCATTAAGCCTGTGTATAGTCATCAGAAGCACGACTGCAGTGCATTTCCCCGCACTCCTTGTTGATTTCACGCACGCCGTACTTGCCAAAAATCCGCAGCCAAGGCCGTCCAACTGTCTGCTAAACTCTTGGCATTGGCCTGGTGAATCTCTCTTCCCTTCCAACCCCCCAAGTTAGGGTTGATATCATTCTTTTGCCACTCACAGTTTTTCCACCAGCTCATTCTAAGTGGAGAAAAAAACACTAAGCAGAAGTGTGTTAAGTAGAAAAGAGTGGGGGCAGATTTCATAAGGCCAGTGCACTAATTCTAATCCTAAATCTAATCTGTTCTAAAGAAATGCTAAATATTTTATGTGATCTCCAAAATAAAATAATATTAAAGGAAGATGTTTAAAGGGGTAGGTTTAAAATAATTGAAGGATTTTATTATTATTATTATTATTATTTTAATATATCTTTATTGATTTCAGAGAGAGGAAGGGAGAGGGAGAGAGAAAAAGAGAGAGAGAAATAGAAACATCAATGGTGAGAGAGTCATTGATCGGCTGCCTCCTGCACGCCCCTGCTGGGGATCGAGCCCACAACCCAGGCGCCCGCCCTGACCAGAAGTCGAACCTCCATCTGCTGGATCCTAGGTCTATGCCCAACCGCTGAGCCACGCCTGGCTGGCCAGAAGGATTTTTAAAGGCCCCAAAACCTGGACAAAAGAAAATGAATTGTGTTTGGTGGAATGGAATAATAGCTCTACCAAGTAGCTAGGATTTTTTACATATATATGTAAGTAAAATCAATGTACTCCATTCTGCCGCTTCTCTAAAGTACCCTGGAAAATAGGGGTTTTCCAAAGTATCATTCACTGAATTATAGTTTCCATCCTTTAAATATTTGCTTAATAGTACAAACAAAATAATGACTGCCATGGCTTTGCTAATGATGAGAATTAGTATTGGAACTCATTTAGTAAGCCCTCTATCCAAATTGCTGCCAGTTCAAGGCCCAGATTTAACAAGAATGTTTAAACGGTTAACAGATAACTCTTTAAAGGACTTTCTTGTCTGGTTGCAAATAAAAAATGGTTAAAATTCTCTGTGTGTTCAAAAGTCAGTTATTGCCAATTTCATGGGCTCCTCAAACATGGGATTTTCATTTAGCAAAGCCAACTTTACCTGCCAAAAGCCCATAAAATGGCCTCTTTCCATCTGGTAAAATGTTCCACAATGAAATTAGAACTGTTGGAAAATAATGGAAATCTATGGACATATATGTATACTGTGACTGAATGTGAAAACTTGTCAGTGATATGTGGTACAAATTACTTATTTAAGGGCTAGATTAACTCTTTGGGACCAGCAAAGTTTGAGATTTTTTACTGAAGCCAATGTAATTTCCTACCTCCATGTAGAAGTAATCCAAACCCTTGTAGAGAAATAAGAGTCTCTAGACTGCCAAACAGTGGTTCTTAAAGATTTTTGGTGTCACGATCCTTTGGAAGATCAAAAGAAAACTGTACACACTCAACCCAAGTGGTTAAAAAAATAAACTGCTTCAAATGGTCTTTTGAAAGAGGGGTTCTACAGAATCCCTTATTGCATTTAGCATTTCTCAGAAAGAAGCTCTTTCTTAAGTTTAACATATAAATTTTAATAATTTCCTATAGGTTTGTTTGCACAACTCTATTTATATTACTGTTTTTCTTCTTCCTTTGAGGATATGAATGAATTCCTCAGATAATTTTCTACTACTTTGTGAATGGGTCACAATGGAGATGACAGTTCAGCTAGTGGAAAATGGTTTGCCTTTTCCAAAGTACCAAAACCAGGACAAATATATATCTATAATTAAATGTTTGTATGTGCCCATGTGCACATCTAGGTGAACTGACATGTGCATAAGTATGTAGATAAAGGAAGAACCTGAAGAGAATATATGAATTGCTAATTTATGAAATGTGATGAGTATGGGTATGCTAGCTCCCTGCTCCCTACCTCCTGCTGAGAAACAACACAAAACAAAAACAACTCAGCCTCTGAATCATAAAAATTTTAATTATTTTATCAAATGTTCTTTTTTTAAAATTTTTCTTTCTTTTTTTTTTTTTTTTTACTTTATTTTGATTATTGACACTATTATAGATGTCCCCATTTTCTCCCCCTTGCTCATATTCACCCAGACTCCACCCAGTTTTAAATTTTTCAATTACAGCTTACTTTCAATATTATTTTTTATTGGTTTCCTGTGTGCTATCAAATGTTCTTAATTTAGGTAAAATGATCTTTAAGGGCATAAAGAACTTTTAAGACACCAAGGAGAAAAATTCTGAGGTAGGGGAGAAGGGAACAACAGGCTGACCCTTTGCAAGCTTAAGTTGCACAGAAATGATTACTCTTCCTAAAACAGAAAATAGGCTTTCAAAAGATGCTTCTGGAAATTTTAATCTGGCTTACATTTAGTTGCTCAACTTGTTCCTGTGTTCCATGAATCAGTTCTTTTTCTTTCTTTTTTTAAAAAAATATGTATTTATTGATTCCAGATTGAGGAAGGGACAGGGTGAGAGAGAGAGAGAGAGAGAGAGAGAGAGAGAGAGAGAGAAACATCAGTGCTGAGAGAGTCACTGATTGGCTGCCTCCTGCACGCCCCCAGCAGGGGCTGAGCCTGCAACCTGGGCATGTGCCCTGACCGGGAATCGAACCTTGCTCTCCTGGGTCATAGGTTGATGCTCAACCGCTGAGCCAAGCTGGCTGGGCATGAATCATTTCGTGAATGATTATGTTGAATTTTATTTTCTAACCTTTTTGCGGGCACTGTCAACCAAATGGTTTCTCCTCGTCTTGGGGGCACTGGTTTTCCATGATGATAACAGTGAGAAGTCCTCTCAGACTCAGGGAAGCCCCAAGATCATCTGCACTGACAGCGCTCTGGAGAGGGGACCTAGCAGAAGGCCACCAACATCTTTCTCCAGATTCACAGTAGAGGGAATTCCAGCTCACTCTGGAGCCTGTTCAAAATATTCTTGTTCATGTATTTTCCCCAAGCCAACTCGTCTCAGACCTGCCCTCTGTTAGAGTTGATGGACAGAAAGGCTTTAGAAGCCACTGAAACCTTATTTTAGAAAGGATTGAAGTCTAAGGTCTCTGCGTTCTTCAATGTCTGTTTGGAGACCAAAGGCTTTATGTCCTAAGACTTGTAGATACCTGTGACTTGCAATTGGCGCTTCTGTGGCAGATTTACAACCCTTGGGTTATTTGAGATTTCCAAGTTAAGACCTGATGGAGAGAGGGACATAGAGATGGGGCTGTAATATGGACAAAGCACCTATCCATTTCCCCTGAAAATCAGAATATTCCCTAGATTGTCATAGTTAATACAAAAATAGAGTAATACAAATGAAGACAAATTGATGAGGCACATGTGTAAATTGATAAAGGAAGTTTGATGCACCATAACATTGAAATTTATCTAAATTCAATATTGTTAAACATTCTTAAAGATCAGATGAATTATACATGAAGTATATGGATTATTTGTCCCTGGCAAACAATGGTGACATTTCTGTCTGTCACTTAGTATGACAAGGTTAGCATGTTTTATTCAAAACTTTTAAACAGTAAAATGATTTGTATGCATTACTCTTTCTTTGGACTGTCAGGGAAAGCAGAAAGCAACGCTGTTATTCTATGACATTGAGTCAGCATTTGCATAAAAAAATGGCAGAACAGGATTGCTTCCGACATCTATAGAGCTCATATATGTATTTTTAATCATCTGGTAGAAAAAACAATAAAAGCATAAAGACAGATATTTCCCTCCTACCCCAAAAGAAACATGCCATTATATATTGAAATATAAATGATATTTTGATAGCATAAATATAGAACATTCATGGGTGTGAATAGATCCCTGGAAATAGTATACTTTGGGTTTTAAGGAAATTTAATGACAGAATATTTATTAGAATATTTGTTTTTTTCTTTAAATAAAGTAAGAGTCAGACTATGTTGTTCCTTTCATTGTTGAAATACTCTGCGGTGATGGGATGGGACAGTAATTTATATGCTCATTGGATTTTGTGTTCTGTGTATATTGGATGGGCATATAGAAAGATACGAACTACAGAGTAGAAGATGCTGTTCAACACCTGGCGAGAGACAGAGAGCTTTAGTGACTTGTCAACAGTTTTTGCCATGGCTGTCTGACACTGGAAAGTGTCAAAGTTAACTCCTGATGGAGGGAATCTTGAGGGGAGACAGCTCCTGGGGAGCCCTAAGATTGCCTCTCCACCTCCCCTCCCTCTCCATTCAGGACCCCAGGTGGACACATTGCATTGCTGCTGGGCTCTTCCCCCCTCACGAGGTTCTAAAGCAGACCTGAGACTGGGGGACACTGTGCTAGGTTGGACTAAGGGGGGGCCTAGGCATCTCGGTGCAATACCAGCACCCAGGCGCAGAGGATGCCCCAGGCTCTTTATTCAGCCCTTTCCACTCACAGGTGGCTTAGGGACCTCAACGTGAAACAGCCCCTCCACAAACTCCACTGACGCTGCCTGAGGATATACTGTGAGCAGGGACTCTGGTGGGAAGAAGATGATGACTGAGACGGGCTCCTGCCTTTGAAGTATTTACAACAGAGGAAGAGAGGCCCATTGGCAAGTAGCGCAGTGGCTTACTGCGCAGGGCAAGAGGGCAGGGAGGAAGAGGGGTGCACACGGGGGGGGGGGGGCAGCAAGCTCTCCTCCATAGCTTGGGGTGTTCACCCCAGAGGAGGAGATTTTGTTCTATGGCAGTCGGCAACAGGTTTACTACAGCTTCACAAGTACTAAAATTCCACGAACAGGCATGCATTTTGTGTTTCCCCTATACCTGGGGAAAAATGAGCTATTTAGAGTATGTATTAATTTTTCCTGATTACTATTACAGCTAATGGCTATAATTAACTATAACCTGTCTAAGGCAAAAGATTGAAGTATGCACTTTTTTTCCTGGAATTTTTTAATAGATTGCTTAATGAAAAAAAGAAAAAATTGACTGCACACTCTATTTTGGGGATTATATACTTACCTCACATTGAGCTGGGAACCCATGGATGGTAATATATATCACACCAGCCACAAGACAGATTATCAGTGATATTTACTGCTACTAATTTTTGCTATTTCACTTTAGTTATGCACAAAATCTATATAACCTATTTCAATCTATAGAACCTATTTCAATCTTTTATCTCAACCCTCCTGTAATCCCCAAGATAACCAGCATCAATCCAAATAGTTAGAAAGAAAAAAAAGAACTGCAATTTTCAGAGAGATCTATCCTGAGTCAGTAAGAAAATTTATAGAGTTAGTTCAGAAGCAAATTATAAGAACCCATTGCAGAAATGGGATTCACAGGTGCCACCAAACTTTTGGGATGCTATAAAACCTTGTTGGACTGTCATTTTAAGAAATGTTGTCCCCCTAGAGAAAAATGTTTCCAGAAATACTCTGACCTTTCCATTTTTCAGCACGAAAGGAGGTGATCTGAGAGAAGCCATCTTCCAAGTAAACGTGGCGAGCCTTTAGTTTGAAATACTGATGGTGTTTTGTTGTGAACAGCCAAGCCACTGCTGAAATTCCGTTTGCTGGCCCATTCAGCTCAGTCATTTCATGCAAATCCCAACGTGCATGAAAAGAACAAAAGGCTTCCTTTCTATTTGCATGCATTGTTAGTTTCCTGTTCCATTTTTATCCCCAAATTTGTTTTTCTCTCTTTCAGCATTAGCACTTCATTCATTCTCACAAGTATTTGTAGCATCCCTTGGTATTAAGAGGCACCGAAAGGACTGTAGTCAGCGTGACCCACAGGTTTCATTTATTCCTGCCTATTTAGAAGCACCATTAGAAGATGCTTGGGGATTTCATAGGGCCATGTCGGTGATGAGAGGAAAGAATGACCGTCTCAATTATGTATGTCTGCTATGGGTATGGTTTGGGGGCTCATTGCCTTATTATGCTGGGAGTGGGAAGAGTGTGCAGATTGGGAATCAAACAGTTGTGGATTCTGATTCTTGCTCCGCTCCTTGCCAGCTCTGTCCTGGAGTAAGCTACTCTTCATCCTGAGAGTTTCATTACATGTAAAAAGAGAATACTTGCCTTATAGGGTTAAATGAATCACCAGTGTTAACACCTCTTAGGGCCCCTTCGATAAGTGATCATTTTCAGTGCCTTTCCTAGGCTCTACCATCTAGTACATATGTAAATTAATAAGAACTTTAATAATAATAATGGAAGTTAGGCTAAAATAAGTTCTATTAATGCAGGCACAGCAAAGTATTCTGGGATTTCTCGGAGGATTTGGTGAATTGTAAACTGTCTGATTCTTCTCTTTCCAGTTTTTATCCTATCATGGGAATTTTTAATTTAGATAAATTTAACTACAAACGCACAGTGGGTGGGGGGGGAGAGAGAACAAATAATTATGAATTTAAGGAGTTTAAATAGCATAGCTGATTACACATGCCTTTCTAGTCAAATACTATTTTTGTCCTGACTTATCTTGGGATCATCTCCTCACACTGAGTTTGCTTTTATTCTTCTGTTATTATTTTTTTAACTTTATTTTTATTGTTGACACTATTACAGATGTCCCCATTCCCCTCCCCTTTGCCCACCTCCACCCAGCCCCCACAGCCCCTACTCCTATTGTTTTAAACACATATGTTTTTTATATTACATGGCCCCAAGTTCAAGCTGACTCAAATAAACATCGATTTGTTCCAGTGTTGGAGAAAATAGCTGACTTTGTTAGCCATATGGGGAGATAGTGCGTTTCTCTCCAATATGGCACCTTCCTAAGGCATTATCAAGGGCATTTTTGATTATGCATAATTAGCTTATTTGCAGGATAACATTCAGCCTCACTATGCTTCTTTGTTTTTATTTTTTTGTAGTCCCTTTCATCTTTTACTTACCTTGACTATCTATATTTTCTCTCCCCCCGCCCCTCCAATCTCTGCAGGTAAGTTTATCTGTTTCTTGCCTGGGTTACTAATGGGTAATGGGTATTTTAGTATTTTATTTTTACAAAAAATGGCATAGAACTGTGTCTAAAATTCACATCGCCGTGTAATGTCTCCAATGGGCCTTGGTACTTAAAGCATTGTTTCCTTAGGAATATCTGATAAAGTTTTGTGTCCCTAGAGTTGTATATGACAGTTTTGCTGGTTAGAGTAAGCTCAGCAAGGTTTTTAATGTTATAAAATTAATCTTTGCTGCCTGACCCTTCCTGTTTTTATACTGTCAACACAAAGGATCTATAGACTGTTAGCACAGTGACCCAAGGCTCGGATCCACAAAGAATACAGGGCAGTTAAGATACCTGTATCAGTCAGTTACATCTCCGTGTGAGTCAGTGGAAAAGACCTAAGGTCTGAGAGCAGGTTGGGAAGAAGCAGGCCTCTCTACAAAGACATACGGGGGTATCAGGCCAGCTTTCCCAGGTCACACCTTTGCCATGTGCTGCCATTAAACACCATCAGCCACTCTCACTCTGTCCTTGCTTCCTTTTCTATGGCTGTCCCTCTTTTTTCTTTTACTCTGCCATACATGATTTCAGTGTTCAGTTGCCTTTCTTTCAGGGTTCGGCTCCATATGCCCATATACATTAATATAGAATAGTTTTTATTAATGATAATGACACCAATGATAAGGAGAGAAACCTTATACACGTCTCTGATTTTCACAATAATTCTCTAAGGAAAGTACTTTCATGTTAAAAATGCAAAAGAGAAAAAAGAAAAGAAACAGAGAGAAAGCAACTTTCCGTATAGTTTAGCAAATGGTTGAGCCAGATGAGAAGCAATGTCTACATTGCCTGCGCCCTCTCCACTACCATATGCTCCCTTTGTTCCTACACTATGCATGTTTTCAAATGTGTGTGTGTGAGAGTGAGAGAGAGAGAAAGGGAGAAGGAGAGTGTGCTTATCAATCTTTCTACGTATACATATATTTTTTTCAAACCGTGGCTGACTTCCAGAGCTTTTACAACTAATGTTGCCGGGTCTTTCACTCCAAATACACCCTGCCTCTCACCACCTCCCAACCTGAAATTTTACAAATTGCAATTTACACAATTGATGCATTCGTCTCTGATGTAGTTTTTCAAGTGAAATAGATTTATACCATTTTATTTTTCAAATAAAAATTTCCAGGACTGGCCATTGCTTTACTTCTTACTGGCTGGTCTTTGATGGCCCTAACAGTATTTTCTTTAACATTATATGCTCCTTCCTATTTGGGGCAACTCCCCTTTCATATTGTGTCCATTGAAGCAGTTTCTCATTTCTTAGATTTTAATACCTCTTAAGATTGAAAAAAAGAGGAGAGAAAAGACCCTGTGGTGATTTAGGACAATGATTCTGGATTGAAGCATCTTGCGACTTAGAGCAACACCATATTTCTTAGCATATTTGCGGAAATGCCTCAAGGCACTAACTCCTATTTCATGTCCTTGAAGGCCAACGGGGTAACAGAGTTTCTGTTTCAGTGCCTATCTGATCAATAATACTATGACTTTTCAGAATTGCCATCTGTCTTGTGATACATTTTCACTGTGTTGGTGTGTAGTGACTAATACCTACATGTATATATTTTTTGTCTCCTGCAACTGTAAATTATTTTTAAAATATTTCTACAGGTACTTAAATTTATTTATATAAAGCATTTTGCTTGATTTCATTGGAGACATACGTAAATCAGTTTCACTGGAAAAATATAGTATTTGGATTTTAGTGTAACTTCCCTTGGGCTTGGCCTTTAACTCAACATACAATAATGGAGCACTAGCTATGGGGCAGGCCGTATGCTAGGCACTGGTTAGATGAGTAGGATTTGGACCCTGCCTTTCCAGAGCTTGCAGTCTTCAGGTTTGAAGTGGCAGTTAAGAGCATAGATTTTTGTCACTAACCTATCTTAGTCTGACTCTTCTTCGTACTACTTATTAGATGTCAGACAAATTATTTTACTTTCTTTGTCTCAACAATCTCATCTGTAAAATGAGGGTAATGATGAATCTTACCTCAACACTTATGTGAGGATTAAATGAGTTAATACATTAAATGATTTAGAGTGGTAATAGGCACATGCATCTCAAAATATTCTGGGTATTATTATTGTTGATATTACCATTATTATATGAGTTACAAATAGTAAATATTGTAATAGTCTACAATAAGTATAAAATAGAAATATGTTCAAGGGGAGGGAGTATAAAAACTTCATGAACTGCTGAGAAAGCTTTCACTGGAAAGATGAGACTTAAAGGTCTTGAGGAAAATATATTTCACTGGACTTACAAGGACATGACATCCTAGGCAGCAGAAATAGCATTTGAAAAGGCAGGGAGACTTGAGAAAGTTTGTCCCATTGAGCAAACTGTGGGTGGGCCATGTGGGAAATTGGGTTATATACTAAGAATTTAAGATTTAAACACGTTGGCATTGAAAGCCATGAAAGGATTTTTAAAAGGGAACTAATGTGATCTGATTTATATTTTAGAAATATTACGCTAACACCAGTGTAGAGGATAGGTTAGAATGCTAGCTGGAGGAAGGTTAAGGCCTGAAGCCAGAAGGCTTATATTTAAGTCTTTAATCCATTTCGAGTTTATCCTTTTATATGGTGTAAGAAAGTGGTCTAGTTTAATTTTTCTGCATGTATCTGTCCAATTTTCCCAGCACCATTTATTGAAGAGACTGTCTTTACCCCATTGTATAGCCTTGCTTCCTTTGTCATAGATTAATTGACCATATAGGTGTGGGCTTATTTCTGGGCTCTATATTTGGTTCCATTGATCTATGTGTCTATATTATGCTAGTACCATGCTGTTTTGATTACTATAGCCTTGTAGTATAGTTTGATATCAGGTAGTATGATAGTTCCCACTTTTTGTTCTTCTTTTTCAAGATTGCTGTCACTATTTGGGGTAATATCCAAACTCTATAAAGAACTCAGACAACTCAACACCAGAAAAACAAACAACCCAATTAAAAAATGGGCAGAAGAACTGAATAGACACTTTTCCAAAGAGGACATACAGATGGCCAACAGACATATGAAAATTTTCTCAACAGATAAATGTAAATAAGTACCACAATGAGATACTACCTCACACCTGGCTATCAACAACAAGCAACAAGTGTTGGTGAGGGTGTGGAGAAAAGGGAACCCTAGTGCACTGTTGGTGGGAATGCAGGCTGGTGAAGCCATTGTAGAAAACAGTATGGGTGTTTCTCAAAATATTGAAAATGAAATTACCTTATGACCCGGCAATTCCACTTCTAGGTATATATCTGAAGAAACCAAAAACACTAATTCAAAAGAATATATGCACCCCAGTGTTCATTGGAGCATTATTTACGATAGCCGAGATATGGAAGTAACCAAAGTGCCTATTAATAGATGAGTAGATAGTAATATAACATAAGAAAGAATGAAATATTACCATATGTGACAGCATGAATGGACCTAGAGGGTATTATACTAAGTGAAATAAGTTAGACAGAGAGAGAAAAATACCATATGACTTCACTTATATGTGTAATCTAAAGAACAAAATAAACGAACAAACGAAATAGAAACAGACTCATAGATAAAGAGAATAGACTGATGGTTGTCAGAGGGGCGAGGGGTTGGGGGTCTTGGTGAAAAAACTGAAGGGATTAAGGAGGGCAAATTGGTAGTTACAGAGTAGTCACAGGGATGTGAATCATAGCATAGAGAATATAGTCAATAATATTGTAGTAACTATATGTGGTGCCAGGCTGGTACTTGAAATATCAGGAAGACCATTTTGTAAAGTATGATTTTCTAACTACTATGCTGTACACCTGAAACTGATACAAATAATATTGATGTAAACTGTAATTAAAAATAAAAAAAAGAAATTAAGTAAAGTGAGAAATGGAAAAAGAGAAATATTTGTTAACAAAATTAGAAAGTTATTGTTGGTCTTAGTGAATATATTCAAAAGGTATGAAGACTGGCCCGGCTGTCATGGCTCAGCGGTTGAGCATCGACCTAGGGTCCAGGAGATAGTGGTTCGATTCCCAGTCAGGGCACATGCCCGGGTTGCAAGCTCCATCCCTAATTGGGGGCGTGCAGGAGGAGGCTGATCGTCATTGATGTTTCTATCTCTCTCTCTCCCTCTCCTTTCCTCTTTCTGAAATCAATAAAGACATATTTAAAAAAGTAAAAAAATAAATTCAACACTAATAAAAAAAAGGTATGAAGAATGAAATGAAGACAAGTAAAGACAATTATCAAGTAACGTGGCTATGGAGGGACATGGAAATAAGAAGTCCCCCCAACCCTAACTTCTTGGAAAAATAGACTTGAGAATTTTGCTAAGGGGAAAGAAAGAGTCACTAGAAGGAGAAGAAAGAGATAAAAGAAATAGATGACATAATTAAAGAATTCCTTTGAGATGAATATGGGTCTAGAACCAGAACATAAAAGCATTAATTTTCAACAAGGGCAAGGAAATGTTCATAAAGTGGAAATAGCAGTTGAACACAGAGGTTTCCTCTTTCAGCAAATTCTAGAATTTAAAACTTGAACAGGACACTTATTTTCTGAGTCTCCATTTTATTCATTTGTAAATGACAATAGCACCTTAGTCAGCAATAAGTTTTTTCTTTTTGAAGTTCTATTGGTATATAGTTTACATACCATACAATCCAGCCATTTAAAGTGCACAGTTCAAAGGTTTTTAGTATATTTATTGTATTGTGCAAGAATCATCATTAACTTGGTTTTATAATTTTTCATTACCCTAAAGAAACAGTGTAGCCATTAGTGGTGGGTACTCATCAGACCAATCTTCTCTTCCCCCACTACCAGCCTTAGGTAAACCCTAATCTACTATTATTTAATGTAGATTTGTCTATTGTATAAATTTCATGTAAATAAAATGATAATTTAGAGTCTTTTGTTACCGGTTCCTTTTACTTAGCCTAATGATTTCTGGATTCATCCATATTACGGCATGCATCAATACTTCATTCCTTTTTATAGCCAAATAATATTTCATCCTATGGATACAACAGCTTTTGTTTCTCCATTCATTAGTTGATGGCTATTTGGGTTACTAGTACTTTTTAACTATTATGAATGATAATGCTGTCAAATTTGTGTACAAGTTTTTATGTGGACATTTGTTTTAATTTCTCTTGAGCAGAATCCTAGGAGTGGAACTGCTTTGTATAGAAATTTTGCATTCATATGGTGATTCTGTTTAACATTTTGAGAAACTGCCAAACTGTTTTCCAGAAGTATTATTTTAAATTCCCATCAACAAGGTCCTGATGAGTACTAAATGATTGAATGAGAGGAATAGTCTGAGAAATAAGTAAATGCTAAAGTAGACCCATAGCTACTTTAATTATCCTGTTTTGTCTAACTCCTCCCAAGAAATAAGCAGTAAAGAAATACTAAGTATGCATTACCCCCTCTCCCCCCCCCAAAAAAAAACCCAGGTCATTCTGTGGGTTGCTTTCCTAGACTTAATGTTTGTGAATTATGAGTACATGTGTACTAACCAGTCTCTAGTGAGACCAAGAACCGATGTGAGTTGATATGCTTGAGTTAACTCTCTAGTTAGGATTTGTTTCCCCCAGGCCCCCATGATTGTATTTTATTTAAAGGTTTTAGAATATGAATGGCAGAGCTCACAAAAGTTATCTGAGTCATTGAAGACCATAAAGTTGGAAAACTTTTCAAAAAGAAGTGAATATCAAACTAGCTTTGAGGAAGATGACACCTTATTTGGTCTCTTAAATTGTTGAGCACAGAAGGAGGCTTAAGAGCTGAAGGACAGAAGTTATATTTATAAATACATTGAAACAAATAAAGAATATACTAAACCAAAGAATCAAAGGAAGAAAAATATATTGTGCATGGTTAAATCCTGTTATAGATAAACATCATTTTGGGGGGCTTTATTTTTTAAAAAAATCCTCTTAATGAGTTTATTCTAAATTTATTTGGGACATTTGCATTTCCCTCTGAAGAAATGCAAAAAACAAAGTATTGGGTGTCCCCTCCCCTCCCCCATCCCCATGGGCCAAGTAAGTCTTTGCTGTGAGGGCATTTCTGTTGCCTATGAAATCTTTATTATTATTATTATTATTATTACCATTATTATTATTTTTAACAATCCAAAAATCCTTTAATGGTTAAATGGATGAATAGACGGTGATACCCACAGTCAAATACTACTCATTAGTGGAATGGAATGAACTATGGAGACATGCAACAATGTAGATGAATCTGAAAGTCATTGTGCTAAGTGAAAGGTTACAGACATTACGCTGAACCAAAGGTATGTAGAGGTCGCACACTTTATGATTCCATTTCCATGACGTTACAGAAAAGCCAGAACTATTTTGATGGATAATAAACCAGTGGTTGGCACAGGTTCGGGATGTGGGACAGCTGTGCGCGCATCCTGAGGGAATTTTCTGGGACGATGGAGCTACTCCGCATCATGAGATAAACAGCGATGCCGTTTCTTTCTGTATTTACGCTGATCCATGGGTCGGATGGGCCCCGGAAACCTCTCGGACAGCGCATCTCAGCGCCCGGCAGGGTGCGGGCGGGAGGCCGCCGGGCCCGTGGCCGCGGGGGACCGCTAGCTAGGTGGGCAGCATGCGGGTGCTGCGCGGGGTGCGGGGGGGGGGGGGCGCTGCCTGCAATCTGCCCCGGGAGCTGCGGGCTTGGGGCGGGGATGTCTTCCTTCGGCCTTTGCGCTTGCGCGTCCACAGAGCCAGACTGGGGGCGTGGGGGAGCTGCTGGGGTCTCCGGGGTCTGCGAGCCGCTGCCGGTGGTTGAGCGCGCCCTGGGGGAGGCCTGGACGCGGGTGGGGGGCCCCAGGTCGGCGGAGAAGCCGCAGGGCTCGTCGATGGACTCTCAGGCCTTCAGGACAAACAGGGGGTGCCAGCCCCCTGGGGCGCCTCCAGGACGTGGCCCCGCTAGCTCCGGGGCACCCCGCCGCTGGCTCTGGACCCTGCTCTCCACAGGCGGGGGGCTGCAGGAGGCGGGGTTGGCGCAGGGGCGTGCGGGGCGTGCGGGGCGTGCGGGGCTCACCTGGAGCGTGTGCACCGCGCTCATCAGGCGCAGGCCCCGCGCGTCCTGCACGCCCCGCGCGCCCTGGACGCCGCCCCCGCGCTGCCCTTGACCTCGCCGGGGAGCCGCGCCTTCCGGGAGGCCGGTGAGGGCGGCAGGGCCACGGCCCCGTCCCGCGGACCTCGGCCACCTCCCACTGGCACTCGCCCCCGGGTACTGGGCACTGCCTGAGGCCCTAAAGGGCGGGCAGCTCAACGCTCGCCGACGACCGCGGCCAGGCCGTTGCGTGCGGGCCGCGCCTTCATGTGCAGCGCACTGTGGATGCTGGCGCACCCGCACGGGCCGAGCATGTCCCACTCCTCGCTGACACCCCGGGCTCTAGATGCCCCGAGTCAGGTTTCCTGATGTCGCACTCCTCCAGGACCTGCGGGCCGGTCTCCGGGTGCTGCTCGGTTGTGCCTCGGGCGATGCGCTCCCCCAGCTCCTCAGGGCTGCGCGCACCGCGGGGTCGGACTTGGTCTGCCGGGCTTTTGGCCTTCACTGCAACCCTGATGATGGGGCTCATGCTGAACGCTATCACCTGCCAGTTGGGGGTGTGCTGCAGGGTGGGGATGGTGCCCGTCTTCACCAGGAGCTGGTCAGCACCCACCAGGATGGAGCTGCTCCTGCCAGGCGCCTCTTCCGTGGGCTTCAGGTAATGGCCCGTCCTAAGGATAGTTCTCTGGGGTGGCTACAGGTGCAGGCTGAGGGCATGCATTGCGGTGATCATTTTGCAATACACACAAATATCGAATCGTTGTGTTTTACACTGAACTCCTATCCTGACCTTGGGCAGCCCTCTCTCTAGGACATACTCATGATTTCGCAGATGTGTGGCTCAGACAGCGGTCTGACCCCCCAAATGACTGGGGAAATAAGTTATGGTTGTCCCAGTGATGGAGGGTGACGAGTACTGTTTCCTAGGAGGCACTAATTAAGATGCCAAAATTGAGGATTTCCAAGGGGTTCATGAGAACTGACTCAGAGCAGGTACTAGTCTTTCATTGTCTTCCATTTCCCACGAGACTGCATTCTTTCAGAACAAAAATCATACCATAGCCATTTCTGTTTCTGCAGTGCTTCTATAGTGTCTGTTACCTAATGTACGGTTATAGTATTAAATAATCAAAGCAGGAAGTTCTACATCTGCTAAAACTTATATTTCACCCTGTTTAGCCATATGTATTTAGAGGACAGGGAATTACTATTTAATAAGTATTTATGTTTTCTCTAAGTATTTCTCATTTAATACCCAAACTGCAAGTAATGTTTTGTATTCTCTTTTTTTACAGAATAAGAAACTGAGACTCAAATTACTTGCACATCCATGTTCTAGTACAGATAGGCACTGATTAATTTTTATATTTTACCTTTTTGAAAAAAATTTAAATTTTTTTTATTTTTGTTTAAATTATTACAGATGTCCCCTTTTTTCTCCCCATTGACCCATTCCACCCTGTCCCATTACTTTTTGAACTATTAAGCTAGAGAACCAAGCAAGAATTCACAGTCACTTCAGAAACATAAATGGTTCCACTTTAATACTTAATCTAGTAGGGAATTATTCTCAGTGACAGATTCTGTTAATTATCCAAGATAGAAATGTTTATTTAGAATCATTTGACTGGACAGAGTTTGAGTTTTGCTTAGGTTATTAGGGTATAGAGTTTCTGAGATGAGATATGGAAAAAGGAGTTTTCTGTATAGGGTTATTCAGGATACTTTAAAATTCTGGTTTTTAATTCTAGGTGCATGGCAGAATCACCTGGGGGTTTTTCCCCCCGCAAAATATATATTCCAGTGCCTTAGCACAAACCAATTAAATTAGGATCTGCAGTCATGTTCTCAGACAGGTTTGATACACAGATCAATGGAATAAAAATTCCTCAGGTCATTTATATTAAGTGCCCATGCTTAAATCTCTCATTTGAATTTCAAGCACTGGACCATAAGTTTAAGTCTAGCTTTACAGAGCTTAGCCTACTCCTACCTTCATCGTTGTAATTCTCTCTGCTC
The DNA here is from genome assembly GCF_054644295.1 of Miniopterus natalensis. Lineage (NCBI taxonomy): Eukaryota > Metazoa > Chordata > Mammalia > Chiroptera > Miniopteridae > Miniopterus > Miniopterus natalensis. The sequence continues at coordinate 16,206,758 of NC_142092.1, read as the reverse complement.
CCTTTCTAGATGATATTAAGAAAAAAATTCAGTCTTTAGTAATAAATATATGATAAGTGGGTGTGAGGATGTCTAGTCCAAGGTGAAGGCTAAAGAGGAGCACAAAGTAATAAACTGCATCAATAGAATGGGAGTGGGCTTGGGAAAAGTTGCGGACATCAAAAATTATTTTAAAGCTTTTTTCAAAAGAGGAAGATCAATAAAAAAATAAGTTGATTTCATGGGGGAAAATTTCAAAAAAATGTGAGTGATTTAACTTCTAATTTGCTTGTTTGCTTTTTATCATCAACCATGTGAGGAGAAATTAAAATATAGGGTAGATGGCCCACCAAAGGAATACCAAGCTGCTGAAAGTGAATTAAGTTTGGGGGAGACAGGATGTGTTTCGGATGACAGAGATGAAAAAAGAAAAAAAAATCTCAGTAGAATGACCAAAACTAAGCACAAACATTTTTGTGGATCAATTGTAATTTAGCTCCTGCGTTTAAAGAGTCAACTACCTAAGCAAAGGTTGGGTCACATCTAGTACACAAACCACTAGTACAGTAGGGGGTCATGTAAGAAAACACCCTACGGTTCACGGAAAGGTCAGTGTACATGCACAGTGTGGCCTGGTTGTCTATGATAGGAATATAGTGGCCTGGACAAATGAAGTAATAGTCCCATCGTTTTAGTTATCTTGAGCTTTATTTATTTCTGTTTGTTTCCCTTCTGTTGCTGCACTAATTTAGCGATAGTCACAGCACCTCCTTGTCAGAGGCGTGTGTCCTAGTCCCGTAGTTCCATCTTTCCAGTTCCTGAGGCATCAGGGCCACCAAAGCTACATCTTTTTCTCAGTGGCCTGAGTCCTACTTTGTAGTGGACTCCCACAAGTTTCTAAGTTCTAGTAAGTCTGTCTTCTTCCTCTGTGTCCCCAGCTTTAGGGCAGTAGCTGTAGTTGCTCCCTCTCTGATACCTTAGTGCTCCCTTTTGCCTTTCCTGCCCAAAGGTAGTTGAACTGAGCCAAATGGATTCTCTCTTTTATGATTTTGAACCAAGAGTCTCAGTTCAAAGCTGGACCTAAAGAAGCATGTGATGCAGTTGAATCGATTAATAGCAGAGCATTAGTGGCTCTGAATTCCTGCCACGGAGTTTTTCAGAGACATTTGACCTATGAATCACTCTCTTCTGCCCTCAGCAAAAGCATTTCCATAATTAAGACTGGGTTTAGTTGGTGAGATAGATATAGCCCTATCATTTGAATGTTCGAGCAGAGAATAGATGCCTGTCAAGTTTGTTTTAGAGGAGATTTCTTCAGTGAAAGCTTTTCATGTTAGAATATAAGATGTGCATATATTTCTGGGCTCTTCCCTCGATCCATTGAATAGGAGTATCCTCAGAATGGAGTCCAGTCATATACATTAAAAAAATGGTAGAAAGAACAACTCCTTCCTCCCTGTTATGCTGAAGTGGCTGGTTGTAGAGCACTCAGGCATGGGAAGGAAAGGACTGGCTTGTTCTGGGATAGCTGACAAACTATCCCAACACTTAGTGCCTCCCCACTTTTGTTATATCTCATGACTTTGGCTCAGCAATTCAAGCAGTATCTGCTGGGTAATTGTGCACCATCTGGTATTGATTGAGCCACTTGCTGATATTTAACTGGAAACTAGTTTTATGTGGAGTGCACAAGATGATGTCACTCAGATGCCTGACACCTCGGTGGGGACATCTAAACCCGTCTTTTTCTCCGTATTGTTTCGGGACTTACTTCTCCTCCTAGTCTCTTCAGCAAGTCAGTGGAACATTGTACATAGTGGCTTGACATCACAGAGTAGCGCTGGGACTCCACGTGCAAGGCCGAAACTGGCAGTCATCTTAAATGGTAGACCTGGATCTGGCATGTGCTACTTCCAATATTCTGTTGGTTGAAACCAGCCCCGATTTGCGGGGAGGGAAAATAAACCCCATCTCTCAATGAGAGAGGAGTTAAGTAATTTTGGGGCATGTTTAATCCATCACAAAGACCTCTTAAGGTAATGTAAATGATCTCTTTATGGGTGGCATATGAGAAATACAATTCCAGTGTCTGGGAGCTGGGTGAGATGACAGGCTAGGCAGAGCACAACTAGGCAAAGGGATGTCTGGCTTGTCCTCTGTTAGAGAAAGAAGTATATAATGACGAAGGTCACACAAAAAGAGGGAGATGCATTGGATGTAATTTCACCCTAAGCAGAGTTTTACTTAAGACTGTTTCTAATCAGAGTAGCCTACCGGATTTGGAAGGCAAAGAATTTGAGTCTATAGGTTACTCTAGGATTGGGAGTCAGTAATGTTTGCTGAATTCTCACCAAAAGTATGTCAGTAAATGCTATCAATCACCAGGACGAGTGGTAGTAACTACTATAATGATTAGTTCAATTTGTCAGTCTCTCAAGTTAATATGAATATATGCATTCTTTCCAATGAAACAATCTTTTTGTCTTTTAACCAAGAGAGGAGAAATGTTTAATTAGAATTCCTTTAGATCTTGAGAAGGTATAATAAAGCATAATAAATAGGGTCACTTATAATTTTTCTTGGAAAGCTGAATTGATTTCATTTCTCTTATGGTAACTTGAGTTTTCTGAATTGCCTTCCTTAAAGTTAGAGCAACTTACTCTCTTTAAATATGGGGCATGCTGTGATAAACTTGTTTTCCGCCTTTACTGTTGTGAAATTGTTTCACAAATTGCATTTGTAGGCTGTGAATATGCTGTTGGTGTTATTTACACTTGAGAGCCGATTAAACATGTTTTTGTTTATATTAATTATGAAGCTGAGGCATTTGGGATTACTATTTGGTTTTGTTTTTCTTTTTATTTACTTAATTTCTCCTCATGGTAGGGGTTGGTGATTATTTTGCTCCAAACTACTGAGTGACTCAGAAATGAAATTGACATGGACCATTCAATATTAAATATGTTGATTAAAATTAACAACCCAGAATAGTTTCAATGAAAATACAATGCCTTTTGATAAATTAACATGTGGGACAAACTCACAATAAAGGTTAGGTTAACAGAGTTGCTTAAAGTTGTGTTTTGTTGAGTTAAAGACTAGGGAACTAAATTCATTCTACTGATACTTTCCCAGTACAGTAATATTGAAGTACCCCTGTCCCCCAACTTCCTGAGACACAGAACTCTCCAAACAATATTGTGTTCCTGGCATCTACTCTTTTGGTAACTTGACAGATTGGAAAAGTACCTCTTATGGGAAAGTGGTCTATTTCCTCTATGGAAGATGATTAATATGGACGCCTTAGGTACATTTAAAATCCTCTGGCTATACTTTCAGTTCCAACCACGGCTACAGCAATCCGTTCTTTGTGGGCTTCCAGCGTCTTCATACAGGTGAGTGTGTTAGCACCTTGCCACTGCTCCGCAGCCTCAGACCTGAACTGAGCGCCCCGAACTTCGTGGCCCTGGCCTTCTCCGACACCGCATCATAGGGAGATCAATGGGAACTCTTGCGTGCACAACCTAGAAGTGTGGGGGAAGGAATCAGATGGATAAATGCTTCTCTCTCTCTTCCAATGGACAGATGGTTCCTAGACATATTTCTTAAGCTTCTCAGGTTATTACTAAGGGGCAGAGTAACCAGTTTCCCATAGTAGTGAACAGCGATGTTCTTGTGTTGGCTCTTTCCTGTGTTTCGTTCCTCTGTCCCTCACTCCTGTTACCTGCGAATGTTCCCAGACACTTTGCTCACATGTCGACCTTTGTCTTAGATATACTTTTATTAGAAGAACCAGAGCCGAGACAGGGCCTATAAACTTGTTTCTCCCACTGAAATGATCAATAATGTGTTGGAATTTAATTAGGGCATGTTTCCTCAAAATTGAAACCAAGAATATCCCAATATATAAGACTCTGTGTTCAGCACACTATATCATTAATCTTTATCTTGTTTGTCTTCTCTCTGCTGGTACATCTATGACCTTTGTTCTGTTGGCACACAGACAAGAACTTTTGGACAAACATTGTCTGCTTATGAAGTTAAATGTTGGAGAAACATACTTTGAATTTCAGATGTCTGGAAGTTTTAATGAAATTTTTAGTTAATTTTCATATCCCCCAAGTGATAGAATAGCATCAAATCTGATAAAAATCAAAGCGTATTTTCTCCTCTGTGCAATCCTAAATAGAGAAACTTTAATTAAGCCAGAGTTTAAGTTGGACTTGGGCCAATTGCCAGCTTTGCAAATCACCACAAATTTCTTCTCAGACCTAACTTTACATTTGTTGAGATTAGATCTGTGTCTTATAATTTCAGTTTTTTCCCAAGTGTTATATAGAAGGTATCATTCTAAGATTAAAAATAGTTCTATATATATATAACTAGAAGAAACGTGTGTGTGTGTGTGTGTGTGTGTGTGTGTGTGTAGTTCACTGAACTAAATCTTAGGATCCTGGGCTAAAGTATTTAAAAATATATAGTCTTGTGAAGATACAGAGTGGTCACCCTAATGAAATCTGGGAAGTATTGCTTTTTTTTTTTTACCATGTCATTGTTGCAATATCATATTCATGAATACTCAAAAGGTAATTTAAAATAATACATTTTCTAATTTTATTAAAAAGATGTAAAAGTATTTTGAATTTTAGAGTTAAAAACTAACATTTTAGTTACCTAGAACATAATTTATCGATTGGACAGATTTCTGGTTGTTTGATAAACTTAAAACATTATAGAATCTAGAAAAAATAGCATAGTTGGTAGTTTACATTTTAAAATAAGTATCAAAATTATTGGGAATATTAACTATTTTATGAACTAGGCACAGAGATAAATGCTTTATATGTATCTGTCTCATTTAATCTTCAAAATAGACTTATAACTTTTATTATTAGTCCTTCTTTTGTCTTGTTAAAAAATAATATTCTGTTTTTTGATCACAGTTGACAATATCATATGAATTTCAGATGTACAACCTAGTGATTAAACATATATATAATTTATGAAGTAATCATCCCAATAAATCTAGTACCCATCAGACACCATACATAGCTATTACAATATTATTGACTATATTCCCTATGCTATACGTCACATCCCCATGACTATCTTGTAACAACCAATTTATACTTCTTTCATCCCTTCATCTTTTTCACCCATTCTTACAATCCCCTCCCATCTGGCAACTGTGAAAATGTTCTTAGTATCTATGAGTCTGTTTCTGTTCCGCTTGTTCATTTATTTTGTTTTTTTAGATTCCACATATAAATGAAATCATATGGCATTTGTCTTTCTCTGTTTGACTTATTAACACTCAGCACAGTACCCTCTAGGTCCATCCATGTTGTTGCAGATGGCAAGATTTCATTCTTTTTTATGGCTAAGTCATATTCCATTGTATATATCCACCACTTTAATCTATTTATCTATTGAAGTACACTTAGGAAGCATCCATATCTTGGCTATTGTAACTAATGCTGCAATGAACATACAGATGTATATGTCTTTGATTTAGTGTTTTGGGTTTGTTTGGATAAATACCCAGAATTGGAACTGCTGGGTCTTTTGTTATCTCTTGTTATATATAGCCTTTGTTTCAAAGTCTGTTTTGTCTGGTATAAATTTTGCTATCCCAGCTTTTGTTTTTTATCCATTTTCGTGAAATATCATCTTTTATCCCTTTACTTTCGGTCTGTGTGTGTCTTTTAATCTGAAGCGAGTCTCTTGTTATCCATTCAGCCACTGTATATCTTTTGATCGAAGCACTTAATCTATTTGCATTTAAAGTAATTGTTGCTAGATATGTAATTATTGCCATTTTATTATTCATATTTTTCACCCTTCTTCTTAAAGAAGACCCTTTAACATTTCATATAATACTGGTTTGGTGATGATAATCTCTGTTATCTTTTTTTTGTCTGGGAAACTATTTGTCCTTTGATTCTAAATAATATCTTTGCAGGTTAGAATAACCATGGTTGTAGGGCCTTGCTTTTCATTGTTTTATGTATTTCTTGCTGATCTGTTCTGGCCGGAAATGTTTCTGTTGATAAATCAGCTGATGGTCTTATGGGAACTCTCTTGTAAATAACTAGTTACTTTTTTCTTGCTGTTTTTAAGATTCTTTGTCTTTAAACTTTGCCATTTTAATTATGATGTGTGTTAGCATGCACCTCTTTGGGTTCATCTTGTTTGGGATTCTCTGCACTTCCTGGACTTGCATGTCTATTTTCTTTACTCAGTTAGAGATGTTTTTAACCATTATTTTTTTCCAAAAATATTTTCAATTCCTTGCTCTCCTCCTTCCAGCGCCCCCATGATGTGAATATTGGTACACCTGTAGTTGTCCCAGAGGATCCTTATGCTATCCTCATTTTTTTGGATGATGATGATGATGATTTGTTGTTCTGATTGGGTGTTTTCTGTTCCTTATCTTTCAAATCTCTGATTTGATCTTCTGCTTTATCTACTCTACTGTTGAGTCCCTGTAATGTAGTCTTCATTTCAGTTATTGTATTTTTTGTTTCTGAGTGGTTCTTTTTTTATCTCTTTGATTAAGTTCTCATTAAGTTCATCTACTTTTACCTTAAGTTCATTGAGCATCCTTATAACCAGTATTTTAGACTCTGAATCTGGTAAATTACTTATAACCATTTTGTTTAGTTCTTTCTGTGGCATTTTGTTCTGTTCTTTCATTAGGGACATGTTACTTTGTCTTCTCATTTTGGCTGCTTCCTAGTGTTTGTTTCTACGTACTAGGCAGAGTTACTGTGTCTCCCAGTCTTGGTAGAGTGGCCTTATCTAGTAGGTGTCCTGCAGGGCCCAGTGGCACAGCATCCTTGATTAGCTGAGCTGAATACACCACCCCTGAGGCTGTGTGTACCCTTCTGCTGTAGTTGAGCCTTGATTGCTTTTGGCACATTAATTTGAGGAATTTACACCTCCAGGCCAATTGGCTTTGAGGACTGGCTGCAAACACAGTGGAGGGGATCTGTTGGGTCTGACATCACAGAGCAGGACTTGCTTCAGTGGGGCTCTGGTGCTTGATGAGTCTGCCCCTTGAAGGTGTTGCTCATGGAGGGTTTGGGTGGTGTTTTAGCATAGTCTAAAGCTGGTCACAGGGTGCATTGGCTTTGGGGCCTCCTAGGTGCAGGCCAAGGTCAGCTGCCACCTATGCCTTGCCTGGGGCTACCTGGCATGAACTACAAAGTGATCTGTAGATGGCTGCTACTTGTGTTGGGCTTAGAGGTGCCCAGGAGAGGCTAAGCTATGAACCAAGGCTAGCTGCCACTACTGCTGAGCCTGGGGCCGCTTAGCAAGAGGTATGGAGCAGGCCAAGACTAGACACTGCTTGTTTGGAGATTGTGAACCTTTGAGAGATGTTAGGAAAGTCTGAAGTATGAGCCAAGACAGGCCGTTTGTATGAAAAAGCCACTGGAAATGGCTTGGGAGGACTGGAAAGTTGGGTGAGACAGAGTCTCAGGGAATCACCATGGCGAAGACCACAGTGTTAGCCAGATTGATGGAAACTCAGATATGGTGCCCACATGCCAGCTCTGTTGGAATTGGGCTCAACAAAGGAACAATGGCCTCTGCCAGCACTTCTGTCTGGGAGAAAGTTGATCCTCCAGCTCTCATCCTGATGCCAGACATTTCAGTTCCTCTCCATACATCTTTGTACCTTTTGAGCTGCAGCCCCAGCACTGGAGCAAGTCTATGTGTGGGCCCTTTAAGAGGGAATGCCTTGGACTCCAGTAGTCCCCCATCTCACTCAGCTCCAATCCCCAAGTTCTCATAGCCAGAGGTTATGGGGACATCTCTTCCTGACAGTGGAACCATGGGTTGGGGGGCCTGGTGTGGTGCTTGGACTCCTGGCTCTTCCAGGAGGACCTCTGTAGCCAAGATATCCCTCCTAATTTTAAACCACCACACGTGGGTGTGGGACCAGCTCATTCTTGGTTTCCACCCCTCTACCAATCTCCATGTGGCTTCTTCTTTGTATCCTTAGCTGTAGGACTTCTATTTAGCTAGGTTTCAAGTGATTCAGAATGATGGTTATTCTGTAATTTAGTTATAATTTTGATGTGCTTGTGGGAGGATACGAGTACTACATTTACCTATCTGCATCTTGACTGGAAGCTACTAGTCTCTTTTTAAACATGAAACAATGCTGTATCCTTATAGAAGTTAATCAATTTGATTGGATTTACCCAGTTATTAAGTTGCAGAACTCAAATGCCCGTTTCTTTTTCAATTCCATTTCTGGTACTGTGAATGCTTGCTTCCCTAGGGAGGACCCAGACCTGATGGTCGCTTCCAGAAAAATCTGATTATTTAGTTTGCTGACTAAATTGGCTATCGCTGGCCATGAAATAAGACTCACTTGAAACACAAGTCAGGGGCCATAAGAGTAAATTCAGAGAATGAAAAGGATTATAAGATCCAGAGTTCAGAGAGGAAGAAATATATAGAGAAGATAAGTTTCTGGCCAATATTATAAATGGTAGCAGATCACCATGGCAATGGCAATCAGAAAATGGTCATCAAATCTGTGGGACAGAGGACGAGGTCTACTGAGCAGTGGCAAATCAACCTATAACTATCTTTTTTTAAAAAAATATATCTTTATTGATTTCAGAGAGAGGAAAGGAGAGAGAGAGAGAGATAGAAACATCAATGATGAGAGAGTCATTGATCGGCTGCCTCCTGCACACCCCACCACTGGGGATCGAGCCTGCAACCTGGGCATGTGCCCTGACCGTAAATTGAACCCCGGTCGCCTGGATCTTAGGTTGACGTTCAACCACTGAGCTACTCCTGGCCAGGCAACCTATAACTATCTTATTGGATATTAGTACAAATTAGTGATAGGTTTTAAATTCCAACCATTGCCTTCTATTTAAGAGAGAGTAATATAGTATGTATTAGGCATATGCCAGTACCTTGTTGTCAGCAACAGTAGGAAACTTTGGTATGTATAAAGTTATCTTTCAGGTATCCGGAAATTTGTATCACAAGGAATAGTGATTTCTTTAGGGATTCTGATATTCGGGTGTCATGATTATTTAATGTTCTTCACAGAAAGGTTAGGAAAGTATGATATGTATTATACTTTAAGACATCGTGTATTTCCCAGTTGAGTCCTCACTTAACATCATCAGTAGGTTCTTGGAAGCTGCAACTTGACGTATAATGAAACCAATTTTGCCATAGGTTCATTGATATAAATAGGAGTTCAGTTCCCGCAGCATACTTCTGGTCACAAAAACTTAACTAAACATATAAATAAAGAAGCAAAAACACTTCTAATATTAAACATTGAAATTGAGCTATACAGACATTTAAGAAAGATGAATAAAAACTTGTGAAAGAATTCCTTTCCAATCCACTTATTTCAGTTTAGGGTCTTGGGTGGCTGGGACCTCTCCTGGCAGCTCAGGGCAGCCCTGGACAGGACACCCTTCCTTCCGTCACGGAGTCCATCACGCACACCCGCACCCTCCCGCAGGCTGGGACAGTTTAGATGGATGTGCCGGTTTACCTCACGGGCACATCTCTGGGGTGAGGCTGGAAACCAGAGTCCCTGGAGAAATCCCATGCAGACAAGGGGAGAGCTGGCAAGGTCCACAGACGGTGGATCCAGTTGGAATCTGTTGTTGTTGTTGTTGTTTCTCTCATTAACATTATTGCAAAACGACATTGAACAAAACGATGTTATTGGAGGACCCTCTGTATTATCACTTAGTTCTTAAATGAATATAACTCCTAGAGGTAATTTGAATTTCTATTTTAAAAAAGTCTTTCAATAGGAAACTTTATGTTTAAGCCACAGTAAATGTTGCCTGACTACTGAAAATGGTTTCTATTCATGTAAGGGATGAAGGCATTTCAGAGGATTCAATTCAGGGCACAAAATCATAACGGGTCTAGGCAAGAACACCCTCTACAATTTTATCATTATTTCCTTTCATATTTCATTGCCAAGCCTGTTCCCCTTCCTTTCCTTCTATATATCTTATCCTTCATTTATCTAATGTATGTCCCTTTAGTTTTCTATTCCAATTTTCCTGAGTACTAACAGATTATACACCAAATGACATTTGTACCCTCACTGACAAGATTTCACAAATACCAACAAAAGATGCTATTTGATATGCCATTTTGTCCTACTTAGGGATGTAAAATACGACACTGTTATCTTAATTTACATTTCTCTTATTAGTGAGATCGGATATTGCTTCATATAATTAATATTAGCCACCAATCACATCTTCACCAGCCAGTGCTTCTGTTTCCTTGATTGCCTCCTTAGGAACTCCCAAAATTGGAAATATTGGTGTGTCAGAGCCTCACTATTTAAACACGTTCTCTTTTCAAGCTACAGTCACTCTTTTAGTTATTAAAACTATCAGTCTAGATGAGGTATCCATTTATGTCCTGATGACTTCCAAATTTATGGATTCGGGCAGGACTTCTCCTTTATAGCCAACTCCTCCTTAATGTGCCCTCTTCTGTAGTCAATGAGTACCTTAAATTTTACAGGTCTATAAGGGAACTTTCAATCACTTCCCTTTCCATCCAAAGCAGCCCCGCCCTTCTACCAGTCTTCCCCTATTTCACTAAATGAACTAAAAACCTGGAAGTTTTCCTTTACTCATACCCTTCTCCCAAACCCTCCACCTATACATCAGGCAGTCCTCTTGGCCTTATTGTCAGTACATATCCAAAGTCCAAATGCCTTCTTCTGTGCTTCACCCATCATCCCTCTGGTCTAAGCCACCGTCATCTCTTGCTTGGATTATTGCAGTAGCCAACTGACACAGCCGTTGCTTTAACAGACTCAGTGACCTTTCAGAACATGTTTTGCACTTCCCATATCTTTAAAACAAATCTCATTCATGTTAAAACTCAAATCCTTATACAATGACCAAAAAAAAGTCCTATATGATCGTTCTAACCTCACCAATACATGTGTACTCGCCAGCCACACTGGCCTGTTTGATGCTGTTGAATATGCAAGTCGCCCTCCGTCTCAGGGTCTTTGTAACTGCTGTTTGCTGTCTAGAATTTTGTTCCTTGTACAGCTTCAGGTGTCCTCTTCTGAAGGCACTTCCACTGGAGTGTTTATTTCAAAAATTTTAACTTCTGGGTCCTGCTCAAACACCGCCTTGCCTTTTAATTTCTTGTATCCCAGTTTGCTTTTCTTAAAAGTACTCATTAGCACATGCTATCTTATATGTTTTCTTTTTATAGTGTATTTTTTCTTTCATTTGTATTATTTTAGTATATAAACTGCATGAGGGAAAGGGATATTTTGATTTGTCCCCTCCTCTAACCCCAGTGTTTAAGACAGTGTCTGGCATTAAAAATATAGTAGTAAAATAGAGAAATTATTTTGCTTTTATAAAAAATTATATTTTGGGTGATATTATGATTAATATAAAGCTTTCTTTTGGTTCATATTGGGTTTTATTCTTTTCATTTAAAGATATATACACACATATATATATATATATACATATATATGTGTGTATATATCTTTAAATGAAAAGAACATATATATATATGTGTGTATATATATCTTTAAATGAAAATACACACACACACTCCAAGTGTGTATATATATATATATTTTAATCTTGCTTTCCCCCTAATATCTCTATGCCCTCCCCCTTTTCAAAATGTGTCACTTCTGGAAAATTTGGAGTGTGTATGTGTATTTTAAGAGCAGTTTTAGTTTTACAGAAAAATTGAGAGAAAGTTAGAGAGAGTTCTCACACACCCCAAGCCCCCAAACATGCATTGTCTCCCCTGTTATTGACATAATTCAATGGCAGGGCACATATTTCTTTTTTAACCAAGGATGAACCTACACCGATACATAGTAATCACCCAAAGCCCATCGTTTACCTTAGAGTTCATTCTTGGTGGTGTATATTCTATGGTTTAGACAAATACGTAATGATATCATACAGAGATTTTCACTCCCTCCCAAATTGTGTGTCTGCCTATTGAGCCCTCCCCCTGTTCAATCCCTGAATATCACTGATCTTTTACTGTCTCCATAGTTTTACCTTTTCCAGGATGTCATATAGTTGGAATCGTACAGTATGTAGCCTTTTCAAATGGACTTCTTTCACTTAGTAATAATATTTATTTAAGTTTCGGCCATGCCTTTTCTTGATTGATTTGTATATATTTTTAAAAATTAAAACTGAGAATTCTAATTTTCTAGTAAGTGTGTTTAGCCTGTTTTTATTTACTATAATTTCAGTTATGCTAGGACTGGGTTCTGCAATTTTTTGATGAGCTTTATTTACCATGGTTTTTATTTTTTTATTTTCCTACCAAGACCTATGAAAAAAATCTACTGGCTTGAAAATTATGTATTATATTTGAGACTCATAAGTTTTCTATGAATATCTGTTGTCCCACCCAAAGGAACTCCTTTACCTTGTTTCGATATTACAAGGAGTTTTAAGATAGCATTGCTATTCCTTGTTTAGTTAGAATGCAAATTCTTTTTTTTATAACATTTTTTTCTTATTCATTGTTCTTCTTGTAGGAATATATTTGTAAAAGACTCAAAGAGTATACATGTATGATAAGATTTCTAGAATTTTTATGTGGAAACTTTATTTTGCTAATAAAACATATATGTTAATTCAGATAAACATTAGAGTAATGGTTCAGTTTCATTTTTATTCAATATTTGCATATTATGGTGTAATCAAAAAGACACATTACTATGATTTTTTTTTTTATTCCTTTGTACATGATCTGATTTTGGCATTTTCTTTGGGGATGTGTATATCTAGGTGTGATTTTTTAAAAAAATTTCTCTCCTAGTGCACTATGAGCTCTATGAATCAAACGGGTCTAACTGCTACAAAAAACAGCTCCAAAATCTAGGCAAAGGTTTGTTCTCACTTTCACCACAGTCTAGCTGTTTGGCAGGTAGTTGTCCAGTGTGGTCATTCAGTTACCCGGGCTCCTTTGATCTACAATTAGTCATTTAACTCCACTCGGATACCAAGGGAAGAGGTGGAAAATGTAGTCTTCTTGTGTGTCCCGGAGGTCAGCGAAACAGTTTGGTACATATAGAGAACTGTCTATTTCTAATATACAGCCATTTTTAGTTCTGAAAAGATTCTTGGTTATAATTCTATCAACCATTTATTCCCTGCTTGCATTCTTTATTTTCTCCCTTTGTTTTCCAACTCGGTGAATTTCAACACGTCTGTTTCTGTTCTCCAACACTCTTGTCTTTTTCTTATTTTTTTTCCTTCTATTTTTCTATCTTTTTCTCATGCCTTCTGGGAGAGTTCCCTGACCCAGTCTTTTAGTTAAGTAATGTAATTTTGAATATATTCATTTTGCTAATCCTTTGGAGGGTTTATTTCAAAATTTTTATTTTTCACGTCTAGTATTTCCATTTCAGAAATATCTGATTTTTTTTGCTGCATGTTGCTAATAATTTTCTCTTTTTTCTGTTTAAGTATATCTACTTGTTTTAAATTTCTGTATATCCCTTCCTTTTAGTTCATTTATTTCCATTAAAAGTTTTTATCTTTGCTGTCTTCTAAAATAATTCTCATGTTCCTTACATGTCTCTTAATTTTTTTCTGTAAGCCAGTCTTTATTTCCTAGAAAGAAAGGAAACAGCAGATGGCCTGGCCTGCCATCTGTTGGGTGGGTTAAAATTGCCATACTGGTGAGTTTGAGATTTAAGCTCACCCCCCCGCCCCCACTATAGAGTGCTTTCTAGTCCCCCTACGCAGGCCAGGCGCTGCTCTTGTCCTCAGAGGGCAGCGTTCCTTCTAAAGAGCCCAGGCCTGGGAAGCGTGAGCTCTCAGAGCGCCCTGGCTGCTGCCGTCCTAGAGGTGGCTCTGCACCAGCAGGACGTTTGGCTGCCCTGGGTGTTATCCTACAGCTCCCAGTCGGAGGCCTAACCTTCCAAACTCTGCTCTTTACAGGGTGGGCAGTGATTGGTGAGTAGGATTTAAGGGTGATAAGTAGGAGTGAATTGCTGTCCCCAAAAGTAACACAATGGCTTTGACATTCTGAAGCAGTGTGGTATAGTGAAAACACCTGGGATTGACTGATGGGGAGAAAAATTTTTGTCCATTTACCCATTTTTCTATTCATCAAACATTCATGCTGCTCTTCATTTATTTAATAAATACTTGTCACGGACCAATTATGGGCCCCAAACTGTTATATTTCACTAGAAATTTAGTAGAAAACAAAATAGGAAAAATGCTGCTCTTAGAGTCCATGGATGAAGGAAACAAATAAACCTGAGTAATTTGTTATGAGGAAAAGTGCCATGAGTGAAAACAAAACAGGCATAGGATAGAGAATGTAAGAGGCTAGGAGGGCAAGGATTGAGCAGAGACCTGCATGAAGGGAGAGTGCAAATGGTTTTGCTTAGAGACTCTGCCACTTACAAGCCACATGACTGTGGGTAAGGTTTGCTGTGGAGAGGGAGTTGGACAATGTATGTAAAGCCCATTGAATGGCATTGAGTTAGGGACTCAGAAAATGGTAGGAGCTAATAATACTACACATTATTAATAAACTCAAATTAATAATTAAAATACTGCTTTTGCATATCTAACTTTTCTGTTACTAAAAATTTCCTTTAATTTGTAGAAAATTCCTGTGGGATTTGCAGCAAACTCATATAGCAAATTTTCTTGGTTGCTTTGTATTTATGTCTGAAGATCATTAGTCAGTCATATTCTTGACCACAGACAATGAAGTTAAAGGATTTCACTGGCAGCAAGCAGTGGATTTTAAGGGCTGTTCAAGGAGCAGTACAAATTAGTGAAATATATGGTGATGGGATAGCTAACAAACATTTGCAAAATTCTTTGTGATTCTTGAGAAAGAAATAGGGACATTCCTCCTTCTCCACCTCTGTCTGTCTGTCTGCCTGTCTGTCTTTCATTTGCATATGTTGAGACAGTTGAAGATTTAGAATAATTTGGTCATATAAACACTATAACTAAACTCTCCTGTGCTGTTCAGGATTTTTATCTACATAAATACATGGTTGATCAAACGTGACTATAAAGCTATGAGATGTTCAATTCCCATGTGAATGAGGGCCTGGGAGGTGCTGGAAGATGGAAAGGATGTCATTTAGCATTGCTCTTGTATTAATTATGCGGCTTAATCTTCTACCTGGAACATCAGAACTGACCTGAATAAGCTGACTGCTTTTAAGTCTGTCAGCTTTTAAGAAGTGAATATTTTCCTTCAAAGAAGAAACTAAACAGTTGGACCGTTTTGTTGAAAGGCACTTTCCAGAGAAGTGTCCAAAATGTTTTGAGTGGCTGTAGCACTGCAATAAATAGGTGATAATTCAACTTGGCTACTTTAAAGGAAACAACACATTTAGACGTGATTTCCAATTTTTAGTATCCGATGTTATTGTGCCAAAGATAGTTTTATTTAGATTTTATATATAAAATATGAAAAACAGGTTTTTCGCTTGTTGAAATTTGGTGGAGGGAAGGGTAATGGTGAGAAGCTTAGATGTCATTTAGTCCATGGAACACCATTTGGAAAGCACTAGTTTCAATGTCTGAGTTTTTCAGTTCTTATTTGCAGGTAAAGAAGAAAGATAGGTGTGGTCTCTATTGAGTCTTTCTCTATTAACATGAGCTTACCAGGCCCAGATTAACTTGCTACCTCCTGTTGTACATTTTGGTTGTAGAAGAAAAATACAAGAATTTTCAGCCATTATAAGGAAGTGTTTCAGTAACAGGCAGCTTCCTAGCAGTTCAGGAATCTCTTATGAGGAATAGATTTACCCGAGATGGGAGTGGGTGGGACTTAAGAAACAATCCGCCCCTCTCTGTACTAGATACTTGCCTATGTGAAACAATTTTGCAATATTTAAATCTTTTACCTATGAATAATGAGTTGTGTCGTTATATTTCTGTCTTTACTCGCTTATTCAACAAACACTTTTTCAAACCTTACCATACACCAGGACCAGAGTGAGGGCTAGTGGTCTTAAATACAAAAAGAAAATTAGGTTGAATCCGGAGAGCCTATGTATGAGATGTGTGGCCTGGATACTTCTCAAAGAAAGGCCAGACATTTTCTTCACTAGTTAGACTAAGTGAAATTCAGCCTACCACGCTGCATAGATGAAACCTTGCGACGGGTGAGCTGAGCTATTTGTGGAAAGCAATCATGTCCTTTGCAGTGCCGGTAGCAAGAATACCATAGCAAATAAACGATTGTTACTCAATACTTTATTCACTGGCTAATTTGTTGAAACCTGAAACTACTGGCCATGAAGAGCCTACTATGAAGGCACTATTCTGAGAAGCACAGCAGGAGGCTCATTAAGTTATAAAACATTCACCATTACTTCAAAAAAACAGTTAGGCAAAGGCATTCTGTACAATTTATTTCCTGAGTTTTTGCCAAAGACTATGATTTCCTTCTAATTCAAATACTGTCAGCTCCAGTAAATGACAGTTCACAACTGCTTTCGTAGCCCGACTTGCACCCAAGTTTTCAGGAGCGCAGGCTGTTGTCCTCAGACTGGGTTGTAAATTTTGTTAAGGATTTTGTGATCTGTTAGCTAGGAATGACCCAGGTGGAACCCGCATTTAAAGAGATGTCTCAGCAGTATTTAAAGTTCTGTTGAATGGAAAAATAACTTCGTTGGCAGGAATGGCCCTTTTTTGAACTGTTTTATGACATCGGTGGGCAGCATTGCCGTCTGACCCATTCTGTGTCTGCTCCGGTGCTTTTCGTGGTGGTTGCAACGCAGTAACGCGTCATTCGCCCAGGCCTGCGATTCTTGATTTGCCTGAAATTTATTGCTCTTGCCATCCAAAGAAATAGATGCTAAACGAAATGACATCCTCAATAAGATTCCTGGAGTGATTTTTGATTGAGAAATAAAATATATTATACAGGCACTTTAAACATTTGTTAGAATGAAAACCATTATTACGAGATCATTATCTGTACCTTTCCAGGTATTGGCTGTGTGATCTTAATTCCCTCATCTGTGAAAGTGAAAATAATAGTACCTGCTTGCTGTTTCAACTCCTTCACCCACTAAATAGTGGTACTAATGGAGCGTCCCCCCTGGAATGTGGGATAAATACCCGTAAAGCTCTTAAGCAGTACCTGGGCTATATAATTCTTCCAGCGTTTTAGCTGTTTTTGAAAATTATTATTAGCAATGTGCTCACTGCTATTTGTTAGTTATATAAAACATTATTTCTGGTCGTTATTTAACCATCAAAGGAGAAATCTGGTCTAGACCTCTATTAATTAGGAAGATTTGGATCAAATTTATGCATTTAACAGTAAATATTCTAAAATAGACATTTCCCTAATGCAAGCTTTTTTGGATTAATGAAATTTCTCCCCATTGTTCTAATTGCTATGTTAAGAATCTGAATTGCACTCCTAACTTGCTCCAAGCATTATCATAGTATATTGAAGCACTGATTGTGTGCTGGAAAATGCAACAAAATGAAAATTGCCATGATTTGATTTTATTCCTGGCTATTTTTCTAATTTTCTAACCCCTTCTTCCTCAGTGTCTTTACCTTTAACTTTGATAATAAAAACTATCTCGAATACTTTGGAGGATGGTGTAAGAATAACCCATATGTGTATGCTTGCTTTGGGCAGACCTTGTTTTAATGTAACCAGCATGCATCCCTCCTTCTGGTATTAGCACCTTGGATCTTCTTTTGTGCTTAACGTCTTTACTGTGAGAGACAGTTGTGATGTCAGTTTTCAAAAAACAGCCCTACCCATTTTTTTGTTGTTTTGTTTTGTTAGAAAATATCAAGAAATAAATCCCTGGAATCATAAACTTGAGCAGACACACAAAGACCAAAACTGGCAGTGGTTCTTTCGATACCAGGAAAGCACCTAAGGGATACTGTTATTAGGTTCTATTACCCAATCCCTGGCCATGCTTTTGTGTCTCTCCTTTATTAACCTGGCTCTTTGGCTCTTCCTTTGTTTCTGTCATCTATGCCTTATTTTTCCAAAAAAAAACAAAAAACAAAACAAAACCTTCCTTTTTTTGTTTGTTTGTCTAAGTTAGCCAGAGTTGGTTTTGTGGCATTTGAAATTTCTGACTGGCACAGTGCTCTCAAATAGACTCTAAGTTGATGAGAAAGCTGTGGTTCCAGGAATTTGTTGAATTTAGCTTTGTAAAAAGTCACTGAGCTGGTCATAGCTGAGATTCTGCTGAAAATGGAAGTGTTTTGGCTTCTTGATTTTGGAATTTCATTCTTTTTTTAAAAAAATTATCTTTATGGTTGAAAGTATTACAGCTGTCCCCTCTCCCCCCCATTAACCACCCCCCACTCTGCATCCGGTTCACCATCAGGCCTTCACCACACTATTGTCTGTGTCCATGGGTTATGCTTATAAACATATAAATTCTTTGGTTAATCTCTCCCCACCCACTTCCCCTCCCCCACCTTCCCTCTGAGATCCCTCAGTCTGTTCCATGCTTCTGTGTCTCTGGATCTATTTTGTTCATCAGTTTATTTTGTTCATTAGATTCCACATTTGAGTGAGATCATGTGATACTTGTCTTTCTCTGACTGGCTTATTTCACATCTCTAATAGCACAAAAAATGTTTCTGTAATAAAATAGAATATTAAAGATGGAAGCCCTCTGAGCAACACACAAGAGGTACTCTACCAGGTGCATATCAATAATTAAAATGTTGTCTTGTGCTATCTTGTTAGATCAAGACAGCACAGAGGAAATATGTTTGAGGAAATGGCTTGAAACAGAGTGAGAGCATGGCCACGTCAGAGTAAATGGAGGAGATAACTTTTCTCTCTTGATGGGGGAAAACAGCATCAGAAAATATTATTGGTGGTAGCAAGTAAAACTTCATTGCTTTGAGATCCCCGCCCTGCCCTTTCTCTAGTCTCTGACTTGAGCTGTTAAAGAATAGTAATGGCAGCTACTCATTTGTTGCAATTCAGAGCAAGTGCAAAGATAGGAAATCATCTCTGAGGCCCCCAAACCTTGTAATTCCATCAGATTGGTTTTGTTTTTGTATTTTTTTTACCTTGCTACCCCACTTTATTTCATTTTTATTGTTTTAACTCACTTTTATTAGGTATGATTACCACATACAATTTTACATATTTAATGTATACAACTCGATGGGTTGGGGGATATGTATAAACCTGTGAATCCATCACCATCATCAAGGCTGTAAACATGTCCATCACTGCCCAAAGTTTCCTCCAGCCTCCTTTATTACTGTGTGTGTGTGTGTGTGTGTGTATGTGTATGTGTGTGGTAAGAACACTTAACCTAAGGTTTACCCTCTTAGCAATTTTTAGGTATACAATGCAGTATTGTTGGCTATAGACCTGCTGCTGCATAGCAGATCTCCAGAAGTTCTTTATCTTACATAACTGAAACTTTGTATTTCTTAACTGTCACCTCTCCTTTTTTCCCTCCTCCAAGCTCCTGGCAACCACAATGGTACTTTCTGCTTCTGTGAGTTTGACTATTTTAGATTCCACATATAAGTGAGATCATGTAGTACAGTATGTTTTCTTTCTGTGTCTGGATTATTTCACTCAGTGTAATGACCTCCAGGTCCATCCATGTTGCTGCAAATGGTAGCATTTTATCTTTTTAAAGGCTGAATAATATCCCATTGTAGATATATAATACCACATTTTCTTTATGCATTAGATAATGATGGATATTTAGGTTTTCACATCTCGGCTGCTGTGTGTAATGCCACAATGAACATGGAAGGCAGATGGCTCTTTGAGATACTGATTTCAGTTCCTTTGGATAAATACCAGATGTGTGATTGCTAGATCATAGGGTGGGATTTTTTTCCCCACATAAAAAAATTTAGTTTATTAATCCTCTCATGAAAAATCTGCACAATCATCACGGCTGAAGGCACCGAAGAACCTTTACCCCTCCTCTTTGCAGCACCAACACTGACTTTCTTCACCCTGCCCTTGGGTTCCTTTCTCTGTTCTCGAGGGCGTCTTCTTCTCAGACAGGCCATGTCTTGTGAGCCTATGTGTGGGTTCAATTATTTTGCGTAATCCAAGGAATCATAAATCAGGCCAAAGCCAGTTGTCTTGCCACCATCCAAATGGGTTCTAAATCCAGACACGAAGATGACATCCTGTATGGTTTTACACATTTGGCTAGTTTTTTCCAAATTTCTCTTAGGCACTGTTGTCTTTCCAGGATGAAGGACGTCAGTGACCATTTGTTTCCATTGACTACTGGTCCAGAGAGTTACTGTGTCATTCATGATGGTGGCCAGTCTTCAAGCAGCCGGGAAAGAAAAGAGCATAGGGTAGTTTTATTTTTAATTTTTTGAGGAACCTCTGTACAGTTTTGCATAATGACTGTACCAGTTTGTATTCCCACTAACATATACCAGGGTTCCCTTTCATCTCCTCTCCTTGCCAAGATTTGTTATTTTCTTTTTTTCTTTTTAAATAATAGACATCCTAATGTGAGTGAGAAGACATCTCATTGTGACTTTGATTTGTATTTCTCTGATGATTAGTGATGTTGAGCACATTTTCATGTACCTGTTGGCCATTTGTATGTCATCTTTGAAAAAAAGTCTATTCAAGTCCTTTCCCCGTTTTTTAAATCAGGTGTTTTTTGTTTTGTTTTCTGTTTTTTATATTGAGTTGTATGAGTTCCTTATGTATTTTTGGATATTAACTCCTTATCTGATATATGGTTTTCCACATAAATACATCCGTGGATATATCAGTGAATATATAAATATTTTCTACCATTGGGTAGGTTGCCACTCCATTTTGTTCACGGGTTCCTTTGCTGTGCAGAGGCCTTTTAGTTTAATGTAGTCCAATTTATTTGTTTTTGCTTTTGTTGCCTATTTTTGGTTTCATGTCCAAAAATGTCATTGCCAAGACCAATGTTATGGAGTGTTGTTTTTTTAAATCTTTTCTTCTAGGAATATTACAATTTCAGCTCCTTCATCTAGGTCTTTATTTTGAGTTGGTTTTGTGCATGTTAAAAGGGTCCAGTTTCATTCTTTTTCATGTGGATATCTAATTTTCCCAGTGCCATTTATTGAAGAAGGTATCCTCTTCTGTAGCAGGTTGCCAAAATTGGTGTTTCTATGTAGTGTTGAGGGTTCAAACCTCTTATTCCATCATCTTGCTGATAAAATTCCTAAAATTGTTGATAAAAGTCTATTATCTATCTTGGGATTAGTAATAATTGTTATCTGTGATGAGAGAAGAAATTGTTCCTTTTTAGGGACCAAGTTGTTACATACAATTTTAAAATGAGACTCATTTACAGGTTACTGGTCTCTTTCACCATTGTTTCAGAAATAAATTGTCCCAGGGATGGAGACAGGGTGGAAGGACATAAACATGCACCATATGTCCTTTTTCTAAAATGCACTTTAAAAGTTGCATTTTAAAGGATATTAAAAACATCACGTGGTACTTGTCTTTCTCTGCCTGGCTTATTTTGCTTAGCATAATACTCTCCGGTTCCGTCCATACTGCCCCAAAGGGTAAGAGATTCTTCTTCTTTACAGCCACATAATACTCCATGGTGTGACTGTGCCACAGCTTTTTATCCACTTATCTACCGATGGGCACTTGGGCTGTTTCCAGATCTTAGCTAGTGTAAATAACTCTGCAATGAACATAGGGGTGCATATATTCTTTCTGATTGGTGTTTCAGGATTCTTAGGATATATTCCTAGAAGTGGGATCACTGGGTGAAAAGGCAGTTCCATTTTTAATCTTTTGAGGAACCTTCATACTGCTTCCCATAGTGGCTGCACCAGTCTGCATCCCCACCAACGGTGCACTAGGGTGCCCTGTTCTCTACACCCTCACCAGCACTTGTCATTTGTTAATGTTTGATGGTGGCCATTCTGACAGGTGTGAAGTGATACCTCATTGTAGTTTTAATTTGCATCTCACTTACACGTGGAATATAGTAAATAAAATAAACTGATGAACAAAATAGATCCAGAGACATAGAAGCTTGGAACAGACTGAAGGATCTCAGAGGAAAGGTGGGGGAGTAGGTGGGGAGAGATTAATCAAAGAATTTATATGCTTATATGCATGACCTGTGGACACAGACATTGGTATGGGGAAGGCCTGGGGGTGGGGTGGATTCAGAGTTGAAGGGAACAATGGGGGGAAAAATTGAGAGATAAATAAATATTTATTTATTTTCATGAGTGCTGTTATGTACATCTAATAGTCAATGATATTTTAGGAAATGTTCAGCATTATTGGACAGAAATAGATACATAGAAAGATAAAGATATAGCTATAAAGCTAGAAAATATATGTAATGCACCGATATATACAGGGGAAACTATTGAGTTAACCCATGTTTTTGGAAATGGGAAATTAGAATTTCTGTGAAGTAGAACAAAACTTCCAAAATAGAGCTAATAGAAGTTCTATCTATATCAATGAATCCTATTTAGTTCATTTGAGGTAGTATTGTCTTAGAAGTAAAGTCATAGTTTGTAGAACTTTTGATATCTTGAATAATATCAAGGGCTCAGTAGGTATTCAGTCATCTAAGTTGATGATGATGATTTAGCCACATGGGTGATTACTCCACTTTACTTAAGGTTTGGAAATGATACATAACATCAACCTTCATTTTCACTTTGCTGGGATATGTCAAATTTTTTCTAAAACAATATTTATCTTATATTGCAATTAGTCTAAAACATATGTATTTTATACCTTATTTACATTTTGTAACCAAAATAACAAGAGGATCTCATTTTTAAATAGGTAAGTCCCACAGCAAACTGAAGGCCAAAATTCTCACAAGAAATCAATATTTTTAAATAAGTGTATTCATGTTTATTTTAACTACTATTTATTGACTAAATTATACCTTTTGAGAACATATTTTTCCAAGTTTCTAAAAGGCATAGTTTTGAAATTTAGAAAGTCTTATCTGATCCTGCCTTGTCCTGTCCCATCCTTCCTGGTTCTACCCAACTCTGCGTTAAATAAGGGAATATAAGTTAATTCTGAACCTGCAGCCCTTGAAGCTGCCAGCCTACATATTTCCACAACTGGTTTACTAAGAACGCAGAAAGTGATGGAGCACGTGTGCAAGAATAATTGTTCCATTTCTAGAAGAATGCTCCAAGGTTTACCTAACCGGCTTAATTTTAAGGGAGGCGGGGCAGAAGGGGGCTCATGTGCTCTCAGCCCTCCTTCAGAAAAGAAGAGAAAAGCTGTCTCCTCTCAACAAACCCTGACACCCTTTATTCATGCTGGTCTTGTACCTTCCAGATCAGAGAATTAGAAGGACAGTCACTAATTCCTTCATATCATCAAATCATTCATCATTGGTCTACCATTTCCAATAAAAAACAAAACAAAACAAAACAAAAAACTGGACAATATTAGAGCTATGGAAAGACCAAAATCAAAGTAAATGACAAATCCCATTCAGAATATTTTGTGTGCCTGACATCTTATTTAAAATAAAGATGGACATCTAAAGAAAAGAGCTTAAAGCTTTGTTTTAGAAACAAAATAATTACATGAACTGATCCAATCAACATTGTCCAAGAAATGATCTAGGGCCAGTAATAAAAAATTCTTTTTAACTTTATAAATTTAAAATTTGATCACCGAACCATTAAAAATGGTGCTAATTATAAAGATATCAAAGATGTTTCCAGATAAGAAATAATCCTGAATGCATTCAGTAATACTTTGTCTAACCTTTTCAGTAAGGCAAGGAAGGAACAAATATGCTTTAGATAGATTTGGTTGCCAAAATTGAAATGAAAAGGAGATTTTGATTAACTTTCAGTTAACCAAATTGCCTTAGTCCATGAGCATTTTTAGTTTTTAGATTGAAATTAGAGAATTTTATTAAATGTTAGTGTAAAGGGCAATTCTGAAGTAGAACAAAAATGAAATTTCAGTTAGACTTCTTAAAATCTCAGCTCTGTTTCTTACTTATTGAGTGATCCTGGGCAAGTCCCTTCATCTCTCAGTGTCTCTACTTTCTAATCTATGAAACAAGGGGTTTAGATTAGTAATCACTGCCAGATTTAAAATTCTGATTTTAAGGGTTTTCAGAGAGAAGGTAGGGAGAGATTAATCAAAGAATTTTTATGTTTGTATGCATAGCCCAAGGACACAGACAGTGGCCTAGGGAAGGCCTGGGGGTGGGATGGATACAGGGTGGAGGGGATCAGTGGGGGTAAAACGGGGATGTCTGTAATATTTTCAACAATAAAGATACAGAAACTTAAAATAAGTAAAATAAAATAAAATTATGATTTTAGAACTTTTAACATCACATTCTTCTTTGTGCTACAAAACTTTTCTGTTTTATAGACCGTATGCTTTTTAAGAATAGACATGAGAATAGTTCTCAGTTTTTAGTGGATACAGAATGCTAATGTACCAAAAATGAAGAGTAGTGGTTTCTTCTTGTCATTAATTTGAAATAGCAAATTATTTCAGACTCTAGATAAGATTTTTTCATTTTCCACACTCCAAACACATTAAGCTTTTACTTTCTATTACCAAAAATGTAATGCTTTGTAAATAAAATATTATTAAAATCACTGAAAATTTTCACGGTTCATTTAGTTAACAGAATAAATCAGTTTCATATATACAAGAATAGCTTTTCTCATCCTGGCTGGTGTGGCTCAGTTGGTTGAGTGTAGTCTCATGCACTGAGAGGCTGCAGGTTCAATTCTTGGTCAGGGCACATGCCCAGGTTGCAGGCTTGATTCCCAGTAGGGAGCATGTAGGAGGCAGCCAATTGATGTTCCTCTCTCTCTCTCTCTCAAAAATCTACAAAAATATATTAAAAAAATGAAAGCTTTTCTCCAGCTCTTGCTTGTGCAGTTGAACCTTCTTACTTTTGTAAAATTTACAAATGACGTTTGTTCATGTAATCAGTTACAAACCCTAAAATTCAAGGGGCAAAATACTTTATGCAGGAAAATTACAATACAATTCATATATCAACTCGACATGAGACAAAATGCTACCTTTATTTAAGCTTTTATATATA
Organism: Miniopterus natalensis; assembly: GCF_054644295.1. NCBI lineage: Eukaryota > Metazoa > Chordata > Mammalia > Chiroptera > Miniopteridae > Miniopterus > Miniopterus natalensis. The sequence goes on along the minus strand of NC_142092.1, from coordinate 16,181,686 downwards.
GCAGGCAATGAAGTCATCTTGGAAGAGCTGAGTGGGAGAAATGAGATTGAGGAAAGAAAATGCCAAGTGTGTAAGCTGTGAGCAGTCTGTCCAAAGGAAAGACCGAAACAATCGGTTACCGCCACTGCTCATCTCCCTCTGTCCTTGTTGGCAGAGCTTGAGTTTAGAATGTGCCGAGAGCATGGATATGTGACCTACCCTTGAATAATGAAACTTGAGGAAAAGTCTTTTGGAGGGCTTTTGGGAAATATTTTTCTCCCAAAAAGTGAGAGGGAGGAGAGAAAAAAGAATGAGAGAAAGTCCCCTTAAGTTGTATTTTATCTACATGAGATCTCTGAAATTGTGGCAGCTGTCTTGCAACATGAACAGACAAGACAAAGGATGAAAGTAATAATCCTGGGATATCAGAGCAGGAAAATAAAAAGCCCGGATCCCTAGGCCACTGAACCAATCCCTGAACTACCTGTGTTTGGATTTGTGTTGAGGGAGATCATCTTACTTGTTGTTTAAACTATCCTGGTTGACTATTTTTTTGCTTGTGGCAGAAAGGGTTGTAACTCTCCCATCTTTAGCTACCAGCTCACTTTGGACATTGTTTTATTTTTAGCCTAGAGACCCATCAGCCCCAACATGCTTGCAGTTGTTTCTGTAAGATTGTTTTGGGTTGGGATGCCGGGGTGGTTGCTGTGGGGGTGTGTCTTAGAGTTACACATTTTATTTCCTATTTTATTCTGAAGCAGGAGCCCTCTCACAATGTACATATACACTCAGTCTTCCATATCCACGGGTTCCGCACCCATGGATTCAACCAACCTCGGATAAAAAATATTCAAGGAAAACAAGTTCTATTTTTGCTGCTGTGTACTGTGTAGTTAGGCCCGTGATGGTTGTATCTGTACTGAACATATACAGACTTCTCTTATCATTATTTCCTAAGCAATACAGTGTCACAACTATTTACATTGCATTCCCATTGGATTACCTATTATAAGCAATCTAGAGAAGATTTAAAGTATATGGGAGGGTGTGCATAGGCTATATGCAAATACCATGGCATTTTATATAAGGGACTTGAGCATCCGTGGATTTGGGTACCCACAAAGAGGGGATTCCTGGAACAAACTCCCATGGATACTGAGGGATGATTGTATTCAAGGCATTTAACTGAATATGCTATAAAAAGGAGAAAAAACGAAGGAAGTTCAGTGATTGCAATCATAGAAGGAGAGTTATTGTCTCTGACGTTTTGTAGCAGGGAAATGGAGAGCAAGTAAATGACATTTAGTGTAGTGGTTAGTAAGCCACATTTAAAGAAAGTGACTTAAAATGATTTGCTGAGGACCCACCATTAATTCGAAACGTATTATCATGAATGAGTCATTTAAATTGTTGCTTCCACATGGCACTATTTTGCCCCTGTCGGTACTGATTTTGTTTGTTGTCATGTTAGTCACTTGTTCAGTTATTTTCGGCTCTCTTGTATGTTCTAATAATCCTTAACAGCTAAATACTTTTGTTGGATTACATATGCATGAACGCATCTACGGTTTGGACAGAGGATTTTTGTTTTTTTGCTAATTAGTATAAAACTTCCTTCAGTTTTTCTCAGATCAGTTGATATTTATTTTTGCATTTCAGTTGATTCTTTCCCCAGAATCCATCTCTATTTGTCAGACTATATATAATGGAAATATCAGATAATTTTAGCTCCTTACTCTGGCACTTCATTCATTCATTCACTCAGTTAAAAATATAGTCTGAGCATCGAATTTGTGCCAGTTATACTGTTTAGTGCTGGGACATTTAATGGTGTTGCAACTAAATTCATTTATTTCCTGTTCTCATAGAGGCTATAATCTAGTGTTATACATTCACATCAGGATTTCAGCATGACTTGTCATGTCTGATGACAAATGCACACTTTTTTTTTTTAGAAATTATTACTTGGTTCCTATGGCCATGATCGCTCCTTTCAAGTTGGTTGTGGAGTAGGCATTACTAAAAACTAAAAACCTGGTTTTAAATTGGTAGAAAGTAAATCCTCTACTGGGGAAGAGGAAGCCTGCTGAAGTTAAAGAAACGAAACCAAAAACAAGTAATCAACACCAATTTTCTGACTAGAGGTGGCATTGGTATGCATTGCAAGGTATCCGAAAAGAACCGAAAAGGGGATTATGCTAAGCAAATGGAGACTCCTTAGTCTTTTAAAAAAAATAATTCTTTCATCTTTCAATTACAGTTGGCATACAATATTGTATGTTTCATGTGTACATATAGTGATTAGTCATTTATATAACTGATGAAGTGATCACCCCGAAAAGTCTACTACCCATCTGACTCCATGCATAGCTATTACAATATTATTGACTATATTCCCTATACTTTACATCCCATGACTATTCTGTAACTACCAATTTGTACTTCTTAATCCTTTCTCCTTTTTTCACCCGTCTCCTGAAACCCCCTCCCATCTGGCAATTGTCAAAACGTTCTCTGTATCTATGAATTTGTTTCTGTATTGTTTGTTTATTGTTTGTTTGTTTTTCAGATTCTAAATATAAGTGAAATCATCTGGCATCTGTCTTTCTCTGCCTGACTTACTTCACTCGGCACAGTATTTCTAGGTCCATCCATGCTGTTGCAGGTGGCAAGGTTTCACTCTTTTTTATGGCTGAGTCATATTCTATTATATATATATATGCACCACTTCTTTATCCACTCGTCTAGTGATGCACACTTAGGTTGCCTCCGTATCTTGGCTGTTGTAACTAATGCTGCAATAGTGTTTCGGGTTTCTTCGAATACATACTCAGAAGTGAAATTGCTGGGTCCTTTTTGTCTCTTGTTACAGCCTCGGTTGTAAAGTCTATTTTGTCTGGTATAAAGTATTGCTACCCCAGCATTTTGTTTGTTTGTTTGTTTCCATTTTCAGGAAATATCTTTTTCCATCCCTTCCTTTAGTCTCTGTGTGCCTTTCACAAGACTGATATGCGTATATGCATAACCCAGGGACCTGCAAGGTTTCTGTTGAGAAATCAGCTGACAGTCTTGAGACTGCTTAGACTTTTCATTTGAACTTCCAATAGCCTGTGGCACAACCGAACACTCCATCTTTCTCGATACACTTCCCGTGGCCTCACCCCGCACCACATTCTCAGATTTTCTCCGGTTACTTCTCCTTGGGGCTTTCGAGCATCCTCTCCCTTTGATGGCCTTATTTCTATCTTACAAACTAAAGCTAACCAATAGTGTTTATTCCCATGGCTTCCGTTACTGTTGTGGGTTAATGCTGCCCAAACCTGTATCTGCAGCTTGTTGTCTCTCCTGAGCTTCAGTCGAGGCCCCACATCCACTGCTTATTTCATATCTTATCTGGATGTCTGCCTGGTCACCGAAAAGTCAGCATACCCGAAATATTTTCTCAAGCCTCTTCCTCTCTTTAGGCTTTTACCTACATCACCAGCCACACCCACATCCGAACATCACCAAGTTCCTTCTGTGCTGCTTCTCCAACATCGCTCAGTCTCAGTTGCTTTCCTTTTACTTCTTTCTGCTCGTCCTCTAAGTCATATCTTCCACCACCACTCACCTCGACCACCTGATTAGCTTCCTAACTGGCTTTATTCCGCAGGGCTAGCCTTGGTTCTCTGGAAGGCTGAGTGAATTTACTGAAAGACAAACGTCATTTACTCTCTTCATGGGTAGGTCTTTTTGGTGCTCTTATTAAGAGATAATCCAAAAGCCTAACATGATTTCACACCTTAAAACCTGGCCCTTCTGGTCTGCATCTCTGCCCACCTTCCACAGTGAACTTTGCTATGAACTCTCTGGCAGTTGCCTGAATGTATTATGTTACTTGGCCTCCAAAACTTTGCATTTCTTTCCTGGAGCGTTTGTTGTTTATTTTTCAAATGAACAGCTCCTACATGTACTTCAAGTCTCAGTTTAGATGTCAAAATTCCAGAAATTCTTCAATGACCTGCCATCCTCAGGAATTTGTCTTTCTGTGTCCTTGCACTGATCCTGCATAGCCTTCTCTACTTGTCACACTATGCTGTAGTTTCCATAGCCATCCCTGTCCCTTACTGGAAAGTATTATCCAAGAAACCAAGGTCTAGACCCACAATGTTCAACATTTTGTCCCCTGCCCAGAACACGGCACATGATCAGTGCTTACTTATTACTTGTTTAATGAAAATGAAGGCATATAGTAAATGAAGTACAGAGTGACTAATAATCATCTAGCACTGAGATATTTCTCTGCCTATTTTTTTTTTTTTTTGTTCAACAAATATTTATTTCATACCCATTAGGTACCAGGAACTCTTTTTTTAAAAAAAAAAAAATCTTTATTGTTGAAAGTCTTCCTGATGTGTCCTTTTTCCCCCCACTGACCCATTCTATCCCATAGCTGCCCCCCACCCCAGGCCTTCACCACACTGTTGTCTGTGTCCATGGGCTATGAATGTATGTTCTTTGGCTAATCTCTTCGCCTTCTTTTATCCAAACATTGTTAGTCTGTTCCATGTATCCATGCCTCTGGTTCTATTCTGTTCATCAGTTTATTTTGCTCCTTAGATTCCATATATAAGTGAGATCATATGGTACTTGTCTTTCTCTGACTGGCTTATTTTGCTTAGCATGATAATCTCCAGGTCCCTCCATGCTGTTGCGAAGGGTAAGATTTCCTTCTTTATTACAGCTGTGTAGTATTCCATTGTGTAAATGTAGCACAGCTTTTTAAAAAATGCTCAGTAATATTTAATTCTGTGTAGGGAGATATTGAAATGTTTGTCAAATTACTGAATTTTTAAAAACCAGAACTCATGGATCACATTGCTGATTTTTTGCCCCTTAAGCAAGCCACCTATCAATATCTATCTCGTTCATCCTTAATAAGTCCATGATTTCCAAGTGAAGTTAGCGGAAGGTATGGAATAATCTTATGTCTATTTTCTCTCAATTACTACTACAGTCAGTGTTTTTTCCTGATGGTGATTTCTTAGTGTACAGTGTTAACTGGGATTGCCATTTTTCCCCCTATAATTTCAAATGAAATATGGTTCCCAGATCTCCCAGAAAAGGAGAAGAGATAGAAATAAATACAAGAGACAGGAAATGAACTGGGAGCAGCAGGAAGAGTTGAGTGAGAGAATTTAGTTGATGATGTACAATGATATTCTTTGTTTCCTTGTGGTTCCTGATCTTCTCTAACACATAAACCAGTTCTTTCAGTAGGGACTCTTTGCTCCTGCCAAAACTGAGATCCTTCACCTGGCCTAAGCTAATGGTTTGCAAAGTGGTTCACAGAGTGACTATAGCGGGAGTGAGGTATCGGTAATTTTTTCAAATTCCCTGAAGAGCTCTCACTTGCAGCCACATTTGGGCACCACTGACCAGATGGATTCTTCCTTTCATACTGCAGACTAAGTTTCTGGGCACCAATAGCGTGTTTCTGAGAACCTGCAGCACAGGTCACTTAGTGTGCAAAATTTATGAATTGGAAGTTTATGCGTCTGTCAATTTATAGAAGAGAGAATTATATCTCTATCAATCAATGTAGAAAGTTTAACTAAATAAAACAAACATAATGAGAGATACTCTTTAGGATTATAAATCTTTTATTTCTCTGGTGGTGTATATATCTACTTGTCTAATTTTCTATTGCACAATAACTGCATTGATATCAAGGGTAATGTATTGTTCCTTTTGTATCCTCATATCAAGCAGAATGCACAGCACATAGTAGACTCCCAATTAAAATTGTTTTGAAATGAATGGATTGATAATTTTTCTTGTACAAAGATTTTAACCTATGTTATACTATTTGAACCTTCAAGCAATCCTGGCAAGTATATAGTAAGGGCCTTTTCTGGGTTAATTGCTCAGTTTCCTAAACTTTCAGAGTTCTTTTTCTGAATTTATTTAAGTGCATGTTTATATCCCCACTATATCTTAAAATCTCAAAGGCAGAAGTGCATTTTTATAATGCCTTAATAGGAGAGACTCAATTGAATTGATCTGTATTAAAAAAAAAAAAAAAAGCAGCAAAAGTCTTTTTGGTGCCAGTCCATCACATTGGGTTGGAATTGCTTGTCTCCTATCGACTCTCCCATTCTATGCCCTTCTCTCGTATTCGTGAGCAGACGGCACTAGTCCTTGGATGGATCACTGAGTGCTATAATCATAACTTGGCAAAGCACTTTGCCTCCGTTCTTCATTAGGCTTTGATATTGGAAGATAAGTTTCTTTTAAGTCTGGATGAATTATAGCCAGTGGCTCTCTTTTTGCCAAGTCCCACCAACACTCAATTACCCAGGAACTGATTCTATAGTTATCACATTGTACAGGCCATTACCTCTTCCCTTCTTATGTCTTGATGTCTACCTTTTCACCATCTTGCTGCTCATTAGAGTGTCTGGGGGGGAAAAAGTGCTTTGAAAAGGCAACGAAGGTGAAACTCAGGTTGATCATTTCGTACTTGTTAGTGGCCCTGATAAAAGATTTCATGGAGGATGTGATTAGTGAAAAGCAGTGGGATAGAGTCTGGACTGTACTCTCTATATGTGGGTTTTACTATTTGTTGTTCCTTCCACCATCAGTTATCTCAGGAGGTTTAGAGTTTCTCACAGAAAAAGTTTTTCAACGAAACAAGATGTGCCCTGTTTTTCTCTCATAAAGTAATTGTAAAACATATAGATGTGCTGTCTTTAACATCAGGTACAGCTGAGTTCATGCTCTTTGATAAGTTAAAAAAGGCTGTGTTTGTGGTAGGACCATGCTTGGCGGGGTCGGGGGAGTTGTGGTGAATGAAGTAGAGTTGCCATTCTTGGAAATTTATCCAATGATCTACCTTTTGCTTCAAAGACCTTTGATCTTGTGGAGTTCCTATTATAACTTTACTTTCACATCCTGTTGCAAAGAACATGAATAAAATATGTTGTGAATTTTGATTTTGTATATACATAAAAAGTAAGCTAAAATAATATTAAAAATGTCCATGTACCTTTGTTTCTTGTGCTCTGATTGTGGGGAGGGACATCCTATACCTCTTTCTCATATTCTGATATTAAATGATCAGTGAGGTGGTATCTTTCTATATGCAGTCAAAATGGGACTCGAACATGGATGGGAGGTGTAATTTATGATTCATGGGATAATTTAAGAAGAAATAGTGCAGAAAGCAGTGCCTACATTTTTTTCTGTGTAAATCACGTGGGAAACAAAAATGTGGGCACATTTTTTTTCTTCTTGTTAGATCCTGAATCACAAAATTAGCTATGTTGTGAAAAAGATTTTCTTTGAATTACCCTTTTCAAGTTCATTTTTTCAAAATTATACAATATGCCATTGCATTCTTATTTAAGAAGTTAGGGAAATGATCAGAGAATGATTTAGAAGGCCATCCAACTCATTTCTCTAGAAAGGCCACGGGAATTTTACAAGGCCCACGCTTCTCTGTAGAGGAGCCATCTATATTTTGTTGCCCCAGACATATGGAATTGAGAATAGAAAGTTCTGAAATTATTTTTTGACAATATTTCATTAATGTACTGCTTAAGTAAAAAGTAGTACATTACCTTCTCCCCCAAATATATAAAACAAGATGCTCAAAAACCCAAGCTCTTTTCTTATTATTTTTAACTCTGTTATAATTTTCTACTTGCAATGCTTGTCTTTAAAAATGTATTGCATTGCTCTTTCTGTTAAAATCACTCATATGTGGAATCTAAAGAACAAAATAAACTGATGGACAAAATAGATCCAGAGACATAGAAGCATGGAACAGACTGAGGGATCTCAGAGGGAAGGTGGGCGTGGGTGGGTGGGTGGGAAGAGATTAACCAAAGAATTTATATGTTTATATGCGTAACCCATGGACACAGACAATAGTGTGGTGAAGGCCTGGGGCAGGGGGTGGGTGCAGAAGGGTTCAATGGGGGAAAAAAGGGGACACCTGTAATACTTTCATCATATAACTGAGATCGTAAGGTATTTGTCTTTCTCTGACTGATTTATTTCACTTAGCATAATAATGTCCAGGTCCATCCATGCAGTCCCAAAGGGTAAGGTGTTTTTTGTTGTTGTTTTTTATGGCCAAGTAGTAGTCCGTTGTGTAAATGTACCACTGCTTTTTTACGCACTCATCTACTGATGGGGACTTTGGCTATTTTCAGATCTTGGTTATTGTAAATAATTCTGCGATGATCATAGGGGTGCATATATTGCTTTGAATTAGTGTTTCAGGCTTCTTTGGATATGTTCATACCAGAAGTAGTATTGCTGAGTCAAAAGGCAGCACCATTTTTGATTTTTTTGAGGAAACTCCATACTGTTTTCCACAGTGGCTGCGCCAGTCTGCATTCCCACCAACCCTGCAGGAGGATTCCCTTTTCTCCACACCCTTGCCAACACTTGTTCATTAATTAAATAATAATGATAGCCATTCTGACAGGCCTGAGGTGATATCTCCTTGTGGTGTTAACTTGATCTCTCTGATGATTAGTGACGTTGAGCATTTTTTCATATTTCTTATTGGCCATCTGTATGTCCTCTTTGGAGAAGTGTCTATTCAAATTTAAAAATTTGCCGATTTTTAAATTGGGTTGTTTGTCTTCTTGGTGCTGAGTAGTGTAAGTTCTTGATATATTCTGGAAATTAGCCCCTTATCAGATGTGTCATTGGCAATTATGTTCTCTCATTCAATGGGCTGTCTTTTCATTTCGTCGGTGATTTCTTTTGCTGTGCAAAAGCTTTTTAGTTTGATGTAGTCCCATTTGTTCATTTCTTCCTTTGATTTCCTTGTCTGAGGAGATATCTAGGCAAAAATATTGCTATGAGAGATCTGAGATTTTATTGCCTATGTTTTCTTCTAATAGTATTTTTATGGTTTCACGACTTACATTTAAGCCTTTAATCCATTTTGAGTTTATTCTTATGTATAAGAATAAGTTGGTGGTCTAGTTTCATTTTTTGCATGTATCTGTGCAATGTTTCCAAACACCATTTATTGAGGAGACTGTCTTTACTCCATTGTATGTTCTTGCCTTTTTTTCAAATATTGATTGACCATAAAGTCCTGGGTTTATTTCTGTGCTCTCTGTTCTGTTCCATTGATCTCTATGCCTACTCTTGCATAAATACCATGCTGCTTTGATTACTATGGCCTTGTAATAATAGTTTGACATTAGGTAGTGTGATCCCTCCAACTTTGTTCTTCTCTTTCCAGATTGCGGAGGCTATTGGGGTCTTTTGTGTTTCCATATACATTTTTAGAATATTTGTTCTAGATCTATGAGAAAAGACATTGATATTTTAATAGGAATTGTATTGAATCTGAAGATTGCTTTGGGAAGTATGGACACTTTAATGATGTTAATTTTTCCTATCCAAGAACACAGTATATGCTTCCACTTATTTATACCTTCTTCAATTTCTTTCTTCAGTGTCTTATAATTTTCAGAGTATGGGTCTTTTACCTTCTTGGCTAAATTCATTCCTAGGCACCTTGTTGTTGTAATAGTGAAAAAGATTGTTTTCTTAATTTCTCTTTGTGCTAATTCATTATTGGTGTATAAAAATGCCACCAATTTCTGAATATTAATTTTGTATCCTGCTACTTTGCCAAATTCATTTGTTAGATCTGGTACTTTTTTTTGGTAGAGTCTTCAGGATTTTTTATATATAATATGTCATCTGTGAATAATGACAATTTTACTTCCTCCTTTCTACTTTGTATGCCTTTTATTTCTTCTTGTGTGATTGCCGTGTCTAGGGTGTCCAGTACTATGTTGAATAAAAGTGGTGACTATAGACATCCCTGTCTTAAGGGAAATGCTTTTAGATTTTTCCCATTGAGTATGATATTGGCAGTAGATTTGTCATATATGGCCTTTATTAGGTTGAGGTATGATCCTTCTATTTCTACTTTGAAGAGAACTTTTATCATGAGTGGGTGTTGGATTTTGTCAAATGCTTTTTCTGCATCTATTGATGGGATCATGTAGTTTGTATCCTTCATTTTGTTTATGTGATGTGTCACATTTATTGATTTGTGAATATTATATCAACCTTGCATTCCTAGAATAATTCCTACTTGATCATGGTGTATGATCTTTTTAATACATTGCCGGATCTGGTTTGCTAATATTTTCTTGAGGATTTTAACATCTATATTCATCAGGGAAATTGGCCTGTAATTTTCTTTCTATGTAGTGTCTTTATCTGGTTTTGGAGTTAGGATAATGCTGGATTTTAGAAGTATTTTCTCCTCTTAAATTTTTTCGAATAGTTTGAGAAAGATAGGTGTTAGTTCTTCTTTGAATGATTGGTGAAATTCTCCTATGAAGCCATCTGGTCCAGGACTTTTGTTTGCTGGGAGTGTTTTTGTTTTTTTGTTTTTTATTACAGCTTCAATTTCATTAGTTGTAATTGGTCTATTCAGGTTTTTAGATTCTTCCTGATTCCGTTTTAGAAAATTGTATGTTTCTAAGAATTTATCCATTTCACACAAATTTGTTGGCATATAGTTGTCCATAGTATTTTCTTACAACCCCTTGTATTTCTGTTGTGCCAGTTGTTACTTCTCTTTTATTTCTGATTTTATTTGGGTTTTCTGTGTAAGGGTCAGCTTTTCCCATCTTAGAGCTGGGGGCAGATCTGAAAGTGGTTCATCATAGTAACCACTAACAGGAGGTAAGTGGTCCACCTCCACCGTTCAGCTACTCTGCCTCCTTCTGAGTTTGCCTGGTGTTCCTCCAGAGCCTTCCAAAGAAGACTGTAGAGTGGGCCCAGGCTGGTCAAAACTCGCAGACTCTACCCAGGTTTCGAGCTCAGGAGGGTGTGGTGACGAGAGGTTGGGAGGACGGGGCTAGTGGGTTCCCTATTGGGAACCACATGGTCAGGCACTCAAAGAGGGGAAAGTGGCCAAACTACTCAGTCTCTGCCAGACTGTCTCAATTCTAGCTCCCCCAGGAGAAGCTTGCTGCAGTTTCAGGTAGGGTGCTGCAGCTAGCCATCCCTTCTGCAGGGGCAAATAGGGCAGAGCCACTTAGGGCTCAGGGAGGACAGATCAAAGTGTCTCTCGTTGGGGGTGTTGTTGGCTGAGGAAGGAGCCAAATACTTCGTCTTGGTTCCAGACAATAGCCTCCGAGGGAGATATACTCTGTCCCAGCTTTGGGCATCACTCTTTTCCCCCCACAACTGAGCTTAGCCCCGGGGGGGGGGGGGGGAGAGGAAGCGGGGAGGTGAGCACACTGGGACTTTGTGGGGCAGGTCTAAATAGTCTTCTGTTGGGTGTGGTGCTGGCCAGCCTGCAGGAGGGGGACAGGCATTTCTTCCCTTTCCTGGGACAGTGTGGGCTGAACTCACAAGGGAGATCAGAGTGTCCCCTTAGCAATGTAGCTTCACAACCCAGAACTCGCCTGTCTGATTCCCAGGCAAAAGCCTCTCTGGGGGACGTGCTCCCAGAGTCCCAGCTCTGTGTGACACTAGATCCCCCTGAGTGACTGAACTCATCAGGGTGGGCCACAGAGGGGCAGGGCAAGCCAAGTGATTTAACAGGTGTGGGGGGCAAGCTAGCTGTGTGCTAGAGGTTCCCTTTCCAAAGCTCTACAGTTCAGTCACTGTCTGAGCCTCTGCCAAGAGCTTCTCCAGAGAAAGATCACCCAAAAGTCACTGCTGCGTGCAGCCAGCAGACCCCTGTGCAGGGCCCGAGCATGGCAGAGTGGTGTTGCTAGTAGTCGGAGGACCGGGCAGTGCACTCCCCAGGCTGCTGCTGCACAGTAGGAGTGCTTGACCCTGGGAAGGTGGCCACTGGGTCTCTAGCGGACTTCCTTCTCTCCCAGGCAGAGTGAATCCCCACTGATTTTCACTATCAGATGTGGCTTCTTCCGTAAATCCTTGCTTATAATATTTCAGTTCAGCTAGCCTTCAATTGGTTATTTAGGTTGACTGCGATATAATTTAGCTGTAAATTTGGTTTGGCACCAAGAGCAGGTGAGTGTAGCTTCCCTGTACTCTGTAGCCGTCTTGAAATCCCCATTTTTCTTTTTTCAAAGCACCTGATAAGGTCTTCTGTAGACTTTGAAATCTACTAGTTTTGATTTCTGTGAAGAAAAGTTTTCTCAACCATCAAATTGCCGATGTCATATGTATATTAAAATATAATGTTTTCCCTTACTAATAAAATAAAAATATATTCTTATAAATTGGTTATATCTTTTACTAAACACTTAAAAACATAACAACCTCGCTTTTCTCCAACTCTTTTTGCTTGGAGCGATAGATGAGCTGGATCTTGCATAGACTGGTAGTTTTTGTTAGAGTGTGGTAATCATTTTGAAAGCAATAAAAAAAATTAAAGAATGTCATTTATCAACAAGGGTATGATTCAGTGATCAAAACCAAGGGAACAGCAAACAAATTCCTTGGATGCAATGAGGAGAATGGACTAGGGTGAGAGTGAAGGGATAAAATGAAGGGAATTAGCAGCATGAGTACTTAAACAATCCAGGAGAAAGATGACAGTGTGATGTGCATTGAGATAAGTGAACAACAGATTGTAGAGATATGTAAGAGGTAAAAGAAACAGAATGAGGCAATTAGACGTGGGATTGAGTAAGAGAGGTAAAGGTAGGAGTGCTACTGTATTTCCGGCTTGAAAAAATAGTTATTAGAATTAGGTAAGGACCAGAATTGGAAGAGGTATCATGTACATAGAACCATGGGTTAATTTTGGCCAGGTTGAATCCGAGTTGCCTTTGAGAGTCTAAAGGCAGAGGTGTCAAATAGGTAATCAGATATACTCACCAGAAGAGTGATCTATATAGTAGAGAAAAAAATGAAAACACATCGAATTCATGAGACTATGGATGGCCTTTGAAATCAGGGCCAAGCATGTGGTTATTTAATCTTCAGAAATAAACAAATCGGTTAATTTTCTTGTACCTTCATTTTTATTTTATACACCATAAAATTATTGAGCTACACTAACAAATACATTTCTTGCTATTAGTGACTGACCTTCTATGAAGATTTGTATTAAATGGTAATTATCTCTTAATATATACCAAAAATTTTCTAACTTGATGATTTAATGTTTGATTTTTAAACTTGTTATCAGTGCATTCAGCAAAGATGATTGCCATTTCTGGGAAATAAGTTTTCATAAATCTAAACACATTTGCTCTGCTCTGATGTAATTTCTCCAGTCATATACTAGCTATGATGGTCTCTTGCCTACTCAAGTTCACTGTTATAAATCTACTCCTCTCTGTTGCCCACGTCGTCTTTTCCCTCTCTATTGGATTAGCATACATCTGTGGTTTTACACTGGATCAGTTTGGCTAAGCTGTAACTAAGTTTCACAGAAACCTCTTCTTTGTATGGCTCCAGGGTAGAGTTATCTAAAAGAGAAATTTGCATGAGATTTGGAAAGTTGAAATGTAGCAGTTCACATTATTGTCTGAAGATCATTGGGTATAGGTGTAGTGTGAGACAGGTGCATAGGTCCCAGTAGGTTCTAGATTTTCTTTGCTCTCTTTTGTGGTGTGAAAAGATGCAGAGGTTCTAGCATATTCCACTTTCCCCCCCCTCCCCTTCTTGGGTCTTCTTCCTGGTTATCAGCCCTGCTGACCAACAGTAACTCCAGCCCAACGTGAAATGCTGTAGGTTTCATAGTCTTCTCCGTTAGCTCTTTGTTATGGTCCCACTCTGACATCTGGTCATGCCTAGCTTTCTAGATCTCCTCTCAACCCTTGATTACCCAACCACCTCAGTGCTTCAGGAAGGCTTGCTAGTAATTTAATTACTTTTATTTGACCCCCCAACTCTGCCTTTTGGCTTTTGGCCACTTAATTTCTCAGCTGCTCTCATAAATGTGTAAATTTGTATTAGGGCTCTTCAGAGAAACAGAACCAATACAATAGGATATATATATTATATATTATATGTGGTATGGATATAATATATAATAAAGTATTATATAGCCTATTGGTTCTGTTTTCCTAGACATACATACATACATATATATGTAGAAATACATACATATAATTGTAGGAATTGGCTCACATGATTATGGAGGCTGAGTAGTTCCATGATCTGCCATCTGCACACTGGAGAATCAGGAATGTCAGTGGTATAATTTAGTCTGAGTTTAAAGGTCTGAAAACCAGGAACAATGATGTCTGAGAGAAGAAGATGGATGTCCCAGGGCGGCAAAGAGCATAATCATTCTTCCTCTGCCCTTTCCTTCTATTCAGTCCCTCCACAGGTTGGATGATGGCCACCTCCATTGGTGAGGGTAATCTTCTTTACTTAGTCTACTGAGTCAAATGCTAATCTCTCTGGACACACTCTCATAGACACCCAGAAATAATGTTTCTGGATATCTGGGTATCCATTAGCCCAGTCAAGCTGACACATAAAATAACTGTCACAAAAGTCATATTCCTAAAATCACTTAGTCTATAATAATACTCTTAATGGTTTTGCTGCCCTGCTTGAATCTTGACTGAAAGAGCATATAATTATTTCGTTTTAATATTAAGGTGGATGAAACCCTATTCTGTCAGCCACCACCATATTACATTCTATTCTTTGGATCAAAATTTCTCTAAAGAATTTTCTATATTTGCCAAATATTTGATTCTAACTCACTCTGATTAAACTTTCATCTCTGACACGCCACCAAAATGACTGAGTCAAGGTAAAAATGATACCCAGGTTCCTAAGTCAAAGGGTTAATTTTTAGTCCTTGTGTTACTGGGACTATGAGCAGCATTTTCTTCCTTGGCACACTTTCTTCACTTGTATTCTAGGATACCACATCTTTTTTTTGTTTTTTCTCGTATCTTACTGGCTGTTACCCCTCAGTCTCTTTTGCTAGCTTCTTGTCTTCCTTATACTTTTTTTTTTTTAATATAAAATATCTTTATTGATTTCAGAGAGAGGAAGGGAGAGGGGGAGAGAGAGAGAGAGAAACATCAATGATGAGGTCATTGATCGGCTGCCTCCTGCATGCCCCCGACTGGGGATCAAGCTGGGAACTCCGGGCATGTGCCCTGACGGGAATCGAACCCCGATCACCTGGATCCTCAACCGCTGAGCTACGCCGGCTGGGCTCCTTGTGCCCTTTTAATATTTGCACTCAATCCTTTGCCGTCTTCCCTTCTCTATGGACAGTTACTCCCTCCGGGATCTAATCTTGTCATTGTTGTCTACTTACCCATATGCTCAAATGTGTAGATCTAACAGGGTATCTCAAAATCCAGACTATTACTTCTAACTGCATATTCCACCTCTCTACTGGGATATCTATATCTAAGAGTCCTCTTAAAATCAGTATATCCTAAATTTCTATTTGTAACCTCCATTCCCCAAATTCAGCTCTATATGCAGCCTTCTCCATTTCGTGTGATAGCAGCTCCATCCTTCCTGTCATTCTGTCCAAAAACTGTAGTCACTTCTAATAATCTCTTTTTCTTAAATCCCAAATTACCCCCAAATTGTGTTGAGCCAGCCTCCAAAATATATCTAGAATCCACACACAAACTTCATAGCTACCCTACGACTGACCCAGCATCCATTTACCTAAGGTGACTGCCACAGCCTTCTGACAGTTGTCCAACTTTGTCTCCCTGTAGTTTATTATGAACCCCACAGCCACCAGAGCCTTTAAAAACATGCTGTAGCGTTCATTCCCTTTCTCAGAATTCTGCCGTTGATCTCTATTTTTGTTCAGAATAAAGTTAAAATTCTTACAATGGCTCACAAGACACTAAATACTGTGAGGCCCTCTTTCCCTCCATCTCCTACCCCCTCTGTGCTTCAGTCGTATGGCTTCCTTGCCCTTCCTCAGTCATGGCACCTTATGGCCTTTGACTCACTGATGTTCATTCCCCACCGCCCTCCATATCAACTTGGATAATTCTCTCATCTTCTTCAAATATTTACTCAAATCCAATTTTTAAAATAAGACATATCCTGACAAACCTGTCTAATACTGTAACCTATCTCTGCCTTCGCCTTGACACTCTAAACCGCCCCCCACTACTCTAGTTATTCTTTTTATATAGTATTTATCAGTGCTCTTACAAGATATAATCTACTTAGTTGTTATACCTGCTTATTTTATGCCTGTTCCAGATAAACATTAAGTTCTCTTTGGGCAGTCTTCATCCGTTTTGGTCATTTACACACACCACGTGTTTAGGCTGGTGCTTGGCTCCTCGTAGGCATTCAGCAGAGGTGCGCCACCAGCTTTTTACAGCGGCCTGTGATACTACCTTGGATCTGGCTTTCCTGGTGTGTAAGATGTACAATACGGTCTCTTCTTCAGGGCCTTATGCTTTATGAGTCATGACGTTGCCTTCTACATAATTTAGGAATGCTTTGATGCTGCTTATTTGTCACTATTATTTATCTTCATTCCAGAAAAGTTATAGGAGAGTGGAAATCCCCTTTGAACATGAGACAGAGCAGTTTAGAGTGTACAAAGTGTTCACTTAGTTTTTCATTGTCAGTCACCTTTCACACTAAGAGTCCGCTGCAAATAGCCATCATAATTTTTTCTTTAGTTTATATTCTTTGCATTTTTAAGCTAACGTATTTTACCCTTTCACTCTTCATTGTCACATTGTATCTCTCTGGCATTATAAGTATTCTGAGGTATAACCCACTCTCTTGCCATTCTCTTGGTTGACATTCCAGTAATGGAATGCACCCTTTAGGTTCTGGAAATGCCTGCTAGGTTATGACCTCCTCTCAGTGTAAGTAAGCACTTTAAATTTTCTCACCTGTCTGCCATATGCCATTACGTTTGTGCTTTGTTACTTTAGTCAATGCATAATATTTGTTTCTCAGTGCAGGAAAAATTGTGATCTGTGCTATTTTAGATCTAGAAAATACATAGTTGTATGTTTGAGTTAAATATCTATGATCTCTTTTACCTAAAGCAAAACCAGTTAGGCTATTTTAATATTTCTAGATTATTTTATGTCAAGAGAAGAGCAATGTAAATCAGTGAATTTTAGTCACTGAAGCTAAAATGACAAACTAGAGAATATTTAGAATATTTCTGAAATATGATTTATATGGCAAATATTACCTATATGATAATAGTTATAAAGATGAAGGTAGAAACTATAACAAAAGACCAATTTCTGGAGAAGTGTAAAAATACTGTTATACTACTAGACACATTATAATAATTTTATATTAGACTGTTCCTGTAGTTTCACATTTTCAAGGGGCCACTTTTTCCAGTCTTAGCAGTGGCTGGCATTTCTCACACTGTGTGGTTCAGCCATGCCAGGTTGCCCTCAGTTCCTCCAGTATGCCAGGCATTTCCCTGCCATTGTTCTCACTGCCTGAAACGTCCTGACTCTGACAGCAGTTGTCCCACACTGTTATTTATTTTTTTCTAGCACCTACTTCTCTTTTTAAACTTTGTTCAAGTGTTGCCCCTCTTTCCTTGAATCCTACCTGGAAGAAGCATCCAGTTTTCCCTTTGAAAATCTAGAGTAATGGATTATATCATAAGGCCCGTAAACAAGCATGCAACTTTCTTACATACAGATCATTTTCTCTGACTAGACTAAGTCTTTTAAAGGAAATGATAATATCCTAGATGTTATAAAATGTCCAGAACATAACATGCCTAAGATATGTGGTAGTTATTTAATTAAATTTTCAAGTGACTGAAATAATGACTTAAATATGGGAAATTCTGAAATAATGACAAGATAGAAAATAAGTTGCAGAGAACAAACTAGATGTAATTGAAAACATTATCTCTGATTTTCATTTAAGTATATAAATAAGCAAAAATGAGAGTAAGCAATTTAAAGTAAATCCAGTGACCTATTTAAAAAGACAAGAGGGAAACCATATTGTTTCATCACTATGCTCTGAAGTCTGAGAAAACTCAAGATACAGAGAAACTGTAACCTAATAAAGTATAAACTTTTAATTCATTGGAAACTAGCTTTGGTTATAAGCAAGATTTCTAGTCCATTATCATCAGCAGCTCATCTTTTAAAAAAAAAAAAGCTTTAAAATCCTCACCAGAGAATATGTTTTTATTGATTTTAGGGCAAGAGGAAGAGAGAGGGAGGAAAGGAGAGATAGAGAAACATCAGTCGGTTTTATGCATCACCTCACTGGGGACCTAAGCACCCCTGACCGGGGATCGAACCCCAAATCTGGGTGTGTACCCTGAGGGAGAATCGAACCTGCATCCTTTCAGTGTACAGGATGATGCTCCAGCCAACCAAGCCGCGTTGGCCAGGGCAGCAGCTCATCTTTTTCTAATCTATTCAGAGACTAACATTCCAGAACAAAAATGACAGAGAAAGGGACAGGTGAAAGCCTGTCGCACACTTGGGAGCTTTATCGCTTCATCAGAAACAGAGACTGGACAGAGAGGGCTGGGGCTGTGTGTGCCAGGGCTCTCCCTGCTTTATTCTGCTGAGAGCTGGGGCAACTGCACCTTACTCTTGAGCATCAACAGAGAAATGCCATTTTGAGCAGGGAAAGGTCTAGTTCTAGTCCTGTGGGCCTAGAGTTGAGTGTTCACTAAGTATCAGAATTGCACGAGATGCTGTGCAGAGCGGCCTGCTGCAGATGGTGACGAGCGGGAGCTGTCAGAAGGCCTCCGTGTGGGAGAGTCAAGGGGACAGATGACACCTCTCCCACACTGTTGTTATCAAACCTTAGTCTGATACAGATTTTGCCTATTCAAAGGGTGGAGACAGAGCCTAAAAAAGGGAAAAAATACCCATATGGTAACAAAAGGGAAATAGTACATTTCTTGAAGACATAGAGGGAAAAAACAAATATCTGAAAGTGACTTATTATGAGAAGCAGATGGAGACTAAAGGAGACATCTGTGTGATGACATCTAAAATATGGAGTAGACAGGAATCATGGTTGAGAAGCAACTTGCGCATCAGTATATAAATCTTCACTCTCTTTTCCAAATCACCATCAAATGAACAAAAGGATATTAAAAAACAGAAGGAAAATTCACAGTTTTCGATAAAAATTATGGGAGGATGCCATCCATATGCCAGAAACATCAAGGGCAGGACAATGTTAAATGAAGGCAATGGGGAATTCCTTTTAAACTTTTTTTTTCAGAGAAAGTAGTATGAGATGATAAGAATTAAACATGATCAAGAAAGAAACTAATTACTATTTCTCTAGTCTGTTATATTAAGACTGTAGTTGAATAGTCAAAGACAGGTTTGGGGATGGGAGAGAAATCTGTTAGAAATTTTTTAGCGATATATGTGAATCCCCTTTAGAACTAGGTTACTGAGGAAAAACAGGAGCAGGAATTCCTGTTGGAAACAAGATGATCTCAGGGCATTTCTAGAGTGGAGGGCGCAGTCTCAGAAAGGATAGTCGTGCCATGTTGAAAATAGAGAATAATAATAGTTTTGGAACCAAAAGAAAGATAGTTGAAAGGTTAGCCCCTCTCACAGGAAGCTCACCAGTGACCACATGACTACTATGGCTCTAGATTAGGCAGGCGATTTGCTCACAGAAAGGGTGATATAAACTTACATGAAACCAGTTTTCAGCTTGAGATCTGAAGAGTTTTAAATAGCTTTCAGAAAACACTAAGGAGATCAAAGTAAAATATGTCTTTGTGAGGAACTCCTCACCTAGAATGTGCTTTTTCTTCAATGACGTGTAAACAAACTAAAACAGCAAACACTGAAGGGAATCATCTATCTAAAAGAAGATAAAGGTAACCCCCGAGGTAAAGGAAGATAGTCCTTCTGACTGAAAACACTGGAGTGTCATTTTTTTTTCTTTAAAAAATGACAGTGGTATTTTGATGGGGATTGCATTAAATCTGTATATTGCTTTGGGTAATATGGCCAGTTTGACTATGTTGAGTCTTCCAGTCCTGAACATGGGATATTTTTCCATTTTTCTGTGTCTTTTTCAATCTCTTTTAATAATGCTTTGTAATTTTAGTATATAGATCTTTCACGTTCTTTGTTAAGTTTATTCCTAGGTATTTTATTCTTTTGGTTGCAATTGCAAAAGGAATTTTGTTTTCTTTTCTTTTTCTGAAGTTTTGTTGTTAGTATACAGGAAGGCAATGGATTTTTGTACATTGGTTTTGTATCCTGCAACTTTATCGTATTTGTTTATTGTTTCTAATAGTTTTTTTGGTGGAGTCTTCAGGGTTTTCTATGTACAAAATCATGACATCTGCAAAATGCGACAGTTTTACAGAACTTTTTTTGTTTTGTTTTTTGTTTTTTTAATTCTAACCCCAGGATATGTTTTCCATTGCTTTTCAGAGAGAGTTGGGGGGGGGAGGGAGAGAGAGAGAAAGAGAGAAAGGAAGGAAGGAAGGAAGAGGTGAGAGA
This sequence comes from Miniopterus natalensis, assembly GCF_054644295.1. Taxonomy (NCBI): domain Eukaryota; kingdom Metazoa; phylum Chordata; class Mammalia; order Chiroptera; family Miniopteridae; genus Miniopterus; species Miniopterus natalensis. Next base: position 16,161,296 of record NC_142092.1, on the reverse strand, counting down.
GACACATCAATTGGTTGCCCCCCCCATACACCCCACCTGGGCTGGGGATCAAACCTGCAACTGAGGTACGTGCCGTGCCCTTGACCGGAATCGAACATGGGACCCTTCAGTCCGTAGACCGAAGCTCTAACCACTGCGCTGACTTTGGGTTGTGGTCACACAGAGCAATATGCAGAAACCCACACCTGAAACCTATATGTTCGTATTAACCATGGTCACCCCAATAAGTTTAACTTGAAAAAAGAAATTTATGTTGTTATGTAATTCAGAGGAATGTGAACTCTGTGAAAGAACTCAGATCCAGACTCAGTCAAAAAAAAAAAAGGAAAAAAATTGAGCTGGTAGAGTTAGGAAAAAACTTAAAAAACTACAGGAGCAGAATGAACAACTGAAATAGAAACAGTAAAGATCAGAAAATCAGACAAGTTACATGTGGAAAAGCTTAGGAGAGTCTGGGAAAGGGGGACTGATAATAAAGATCCAAAACATGAATAATTATTTTATTCTGAAGAACAATTCAGAATAGAAATATAGAAATAATATAGAAAGATGTAGTAATAGAAAACGTTTCAGAGATGAAAAACAAAAATAACGTAAAAAACGCTGACCCTGAAATTGAAAGAAGATCATCATCTGACAGGTAGTGCTGTTCTCAGAGAACTGTGTGGATTGCTCTTCTCCTTTGCTAGTGAGAGTGGGGTTCTTGGGGTGCTGCTGGAATAAGCTTTTCCGGAGGCCCCCAGGGAGGATGGGTGTGGTAGAAAGCTTTATCTGCACGGAGCTATATCCCTTGGTTCCTGAAGTCCCATTTCCCTCAGCTCAGTCCTGGAGAAGGTGCAGCTGGGGATTCAGCAGAGCTAGAAGCAGAGCCAGCGTCCCGGGTTTCCATCCCCTGGTGGCCCTGGGCCCGGCCCAGCGTCAGGCTAGTTGCAGGCCATCATCATAGTGAGTGGGGCCCGCAAGGCTGTGGGCCACCTGGGCGAGTGCCGAGCGTGAGAGCCCCGCAAGCCAGGAGTCAGGTGGGAGCAGCAAGAGTGCAAGAGAGGTAAGTCCTTTGTTCAGGAGCTTACGTGTCTCAGATCATCCAGTGCTTGCAGTGACTATGTCTACTCTGGCCAATGACCTGTCCCCAGGTGTGACTGACAGGCCAGTACCTTCCCTACCTCACCCAGGTTTTACTGGGCATGCCTATAATATTCAGCCTTCCCTTCGTTCCTTTCCAGCTAATGAATAACTGAGTTAAATACAGTGGTGGAAATACCACCTACATTCCTGAAACGTGCAAATGTCTTTCTTTTTCTTTTGTTAAACCCATCCTGCTACTCATGTAGGCAGGAAAAAGATTAAAAGAAGGAAAGGAAATCGGAGTTGTAGATTTGTTCTAGCAACAATTTTGAAAAGTGAGAGGTAACAAATTATGTAAAGAGTTTAGGAAAAATATATAATCAAAATGTGCTTCATATGTAAAAGCACATAATGACACTAACAAAACATACAAGGCATGTCTTTAAAATAAGTGTTGCTAGGTACAGTTACCAACTGAAAAGCTAAATGAAAGTAAAGAATAATGAATTAGGTTGAATTGTTACAATTATGGTTATTTAACATGGTACACCTATTACAAATAATTTTAGAAGATGCTCCTCAACTTACAGTGGGGTTATGTCTCAATAAGTTGAAAATATTAAGTTGAAAATACATTTAATACACCTAACCTACTGAGCCTAGCCTACCTTAAATGTGCTCAGTACATTTACATTAGCCTAAAACTGGGCAAAATCATCTCGCCACTGTTGCCCAGAATGACCAGTATTATTCCACATATCACTAGCCTGGGAAAAGATAACAATTCGAAGTACGATTTCTACTAAACACATATCGCTTCTGAACCACCAGTAAAGTCAGAAAAGCAAAAGTTGAACTATTGTAAGGCAGGGACTGTCTGTATAACATAAAATGATACTAATCTAATAGCAAGTACTTTAAATTCCAGGCTATATTTTCCCCTCCCTGCAAAGCAGGGAGATGCAGCAGCAGAGAACAGACGGACAGAGTTCCAATATGTGTCCTTTGTATTTTAGTTCTATTGCAGTAAAGCCAGAGTGGGTGTTTTATTGTTGATGATGGTCATTGGAAGTGTATACAGTGAAGTATTTAAAAATATCGATGTTAGATGTTTGTAGAATTAAAGATAATATGTGCGCATTTTGTATTAGTAGAGTAAAATACGGAGCACCCCTCCAATACTGTGCAGCAGACACTGTTAGTGCCCCGTGTCCTCTTGGCCTGCTGCTGGGGTCACCAGATCTCCAGTGGATAGTCCCCATATAGGCAGCTTTCCACCCAAGACACCTTTGTGTCTCACCTTCCTCCACCTTTGCCTGAGGGTTTTCTCTGGAACTACAGGAACTTACTCAGCCTGCTGGAAAGGAAGCCCAGGAATTAAACACCCTCAGAGATAACTCATCCAGTGAGGGTTGGGAGTCAGCTGATAAGATCCCCAGGTCCCCTGTCTTTCCGAGGGACAATCCTAACACCATTCTGTAAATCCCTCAGGGGATTTTCAGAGGGATTGAGCCTCAGTTGCTCACACTGGTACTGCCTGCATTCAAGTGACTCTTATTGCCCTTTTTTTTTTTAAATTCTTCCCAGTCTCACTTTCTCACTTCCTTATTTCCTTGCTTGTGCTTTCTCCCAAATAAACTTGATTCATGCTACTTTGATGAAACCTAGACTAAAACACAGAAAATAAAGTATAGAATTCAAGAAAGCATTATAAATATGATGAAAGAAAAATAAATCTATGTATTTTGACAAAGGATAGCGATATCCTAAATTATTCAACTGAAAATAAGACCTTCAGATTGGATCAAATTGCAAATTATCTAGGAGAGAGAGTACTAAAAACAGTTGACCATGATAGTTTAAAAAGAAAAGAGTGGGTAAGTTATTGGTTAAATACAAAGCAGAGTAAAAATATGGTAATACCAAAATAAGGATTTAATAGACAAAACATAAAATGGATCACCTTACATAAAGGTTATCATTTAAGCCTAAAAGTTTTATATCAGATACTAATTTATAACATTTAATAATTTGTTTTATTATAAGAAAAAAAACAATGAATTTACAATATTAACCAACATAATGGAGGAGGGAATAATTAGTATATGAACAGGATATAAAAACAGGAAACAGTAGAAATAATTAAATCTAAGGGTAAGTTCTTAAAAAATAGGTGTAACTTTTCCTAATTATTACAAAAATATGATAAAACTGATATATGCAAACTTAGAGAAGAGAATAGGAGTATTATTACAGGTATATATATATATATATATATATATATATTATATAAGACTGATTTAAAAATATGTATAACCTAGGTTGTTAATACTCACTTTGCAAGTCTTCCTGTAATAGAGTATAATTTTCTAGGAACTATAAATAACAAAACTCCTGTCAAAATAAATGTTCAAGCCTCATCAGAATAATTAAATAAATATAAATTTAAGTAATTATCAAAGAATTATCTTCATACAAGTTCTGAGTCCACATCATTCTTTTATTGATATATTTTTCCTCATGGCTATCACATATTTTTTTTAACTTTGATATTTAAAGAACTTGAAGGTCATTTATTTCAAATTTTAAAGCAATAGACAATGCCTTATTTTATCTGAATTGTTCACAGAAGAGTAAAAAACGTATTGTCAAGCTTTAAAATTAATTTTCAGTAACTACCATGATTGTAATTCTAAAACCTAACAAGAGAAATGAAAAGTAAAACTACATACTCATTTGATTGAAGAAGGGGTAAACCATCAAATAATAGACTTGCATCTAAACCTTAACAGTATATTGGCCTTTGAAAGTGTTAGGAATGAAATAGTTGTCTTATATTCATCAACTTATTAAGCTTTAATAATATTAAAAGCTCAAAGGAGAAATATTTATCATTTTCTTGAAAGATTCCAAAAAAAATTTAGTAAAATTTAGTATTCATCTTATTAAAAATTAAACCTCTAAGAAACTAGGATTAGAAGAATATTTCCTCAATATGATAAGTCATCTCTTTGTCAAACCATGAGCCAAGATACACTTAACAATGAAACACTAAAGAAGCCCACATTAAATCAAATTTATAACCAAGGTTCCTGCTGATACAATTATTATTATTCTACTTAAATCAATAAAACAGGAAAAAACAGGAAAGTATGAGTAAATATTAGGAAATGAAGGTAGAATTACCATTATTAGAAGATCATTTGATTATTACCAGGAAACCTAATGAAATTGACCAGTTATTGCCAAAAAAAGAGAAAGGTTTTGTGACCTTTCTGAGAATAAAATGCGATTATAAAAATGAGTAATTTTCTTGCATAGCATATTGGTTAAGAGCATAGTTTTGGAATCAAACCAATAGGATTTGAATTTTAGTTCTTGGATAATATTAGAGCAATTACTTCAGATTAACTAAACTTCAGTTTCTTCTGCATAAAACTGAACCAATAATGCCTAACCTCACAGGCATATGTGATGAATGAATGAGTTAAAGTCTGTTAGCTAATAGTAAACAGTAAGTGCTCAATTAATAGTAGCTATATTTTGTTTTAGATTAAGAAATATAATTTTAGATATATCTGATAAATTTAAAGGCAGTAGAACAAAAACATGATTTATCACATTCAAATCATTATAGATCACTGAAATAAGAAAGTAAAGAAAAATAAAACAAAACAAAAAAAGCAGATAGAAAAAAGTCAACAACAGAAATAAAACCAAGATATTTGCTGAAAATATGTTTAATTGCCATAAAATAGAGTCTCTACACTCACCAGTTACCTTTGCCAGCATTGTGAAACACCACGTACAGTATTTGCCACTGACATCAGGGACAAGTTAAAGATTCTCACCATCATGCCCTTTAATAGATGTTACCCTGGACACTCTAGCAATCCATATGGAAATAAGATGTAAATTGTTAAGAAGAATGACACTACATTGTTACTCAATGCAGACAGTCATTTCAGAAAACAAAAGAAAATAAACTGAGAAACTTTAAGAAAAAAAATAACCGGAATGGACAAATTTATAAACACCCTAATAAAATACAATAATAAATTCCTATTCACAGTAGCATGAAGGTAGATTTAAACAGATGTCATTTACATGAGCAAAATCACAAAGTTAAAATCATAAACAAGAGACCTTAAAAAAGGCTTGAATACATAGAAAAAAAGATGTCATATTTTGGATAGAAAGACTGAGTATTAAAAAATGTCATTACTGCCTAAATTAAATAAGGAGGTAACATGTTTAAATTAAAATCCAAATGGAATGTATTTTAGAACCTGTAAAATATTTTCTATGTAAGTACAAGAAGTTGAGAACAGTCAAGGGGAAAAAGTAGTATAATAGGTCAGTTTTGCTAACAATATAAAGTATAAGTTAAATTAATTAAAAACCGATAAGTACAGCCCTGGCCTGTGTTGCTCAGTGGTTAGAGCGTCTGCTTGGGCACCAAAAGGTCTCAGGCTCGATTCCTGGTCAAGGGCAAGTACCTAGATGGTGGGTTTGCTCCCTGGTCCTAGTCGAGTCTACAGGGGAGGCAACCAGCCTATGTGTCCCTCACATTGATGTTTCTGTCTCTCTCTTTCCCCTTCTCACCATCCCTTCTTTCCACTCTCTGAAAAGCAGTGGTGAAAATATTCTCTGGTGATGATTAACAAAAAACAAAACAAAACACAGATAGTACAATTCCAAGAAAAAGTCTGACTATTTTATATTTGAATATAAATGTCATCAAAGTTAAAGAGAATATCTGAAAAAAAAATGTTGGCACCTTTAGAAACAGCAGTATATTTAAGATAATGTGAGAAAAAAATGCAAGGGACCCCAGATAGTGGCACCCTCAGCTGCCAGGAGGAGAGGCGCTGTTGCTGAACCACAGGTGTGCCTCCTTCCCCAAACTCATGGTACCCAGTGGGGTTGAGACCAAGAAGATCTTGCAGGGAGGCCATTAGGAAGGACTCAGAGCACTGGATTTTACATCAATTTGTTATCTATCTGCTCAAAGCCAGGCTTGATGTATTGATGATACCAAGTGGCAGGTATCTCAAGCTCTTAGGACTGAAAAGGAAACGGTGAAATCATGGAGTTATTATGTGTTGGAGCTACTGTTTCTTTTACAGGGTGAGCCATGGACAGAGTGGGAATTAGTTTTTCAGTATTGGGTACATAAGGATTTGGCTTAGAATAAAATGTAATCAAACTTATGATAAATATTATATTATATCATAAATTAAATAAATCCCTAAGTAAATTTTTAAAAATCACAAGAACATTTCCTAGAACTGAAGGTCATGCATTTCTAGAATAATAAGTGCCGGCCTAATGCCTGGTGCAGTGAAGTTCCAAACAGTTTCATCACTGCAAATTATTATAATGCCAGAGATAAAGAGAAGGCCCTAAAGGATTCTAGAAAAGAGTTGATCTCTCAGTCATACAGACAAAGTAGGGTTTCGTGTAAAGGATTAAAGTCACAGTGGCGTTGGACATATGGTAAACCTGGATACGAAGACAGCAAAGCAATGTCTTTAAAAACCTAGACTTTTAATGTAAATTTCCTGTAAGTTATTTAAGAAACGGGGCTCAAACCAAGGAGAGAAAGGATGGGAGTTTATAACGCGATGCCGAGGGGGACTCCTGGGATCATGGCTGTGTGGAAGCTCTGGAAAGAAGCCTGAGAGGTTGAATATGGGAGGACTCCAGCTCAGAGGGGAAAAGATCGTCATGGTATCCCACCAAGTGGGCAGGGGTGTCAGTGTCCTGTTCAAGAGTTTGGGAATAAGTTGGAGAAAAATACATAGAGAAGTAAGAAAACAGAAAACAAGACAATTATTACATCTAAAATAATAGAGAGGAATTTTCTAACAAAATAAACAGAATCCTAGTATACTTTGTGGCTCAGAAATAAGTTTTATTTACATAGCTATATTAATGGGGTACCAAATACTGATTTAGAAATAAAAACATTGTCATATAACTATATTGGGAAAATGGAGGAGGGGAAGAGTGTATGTTAGGGGAGGTTATAAGAGACTTGAACTTTAATATCCTAATATATACATTGATGCACAATATTTAATTATTTTAATTTCAAAAGGGAATGAGTGTTTCCTTCTTTCCCCTTTCCCCCTTCCCTTCCTTCCTTCCCTCCTCCTCTCTCTTTTTTTTCTTCTGTGTCTTCTCTTCCTTCCTGGGAAGCAATGAATTGAAGCTCTTGTCCTCTCACATTGGACATTCATAGGTGGGGTACAAAAAGCAAAGAAATAGCGACAGATGAGGGTGATTTACGGACGGCCGCCTATTGGACAAATGTAGTGAGCACCTTGTTTATTCAGCGGGGAGATGCAGCGAGTGGAGAAATGTCTGGAGCGGGAATGAACGTATCGAGCTCTGAGGAACAGTAAGAGCCCTAGATGTGCTCTAAGTACCCAGTTTTTGCAGGAGGGCTACCTGGAAGAGTGTATGTTATTGAGCACATCGGGCTTTTTGAACAGGGTGACCATCTGGCTTCTCTGTGGATGGAGGGAAGGCTGAGCACAGTGGCCCAAGGAGGTCCCGAAGGCTTGGGCGGGCCTGGTAGCTGGAGGTGGCAGAGCTGTGGCCTCCTGACCTAACACCAAGGCTTTCTCAGCCAGCTGAGAGGAATCAGTGTGCTGAGCTTCTTTGTGGGTCTTCTCAGAGTGGCTCTTTCTCTGGAAACGCTGTCAGCTACGTGCCCGAAGCTTCTGGATGTACGGTCCTGGAGCTCTGACTTACGAGAGATTAGTGAATGGGCCCTGGGGAGCGAGGAGCTGTCAGAGAAAACGTTCTGATCACCCTCACACCCAGCCCCGTTCAAAGAAAAGCATAATGAACTGAAAGGCATCATCCTCAACAAATCAGTGCATCGGGATGACCTGAAACAGCTTCCCAACATTTCGGTGTTGTGGCTGAGCACCAGTGAGACTGCCTCGGGAAGGCCAGCTCCTCCAGGGAGTGCGCGCATCCCTGCCGAGCGGATGATGGAACACTGCGCCGAGCGCTGTGTGGACAGCTTGCACCGCCGGTGCGCAGAGGGATTCTCAACAAATGTGTGCTGCTTAAGAGCATGGGAATGCGCTTCCTTCATTGTGTCAGCGCAGCACTGTCTGTGTGATGTACTTAGTGTGGGTGCTGAAACCGAAACAGTTATCATTTCCTGTCCCCGAAGTCTCATTACAAGCCAGCTAATTCTCTTTATCTATGTTCTGATAGCTTCTCTATTAGCATAAAGAAACTGTGTAATAGAATGACTTTTGACTGTATGTTCCAACCTTAATAAGATGTGGTTTAACGGCTTCTACAAGTTTATCTCCTTCCTAGCACTTTAGTTGAAATGAGACAGGACAAACATTTTTGCTGAATCTTTCATAGGATTTCAGGACTACCTACCACACCAGGATAGAGAGCAGTTTTTACTGTTCCCTCCCCCCTTTTTTTTTCTTACCACAAATATTTGCTGAGCACCTAGGATGTCCTAAGCAGTGAACAAGGTAGAAAAACTTCCCTTCACTTATGATCTTATTAAAATGGGGAGATATTGAGGACAGAAAGCATTAAGTAAAATATGTTGTACATCACATAGTGATAAGTATTATGGAGAAAAATAAAGCAGGTAAAGTAACTGGCTGCCTTGCAGTTCAGGGGAATACGTGGTGGGGAGGGGAGGCGTGTTTTGAAGTCAGGCTGGCTACTGGCTGGCTCCAAGTTTCCATCAGTCATGATTTAATACTTGCATACTCTTTACCTTAGTCATGGAGTAAGGTGCCCTTTGAGAAGCTTGATGGACAGTGCATTGTAATGGGAGACAAGAAGCCTAGATTTTAGTTTTACTTTGGCTGTTCTTCCCTCTCTCTGGACTGTGTTATCTACTCCCCTGGATTTTAACAGTATCTGAGGGATAGACTCCCGACTTACTTCTCCAGACCTGGTTCGTAGCCTAGGCTCCAAAATACGGTGGATGCCACGTCCCCCGCCCCCGAAGGTCCCACAGGCATCTCAAAATCAGCATATTGAAATATGAACTCACTACCCTACCATGCACCTCCTGACACATGCGGTCATTTTCCCGAATTCCCAATCTTGTTTAAGGACATCATAGTTAGACTTACTTATATGATCTAAAGGTACAGTCATCCTTTCTGCATCTTTCCCTTGTCTTTCACATCCACCTATCATTCCAGAGAGGTAACTCTCACCGCTCACTTTTGGCTTCTTTTTACTTTCAGAGCAACTGTTTGAGATCAGCTCAGTTAGGACATTTTTTTTGAGCAGCTGGAAGGCACCAGGCACCTTGTTAAATTTTGGGAACAGGAATGGAATGAGGATGATTCTTCCTGAGCCTGAAACATAACCAGACTTATTTGACTAGATGGCCCAGAAAGGGACTCACTGTGCTAACTGGTTTAATGCAGTAGCTTCTGAGACAGAGGCCTGAGGGAGAGTGGAGAGCACCCGAAAAGGTAAAGGCCTCAGAGCAATGGACAGGGCATGAAGGTCAGTCTCCACACTCATGGAGTGTGTTTGTCGTTTTTTGAGCCTGTGTGGAAAGAGAGGTTTGAGATATAACCTCGAGAGCCTAGGCCTTCCTGAGGAGCTCAGGGAGACACAGGCTGGGGGCTAAGGGCAGACTAACAGCGCTGGTTAAACGCTCCAGCAACAAAGTGTGACACAGTGGAGAAGGGAGTCCCCCTTCACAGCCGTCACAGAGCTGCTCGGCACTGCAGTTGGCAACCCTCTCCAGGGGCTGTAAGAAGAGAGAGGATTCTGCTAGCAAAAGACAGTGCGCAACAGAGCAGGAGAGAGAGAACAGGAATCTGCTTTTTTTAAAACATGTTTTTATTGATTTTAGAGAGAGAGGGAGAGAGAGAGAGAAACATTGATCAGCTGCCTCCCACATGCACCCAGACTGGGGATCGAGCCTAAAACCTGGGCATGGGCCCTGACCGGGATCTAACCGGCAACGTTTCGGTGCATGGGACGACACTCAACCAACTGAGCCACACCGCCAGGGCAGGGGCCTATTTTTTACCATATGGGTCAAAATTAGGAGTCCCTTAATCTAATGCAAACAACATCATTGACGCTCACCCAAACTTTAAAGAACTTAGATGAGTTTGTCCGTGGAAAAAGCAAACATTCTCTAAAATCACTCAGTTCAAGGTCCATATCCCATATCCTCCGAGTATTAGTTACTTCAAGTGTTAAATGGCAATTTCCAGTGTGAGGATACATTGGAAAAGTGTGTAAAGTAGACCTACGATACACTTTCTGGAGTATTGTATCTACCTAATAGCTGGTTTTAATAATCACAAAGGCAGTGACAGGGAGCTGCTTCTGTGATCCCCAGCCTTTTGAGGGGTGTAAGAGATACCATGTTTTACATTATTCATGGAAACTATTTGAAGAAGATACTTAAAAGAAAATATATTTAATTTATTTGCCTTATTACCCTCCTCAGTGACATTTAAGGTAACAAGGGAAAGGCAGCAAGAGGAAAATGTTAACCCCCCACACGCTGCCATCGCCCTTTGAGAGCCGGTGCACGTGTGTCGAGTCCGGTGGGCTCCTGGGCCTCCCAGGAAAATTCCATGTCTGTCCAGCAACACAGCAGAGCTGCTAACGGCCCTGTTCGCATTCTCTGTGGTGCTGGCTGAGAATTCTCCTAGAGCACATCATTTACAGCTGGTGAAAGGGAGTCCACAGTGTCATCTACTTTTAATCCAAAGACAAAGGAGCATTTGTGCTGACCTTTCGATGAAGTGAAAGTTAATGGGAAAGAAGATTCAGAACATAATGTTTACACATAAATGTAACATATTGAATTATCTTTCTGCAGAAGGTAGAATTTAAATTATGATAAAAAAACTCATTGGTTTTAATTTGAACTTGGGAAATATTCAAAGGGGCAAAAGTAAAGTAAAACACACACATACACAACAAAACTGTATGAACTCTGGAAAAAGATCCCTGAGAATTTTAATTTTGTTTTTTAACATGTAGTGACAACGATGGTGTGGGGTGTTCTTGGCTGGGGTTCAGATGCCCTGAACCAAAGCCTCCAGAGCTCCTCTTCGCGTCCGATGACCTGGCAGCGGGTGAACTTTAAAATGGGAAGCTCAGCCTCAGGGATGTCTACTGCCTCCAGAAATTTTACTGGGGCTCAATACTCAAATTTCTTTTAGGTGCCTCTTTTGTAAATAATGCAGAGATTTTAGTTCCCAGTAACAGTAATTAAATTCCAAAAATGAGAATAATGATAATAATTCTCTGGTTAATATTTATTTATTTATTAAGTTCTTAATATGTGCCAGTTCTTTGTGAAGTGCTTTACTTGCATTACCTCATGTGCTCTTTTAACCAATGCTATTATTTAGGTACTAATATTATTCACACTATTATAAGGAATCTGAGACTTGTGCATACATAAATAAATTGATCAAGATGGTATACAGATTTCAGCAACATTTCCAGCACATTTACAAATTTTTAACCCCTGTCTTGAGAATAATTTAACGTAATGGTTAAGAGCATAGCCGTTGGAACTCACCTACCTGGCATTGTCTTCTATCTTCCAAGTCACCTTGGCCAGGTTTTTTAACTCTCTGTGCTTCATGTCTATTATTTTAAGTGAGGATAGTTTTAATAGTTCTTATTAGTTGTAATGATTAAATAAATTAATTATACATACAAAAAGATTTAGGATAGATCTAGGCATGTGGTAAAACCTAAAAAATATTCAATCTTATCTGTAGGCATTTATTATGAATTTTTTTAAATGTTATATGAAAGGAATTTAAGAAACTAATGATTGGGTAAATACGATTAGACATTGAAAATGGAACCCTATCACAAACTGAATCCATAGACAAAGTTTAGAATGAGCCTGGCCTTAAGGGAACTTGCCTCAACCATCTGCTTAAAGCTCAGAGTCCATTGCTTCCAGAAAGATACACGCTGGCCCATCTGAATTGACATCTGTGTGCACACTGAAGTCCCGGAGGATAATTAACAGAGAAAACGCCAACAGTAATACTGACATAAGCCTGGGGAACTAAGCCATAAAATTCTCCATATAAACAAGTGGCCTATATAACCACAGAACTATAAATTTTGGTCTTGTCCCAGGGGCACCTGAAATAGCCAGATGCTCAAATAAAAGTAAACTTATTTCTGAAGTACATGGCAAACAAGATTTTAAAAATCACACCTCTCTCCTATCACTTTTACTCACCGTTAGGAAGATAGATGGATTCATGCTCCATTGTTTCATGACAGTTTTGAGTGACACCTCATGACCAAAGCATGCAATGTATTTCTCTAATTTACCACATATTTTAAAAATTAAACTTTTTATTGAAGTATAGCATACATAAAATGCATGGAGCATTAGTGCACAGCTCAATGAATTTTTGCAAGAAAATGTATCTATGTAACTGGAACCCAGTGAAGAAATAGAATATTACTAGCCTCAGGAAGCACCCTTATGACACTCCTCTGAAGGTAACCACTGTTCTGATTCCTAACACTAGACATTGATTTTGTGTGTTTTTTGTGTGTTTTTTTAAATGGAATCACAACTTGTGCTCTTTCACTCAACACATACTTTTGGGTTTTCACTCAACATTGTGAGATCTACTCACAATACCTTGTTTATTCCTGTTGATGTCTAGAATACCATTCTAGAAACACACCACAGTTAATCCATTCTGTTGTCTATTGTCGAGGACATAAGGATTGTTTCTAGTTTGGGATTTTATGAATATGTTTTGAAAATTTTTGTACATGTATTTGGTGAACATTTTATCTTATTTCTATAGGTTATATTCCTAAGAGTGCAATGTCCAGATGCATGTATATGAGTACATTCAACTTTTGTATCTGTTGCCAAAAGATTTTTCAGAGACCTTGGAGCAATTTTCAGTTTGTTGAGTATATCAGAATCAGGCTAATGTTTTCTCATTAAATTTAAAAATATTAGTGAGGGGAAATAAACAGTAATAAATGTACAATTCAGTGACTCTGATAATGAATATATTTGTATAACAACTACTCCAATAAAGATTGGACACTTTTCCATCATATTAGAATGTTTCCAGTAATTCTCCACCACAGACAACCATTGTTCTGATTTCTGTCACTGTAGGTTAGTTTTGAGTGTTCTTGAATCTTCTAATAAATGGAATGATGCTCTTGTGTCTGGCTTCTTTTGCTCAATACGATGTTTTGAGATTCATCCCTGTTGTTTGTATCAATAGAGCATTTCTTCTTTCCGAGCAATAGTCCACTATATGAATTATTTGCTTTTGCAAATTCTACTCCACTGCTGATGGACATTCGAGCTGTTCTAAATTTGGGGCTGTTATGAATAAAGTTGCTAAGAAAATTTCCATGCAAGTTTTTTTGAGGACATGTTTTGATTTTTTGTGGGTAAATGTTTAAGAAAGAAATTTCTTGGTCATAAGGATAGCATATGTTTATCTTTATAAGAAACTACCAAACAGTTTTGCAAAGTAGTTGAATCATTTTCTGACCTCATTAGTAATATCAGAAAGTTCTCCTTGCTATGCATCTTTGCCAGCATTTGGTCTTGTCTGTCTCCTTTATTATAGCCCTTCTCCTGGGTATAAAATTATATCTTATTGCTTACCTGGCTTTTTTTCTGGTGAAAATGGCATCGGATGCCTTTTGTGAGCTTACTGCCCAATCCTTGGTCACATGTCTGTTCAGACCTTAGTCCAGTTTTTAAAAATTGGATTGTGTGTCTTGATGTGTAGGGAATTTATGTATCTTAGAGTCAAATCATTTGTCAGATATATTTGTAACAAATATTTTCTCTGATCTGTGGTTGGCCTTTACATTATCTTAATGGTATCTTTTGATTACCAGAAAATTTCAATTTTGAGAGAGTCTAATTTAAGTTTTATTTTTCCATGTTAATTTTTTTTATATCTTCTCACTAAATCTCTGCGTACCACAAAGTTGCAACAATCCTCTTCAATGCTTTCTTTTAGAAGATTTATAGTTTTACCTTTTGTATGTAGTTCGGTGACTCATCTTGAATTAATATTTACATGTGGTCTGAGGTAGGAGCCAGGATTTATTTTTTAATGTTATTCCAGTGCCATTAAAAAGAATCTTTCCCCCCCAACTTTGAATAGCCTCAGAGCAGTTGTTGAAAATTAGTTCAATAATATTGTAAGTTTTTTTCCCAAGCACTCTCCATTTTATTAATCTGTTTATCTGTTTTTATGTCAATAGCACATTATCTTGATTACTGTAACTTTATGGTAGTTTTTGTTATCAGGCAGTGAATCTTCCAACATTATTGTTTTTTAAACAAGTTCATTTAGGCTAGTACAGATAATGGCTTCTCCGTATGTGATTTAGAACTAATTTGACCATTTGACCAAAAAAGCCTGTTAATTTGGATTGTGATTGTGATGTACCTGTAGGTAAATTTAAGGAATACAGACATATTTGATATGTGGGATCCTCTAATATAAATTATGATACATCTCTTCATTATTTAGGTCTTTATTGGTTTCAGCTATATTGTGCAGTTTTCACTGTTGAATTCTTTAACTTGTGTATTTTTAGGCTTGCTTTTAGGTAGTCTATGTTTCTAACACTATTATAAATGAGATATTAAAAAGTCAGTAGTTTTCATTGTTTGCTGCTACTTTATGGATATACAGTTGGTTTTTCTGTACTGACCTTGTATCCCATGACGTTTGTAAATTCACTTAATTCTAGTAATTGTTTTGCATACATATTTTGTAGGATTTTCTATGTAAACTATTATATTTTCTGAGTGCAATAGTCATTTTATTTCTTTTCTTCCTTCTTTTCACTTAACTTGGGTTCACTGTTTTCTCTTTCGCGATTTCCATTTGCACCCTGCTTGTCTTCTCCGCTGTGGGGGTGCAGGAGGGGAGGCGAGAGAGAAAGGGAGAAGCTTCTCTGCCTGCTCCCCAGTGGAATGGGACCTTTGGAAAATGCCATTCCGCTGTATTTGCTAACTCAGTTTAGCCACTGCAGCCGTGAGATGACTGATAGAAAGCCAGCGATCATCAGCACAGCAGCAGCCCTCCTTTTGGGGAGTGCAGTGGAGTGTCTCAAAAGGACAATATCATGCTGCTCCTAAGTAAAGAAAGGGATCATCCGTCACTGATGGGGGAACGAGTAACAGTAGGAGCAGCACAGCTACAGAGAAAGCTCAGAAACCAACTATCATGCACTGGGTGCCTGCTCTTTCCCAGGAGCTTTGCATTCTACTAGAATCGTGCCTGGTTCTTCCTCTCAGTATTGCTAAGATTCATCCATATTTTGTATGGCCATTTTCCTTACTGGATTAGCTCTCATTGTACGAATATACCAGGATGTTTTTATCTATTCAACTCTTGATAGCAATGTGGTTCGTTTCTAGCTTGGGGCTATTGCAAATAAGGCTGCGATGAGTATGTTCTTATGTTTATCCCTTGATGTACCTTTGTGTATATTTCTGTTGAGTATATACCTAGGGATAGAATTGCTAGGTCATAAGATGCTCATACATATGTTCAGGTTTAGTAGACACTGTTAAATAGTACCCCAAAGTGATTAATCCAGGGAAATTTATTTTAGAAGGAAACTTCAATATTTTTATAAAAGGAAAACTAATATCACTGGCCATAACTAGATAATTATAACATAAAAACTTAATTTTAAAAAATTTATTTACATTTATGCAATCTAGCGTAATTTTTACTGCCACAAAATGTGTGGGTATCATACTTTGGATAATGCAATCCTATGCCACTTATTAATAATTAATCATATACTGTCTAGTCTGGTTATGTTACCTTGACAGCTATTTACATATTTTTATATGAGATGTAATTATTATGTCTTATTTCTCTTCTTGCAAATGGCAGAGACATTATATTATAGTTTTGCATATAATTTGTGTCATTAAAATTTTATTTAGTAAGAAGTATTAACTATTATATTTCAGAAAATACCTGTTGTAAGCAATATTTAAGCAGGCTGTTTGCCACAGACTTTTTTTTAACCTTTAAGTCAGTGATGTGTACTGTTGGCTTTGGTGTTGTAGA
The DNA here is from genome assembly GCF_054644295.1 of Miniopterus natalensis. Taxonomy (NCBI): domain Eukaryota; kingdom Metazoa; phylum Chordata; class Mammalia; order Chiroptera; family Miniopteridae; genus Miniopterus; species Miniopterus natalensis. The sequence continues at coordinate 16,145,112 of NC_142092.1, read as the reverse complement.
GTGAGCTTAGGTATTCTTCTGTCTATTTCATTTGGTGCTTATTGCTTATTAAGAGTTTGCACATTGGAGTGAAGAAAACTTAGGCATTGGAGTCAACAGATTGGATTTGAATAGCTCCCTACCTGCCCCCCATTCTGTGTTACTCTAGTCAAGTAATTTAATCATTCTGAGTTTTGGCTTCTTTTTTGTTGTCGTTATTAAATAAGGATTGTAATGCATCATAGCATAAAGCTCATGTGGACTAAATTAGATTATGGACATTATCCTCCTGGCACGTAGTAGGTCTTCAAGGAATGGTCATTTCCATTGGTAGATATTTTTTTCTCCTTGACCTTGATTGAAAAGAAAGTGACTTCATACATCTTTTTCAAAAAATAGATTTGCTTCTGTAAATTATTTGTTTAACTATATATAACTATATATTTGAATATGCATAGCTACATTTAAAAATGTTTTAATTCTGAAAGTTTATACCACATCTAAGCATGTATTTCTTATTTCTTCTTTGGAGTAATTTAAACAGAAAGAGAATCTGACTTAATGAGCCTTACAACAGCTTGATAATGGCCAGCCTTATACAATGGTCACAGTGTAATATGGGCTATGAAATCAAAGGATATGCAGTTAAATTTTGGCTCTACCGCTTACTGTTATTGTGCCAGGTTATGTATCCTCTTCGGATTTTAATTTTCTAACCTACAAAATAAGAATTATACCTACCTCAGTGTTTACTACACAACACAATCATTCATTAAATAATAGGAGATTTAATGGAAACTCTCTACTTTCCTAGAAGATTGGGAATTACATCTTTTCTTTTATCTTCTGCAAATTCATGTTTGTGTTTCATGTGTTTATCTGTAAGTGAAATAATAAAAAAGTACACTGTTTATGTACCTGATAGCATGGTCTTTGTAGGCTGTCACACCCAGGATATGGTGAGTCCTTTGTAGTGAACTTGCCCTTGATCTGAAGGTTTTATTTCAGGAATAGATAGCACATTGATCTAATGTTTTTAATTTCTAGGAACAGCAAAAAGTGACTATCTGATCTTTCTCTGATATTTTTAAAATGTCAGTTTGAACTTGCAATTTAATAAATGCAAAAAATAAAAGGCAAAACAAAGTAGTCATTTTGAATGCAATCCAACAACTTGCTCATTTCATTTGTTTTAGAGATCTACAAGTTGGAAAAAATCAGGGACACCAATTTTGATAAGTTCACCAAGTTCAAGTTAAGTAAGCATTCTAAATGCAAAAAAGTTGGAATGAAATTTGCTAATAAATGCAAGCTATTTAGAAAGTTGGACTTGATTGATTACATAGCATCGAGTGTATGATTTCAGAAGCAATGGGTATGGGTATATATAAAGGAAGGAAACAGATAAAGTAAGTATATTTGTATCTGGAAGTCATCTGGTTGCTGACGGGCCCTTCCATTGCCCTCCTCTGGTGGCTCAGTGAACATTAGTTATAGTACTGTTTTAAGCCGGGACTGTCAAGTTTCAGCTTCACTCTTGAAAACTGTTATCTGATTTATTGAGTGGCAGACACCTAAGCCGACTCTCTCATGCGCAAAGAGCAGCCAACTACCCAGGTTACCTGTGAACTGTGTGAACCCTTTAGTAACACCACTTGCCTATCTGCCAGCATTGTAGTGCTTACCTCTATGGAGGACAGTAGGGCTTCCTGATTTTGGAAGCAATAGATAAAGAAGAAGTTGAGTATATTACCAGCAAAAATAATCACCATTGAATGAACTGGCTAGGACTGAGCCTTACTATTTTCTGTACTGCTTATAAGTGATTATACTAAATATTCAATAAATGAATAATTTTAAATATAAATGTCCCCCAAATATCCAATAAGAACAAGCATACAGGTTTGGCTTCAGTATTTGGGAGAACCAGCCATGCTGTAGGCAAGAACTCCCAGTGTTAGCGGTTGTAGTATTGGAGAACTGCATTTTGTTACTCTTTCTACTCTTCCTCAGAGAAAATTGCTCTTTCCGACTGGGGAAGCGAGGGTCTCACAGCCATTTTTCCATGTTTTGCTTTTGAGCGTGAGGCGACTGGCAGCTGGGTAAGCATGCTGCAGATCAAATCTTATTGGAGAGTAGGGCCCAAGGGACTAGAGAAGGGACAGGAAACTGACAGGGTTAGTTTACCAGCAATAAAGCTGCTCCTTTGGTTGCCATTACCCCAACTCCTCTAGCTTTTCCAGCATTGGGTCTGAACGTGGAAGGAGGGAGGTAAGTGATTTATTGGTTCCCTTATCTCTCGGCCTAAATATCATAAAGATATTATTCCAGTGGACATAAGAGACTATTGGAGAACTCTAGTGCTGGCTGTGAAAGCTGAGCTGCTGCTAGTAATGGAGTCAGTCATTTGCACACCGCAGGAACTGGGGGGTGCAGCGATCGGCATTGCTGGCTGTACTTGATACAGGATCAGTGGGGAGAGCTCAATAAATCTCTCCTTCTCACAGGAGAGTGGGAGCTATTGATCGCCAGTGGCTCCATTAGCTCTGTATGACTTCACTGAAATTAAAATCTTTAGGGCTTGGCCCTTTCCTCAGATGGCTATATGTACACAGGGCCTGTTCCAGCCTTGCACAAAGTGGTGGGTTATTTTTTCTCCCTTTTCTTCTCCCACCCACCACCAGGGTGCTTGAGATGAGCAGGTTCCATCCTTTGGATTTTATTAGGCCCCTGTTTAAAGCAGTGGCTCTGACCTTTATGAAATTAAGGAGTAGGGAAAGCATTGCCAGTAAGACTTAACAGATCCTTTCTGTCTGCTGGCCAGTCTCCACTTGTGTATGTCTGCTCTTTTCCCAAAGAAAAGGAGCCTTTTACAAAACCACCTCCAAGGCTCATCAATATGCAATTGAAATGTTGAAATCAGGTGAATCAGCTCTTATAAATATGATACACTGAGGCAGAATGATACAGGATTTCTTGTGTTTTACGCTAGAGGTTCCATCGCCCTGATATACACATCGTGGCCTTGCGATGTTAACGGTAGGTTCTCAAAGGTTTATTCTGTTCTTTTCTAGATTCACGAATCCATTAGTAGATACCAAACTAAAATTGTTTCCTTGATATTATCAGAGGGAGAGGACTGTGCTGTTGTTATTGAAAATGCAAGCGTTTCTCACTAGATTAAAAAGAAAAAGCAGTGCCTCTTTTCCTAATGTAGCGCTATATCCCTGTTACCTGAAACCCAAAGATAGATGCTGAAGCATCCATTTCTCATGGGATATAATACTCACCCATCTAATGGGATGACTTAAAAGCCTGTACAGAGTCTGAGATTTGGAATACTGCTTTCTGCCAAAAATACACCAGCGTCACTGGGGTTGTTTGATGGAAAAATCACAAAACCATGTATTTGTGGAAGCCATTTAGCTAGATAATATAATGTATCGCAGCAACTGTTGGTTGCATTGTAAAAATATAAACCACAAATGCTTATTGTGAAATACATTGACCTCTACCCTGTCTAGACATACTAAAGAACTATTTCCTTTTACAGAGATTACACCTGATGCTAGCCCAGCGATAAACTAAAAGGTAATAAAATCCGTCTGTGTATGGCCTTAATCAAGTCAGATAGACTAGATGACCTCTGAATTTCCTTTAACTTCAGGATGCAAGAGAATCACTTCTCCAAAGTAAAGAGCCAGAGATTTGTATTTGCCAGAGTGTATCAGGTCAATGGCGGCCTTGGTTACTGAGCTTGAATCTCTTAGTGAAAATTTTTAAGGACTGTGGAAAGGGTTGCACTGAACAAAGTCCTCAGAATACTTGAATAGAAATTGAAAAATTAAATTTATTTACATATTCATATTATGCCTTTTCTAAAAAACATTATGCCGTTTAAAAATGGATTTAACATGAATTAGGAGTATAATTCCCGCCTTTTCGAATAGTCTAGTCTTACGGGAGAGATAAGTAAGAGCAAAAGGCACCCTCTTATCCCTCTCCCTCTAGGGATAGGTAACAAGCACACACCAAGAATATTCGTGGAAACTTTCATGCACAAAGGTGTTTGGGTTCTGAAACAATTTGATACGGTGGGGATTACTCGGTTACATCTCGGTGGAGTAAGGGCTGAAAGGAGAACACTGTGCCTTGCAGGGGGAGCGTGAGGGTTGGGTTGTTAGGGAACAGAGACAACTCTGCCTTTAGAAACAGGTCTGAGCCAAACCAGCAGGTGACTCTTAGTGGCAGATCTGAAAGCATTACTGCTCTACTCTTCCTCAGGCTGGGCTAAAAAGAGAAAACTGGGAAAGGTGGAAAGGATAACCCAAGATTTAATGATTTAATTCTCCCTTTGAGACAAGGCATTAAAAGAAGTGAACTTGAACCCCGCCTCATATGTTCAAGCAGTGAGCCCCCTGTTTACAATTTAGGAGATGGGCGCCTGTTGTGTTACAGTGCGGTCCTCAGCTCCTTTCCTGTCCGCACTGAATGGTGGTTTCAGGATGGGTAAGTCACTTAACCTTTGTGTTTTATACTCTTTTCATCTGCAGATAGAGATGATAATGCTCCCTGGGGATATGTTGCTAAGATTTGGCAACGTGCGATTGTGAAGAGCAATATATATGCTAAATAACAATGACAATGCTGTCTATCAGAGCAAATATTTGGATAAAGAGTCTAGGCAGTTTTGTGAATAGCATCTCCTGCAGAGAGAGGCTTTAGCAAATGATTACCTAGTCTGTGGGACTCATGTTTTGTAATAAGGTGAGGTTATTCCTTCGGAACCCTCTCCCCTACCCCCGGACACACCTACTAAAATTATTAGAAATTAAATATCAAATCATTTTATCTGGGAGAAGGAAATGAGTAGGATGTTCTGCGTGAGTCTTTTCTGCTAGGTCCTCTAGTTTTATAAATTATAATTTTCCCCCCAGGAATTCTAAACTTAGACATTGAGCCCCATTGTAATGTTCAGTGGAGAGGCCCAAGCCAACACAGCCAGCCCGTGTCTGAAGGTTATCAATGTATTAAACCTGTAATCTCAGGATCTCTTTTCCTTTCTATTTCCAGAGGTTATACTTTCTTAGCAACTTCTTTTTTCTATCTCCATTTCTGTTACCTAAACCCACCTCGCTTGCTCAGATCCTTAACAGGGCTAAAAATGGTACAGCCAGAAGGAAAAACCTGTAACCGCCACCTCTGGTGACGCAGAGACAGGCGTCCCGGGAAAGGCCAGAAGACTGCTCCCCTTCTGGCTTCCCGAGATATTCCTAATGGCACGTTGCTGTGTTCTGAAGTGAACATAGTGACACAGGTCACCTCAAGGAAATGCACCTTCCACTAAAACATAGATCTCACTAGAAAATGAGAAAAAAGAAAGGTCTTCAGCTGGGCTTTTATGGAAACCACGCTTTACAGAAAGGTGGGGGAGCGAGCGGAGGCAGGGCCACTTAATTTCAAACTTGAATTCTCTCTTCTCCCTTAAGGGAGACACTATGGTAATCGCATCGCACACCTCCTTAGTAATTTATCCATTTCAGAATCCACTCCCAGGGATTTTCTGTGATGCAACTAGAATGAGTATTTTTCTTCCCATTTTTTAGGTGTGTTAATTAGGAACCCAGAAAGAGACAATTGCATATTCAAAGCTTTCCAGTTCTTTTGCAGCCAAAATAAACACTTTCTTCATTATGCAATACAACTATTCCAAGAAATTTATTTGTGAATGTCATCCTAAGGAAACATGGAGTCTCCAAGCGCCTTTTAAACTTCGATTTTAAATACAATAAATTCTAGAATATAATTTAGAATTTATTTTGTCCAGTTTAGGCAGAATGATATGACCTCAAGGTTATCAGAAAAATGTCTTCTACTATTCCTTAAATAGCCCTACCGTAATATGATCATGGAGGAATATTCTTTTTTTAAAAAAATACATGTTTCTATTGATCTCAGAGAGAAGAAGGGAGAGGGAGAGAGAGGGAGAAGCATCGATGAGAGAGAAACATTGATCGGCCGCTTCCTGAGCTCTATACTGAGGATCGAGCCTGCAAACCAGCCATGTGCCCTGACTGGGAACTGAACCTGTGACCGCCTGGTGCATGGCGCCCTGCTCAACCAACTGAGCCACACCAGCTGGGTGCAATTTTCTCTTCTTTCATCCCACATTACAGAAAAGGCTTAAAAAAAGCCTTCTGATGAAGATGACACAATGGCTGAGATTTCTTCGGCTAAGGCCTCATTTCAGATCTTTTCCCGAAAGCATGTTAATTAGAGAGGGAGACGGGCTTTGTCGGCAGAGGTTTTACCCCCTGAAGGAAGGCTGAGAGTAAAGAACGGCGATGCAGGTGATGTAGAAATTGTGCTTCGCTTAGATTACAGTTTAGCTCAGGGGTGTCCTGTGGGCACCGTGTCTATATTGATCGGAGCCCCTGCTGTGTCAATGGAATGCCCTTCCTTGGATATACCAGTCGCCGCATATGCTAGAACATTTGGCAACCCTTGGAGGCCCCTGCGCTGTTACACAGCCAGTGACAGCAAGGCAGCACAGATGGGCCAAACTTGAACTCAAAGAAAGCAGACATTTCTCCTTTATCTGGAATCCTGACTTTGATTTACTCAGGCAAGTTTTTCAGGTGACCATTGAAAATGGCTGAGCTGTTCCATCCCCAGCTGGCCTTGCTTGCTGCTTAGGCTCTGCTTCGGCGGCACCGCCACTCGGGGACTGTTTACAGTGTGTCGGGCTGCGTCTGCTTGTGTACGAATTCCTAATTGTGGTGTGCAGCCTGTGACAGCCATCTGTTTAAGCAGCCGCATCGCGCGCTCGTTCAGACCCGGTGAAATTAGAATATTGATAAGAACAACTTCACAAGGTGAGGAAGTTGATAGGGGGATGGAAATTGGAATGCTTTTGGAATTTAAGTCGAACATCCAGTGTTTTCCATAAGCATTTGTCCAATGCTTTATGCTGTTGAGCTGGTTCATTTGTAAAAAATTTATCTTTATTGTTGAAAATTATGCTTTTTTTCTCTTACAAAGAAGAGCCTCTCCTCATACCGAGACAGTATGCAAGGTATGGCTCTTCATATCGAGCACAATTTTTACATTTTTGTATGTGTTTCCTAGGTCTTTGTGAGGGAGAACATATATAAACTCAGCTCCTACTGGGATTTTCTACTGAGGACCTCTTCAGAAAATTTAGTTATGAGTACATGTTAAAATCACATCACTGCAATCTTGCTGCAGGGACAAAGGCCTCCAGTGGGCCCGTTCAAAGATTCATTCTTGGTAGAAGCATTTTCTAAGAATATAGAATGACTACATAGTAGTACTTGAGCTAAATGCGAAAATAGGGGTATATTTGGCTGAAGATGATTAGACTTTTGGCTAACTGGGCAGGGTGGAGAATTAGTATCCCAGAAGAAGTCTTATTTCATGGAAGTTCATAAAATTGCTTAAGTGGTTGAACAGCAAGGCTAACATCTTCCTTGAGACAGGTATGAGACAGTTTTTCTTTTATATGTGTGACAGACACTGTGTGTATGCTGGGCCTGCACAGATGAGTCTGCCACAGTCCGAGTCCCCTGAAAAACTGAGTATGGTCAAAATTAACAGAATAGCAAATATGTGGGCACGCTAAAGAACAACCCCTCGTGGTTTGATATTTTTGTTTTTAAAATTTTGCATAAATAGTATCACAGTTCTTGTATCTGAAAACAGTGTCACTGGATTAAAATTTCTCCCAGTATTTTGAATGTATTATTTCATTGTCATTCCATTTTTGCTGCTGAGAAGCAAACATCTGTGAAATTGTTATCCCTTTGTAGTCCACAGTCCTCTTTCTTTTTCTTCTTGCTACTTTTATTTTTGTTTTTTCATTCCTTTAGTAGTTTAACAGTAATACGTTAAGGTTTTGTATTTAAACTGTGTCCTCAGTGAAGTTTGTTGGTCTTTTTGAATCAGAAGATTGGTATCATTCAACAATTCTAGAAAATTCCATCTGTCATATATTCAAGTTTTTTTTTGAACTCCAGTGAGATGTATGTGGGACCTCCCCACTCTGTCTTCAATGCATTCTAACCTTTTTTTCACACTTTCTTTTTGTCCCTATAAATTACTTTCTTCATTTGAGTAACTTCTTCAGATATAACTTTCAGGTCACTAATTCTGTTTTCACTTGTGTCTAATCTCCTTTTTAAGTCAGAGATTGCAATTTTATTTTCAGTTATTATATTTTCACTGCTATTTAATTATTTTTCCCAATCTGCCTGGTCAGTTTTTATAGACATTTATTCTTCCATAATACTTTTTTTTTTTTTTTTAATATATCTTTATTGATTTCAGAGGGAGGAAAGGAGAGGGAGAGAGAGAGGTAGAAACATCAATGATGAAAGAGTCATTGATCGAGCCCACAACTGGGGCATGTGCCCTGACAGGGAACCGAACCCCGATCGCCTAGATCTCAGGTCGATGCTTAACCACTGAGCCACTCCTGGCTGGGCCCTCCATAGTACTTTAAATAACTTAGTTCTTTAAATATTGATTTTTCGGTACTTATTACCTTCATGGGTCCAATTTTGTAATTTATTGTTTCTGCTAATTCATGCATAGAGAGGACTTGTTTAGTGATTTAAAAAACAGAAAATGAACTGGCATTGCTTGGAACTGTATGTGTGGAAACTTTTGAGGCCCATGTTGAAAAGTGTTTTCCTTGTGTAAGGAAATGTGTTTTACCTTTTGCTCTGATGTCATTTCTGTCCCATCTGTTAATTGTCTATCCCTGTGCTAGTATACACTCTTTAAATTATCTGGGTTCTTTGTAAATTTCAATCTCTGGTAGAATAGATTGCCCCACCTGTTTCTTATTTGTTAGACTCTTGAAATTATTTAGTGTTTGCTTATCTTTGGAAATTATTGGTTAGATCCTTAGTATTGGGGAACAGTGTCACTGGGTATAACAGGGTGTTGTAATGACCTAGGAGTACTTTACACTAAATTTCACTGTGGATATTTTTCACTTACAATAAGAAGCATGGATTTTGAGTCTAACAACATCATTAATGTGCTCCAATGGTTAGGAATTCTTATGGAAGTCTATTTTAAATTTTTCCACTTTAGGTAGAGCCAAAGCTGAGAGAGGACTTTTGCTTTCCAGTTTACTTGATTTATGTGTGTGTGTTTCTCCTGTTTTACTGACTACTAAAAACCACTCATAGCCCTATATGCCTGTGGTCAGTTAAAAGAGCCATGTTCTAGGCCATAAGAAATTGCCAGATGTCCTGAGGGCAATTACTATCTGCAATGATTACTTATTTATATAGAATCAAACTTCTTTATAATTGCTTACATTTTTTTTTTCCCCCTTTATCCTCAGTGCAGCCATACTTCAGAAAGATTTTGTCCACATTTCACCAGAATGCTTGCTGGGAGAGAAGGTATCTTTGCATATCTAGTGTACTGTATTTCCAGAAATATTACTGGATTTTATTCTTCACACCCTGTGATTGTACTTATCGAAAGGAAAAGGGTATTTTCAATCACAGTATGGGGGCATCTTTGTGCATATATTTCTGCAATTTCTTTGTCAACTAGAAATTAAATAAGTTATTTATTACCCGTCATGTAGAAGTGCTGTAAGGAATGACAAATTACTCAGCTCTGTTTTGGTTTTTAAAAAATAATGTAAACTAATTTAGGGATTTGACTATAAACTTAAACTATAACTACTGTTTAATTATTTATAACTCTTTTCAGATTAAAGAAAGTAGGTATTCTGACCCTCTATAGATAGTTTGTCTTGGTAAAATTAATTAATATGCATGCAAAGCAAGTATTTTATTTGCTAACCACTTTCTTTCATACCATGAATTATTTAATTAGCAGTGCTGATAGGCAAATTGAGGTTTTCTTAACGTGTATTAAAGACTTGTAAGAATATGTTCATAGCCCTGGCCAGTGTGGCTCAGCTGGTTGGGTATCATCCCATGGCACCAAAGTTTGCTGGTTCAGTTCCCAGTCAGGGCACATGCCTGGGTTGCGGCTTGATCCCCGATCGATTGATGTTTCACTCTCACATTGATGTTTCTCTCCCTCTCCCTTCCACTTTCTCTAAAATATCAGTTAAAAAATCTTAAAACATGAGTATGTTCGTAAACAATTAGAAGTCTTTATCACATTTTGTAAAGTGATAACAGATTATGATAGAACATTTTATAATCTAACTGTAGTTAACGTGTTGCTTAAATATGGCAATGATTTCATTATATTGAACAGGAGAAAACTGTATGTTTAGTGTGAAAACATCAATTTTATTATATGTCTACTTCTTGTAAGGCTGATTATCTTACAGATGGGAAGGAAAGTTAGAGCCAGTGGGCAAAAACTTTGAGGTTTTCACAGACATGAGTAGATAACACATATTAATTTTCTGGGCCATGCCAAATACATTCAGATATGATTTCAGTTTATAATTTTGAAATACGGTAGGATAAATATTCAAATAAAATTGCTGATATCTAAATAAATTTTTACGTCTTTTCCTCTTTTCATCTTAACAGGAGATATACGAAACTACTCTAATTAGTTAAAACTATCTGTTGTGATGGTCGCTTGTCTGAACTATGAGAATTCGGTTTTGTCTGAGTGTGATGAGGAAGGATGGGAGCAATAAACGAGGTGCTTTCTGTGTCAGCTGTTCACAGGTGCCTAGGCTAGATGCCAGGTCTTTGGGGGATGTTGACAGCCAGGATGTAAGCATGGAGGGAATTCCTTGATAATACCTTCCGGACCAAATGCTACTGAAAAGGAAGGGATGCTTTAGGAAACAAATGTTTAGCTCCAGCAGGAAAGAAAAATAAGGCAAGCATATTATGACTGTGTCTGAGTCTGCATTTGTAACTAGGAGACAATAGGCAGTGTTCTGGAATTGGAAATCGGTCTCCTACCTTTTGGGGACCTGTGTTTCATGACACTAGATATCACCTAACAGAGAGTGTAACCATAGAGCCTCAGTAAGTAAGCACGATACCAAATTGTTACACGCTGATCGCTTATGAGCAGTATCCACACCAGCCAGTTTGTTGGAGTTGAGTGGAAACCCCTTGTGTGGCAACTATGATTCCCATCACCATTGGTGGAGGGGAATTGGTCCAAATAAGCCATGCCTTTGAGTGACTCTCTCAGGACCCACTTCTGTGACCATGGAAAACAGTACATGAGTAGTCCTTCAGGCAAGGGAACACACACACACACACACACACACACACACACACACACACACCCCTGAGCATCCCCTTTTTCCTAACATCAAGTGGGTAAAAGAAAAGAAGATCTCCAGGGGAACAAGCAAAGAGTACCAGCCAGTACCTGTAGTAAATATCACCCACACTCCAAAATGAATCCTTCTAAATTGAATAGAACTTGACCAGATGATTTTGCATTTTTGGCATAGTTATGACAAAGTCTAGGCATAGCTGTTGCTCAGCCGCCTCAAAATGAAAAGCTTGGGTGAAAACCTTGTGGGGAAAATTCAGATGGACCATCAAATTCTGCAGCTGTTTGAGTGTCAACATTTCTTGCCCCAATGCCTTCACTATATTGTTTGTTTCTAGATCTAAAAATTCAAAGTTGTGATATTAAATGGATAGGCAGGCTGTCAGATGCAGTATTACTGCATCATCTGATTATTTTCTACAAACCGGTTATTCTTGCAGAAAGTTCTGAGTTCATAGCACAGGATAAATGATGTGTGCCAGATTTTTAGACACAAAGAATAGTAGGGGTAGAATTGATATATGCTCCTTGCCTTGGCTGCTAAGTGGTTGGGTTAATGGTATTTCAGACTGCTTTAGATCTGAGTAAAATGTAAAGAGCAATGTAAAAATGAGCCTGGTTTAGCCACATCCCCTGTAAAGGTTGCTACTCACCCAGTCAGCTAGGTCTAGGCACCTGAATCTTGACTACAAATATAATTTTGCATTTCATATACCTATAATCCCATCGTATGACTCTCACTGTGTTTTTGATCAATATGTTCTTTAAACATTTGTAAATACACAAATCTTTAAACATCACGGTGGAATATAACTCTAAAACATTACGATAAGTTAAGAACCATATGATTTCACTCATATGTGGGATGTAAAACTGAAAGAAACAAATGAACAAACAAGAAAAACAAATGAAAACTCATAGACACAACAGTATGGTGGTTACCAGAGGGAAGGGGGGTAGAGGGTTAGTAAAGGGTAAAGAGCGTCAAATATATGGTGACGGGAGAAGATTTGACTTAGGATGCTAGGTACCTAATGCAATATACAGATGATGTATCATAGAACTGTACCCTCAAAACCTATGAAATCTTATTAACCAATGCTACATCAATAAATTTAACTTAAAAAGATATAATTAAAACTCTTGCATAAGTGTTAGAGTCATAATTGTGTCTATAAGAAAGGACACATTTCTAGGAATCTTGGACCTTCAGAACCACCTTGTGTACACACAGTAGTAGTAACTTAGTCACAAAATAAACGCTTAAATATTTCAACATCCACCAAATGGGACTAAGAACTTTCAAAGGTATTTACCTATATAGGAGAGAAACACTTTTTGCAATCCTTACAATTTTCCTGCAGATAGAGACCCATGAATCACATTTAATCCTAATCGACTTGCAGTGACTTAGTGCTTGAGAGTCTTGCCTATGGACCTAAGATATTACCTTTCTAAAGAACGGTTTCTTGGATATATCTTTATACTTGTATATATGCACATTAAATGAATTAAAATTCATATGTAAATATATTAACAGTGTGATAATGATACTATTTTACCAGGATGTCTTAGGAATTGGTGAAACTCTTATCTAAAAGCAACAAATAAAAATGTGTCTGTGTAGTGTTAGTTCAACATTCTTACCTTAATTCTCTGCTTTTATTATTCTAGTTTTAAGGTTTGTTTTATTGATCCCCTTCTGTGTTTCATACTTATTTGTGTTGAAACAATCAGTTTCTTGAATCAAAGCTAAGAGATCTCTCGGGCAATCAGCCTCCTTGTAGGATTTCAAATTTAAGAGGTTCTGTCTATTCTGTATTTAAAGCTTTAGTTATTTCTGTCCAGATTGCTTAGAGCCTAGGTCCAAGCAGCACTGGAAATTAAATAGTTATATGATTCTAAAGAGGTGTGATTGCTTCTTTGACGTGCATTCTGTGAAGTATTTGGCTAACACCTGGGGTTGTGCGCTTTCTGCCCATGCTGTTCCAGTCAGTAACGTGTTATCAGTACTTTGAGTTTGGTAAGGATTCTTCAACCTCAACTTTCGACTTCTTCTTTGAATGTGAAGTTTTTATCCTATTACCAAACACCCCAAAGCAAAGCAAACAAACAAAGCAGGAAAAGCTGTAACTGCCTCCTGAGAAGCATTCTGTAACATAACTTTCTGCTATGGCCTGGAGCTGGATTGTGTAATTTAACTATCTCATGACAACTTCTGGGAAGAATGTCTTGTCCTTGAAAGACAAAAAAATGCATTAGATTTTAGATTAGATAATAGGAATCATTCTCTTAAAACCATTTCTATTTTTGAAATATATGTAAAAAGTTACTAGGGAATTCGTAAAGCAGTGGACTCACTCCCAATATCTTCGTTTTTCTCTTGCACATCCTGTCACTATCCATGGGTATTTTTGAGCTATGATTAAGAATGTTGTTATTCTATATTATTCATTTTCCTTCACTGAATTACACATTTTAATCTGTGTAGGGAAACCTTCTCTCTACCAGTTTTTGCATTTCTTCATGCATCTCCCTTCTTTATTACATCACCCCATGCAGGGCTCTTCTTTCCATACATATCACATCACAGCCTCTGGGTTTTGAATATTAGGTCAAATTGTTTCTTTAAAATAATTCTTCCTGAGATTTTTATGATTATTTCATCCTATAATTGTTGCTTCCTCCACTAAATTCTGAAGTATATTGAGTCTCATTGTAATAGGTAATAGGTAACAAATACTATCCATGTGAACAATTTTGCAATTTCTAAACAAATTGCCTCAATTTATTCCCATCATTTTTTCAAGCGCCTCAGGCATCAATGAAAATAGGCTCATTAATTGCTAAGTAAGTAATTTTTCTACAAGTATAGTCTTGTTCCAAACACTCATTTGTGCATTCACTGTGCGTGACCAGAGTCACCAACCCAAGCCTAGTTATTAAATGAAATACACGTTTCCTTGAAAAGTGGGCGTCAGGGTCAAGTTAAATTCCCACACAAATCATAGCATCACTTATGATCATTGCTGGAAAAGCAAAAGGCTGACTTACTTGGATGGGAGAGCTTAGGGCCATCTACATTTTTAGGGAAAGAGTGTAGCATTCATCTAAAAGCTTTTCTCTATTTCTTGACCAAGGTTTAATGTTTTCTCCTCCAAATAATCCTTCCTCACCCTCAGTGAAAGATGATCCCTATGGTCTGTCATAGCATCTTATCTGTGACTGTCCTCTACATATTATATTGCTTTCCTTGGATTTATTTAAACATGTACCTTATGGAACCACATGACTGTGAGGTGTTTTTTGTTTGTTTGTTTGTTGACCGCATTGACTTCATTTGATCTATCCTTATAGCACTTAGCTTGACTCAGTATCTTGGACTTGAACAGAGTAGATGCACACTAGATACTTAAAAGCATGAACAATGTAAGAGTTATATGTGGAATCTAATGAACAAAATAAACTGACAGGCAAAATAGATCCAGAGACATGGAAGCATGGAACATACTGACGGATATCAGAGGGAAGGCGCGAGGTGGGAAGAGATTAGTGAAAGAACTTATATGCATATACTCGTAACCCATAGACACAGACCAGAGTGCAGTGAAGGCCTGGGCGGGGGAGGAGGGAGCTGGGGGTCAATGGGGGGGGGAGGGGGCATCTGTAATACTTTCAACAATAAAGATAAATTTAAAAAAAGAAAAAAGTTACATAAAAATGATTCATTATAGAGATATGGGTAGGAATAAAACTGAAGACAAAGGAGCTTCCGGATGTTGGTTTGTTTCGTCCCCATTCTGTTGTTATGCAAAGCCCAGGTCTCTTCATTGATCATTTGGATCTTCATTCATTGAACAGGAGTGATGTGTCAGGCACAGAAGGACATGTTCTGCCACTTATAAGCTGCTTAGAATTTATATGCACAGAATTATGGAACAGACTCAAATATGTTGGCTTTTCTTAGGCAAAACACAATTTCCAAGTTTTTAGGAAAATAAGGAAGTTTGGAAAACTATGGAGATTTGTAAGGGGCTCAGCTGGTGATTCTTGAATATTGTGACTTTGATTGCTTTTGTTACCACCATAGTTCTCGTTGGCATTTATAGAGAATTCTATATTTGCCCTGTGCTTCCAGGTAATGTTTGTGGTATAGTGGGTGTATTTTGGGTCTTGGGGTTTTATGATAGGAACAAATGAATGCAATTCTATGAACAATTATTGATTGCTTTTTATATAGAAGATTCTTTAAAGTATGTTGGCTGGGGGAGAGATCTAAACAAGAAAGTTGTGATCTAATGGAGGATATGGGTATAGCTATAGATAACGTGAGGAAAATCAGAAACTGTCTTAAGTGCTATAGATATGTGTCTATTCGAAGACAAGGAAATGGGCCTGGGAACTTGAGGTAAATTTAGATTCTGTATGGCTCTGTTTTTGTAAATCCAGAGTAGAGGAAGACAATAGAACTTTGAATTTCAATGTTGTTTTTAAATCACAGAGCATAGGGTGGCAAAAGTCAACATTATGGTTGTATGGTGGTTTCAGAATGCTATTAGGTGACAATATTAGAATGCTTTTGGGATGATTTGTGTTTCCCTGGTACTATGACAAGCTTGTCTATTTTAATCCATAGTGACCCTTCTAGGTATTAATTTAATCTTTTAAATGAGGAAATTGAGAATTAGAAAGACAAAGAAATATGTTGGCCATTCCTAGCAGCAGAGACATGGGGCAAATTCCTTGGACTCTCAAATCTACTTCTAAGCACTAGGGTTTACTTGTTAATCATAGTGATTGCCTCTATAAATTAAATACTAATTCTAAATTAATGTTTAATTTATGCTAATTAAAAAGCAGTGGACAATGTAAACTCCATGAAAAAGACTGATTATGTGACGTGAGAATATGAAACAACTGGAACTTTTGTGAACTGCTGGTGGGAGGGTAAATTAGTACAAGAATTTTAGAAAACTGTTTAGTGTTACCTACCAAAGTTGGAAAACAAATTATCTTATGGCCCAACAGTTTTATTTCCTTGTACATACTCCCTAAATGTCTGTGCTTGTGTGCCAGAGATATGCACACTAACGTTTGTATCAGCATTACTCATAATACACCCATATTGGAAACCACTCAGATTTTCAATCAACACTAGAATGGACAAGCAGATTTTGGTATACTCATGGAAGTTAAATCATATATGGCAATAAAATGAATGAGCAGCATGCAACGCCACATTGGATTATCCCACAATATTAAGCCAAAAGAGACAGACACAGCAAATAAATACATATTATATGATTCCATTTATAGAAAATTTTACAAATAAGCAAAATAATCTGTGAGTTAGTCAAAATAATGGTTACCTTGAAGGTGGTTCTGGAGTGTTAGTGGTGTACTATTTCTTGACCTATGTGGCAGTTGCCTAGATATATCCCTTTTGTGATTATCATTGAGCTGTTAACTATGAATTATAATTTTTCTATGTGTACTTTTACTTCAATAAAAAAGTTAAACATAATAGTCATCATTTGTGGTAAAAGTGATGTTCTGGTTAACTAAATAATTAACTAAAATTAAATAACTAATTAACTAAAGAATTAGTTAATAGCAGTAACTGCCACAAGAAAAAGGAATCTGTATAGCTTTTGTAATTGGGTTGGCAATTTTTACCAAGATGGGTTATTTTACTTGCCTTTAAGTACAGCATGCAGACATAATATACCATTACTTTGAATATTGAAATTTTTACTTGATAAAAGACTGTAAGAGTAGAAGATACAGAAAATAAGGAGCGTTGAGCCAAACATGTATCTCTGATATCCATTTGGTTCCCTGCTGTGGTCTTCTAGACTGGGAAGGATATCAAGTCACTTGGATAATTTGGATTTGGTTTTGTCAAGGCTTTACACAAGTGCCAAGTGGGAAGTTAGAAAATTGTTGAAACTTCAAGTGCTTCATCATCTATGCCACGATCAGACATTTTTGGGACCACTCACCAATTCCCTGAGTATAATCTCTCATTTTTGCTTTTGCTCTAGTTGCTGGGACAATAAACATGCATATATATATATATGTATATGTATGTGCATGTGTACGTGTTCATGTATATGATGTATATGTGTATGTATATTTGCAAATAAATAGTTGGTTATTGCAGACAGATATACACCCTTATTATAAATGTTTCTGGACTGCTCTTCCTAGCTCAGAGGGTGCCGTCAGTGAACTTTAGTTGTATGAATGATGTGAGGCTGAATTTAGTCACATGGCACCAGGTCTACTCAACCCCCAGTGCAATCTCTTCTCATGATGTGGGCAAGTTTTTGCCCTGATAAGTGCTCCATTCTCTTAACTTAGTTTTCCATGGAGAGTATAATTTAAGAACACAAGCGCTAGAATCAAACCAATCTCTGTTCATATACAATCTTTACCATTGATTATATGCTGACCTTGAAAATTTAAATTTTCTAAGCCGGGGAATTATATACTTAGTCATGTGGTGATTTGTTGAGATGTGGTGATTTGTTGAGATGATGCATATGAAACTCTTAGCACAGTATCTGCTACAATATAAGCTTTCAGTAAACATTAATGTCATTGGTTAATAGCTATTATTACTTGAATACCTGATGCTTTCATGTGTGTTTATTGTATGCATTTCATGTGCACATTAACTCAGTTGACCCGATTGCACAAATCAAGGGAAATAAAGCAGATCCAACAAAATGCTTTTTTAAGTAAGATATTACTAACTATTCATATGAATAAAACAAATAGGAAACTTTGTTCATTTATAAAATATAATTTTTGTAAAAGCTACAATCAGTGAATATTTGCCTTGGCATATATTCTAGATATACAGACATAATATAAAAAAACACAATTTGAAAATCAATGACTTCTAGTTAGTGCTTATGCCATAAATATGTGTGTGTGTTTAAAGTACTTTTAGTTAAAAAAATTCACTCATGTACTTGAAAGATTACAACCAAAGACTGAAGGAGATATTTTACCATTTTTCATTTCACGTTTAAGCTTTGCTGAGATCAGTGAATTCCAAATCATTATGCATCAGTTAGTAGGTGCAGAGAAAATGCTTTTTAATGTCAGAAAATTTCAACTTCATTCCGCTGGCAAAAAAGGAATTGCTTAGATGAGTCTTCTTGAGGCCAACATACTGTAATTACATATCAGACATCTAAATATATGTGCACATTATAAAGGTGTGTATTTTCAGCAACAAGTTTTGGTTTTCAGAATTTTAGTTTTGAACTATAGCCTTTGTTTTCTCAAAATATAGTTCCCCATTATGGGCTAGTGCATGACCATGTGGAAGTACCGGGGTATAACCAGGCGCTCTCAGCTACAGGAAGGTAAATATAATATAATGCACGCTTCCTGCTGCTTTATTGTACATGCACTTTCTTTCCCAGATAGTTTAGCAAAGGTTGGCCTCTTATACACACACTGCAAAAAATGCCAACTTCCTCAGGAGACAACTGAAACCCACAGCCACACAATTTCCCTTTTTATTAAGGGGAAAAGTTTAAAAATAACCAACTTTTCTCAGCCATGTTAAGTGTATCTTTTCCCTGGGAGTCACTTTGTTTTTATGTTTTCTGCCTCTCTGTTAAAATTGAAAACATGAATGCTTCATTGCCTAAGAAACTGAGTAAACTTGCTTTCTGAAATGTACCTTTTAATGTCTTTTATGATTTTGTTTTTCTTCCCTTATTTGCACTCTCAGCTGTGGATGAATTTCCATGCAATGCATCATTTCTTTAAGAGTTTACACACCAGAAGAAATAAAAATGGAAAATGGTATCTATTAAGGGAAAACAGCTTTCTCAAGTCCCCAGCAGATGCTGTTGGGGAGCAGCCTCTGTGTGCTCAGCACAGCAGATCAGCTTAACCCTCCTTGGGTTGCTGGAAAAAGGAACCTGTTTCTGGTTGTTGAACAAATGAAGGCATTCTTGACTTTACTCTCTCATTGTTTCAGAATACAACGCAGAGCTGGGGGTTTATAAATTTAAGCCACACATCGCTTCACTTTGTCTAAAACCGTTTCCATTGTTTTAACCCACTGACTTCTGTGTGACAGGTTGCCTGCCATCAGCCTGTGCTCGTGCCCTCCCCCACCACACACCAAACATCCTATCACGTGGCATCTGCACGCGTAAACACATTTGTTTTGTTTTTATAAATTGATTCTAATTGATGAAAAGCTGTGGTTTTCCATCCCCCTTTCTCTTCATAGGTTAGGTGAGAGCAGCAATGAATCTTTCTGTTTTGGAGGCAACCGGTTGGTTGGTGCATAAAAGCCCTTGGCCTTCTTCATTTGGGCCGCAGCATGACATCTGAACACCTATTTGAGCAGACCCGTGATGCTCAGCCTTGGCCTTGGGCTAACCATGGCGTGACTCAAACGAGCAGTATCAGTAGGGATGGGGCCCTAGGAGGGAGAGTGGACAGGCTATTTGCTTTGTCATCCAAACTCTTCTCCCGTTGGCAGCAGAGGTGTGATAAAGGGGATGTGTCGAATGGAGCATAATGGGCCGCGTTTCTTACTACTGTTCTGTTCGTGGTTTGCCCTGTCCCTGTCAGTTATGCATAGAACTGGGAGGCTTGCATGCTTGTGTGTAAGCCGGTTTCCTACACTGTGTACCTCTCAGTGCTGTGAACTCCCCTGAAAACCAAGACTGGATCTCCTCCTAAAGCAGCTTTGGGGATGAAAATTATACTCAAGAGGAGTTAGGGGGTTTCAAAATCACCTGTTTGGACTTTAAAATAGGAATGTTTGATTACAATTAGGAAATTGGAAGGAAGCAGCAGCAGCAGAAGACATTTAAATCTTCCTTCCCAGTCATTTCCTGTGAAATCTAACTCCATGCCTGGAGCAAAATTGATGGCATTTTAGGACTTTACTGTTTCTCAGGTATCAGTAAATTTCTGCTAGTGTCTACCATTCTCTCTAATAGCCAGAGGACCAGTAATAAAACATAACAAAGGGCTTTAGTAAAAGACGCTAACATTCCCCTATATAATTTAGACACATTTTAGGCATTCTTTTGACTTTCATTTGACTTGAATAATTCATATTTTTCTACAATTTTTAGCCAGTTTATTGTGAAATATAGCAAAATTAATTAAACAAACGTATAGCTTCTTGTTCATCACAAAGCCTATCACTGTTATCATGAACATTGTTATTAGAACACTGCCCAGATAGCAGAAGGCCCCTTCACAGCTTTTCCCAAACATTAGCTCCTGTCTTCCTTCACTAATATTAATAATCCATTCCTTACTTTTGTTTATAAGTTCATCACCTGAGTAGGTATTGCTAAGCACTAGAGTTAACTTTACTTGTTTGTTTTTTAACTGAATTTAAGTGGAATCATACAGTATGCATTTTTTATGTCTAGCTTGTGTTGCTATATGTTATCTTTGTGAAATTGTCCATGATGCCATGTGTAGCTGTTTATTTATTTTTTGATGTGTAATGTTCCTTTGTATAATTTTAGCATTTAAAAAATCATTTATACTGTTGATAAGCTTTTGGAATGTTTTCTGTTTGGAGTCTTACAAGCAATGCAGCGATGAACATCCTGGCTCATGGCCTGTAGTGCACAATGCACACATTTCTGTTGGGTGTGTAACCAGGTGTGTAATTGCTGGGTGATAAAGTCTGCTTATCTTCAACAGTTTTCCACAGTGGTTGTACCAATTTTTATTCTCATCAGCAACATATAGCTATATTTTTGTGGATTTGTTTCTGGGCTCTCTACTCTGTTTTCCTGTTTGCTTATCTTTTTCCAAATACCACATTTTCTTAATTACTCTAGCTTTAAAGTTCGTTGCAACATCTGGTATAGTAGGTCCATTAAACTACTTCTTAAAGATTATCTTGCTTACTTTGGGCATTGGTATTTTCATATAAATTTTGGAATCTATTTTCCAATATATAAACATATTAACACACACACACACCCTATTGAGATTTTGATTAGGATTGAATCTTCAAATCAGCAGGAGAATTGCTTTACAGTATTGGATTTACATCAGTTAACATAGTTTATCATTATTATTTGCTGTTATTTCTCAATAATGATTTATAATTTTCTGTGTAGAGTTATCACATATGTCTTGATAGATTAATTCTTAGTTATTTGAATTTTTATACTATTCTAAATGGCATCTTTTTATATTTTTTCTGAATATTGTTGATACATAGAAGTACAATCTATTTTCATATATACTGACATTGTATCAAGCAAGTTTAATGAACTTAGTAATTTATTATAGTAATTTACTTGTAGAATGTGTTTTTCTTTAATCACAGTTAAGTTATATGTGAACAATGAGAATTTTATTCTTTTCTTTCCAGTTCAAACAAGTAACTTAGATGGTTTTCTTTGTAAAGCTTTCAGTACTTCATCATTAAATATAATGTTTATTTAGCTTTTTTGTGTACTTTTTGTCAAATTAAGGAGAACTTTTTCCATTTTCAGTTTACTAAGCATTTTTAATTCATTAAAAGCAATTTAATTGTAGTGAAATACAAGGTAAAAATTTCCCTCTAAAGTTAAGAACATTCACATTGTTGCACAACCATCACTACTATCCATCTCCAGAGTTCTTTTTATCTTTTAAAACCAAAACTCTCTGCATATTAAATAGTAATTGCTCATATTCCCTCTCTCTCAGTCTCTGGCAGCCATTCTTCTACTTTCTGTCTCTATGACTTTGACTACTCTAAGTACCTCATAGAAATGGAACCACACAGTATTTGTCCTTTCATGTCTGGTTTATTTCACTTAACATGATGTCCTCAGTGTCAATCCATGTTGTAGCATGTGTCAGAATATCCTTCCTTTTTAAGGCTGAATAATATTGCATTGTGGGTGTACACCACATTTTGTGCATCCGTTCATCCATGCGTGAACACTTGGGTTGCCTCCACCTTTTGGCTCTAGTGAATAATGCTGCTGTGAACATGGGTGTGCAAGTATCTGCGGTATCCCTGCCTTCATTCTTTTTTTTATAATTCCTATTTTTCAATTATAGTTGACATACAATATTATATTAGTTTCAGGGGCACAACCTAGTAATTAGTATATACTAAGTGATCATCCTGATAAATCTAGTACCCACCTGATATCATACATAGTTACTAGAATATTATTGAGTATATTCCCTCTGCTGCACTTTACATCCCCGTGACTATTTTGTAACCAAAAAATTGTACTTCTTAATCCCTTCACCTTTTTCACCCATCTCCCAAACCCCCCTCCATCTGGCAACCATCAAAATGTTCTCTGTATCTATGAGTCTGTTTCCATTCTGCTTGTTTGTTTATTTTGTTTTTCTGATTCAGTTGCTGATAGTTATATATTTATTGCCATTTTATTGTTCATATTTATTATCTTTTTTTCCTTATTATTATTAAAGAAGACCCTTTAACATTTCATGTAGTACTTGTCTCATGGTGATGAACTCCTTTAGCTTTTTCTTGTCTGGCAAGCTGTTTATATGCCCTTCGATTGTAAATGATAGTTTTGCTGGGCAGAGTAATTGTGGTTGTAGGTCCTTGCTTTTCATCACTTTGAATATTTTGTGCCACTTCCTTCTGGCCTGCAAAGTTTCTGTTGAGAAATCAGCTGATAGTTTTATGAGAGCTCCCTTGTAAGTAACTGCTTTTCCCTTGCTGCTTTTAAGATTCTTTGTCTTTAACGTTTGGCATCTTAATTATGGTGTGTTTTGGTGTGGGCCTCTTTGGGTACCTCTTGTTTGGGGCTCTCTAGACTTGTATGTCTGTTTTTTTCACCAGCATGGAAAGAGAGAAGAGAATGCAAAGATGCTAAAGTTATTTTGTTTTCTGTTATATTCAATATACATTGTCATCTTTCTTTTAAGACCTACTTTACCACCTTTACCAGTTTCTTCCTGTTTGTGCTTTGTTTTCACCTACTTCATAAGTATTTGTTTTAGAAAAACTTGGTTCTAGAATACCTTACTATTACTCTCATCTTTCCTAAATCCATGGTCAAATTTAGTTTGTAGTTTAAAATTTACATTTTATTACTTTATTTTGATTCATATGATATCTGTATCCAAAATGATTTAGAGGCAGCTTACAAAGCAGTTAGTTACCTTATCATGCTATAGACACTGGAATCCCTTGGACCCATGGTTTTTCTTTTCTCCTGACTTCCCTTTTACCTACAGAAACCTTACTTATTGCTCAAGACACAGCTTATATACCACCTCTGTTCTGAATCATCCCCTCCTTAGCCCCGTGTCTGTGCCCCTTGTTCATTTTCTATACAGTACATATTGTTTTATTTTGGATGTTCCCACAATAGGCTCGAGTCCCTCCAGGGCCAAAGTCTTTTTCTGGTATTGTTTGAAGTTTTTCTGGTATTTTCTGGTAGAAGTTCTGTGCAGTAGCCTAACATTTGGCATATGTTGACTCTGCCTGAGAGGACCTTGCACTAGGTGTAATTTGAAGACCCTAAATCAGAGCACTCAGGCAAACCAGGGACACAGAACTAACATTAAAGTGGATTAGGTGCAAACTCTAATTTCTAAAGTTCGTCAGAGGGTATAAACTTTCAGTTATAAGAGTTATAACTTCTGAAGACCTAACGTACAGCAAGTGACTATTGTTAATACTGTATTGTATACTTGAAATATTTTAAGAGAGTAATCTTAAGTGTTCTTACCACACATGCAAAAGAAGGTAACCATGTGAGGTAATGGATGATAATTACCTTGACTGTGGTAATCATTTCACAATACCAAATCATCACATTGTATACCTTAAATATATACAATTTTATTTGTCAATTATACCTCAAATAAGTTTTTAAAAAAACCACCCAAAACCCAAAAGTAGTGTCATTTTTCATTTGCTCTGGTAGATCCAAATATCCTCTGAGTTTATGCCAGGTCCTCTGTCCTCATGTCAAGCCCAAATATCATTCATAGAAATGTCCATATTTGAAGTTGGGAAGGGGCTCAGCTCTTCCCATAGACCATGGGCGAGTGGTAGCTAGAAAAGAGGAAGGTGGATTAATGGAAAGTAAAAATCTTATTTGTTCATCATTGGAAAATGACGAACAGGACCAAATCCCATAGCTCAGAAATTGTCCACATTTCTTTTACTCAATAATAGTGGTTGAATCTTGTAAGGATGTTCCCCTTCCCAGTGAAAAATTATACTGTTGGGAGGTGGAGGGAAGTGAGCGGTCACCGAGCCCAAAGGACATGAAGTGGCATCCTCGGGATGCAGTAGGAGTCCACAGGTATTGCCAACGGTCGGTCAGATGGGTCTTTTCAACTACACTTTAAAAGATGAATCTAACCTTTCATTCATTGAACAGAGCCCTGTAAAATGTCAGTGAGCATCAACATTCAACTAACACTGAGGCTTATTCATCAGGTAAGGATATATGGTGGAGGGACTCTCGTGGCTTCCGAGTCACAATTGTTGAGACCTTTCTTCAGCTGCCTCAGTGTGAGGATGCCTCAGCTGCTATATGTCGAGCACCTTTCTTTCAACATCTGCTTTAGACATTTATTATATAGTCCCCGGGTGACACACAGGTAGCGTCTCACTTTGGTTTGTTCCACATCAAGATTCTGGTGAAGGGTCAACCCTTGGAAACCTAGAATTGACCACCCATTCTCCCCCATCCCCTACAAAAAAAAAATAATAATAGAGTTGTCCCCTGCTTTGTACTGTGGGTATTGTTTTCATATAAACATTTGTTAGAAGGAGGAAAAATAGTTACGCTCTCCTGGTGTGTCTGTGTTCAACCCTTCCTCGGGGTGTACTTTTAATTCTGCAGCCTGGGTATTAGCAATATTAAACTGGAAATGTCACAGAATGTCAAATTGGAAAATGTCACTGGGAAAGGGGAAAAAAAGATGATGACCCCATACCACCTACAGATGAAATAAATATGCCTCCCTGGTCCTGTACAATGGTTTCTTTAGTGGGTATAATTTTATACATTTTGCATCCTATTAATTTTCATGGCATTGATGGAGAAATATTAGAACAGCGAGAGTGCTGAAGAGAAATTAACTCATCAATTACATGTATGGGACAGTGGAGACTGAGTTTATTTCACCATTTCAAATTGCAATAAAACTGTAATTACTAACTCGTTGCATCTTCATGGAAATCTGCATTTATTACCACTTAATTTGAAGTCAGTGACTGCTATATACTTAACTTTTCTCTAATATCTGCTACCCAGTATAAATAGTAGAAAACAGTTTGGAATTAAAGCAGCTGTCCCACTCAGTCCCCACAGAAACATTTTTATAATCATCCAAGCTAAATTTTGCCCATGAAACCAGTGAGATTAGTTTGTATTTAAATAGTGCAGAAAATGGGAAATGAATGTATTTTTGTTCAAGGACACAATTCCCCTTTTTATGTGTCTCTCCTCTCTCCACGTCTGTCTAACTCTCCGCCCCTCCTCGTTCCCGTCTGTCTTTTCTTCACCTGCCCAGGTAGGCGCGAGAAGGGCGCAGGGCAGGGGGAGGCCGCGGAGGTAGGCTCCTGTTCGGCCTATGCCGCCTCTAAGCTTCATGTCTGTGAGCATAGTCACCCTTCTCATTTGTAAAATGGGGATTATAATTCCGACCTCCTGAGGTTTGTGTGAGCACTAAGTGAACTAATATATGCAGTTACCCCTGGTGCAGCACCAGCATTTCAATGTTGGTTTCCCTTCCTCTCATCTTTAAAGAAAACCAGAATTTGAAGGTATTACATACTATGTCATGATTTATGGAGCGACTGAATTTCCCTGACAGCTTAGTATCTAGAAGGATCAAAACTGCATTTATTATACATAGGCCATTTGTTTTTGTATCTTTAATATGGTTGAAAAGCAAAGTTCTATATAAATCGAAACTGATCTTTTAACCATGTATTTTTTACTTGCCACTATGAATTAATTAAGTCTGAAAGGCATTATTTTAATGTTGTTATTTCTATTTCTTTAGTCAGTAACAGACACCTGGGAAATGCTAGATCACAGATGTTGAGGGGTCATATGGGGCAGAAATCAACTGCATTTATTTTGGGCCCAGCGATGCTTTTCAGAAGTCTGCTTCTGTCAGCTACAGGTTTGATGTTTGTGCATAAAGAGGCAAAGGAAACAAGTGTCTGTGGTGTGTGGACTGTCTGATTGAGGAACAGACAATAAAGCCCACTCTCTGATCTTAGGGAGAAAGGAACACAGAGAGCGGCTGGGGTAGGGACTAGCTGCAGACAAAACACAAACAGAATAAATGTTTTAAATAGTTTTAAAGTAGTGGTGGGTGTTCAGCTAATCATTCTAAAATTCTATCCTCAAGCAGCGTTAGGTGTATTTGTTCATCTCAACTCTGCTTCTCAGAGTAACTTTCCATTTTAAGGATTTCTAGAGCCCACCAGCCCTGAGCAACACAGTTTACAGGGCACAGTAAGAACAGAGGTAAAGTCCATGCATTTGCTTTCATTACTTGCCTGTCTTTCCACACCCCTAAAAGGTGCAGATGTTGTCCCTGAATCAATTGAGTCAGACTGGAAAAACGAACTGAGCACTTCTTATGCTGATCTGGCCATTTTACACGTGTGCTCCACGGGTGTGAATTAGTCAACATACATGCGTAACATTTTTATCGCTGGCCAGACCCTGTTGAGTCTCTGATCACAGGTTGCTTCAGCTGAATCCACTGAGCAGTGCCCCCCACACGTGGAAAAGAAAACACGAGGCAGTCAGGGGCCGGATGACCTCTGACACCTTCTAGATAATTCCTGTCCACAAAAATGAACAAAGAAGCAAGAAGGCTGACACGTGTTAGTACATGTAGAGCTCTCCTAAGAGGTCCTGCCACATAATACGCTTACTCCTGTGCCGCTTTGGTAGTAGAACCAGGATACAGTTGCCAACTAGAGAGGGATGTTACATCCCCGCGCAAAAAATAAAGGAAAGGCGACTTCAGCTATTTATGATATCCAATGGAAAGTCCCAAACAAGGAAGCTCATGTCCCAACCTTAGTAACTTGGTATTGATTAGCCACAGCTTACTAGTTGACATGTACAGACTATTATGTTGCTAAGAAAAAAGATAGAAGTATTTAGTGGAAAAAATAGCCTGCCATTTCTAAATTGATGATGTTAGCTCACCTGAATAAAATGCACAGTTTTCAATATGAACTCAATATAGAGAATTCAAGGAAGATCATCTTTTTTCTAATTCTTTCTAATTCTGAGAATGTTTTGAAGAAAAAAAACCTTTGGGTCCTCGAGATTGGAAGTGTCCATACAGGTTTATTCAGCAGTTTTTACAACTTATTCCTAAACTCATCTGAGTTTTTCTGCCATTATCTATCAGACCATCTCCGGCTCTTGCTCAGCTTCCCCCCTGTGAATATTCTGAACTGTGCTGCAAGGATATTAAAGGACAGTTAATGGCAAGGATTTGTGGTGTGTTTTTTAAAGTCATAGTACATTATGAGCAAATGAGAGATACTCTGTTTTTTCCAGAAGTTGAGGCCATGCTGCTTGGCCCCTGCTTTGGAAGACCTTGTTGTAGTGTTGGCGTATGTACTCCTATAGCTATATATAGGAAAACCCCTGACAAAAATTGTTGTTCAGTAAAAGTATGTAAGATCCTTGGGATAGCAGATTATCTGCAATATTCGTTTTCTCCTTTCTTCTTGAATTTTGCTTTTCTGTTGGCTTGCACACTGCTGAACTTCTACTTTTCTGCCTTTTCTGTCATCCCCTCCTAAATGTTGTGCTCTTTGTCTCTTTTGTTTCCTCCTCCACAAACTCTTCTGTAGATCTCACCTGGTTCATTTTCTTTTTTACGTGCATGATTTTCAACTCTTTTTGACATATGCCCCTTGACCCAGCTTTCAAATTGCCTCCCAGACATCTTTCCTTAAATATAATATCAGCAAATTATACTCAACATATAAAATATCATTTGCCCCTCCAGTGCCAGAATTTTCTTCTGATAATTCAGTCCTCAGCAGTGACATTCCTGTTTTCCCAGGTGCTGAAAAAGAACTTTGACTTGCATACAATAATGCGAATTAACCCTTCATCCAATCAAATTCTTTGACCTATGGGATTTCTCCTATATGCACAGCTTTACACTTCTACTACCTATATTCAGGCCTATGATTCTTATGGTCCAAATCAAGCTAGCACCCCATTTCTAACATCTCCCCATTCTAACTGCTGCAAGATTAAACTGAGATATTTGTCACACTGCTGTAAAAGCTGCTTTCTATGGCTTAATAGATTACTCATAGATTTCTTGTTTCTGGCCCTTATTTTTTTATCTACATATACCCTATGCTCTAATCTAGCAGTTGGCAAACTACCTAGGGCCAAATTTGTGCTTCCTCATGTTTCTATTAATAAAGCTTTATTGGAACATATCCAGTTCCGTTCATCTACATATTGTCTATGACTACTTTCACTCTAAAACGGCAGAGTTGAGTAGTTAGTGACAGAGGCTGTATGGCCCGCAAAGCCACAAACATTTGCTCTGTAGCCTCTGCAGTAAGTTTACTGATTCCTCTAGATCATAGCTTTTGAATAAATTTGTGAGCCTTGGGTTAGGCCTATGGTTCTGAAATTCTAACAAGTGCCCACGATGCAAATGCATTTGGACTACAGACCAAATTTTGAGAGCCAAAGCTCAAGAGCAAATTTACTAAATGCTGGCCTCATAAAATACTGAGAGAGAGAGACAGCATTTATGGTTTCATGACCAAATCAGGCTATAACTCCACCTCATAGCTTCACAGGAAGTATTAATATATTAACAACTTTAAGAATCTCTAATGTAAAAGCAAACAAAAACAAAACAAAAAGAAAACAAGACATGAACAGTTAGTCACTCTATGAGTTAGTCTATTACTTCTAAAACTGCCAAAATCTCTCCTTTAGTTTATTTCTAATGCTCCCTCTTTCATGACTCTCTTCTTGGTTTCATGTGATTTGGCCCTCCTTTGAATCTTTAGGGTGCACTCTTTGCATGTCTTGATCCTGTCACACGCATGTCTCGAATTCCAAGTTCCCTACACTGTGCTAAAGAAGGGCGACAGCAGTTCAACCTTTCTCATATTTGCTTTGGATAAGCCATTGAGATTGTAGTTTCTACAATGCAGAGAGAATGGTGGCAACCAAATATCTCTTGTGGATTGCAGTGTTTCCATGTTTTCATCGGTGGTGTTCCATAATCTTCAAGGATGCTGCAGTGTAAAAAGGTATGTGTCTCTGTCTATTGCCAGTATGAACAGCGGCAGCCTCCATGCATGCATTTGTATCCACCACAGGCACACTGAGATTTACTTCCCATGAATTCCGTTCATTTTTATTGGATTACTAATCAGGTTGCCATATATTAATTATTCTCATATATCTCACACACTTGAATGGCTACTCCTATGTGTATATCATGACTGGAAATATATAGGATGTTGTCTCTAGTCAAAACCATCTTCTTAATGCAGCCTTACTTAGGTCATGGATGCTTTTGCCCTTCTAGTGAGTCTGCTAAGTCTATGGAAGACAGCAGGCTGTTAACCATTTTCATTTGTTGCAAGATCTGGATTCCACATATCGTTCTGATGGATATAACCATTTGTCTTTGCAGTAAAACCTCCGCAAATATTCTATGGTCTAAATCCAGTAGTGTTAAAAGCTTTCAGTTTCTGAAGTCCTGCCCTGCTCTTTCTTAAACACAATAGTCACAGGCCCTGTGTCGCCCAGTCACCTTATTTTTGAAAATAGAGTTGCATTGATCACAGTGGCCAAAGCCTTTCTTTAAGACC